>NC_072891.1:60852536-61468369 GCF_028858705.1 Grus americana
TACTCCCCTTCCAGACTTTATTTCTACTTAAGAAATAAAACTCCCAGGAGGTTGTCACCACAGTTTTTAAAATGGTCTGTGCTCTGTGACTATCCATCTTACTCCACTGACTACAACCCCCTCCACACCCCCTCCCCCAGACAACTAGATTATATCACGCATCCAATTTACAGATGTCTAGCAGCTCGGATCGAGGAAGGACAGACTTACCCGAGTCTGACGTGTATTGGGTGCCTTTCCTCCAGCATGAATGGAATTTTGGTAAAGCCATCATCCTACACAGGCCCTCAAAATGATGTTTGTGTTGGAGTCAACTAATGCATGGATCCCACATTGGCCCTCTGCACTGTGCTGAATTTCTTTTTCAGTGGCAATTTAAGATTTTATTAAATTGTTTCATGCTTAGCACACCAGAACTTTCATAAGTTACATTTTCTTGTATAACTGCAGTTTCTCATGAAGCAAAAAATTCAATGTCTTGATGCTTTTATACGTAGTAAATCAAACAGCTGGGAAAAAATGGAATCCACGCACTAAATAGGATTTAACAAAGCTCTGTAATCTTCAGAGCCAGTGTATTTACTCACTCACTTGAATGGTAAATTTGAAAAGGAGCAATTCCAAGAAGCTATGTATGCCACTGTGCTCACTGTTCAAAATCCTCTTGGCATAAAATAAAGACAAAAGGGCAAAATCTCATATTCTCCAGCATTACAGCAGTATAATAATGAAAGGCTTTAACAAGATTAAGGCAGGAGTGTCATGAAATCTGTAATTTACATGACTTCTGAACTTTTTATTTTTGTAAACCCCTTTACAATATAGTAAAGTTTCTCTGTAATGTCACTGCTGTCTCACAAATGTGCAGCCCTGGAACGGTGAAAGGTGATCCATTTCATCTGGGTGAAATTAAGTTTGTGATCTTATTTCATAAATAGACTTGAGTTGAAAATTATATGCATGCTGGGGCTGTGTGAATGCAAACATTCTGTGTCTGGCAAAACATGGACTTGAAGAAACTATGAAAGGAGGCAATGCACAACCTGGGTTTAGCATGGGGCGGCCAAGAGGCTTGTTGTGCCTCTCTACCTACAACTACCATTAGCAACATCTGCGGTGGTACATGCTCTGAGACATGTCATGGAAATTTCCTTCACTGTAACCCTTGCTTCCCTTTCCCTCCAATTCCATGAGGCTCCTGCAGCTGCTGAAGCATTTAGCCAAACATCTTATTTATCCATTTTGGGTATTTTATCTGAATTGCAAGTTTGAAAAGATTCCAAATGTATTGAGTTTCTAATTCAAGTTTGGTTCTATCCAAATGGATAAGATATTGATCAAAAAGCATACTGAGGACTGCCCTACAGTCTGACCAAAAGGCAGAGTGGATGAGATGTGGTACAGAGGAAGAAATGACCTACCAAAGGATACAAAATAGGATATGCAGCAGCACGCATAAATGTACAAAACTAGGGTTATTAATCAGACCTTCTGATTTATAGTTCTCTGTTTTATAAATTTGATTGTGGTAGTTTTGGGGAGCTGAGAGGAGTTTGGTTTTTTTTTTTTTTTTTCAGATTATTTCACGCACCTCTTTAGGAAGGTCTACATATTCATAAATATTCGGCATTCACCATGAAGCATTCAATCATCCAGCCCAAAATATCACTGGCAATGCCACCCTCTTTCCTCCATACATCTCCCCAAAATTGCACATCCCTTATACTTAATCCATGTCTGTGAAGAAGAAAAGTGTATAAAGTCATGTTGCCTGTATGTTTGAGACTTTTTGCTTTTGTTTTTGTCAGTTAATTTCAGCCAAATTCACCACAGAGATCCTCAAAAGTAGCATGATACTATAAAGTTTGTGAAAACAGGAGTTTAGGTGGTAGAAAGACTCAAATTAGTGCTTCCACTGAGCAAAAAATTAAAACATAAACTTAGCTGTATTATTCAGCACTAGAGAACCCCTAGCAGAAGAAGATCCCAGATTCCAACCATAGGAATAGCTTTGGCCAGAGCTTGCACTTTTTCAGATGTGGGGTTAGTGCAACAATGAGACATGAAGGTGGAGGAAAACACTCTTCATGACTCGTTAGTTACAAAAACCTCTTTTTTTTTTAAATTTTATTAATTTTAAGTCTTGTGCAATTTTTTTTCTACATGAATGATGGTCAACTCTTACCTTTGCTGTTGATTATTATGCCTTGGTTCATAATGTAAAATGACTAGCTGAAATGCTTCAAGTTAATATAACTGTAAAGCTTTTCAGTGGAAAATGCCCTGTGTAATGAACATGTGGTGGTAAATGGTCTGCTAATCTGAATACAGCTGAGAACAATTCCAGTGTCACAGTGCAGTGCCTTATGCTCAGTTAGGAATAGGCAAACCTTAAGTAGTTTACAGTTACGAGGAACACACAAACAGCACTACAGTTTCTTTTCAGAAATCTTATACAAGACACAATTGGATAAAAGTATGTTGTGAAAAATTGTTTTGAGACTAGTGAGATCAGAACCTCTGGCTGCAACTGATTACGGGAAAATGTTTCATCTCCTGATCTGAAAGAAATACTGAATTAAGACTGCATGGAATATAGAATTTGATCTGTTAGTGGCCCAATATAGATATGTTAATTTCTTTTTTGTGTCAATAGTGATAGAACTAGTTCCACAGCTTTTCAGAATAACTGGGGTTTTTAAGGTGCAAACTTCTCTTCACCGCACCTCCCCCCTGCCCCCCCATCGATTCCAGACATATTTAACCTATTCAGACATTTTCAAGCATAGTTCTGAAAATATTAACTGACCTAATCTAATATCTGGTTTTCCCGTAATGGCATGAAGTACTTCAAAATTTACAATATTTAGACACAGAATAAGGTAGCAATGTCTTCTATTATAGTTCTTTCTATTTGAGGGTTTCACTTTCCTCTTTTATTGACTCTTGGAAGGTTTTAGTTGCGCTGGAAATACTATTGCTAAGAATGCATAGGTAATCTGCACTGTATGAGTCTTTCTTTTCAAGAAATTATATCTATGAAAATTGGTGATAGGAGAAAAGAAACATAATTTCTCCCTGTGAAAACACACACATTCAAATTAAAAACCTGCACACCACTTCATCTCACATTCCTTCATACTACAGCACACCACTTATTTCCACTGCCTGGATTATTTGGGATACGAATTTTATATCTATCAGATATCCCAGTTTGATGTAGATAGATTGTTGAAAGGTGGATATCGAGTAACATGCAGCATTTATGATCTTATTACTTTGATTTTTACTTTTTCAAAATCTGATAAGCTAATAGGCCATTTTTGCTGGAAGGCTGAGTACTCACAAATTCACTGCCTCCAGTTGGAATTCTGTTTCATACCACTGAAAATGTTTTTACATGTCTTTCTGTTGCTTAGCTTTTGCAGCTTATGTTCTGACTTTAAAGGACTCATCAGACAATTCATTGGTATGTCCACCCTTAGCCCCTAGAATTATTCTAAAAAGTAAGAACGCAGATATTTTATTTTTTCCTACTTCCTTTGATGCATTTCCTTGTCTATCTGAAGCTACCTCCATGCATATGGAAGGGGAAAAAAAATAATAAAAACAACTAACATTCAGAATCTACTAAGTATCCAGTGACATCATTTGAAACATTGCCTGATTGGTATTGCCTCTGCCAACCTTGGCACTTGATGCTCTTTGCTGTTTCCTGGCAGCTCTTTGGCACCATTTTAAGGCAAGTCACTCATCGTCATAAGCCAGATTGGTGAGCTGTAGTGAAATGCACCATTTTCAGCAGATTTTTTTAGTTTGGCTTTTTAATGCAAGTATAATGGGCAAACAGTTCACTGCATCTCTAGCTCCTGGCATATGGCATCCAGGAGAACAAGTCAGCCCATCAGATTAACCATGTAATAGACCCAGAAGCAGCTTTAAAACTGTAAAACAAAATTGCTTATGGAGTCTGCCAAAATACCAGATGCTGCTGTTGGAATAAATATTTTCTAGTGCTTAGCATCTGGGCTCTGAGGTTGCCAGCAAAACCTGAAAAAAGTTGCTAGCCACTATCTACTAATTTATTTCTATAGGTTTCTTTCAATGTGAGATTGTTATTGTTTTCATAATTATTACTGCCATTGAAGTTGCTGCTCTTTCTGAATATTTGAAAATGTTTTCTATTAGTTGTATTTCACAGTAAAATAGATTTATATTGAAATTTTTCTTCAGAACAACAATTAATTTAATCTAGTATTTTATCTCTGATAATGATCAGAAATGTGACCAATAGCGTGCAAAAGTCATTTAAGATACAGTTAAATGAGTAAAGAAGATGCCTGAAGTAGGTATAAAGAATCTTTAATAGGTAGGTACCAGCAGAACAAACGAGCTCAAAGATGAAAAGAAAAAAGTTAGCACAATACTGCCAAGTCTATATGCAAATTGGCTTTGTATTGGGAGCAGCACATTTGCTTATATCATGGCAATTCCATGCCATACAGCTACCACAGATGTATCTGTTATGTTGCTAGCATGAATGTTTTATATCCTTCACAGATTTCTGTAATGTCTATTTTTTTTACAACATATGTAAATAGAGCAGCAATTTTTTATCCATTAAAGTACTTAATTTTATAGGGAAACGCTTGAATCCTGGGTCTTAACTAAATTTTTTGGCAATTAATTTAATAAGTTTATTATATGCTCAGTGAAGTATAGAAGCTATTTGACTGATATAAGTGAACCTGTAGCCAAGTTTATACTAGGATGGAGCCTCAATCTTTGCATATATCTTTCTAATTACAGAAAAAAATATATCTTGCTTTTACATCTACTGGGACAAATTCTGTCCTCAGATGTAAGTTTAGATTAAAAAAAAAAAAAAAAGAGAAAAAGTGCTCTTTTTTACACTACTAATCATGTTCTTTATGGAATCTGGGGGTTAATAGTGATACTGGCATTGTGAACAGCAGTATGTTAAAAATAAAATATCCTAATGAAATCCATTGCATTTGTAAAACAGTTTTCAAATAATCTATCTTCTCCCTTATGGCATTTTGCATTCAGAATACCTTTGCTGATTTCAGCTGAAAGAAGAATAGAAGCTAACCTATATATTAGCTTTATAGTATGCCTTTAAAAACATGATGCATTAAGAGATGTCATGATTAATTGCTATCGAGCAAACCAGCATCCTTATTCATCAAAATTCCACTACATTACTGTAGCATTGTAAGACATTATGGCAGATGCCATCCAACTGCTTTGCAGCTGCATGATCGATGCTATCATTTTTTGATTGACGTTTCTGACACTGTGGCATTCAAAACAGAGCAAAATCTCATATGATTTTGAGAGGTGACGAATATAAACTTACAATGTGAGAAATTATTATGTGGAAGAGCTGCAAATCTGCAGTGAAGGTTCCCGCAACCGTTAGGATGTCCTTCATTGAAGGAAAGGAGACACAGAATTTGGGGATATACAAGAGAGAGGGTGAGATTTTTATTTTAGGATACTTTTAGGTAAAAAGCTTCTTCCTCATTCTTTGACAACACAGAAAACTAGTTTTTGCAATACATAAAACAGAGTTCTTTCAGAAAAATATCTTTTCACTCTTCTATATAGATACGGTGTGCTTATCTCAGGGCAGAACTGAGGGCAGCTGGCCATAAACCAGTTCATCGGTTCAGCTAGTGAGCGGTCCTTCAGAGAGTTAATAAAAATAAACACTGAACAAGCACCATGGTCACCTCAGATCAATATGGGAGAATGTTGGTGGGATCACGCTGGGCTTATAAATAAGGTTTAAGGTATGGGCAAGAAATGAGCTAGTCTGTAAGCTACTCTTCTGTAGTCAACAGGTGACCTGCCAATGTTTTAAATAACAATTTTTTAAATCATGTAGGTAGGTTTCGGATACGGTAAGACAGTGGAAGAAGGCTAGCAGGTATAATATGGCTTGGCCAGAAATGCGTCTGAACAATTAGCATTAGTCTGATAAATGTTAAGTAAACAAAAGTCTCTGGAAAAATACTAAGTTGGAAAAACACTGCAGAAGACCATTATTACTTAACAGTATTTGTCATGACTGTCCATTTTCTTCCTTGTTTTTGGCATTTAGAGGAAACTCTAAGCACTATTATGAGCACGCATATAATTTTGTTTGGGGGTGTGTCATGGTTTAACTCCAGCCCTCAGCTGATCACCACGCAGCTGCTCGCTCACTCCCCCCTGCAGTGGGATGGGGGAGAGAATCAGAACACTAGAAGTGAGAAAATTCATGGCTTGAGATAAAGACAGTTTAATAGGTAAAGCAAAACCCCTGCACACAAGCAAAGCAAAACAAGGAATTCATTCCCCACTTCCCATGGGCAGGCAGGTGTTCAGCCGTCTACAGGAAAGCAAGGCTCCATCATGCATAATGGTGACTTGGGAAGACAAATGCCATCACTCTGAATGTTGCCCCCTCCCTCCTTCTTGCCCCAGTGTTATATGCTGAGCATGATGTCATATGGTATGGAATATAGCTTTGGTCAGTTGGGGTCAGCTGTCCTGGCTATGTCCCCTCCCAGTTCTTTTGCACCCCTAGCCTACTCGCTGGTGGGGTGGTGTAAGAAGCAGAAAAGACCTTGGCTCTGTCTAAGCATTGCTCAGCAATAACAAAAACATCCCTGTGTTATCAACACTATTTTCAGCACAAATCCATAACACAGCCCCATATTAGCTACTATGAAGAAAATTAACTCTATCCCAGACAAAACCAGCACAAAGTGGAATCATGAAGCAGTGTATTAGTTTCCCTGAAACAAAAAATTCAGGGATAGAAAAGAAACAGTTGTAGTGAAACAGAATTAAGATGGCAAAAAAATGGTATATATAGCAAGAAACAACTCATGTTATTACTCAACATATTCTGTCAATTAAGTACTGTAAACCAGAGGGGAAAAACAGAGATATGTTGCTGCTGTTATAGTGCAGAAATAGTGTATACTTCAAAGCCTTTGGTAGCTGACGTAGAAAGTCTTCACTGATTTTAACAAGTTTTCGGTTCAGGCAATAGATGTAGGTGAAGGAGTAGTAGGGGTCAGAGCAACTGCGGCAGCAAATGCATCAGCAGTCGCGGCAGCTGTTATTAGCACTGCACTTTCTCTTGTGTTTGAAGAGTCAACAGAGGCAGAAGGTAATTCCCCTACCTGTCCCATGAACATAAAGTTACTTCTGTCTACCACAGTCAGAATCAGCTGTGAGGTGCCCTCTTTTTCTTCAATTAATTGGAAGCAAATAAAATCTTACTACAAGAACACCACAAATTACCCAATATAATCAACAGAATTGATGGTTCCTGATTACATGGGTGCACTACAGTGGAACAGAACTGGGATCAACTTCCAGTAACACTCCACTCTGCATCTGCTTGCTAAGGTGAGTGAAACTATTGACACTGTAAAGAGAAAGTGGGTTTGTCTGATTTGTGGAAGCCAGGAGCGACTAAAGTAAACTGTGGCTAAAGAAGACATTTAATCAGAAACGATAGAAAGTACCAAGTACTTCGTTGCTGATTGAGTATTTTTTAATTTGAGTATTTTTTTGAGATTTCATGTTTCTTTTGGACTGCTGACTATGTATCAGACAGTAAGAGTTTAAGATTCCTTACACAGCTATTCTTCTTTGCATCTACCCTTGGTTCTGGCTTTGTAAATGATACTAGCAAATTTAGCATGAGATGTAAATAAAGAAGAAACAAAACTGTAAAATTGTCAGGGAGGAATAACCACATCAGATGAAAAAAATTCAGTTCTGCATTTGTCCAAACCTCATTTTTTCTACTAGTCTACGCAAAGTGACAACTCTGTGGTGCATCTGTGGTGAAGATAGTTTTCTGTAATGTGGTCATGTCTTCCTCAAGCTTTATAGTGAATTATTGTCTCATTATGCTCTGCAGTGGTCAAATACTGAGAAACTGCAACGCAATGCAACACCAATGAAATTGCAACACATTATAATAATGTACCCATTGATGAAGTTTGCTCCTGGCACATTAGACAATGCAAAATTTTGATCTTTCCTCCCCATATTCAAAGAGAGAGAAGACACACATTTAGATTTGTCACTGGCAAAACTGGTATGGAAGACGGAAGGAATGAGAGCTTGCCTTACAGAAATGAAGGTGTTTCAATCCATGAGTTTGTTAGGTTTAAAACATTTTTTTGCTTGTTTGTTTTATTTTATAGCTTCATAATTTCCACTAATTACAGGTTCTCTCATAGTCTGCATTTTCATCCTTACAATGTCAACACATGGATCAAAAGATTTGTATGTGTTTTGTTCTGTTTAGAAACATTTCCAAAACAAGACATTTCTTTCTCTTCTCCAGTGATATAGTAAATTGTATGTCTTTGTATCAAATTATAATACAAACAACTTCTGATGAAATGTCTGTTAATGCAAATAAGAAAATGCAACACAGCATCGCTATGCTTCACTTCAACAGAAAAAATAATTACACAGTATCAATATTCATGAGGGCAAAGAAAAGAATCTCACAAAGAGCAACAGACTACCAGGCCTGAGAACTCGTATTTACTCCCTTCTGATTGAGTTTCATTGGTCTTTTCCTGTGCAAAACTTTGGATGAAGAAGAGAGCACGGCTGTCAGAGCTGCATAGGATGGAATAAGAGTGGAACCTCTCCCAAACAGATATGCTGGTTTCCAAGAAGCGTTTAACCATTTGTACTCCAGCAAGGAATACAGTTTGAACATAAATCCACACTTACAGAGAAATGAGGAACAGCAACTTCATGGCACCTTTCTTGTCGTGCTGCCCCCTCTGCCCCCCAATTCCCCAGAGATACCAAAAGAAGAGCGGGCACAGCTGGGCAAAATATCATTGTTCTTCAACCATATTTCTTTTGCTGCCAGACTCTATACTAAAAGACATTTTTCTTGCTGTAATTTTCCATATAGGACAACTAAGAATGCAGAAAGGGCGGGAATGTGAGCCAAAGATTATCATTGGGAGAATGCAAAGCAGAGTCTATTACACTGAAAAAGAAAAAAAAGACAGTATAAGAAATGACATGGTAATGAGAAAGACAAACTAAAGATTATAAAAAAATGGAAATTAATCCCAAAGTTGACAAAAAATCAACTAAGGAAAAAATTAAGAAAGATGAAGAAAAATATTTGAAAAATAGGGGTGGGAAATGGAAATAAATGGAAACATATCCAAGCAGATTAATTAAAACAACTGTATCAGTAGCATTATATAGTGACAAAGGTCAACACAAATGGCTACATCCCAAATATGAACGTCTGCTATTTCTGCTGCTCTGAAACATGCAAATCATTTAATTAAAAATGTATTCATATGTCAGCTATGCATCTTAGAAAGACAGAGGAAAACCCCTTAGCATTGAACAGAAAAGCAACCTTTAGGATGCTAAGCAGTGAATTTTCTTCATGTGTTACAAGCACTGGGATGATTCCTGTGGTGGAAGCATATGCCTGGGCTTAAAACTACTGTTCTGATATTGCATCTCCTAACATTTTCAAATTAAGAATTGCTTTTCATAACTGCTCCACACTTTCCCATCTACATTTCTAAAACAAAAAAAATAAGGGAACTAATTGGGGAAAAGTTTAGGAGTGACAGTAAGGTTTACTAAAAGCCTATTTAATGATAGAGGGAAAAAACCCCTTACCCCTGGCTTCTCATAACCTATTCTCTGACTATGTGTAAAAGCCCTCTTTTGGCTAGACAGCAATGTTGATCTCATTTCACACTGATTATAACCTTGGTGGCACAATCAGCAGAGGTTTTCCTGATTAATTGTGTTACAAGACAAAATTCATACCTTAATTTCAGAAAAAAATGTCTCCCTGTCTCTCAAGTCTTAAAGACTTAGAATGCTCCAAGTAGCTTTATATCAGAGAACATTATCTTCATGCCAAATATTTTTCACATTTTTACAATGTAAACATTTGTAGATTCTTAGTATGATGTATGTCATAGTGTTTTAGTATACATATGCACATTTCATTTAAGAACTAATCAAAATGACCAACTAACTCAGCATGAAACAACAGGATTTTGCATTCCTTATTATCCCTGTAATTCAGGAGTGAATAGTGGGAATGTGTGAAATTAGTGGAAGAAGATAAGGACAAGAACTTTCAGTCAATATAATTCAATATACAGCCTAGACATACATGACTAGGGGTAAGATGTCACTGTTTCAGTTTTTCATATGAAAGTAGAAAGAAATCTGTTCCAGGCATGAAAACTGATGAAATCTATTTTGTGTTTGATGTTATTAATCGCATTCAGCTCTTGTACAATATACTGCATATGATTTTGGCAGTCTACCATCCAAAACAAACTGCTGGATTATATATTGATTTGTTGTATATATACATATTATTTATTCTTTTTAAGAATATATGTTTATATTATTAAGCTGATCTTTGCAGAATATATGCACATATATATTCTATTATGCATATATAGCACATGTCTCTAAATAATGCTATTCCAGTTTATTTTTTTAAGTACTGAGGAATCTGCCCTGGACTGCACATCCAGATCAAGGTAAGAAGGTAGGCCTCATAAACAGGCATATGTTATTTGGGTTCTGTTGTTTTCACAAGCAAATTTACTTATTTCAGTAAAAAAACTGAATCCAAACTGACTGCTTATTTGGAATGGACAGAACTGGTGTAAACAGTACAGCCTTTGAAAGAAAACAGTAAACACTGTAGTCTACTGACTAGGTGAATTATACTGGAGCAGTTTATTGAGACATGTCAAAGATTCACGTAGCTGTGGAATTTCATTTTCATGTTTATATTCGCAGGACAGATGGTTTGGAATTACAATACTCTCTCTGCACTGCCCTCTAGCCACTGGTAGCACCATATAACATACAGTATATGCCAAACTGACCTTTTTAGTCATACAGTCAGCTGCCTATACTTCCTAAACACAGTTTTAGAGATCAAGACCAATAGTTATATCTGATGGGCATATATAGTTTTGTTATCATTGAAATTAACAGAAGAATTCTGAAATATTTCCTTTCTTGCCTGCTTGCCTATTTCCTTGATTTGAGTAGTATCCTGTCTTAATGCAGCAGTACTTCCATTTGATTAATCTCTCTTGTGAGATAGTTTCCCTTAAGCTGCCTTGTACGTTGAACAGTTTCTGACACATAGGAATATGAATTTCGCACTTTAGTTTTGCCCTGAAACAAAGCAAAAGGAAATGGTTTTCCAAAATGAAGCATACCAAACATGCTGTTTCAATAATTTTTGTGAGATATTTCATGTTAATAAGATGTAAGATGCATCTTTCTTCCCGTATTGTGACATGACTGACAACACAAAATGTGTCTTAAATACAAACACGACCATATTACCTTAATAAGAATCTAAATCCATATTTCATTTGTATAGACCAGCATGGGCTTCAGATTAAGAGACACACACTATTTCTTGCAGTAGAAGAATTAAATGTTATCAAACAACACACATAAATACTAGAAGGTACTGTCTCATGCAGTGGGTGCTGCAACTGTGGAGCTCCCTGCCAAAGAAGGTTGTGGATGTTAAAAGTTTAAACGAATTTAAGGGGACTCTGGAGACATTCATGGAAGACACATCCATTCAGTGCTGCCATGTAAATAAAAGCTACATTTGGCTCAGGAGTGCTGGGGAAAGTGATGCATATGCTTGTCCTGTTTTTTTACCATTCCTCAGGCATTCTCTTGAGAGGAATGTTAAAGTCAGGCTCCTGGTCTGGTCTGACAAATTACGGTCATATTTATAGTCTCACCTCTGGAAAGAACAGAAATTGCTCAGTATCTCAAACATTTCCATGACATCAGTGTGTGGTACAGACTGCAGCAAAATCCTCTTGTTTTTGTGTTCTTGGTAGGGTGGTAAGAGTCAGAGGAGAGTGCTGAGAAGTTAATTGACTTCATGTCCATCTAAGTCCATGTTCCAGGATACAATAAGTTGTCTTATATACCAATGAAAAACTTAATATGAAATTAAATTTCACCTCAATATATAAAAAATTATGTTGCAAAGTGAACTTATGGGTACATATTACTCTGACTGAAGTTCTGCATATGTATTTTTGAACCTTTTATGCTTATATACAAAATGTCTTTGGCTAAAGTGATATAAGATAGGTGATAAAATAAAAATTAAGGTTTTTAAAGAAATGTCTTTTCTCAAATTCTAAGTTTATAATTATAGTTTAAATCTATGTGACTAACTGCGGTGTGGGCTAACTAGCATGATACTTTGCAATGCAGAAATTATTATGCTTGGCAGTAGTTTCAGTTTCGGTAACTGTTTGGAGAGTGCAAGAATGCATCCTACAACATCATAATGGAAATTATTGCTTTCTACCTTATTATCTAAGACTCCACACACATACTATACAATGGAGTGACTCAATATTTCTTGGAAAATAATTAGTTTTCATTGCTAGCACCTAAGCATCAAGAATAAGTTACACACAACAAAGTTAAATCTTCTGTGTTCAGTTGAAAGCCCGGGCTTTAAAAATATTAAATGCAGTATACTGCCAGGGAATATTAAGTTTTCACAAGGCAAATTCTACTGGTGAAACCTGATTTAGTGAAAGATGTCCCTGCCCATGACAGGGCATTTGGAGTAGATAATCTTTAAATGTCCCTTCCAAACCAAAAAAATTCTGTGATTCTACTACAATTTGAGAGTTTTTTTAAAGCTGCATCACTGTGTTCATTAAGATGGAATCCACTGCACATAATTTCGCCATCTACATGTTATAGATGTTTAGCCAGATAGTTAATCAAGCTTATTAATATTTAGCCAGATAGTTAATCAAGCTTATTAATAGTAAGAGGAATAAGATAATTCTAAAAGGTAACTCATCTCACCTATCATGTTGTCTATTTTACAAGGAAGTGAATTGGAAAAGCCTTATCATCAATTGAAAATCAAGAAGCCTAGAGCTTACAATGAAAAGTTCAAGACCAGTGACATAAATGAGTGAAACAGAGCAGAAAGGGAGACCACAAGGTTACACTGAGATCACTGTTATCAGTTTGATGAATGGTCACATTACAGTGGCTGCTTGTCCATTGTTATAAGTATTGTGACAGCAAACCAAAAGTGTAAATATGACTATCTCTGATCATGCATAAATAGTAAAAGGAGAAAAATGACAAAGGAAAGCACAAGTATGTAAGTAGTTGGGGAGTCCGTAGTTAGGGCCAGCATACGGAACTTAGTTGCAGGAGAATATCTCTCTTTAGGATAGAAAGATCGAAATGGCAGAGATCTTTCATGAAAGGAAGGTCAAATAGATGAAAACAGGACAGAGGAAGGCTGTCTTGGAGTTGAAGGATCAGTGGGTTCAGCTCATGTAAAAAGTAAGGAGCAAAAACTAGACTTCAGAAGGTAAAGGATGCTAGTGGAGAATGTAAAAGGTACAGCTGTGGGAAAAAAATTGGAGAGTGGTTTGAAAAAAAAGGCTTAGTATTTAGTGCAATAATGGGTAAATGGAATATGATTAGTAGTTGGAGAAGAAAGAGTTAGGATTAAAAGAACTGGGCTTGATATCAGCTGGAAAATTGTCAACACGATTAAGAAATGAAGTTTACCATGGGTGTATATCAACATACCTTAAACTACAAATGTATTTGTAGTCAGAAAAGAGAAGTATAGATGCCTACAAAATAAATATTATGTTGCCTAAATTGTACTGCAGTGTTTCCCTCATGGGATGAGGGGTTTTTCCTTGTCTGTTAGTCTGAATTGTGGAGCAAACATTTTGGTTTTATCTAGCTTTCTCAGTCAATAATGACACTTGGTAGGAAATTAATTCTATATTTTCTATAGCATTCACTTGTTACTAATGATTGTTTTCAAAATATTATTTATTGTAATACCCCACTGAACTCTATGTGGGTGCTCACTCTAAGAGATCATGTTCTAGCTGTCTTAGTGAAAGCCTTTTTATATCCTGTTACTATTCTTATTACTGTTACTATGCCATTATTACACTTGCAGAGATGTTTTTTTTTTTTAGCTTCTGATTTTGTGTAGATTGTTTGGCTGCTTATTAGGTGGCAGATAGATTCCTAGGATAGAATGAAAAAGTTATGATTATTTGTTAAGGTAATAACCTCTCAACTCTGATATTGAAAGTTAGAAAAAAATAGTAATGGTGATCTGCCAAGCCCATAAACTATGAACTAAGGAAGATTTAAAATACAGTTGATAAGGACTCATTTAAGGATGTTAAAGTCTATGAATTAATATGCTACTTTCTGACGTGACCTATTATTGAATGACATGAGATGATTGCAAGGGGTTCTGTGTGTTAACTATGTAATTATGGTTATCCCACTGAGGGAGTAGAATTTCCCAGTTTAACTGGCAGTTCCCTGGTAAAAAGTCCTTATTTTCACGGTTTATCAGATGTATCTGTGTAAATAATCATACTTCACCTATACTATATATGTCACATCGATTTAGTTGGGTCATTTTTCATGTTTTTTTCAGAGGTTACCCTTGATAATAACAATCTCACTAACTCTTGAAAATCCAGTTCTTACACAGTACATAACAATTTACTTTAGATTTCCTGTATAGATGCTTTAAATTGTGCTTTGTATTTCTTAGACTAAATGAGTCACTGTCATGGTTTAACCCCAGCTGGTAACTAAGCACCACGCAACTGCTCGCTCACCCCTCACCCAGCAAGGGGATGCGGAGGAGAATGGAGAAAAATCCACAAACTTGTGGGCTGAGATAAAGACATTTTAATAGAATAACAAGGAATGAGATTAACAATCATAACAATCATAATAATAAAACAAGTGATGCACAAATATAATTGCTCACCACACGCACAAGGAAAAAAAATAACAACCCAATGCTCAGTCTGTTTCTGAGCAGTGATCCCGTCTCCTGGATAGCTTCCCCAGTTAATATATGGAGCATGATGTCATATCTTAGGGAATATCCCCTTGGCCAGCCTGGGTCAGCTGTCCTGGCTGTGCTCTCCCAGCTTCTTTTGCACCTGGCAGAGTGTGAGAAGCTGAAAAGTTCTCGACTTAGTGTAGACACTACAACTACCTAGCCACAACTGAAAACATCAGTGTGCTACCAACATTATTCTTAGACTAAATCCAAAACACAGCACTATACCAGCTACTAGAAAGAAAATTAACTCTATCTCAGCCGAAAGCAGGACAGACATCAAAATATTTGCAAAAATGCATTACTGGGTTTTGTAGTTTAGACTGGGGATAGATTGTGTGAACAGTGAAGCATCCTATGAAGATGCTAGGACCAGGGAAGGCTTTAGACAGTCCTACAGTGTACTCTGCTTTGAGCACAATGGATGTTTCCTTTCATTCCAGAAGCGTTTTTTTTTTCCATTGACAGGTAAGCTATAACTGGAGTTCAGTCACAGAGAGACCACAATACAATATATACTACGGACAGATCAGACATATTATATTGTCTCACTGAAGAAATTGCATCTCTTTTGCAGTGAAAGGCTGTCTGTTCGGAACAGCAATGTCTGGCCATTAAGAGGATGTGTATTTGAACACCTAGTGACTATAGGGGTGCTACGATTCAGCTTAGTATTAATTTTTGCGCTTCTCCCCTAAAAATATTTTATTTTAACTAGAAAATAAAAGGGAGATAAGAGAAGACTCAAACAAAAGGTACAAGGTTGGAAAGGAGATGGTACACAGAAATACTAAGTGCATTGTGTCTCTGTGCAGGTTTCATGGTCTTTTGAGGTCACCATTGCACCTCTGATCAAGTCACAAAGGAGACTTTGGAGATGTCATGAGTATTTTCTTTTTTCCTTCATTTACTTTCACTCATCAGAACTAGTGGTTTTAACTACAGCTGCAAAATGATAACTGTGAATTAATAAATCCTAATGAGGAGCTGCCTGTAAGTTCCAGTACTTAATCCAGCTGTGGGCAGTAGTGATTTCTACTGCAGAAAAGGAGGAATGATTTTATGAGAATTCATTCATCTTTACTCTTGAACTTTGCATCATTTTCCAGAGAAAAGGCACTGAAGATATCGCTGTCTCTTTTTAGTCCATTTCCACCAGGTAACTAATGCTAAGTTTGGATACAGATAATGATGATTTGCAAAGTGTCACTAGCATTCCAGGGTAGGAAATAGATACCAGTTAAACTCAACAATAGACAGAGAAAAGAAACCAGTTTCTCCTAAGACTTAGGCCAAAGAGTTCAGATAAAGTGTATTCCTTCAGTTTTAAGCTAAAGATACCAGTGCTGTTTTCTGATAAATTAAAAGAGGATTGAAGCATGCAGGAAGTCATTGAGAAAGGGAACAAGCACAGCAACACCAATGACAATCTAAAAGCCCATCTATGTCTTTTGCTCTAATGCAGGTTTTCTTCCTATAGCAGAAGCTACAAATATATTGACCACAATCTCCTCTGTACTGAGTAAATGAAATATTTCTCTTAATCTGAGATGCCACTTTAAAATCTTATAACTCTTTCCACTGTGCAAAGGGAACTGAAGGCTCTCTCACACAAAAGGGTCATCAGTTAAAAACAAAAAAACCCAAACCCCCAAACCAAAACGACAAGAACAGAGGAGGAAAACATGTAAAGCCCACAAAAAAACCCCCAAAGTGCACACACATATGTACCCATAATAGATGGGTACATACATCTATTGTGAATCAACTTGAAGCTGGTGTAGACTACAGCCATACAAACAAGCTGTAAACAAAAAAAAAACCCCACCCTTTGTAAACAGCCATGACTTAGGAGTAGCCTATTCAAATGGTGTAACATTCAGTCATCTTCAACATTTTGATTTATGATCTCAATGAGACAGTAAATGACATCTTAATGACAATCAAAAAATTTTGTTAGGTTAGAGGGACTTACTAGTATCCATTGGAAACCCAGTGCTACAGAATGATTAGAAATGTGCAGTGAAAGAGATTTAGCTCAGAAATAAAAGAAGTTTTCAAGTCTCCTGGGTAAATTAATCTAAAAGTACTCATAGGAAGGGGAAGCAGTCATTTTGAAGGCACATAATGGTAATATTGGAAAACAGGTATGTACTAGAACCACATATGAGTCTGTAAAGGCTTATTGCAGAGAGAAAGGGTATCAAAATATTGGGCCACTTAAGCAAAACTAGGTCACCACATTATTTAGTGGAAAGGAGAATAATTTTTCTCTATTTGCCACTAACATTTAATGAAGTTGACTTCATGGACCCTGGCTCACTTTCTCAAAGATTGCTTGGTCAAGCTCAGTGGGGTTGTTTTCTTTCTGAATTGGAGTTTGTCCTGCATGAATTTTTATTTTAGCCAAAACCCTTTACAACAGATCTCATCGCTCTCTATCTGATTACTGTGAATACTCCTTCTTTGATACTCCGAAGTGTAAACTGTCCTTCAATATGTAAGAAAAATGAGACTTCATTTCCTGAGCCTGTCTCTTTCCAGTTTCTTCTGTATTTTTACCGCCTTAGCCAGCAACCTCCTCATTGCCTCCAAAGCCTGTCCCAATTCTGCCTTATTAATCTGCTGATGTGTCTTAACCCCTGGTCCACAGTACAAAAGCCAAGATCAGTATTACTGGACACGGTCACCAGTTTTACAGTCATTCCTAAGCACATGACAATGCTTTCCTGATCTACCATTGGGCTCTTCTTGCCCAACTATTTAATTTCCACTTCACTCATGAAACTGAGAAGGAGTAAACGTGTTAAGAGGTGAAGCTGGGAGTTATTTGTCAGTTTATATTACATGACTTTAGCATATAAATTGTACAGTAAATGGTCGTTCAGTCTGTAACTTCTTTCATATGTCACTTATCTTTTTAGTTTAAAATATCTTTGAAGCAATAACTATGCCAATAGCCTTTTTACCTTGTGTTTCACTGTGCATAATGTAAAAAACCAAAAAACAAACAAACAAAACTGTAACAATAATAAAGTATGAAAGGAAAATTGAAGGAATATATTCTCTGGGATTGTACGTACAGTGTAGAGATGAAAACTGGATGTATACACTTGGAGCACGTATTACCAGTATGGATAACAGCAGTTATGGTCTGCAGTGGGACAGAACCTTGGCTAGTACTTTTAATATCTTCTCCTATGATAAAATGTCAGACTTCAAGGCTACCTCTATAGTTTGTGTGAGTAATAACTAATACAGAAACATGATGACAGCTCGCAACTCCTGGAGGGGTTTAACTGCTGGGTAAGAGAAGAAATATTTACATTAGTTTAGCGTGGATCACTCTTGAGTAATGGGATGAGATTAAGAAAGGCAAAACTCAAGCTGAATTTCACATAAAAGCTTCCTGACAGTGAGATCTATTAGGCCATGGAATAACTTCCTTCAGGATATTTAAAAAAAAAGACTAAACTATATGTCTGTTGGGACAGTGGTGAATATGCAGTAAGAAACAATTTCACCTTGGAAGAGTGAAGGAGTAGCTAGTCCGATAAATTTTGGTGTTGTATGAATCCGTGAGTTTGAATAAAACTGGCAAAAGGAAATGCATTTTCTTAAATATCAAGCAGATCAGCAGCAGGGAAAGCTAATTGTGGCATAGCTTTGGTAATTTTATAGCTCATTGCTCTGCATGAAGACTGTCAATTTATACTAAACATGAAAGTAAGTGGCTCAATAGTAACCAGCCCAGTGCCCTCCAATCTGGAATGGCTTTATCTGTCACTCAAGCATAAAATGACCCCTTAAACCCAAGTAGTTCTTCTTTCACACCCCTCTCTCCCCCTCCCCCCTCATCACCATTTCCAAAGTACAAAATCTGGAATGGAATTTAACATATATGTTGCTGATGATAAGTGATGAAGTAGAGAAAACAGGAATAACTGGGAAGGTCTTCTACAACTATAAATACGTGGACATTCTTATAGGGTCACTTTTCTGCTGATAATTACTTTGAAGCATGCAGAAATATGACACTTAAATGGCAGAATTGTTTATTGACTATGTTTGGGATGCAAGAAACTGTGCAAATTTAAATTGTTGTCATCTGGCTGGCCAGCTTGCATTTCATGACTTGACTCTTGGACTTATGGGAATTATTTGCTGTTCTCAGAGTTGCAGAATGAACAGAGTAAATGACCTCACATGTACAAATGAGTCAACACAGTTGCACTAATGCTAGGACTTGATGATCTTAAAGGTGTTTTCCAATGAAAACAATTCTATGATTCTAAGAATAAGTTCTGGCACTCACAGGACTTTAGAACAGGCTGGTGTTGTTCAGAGTTCTTTATATAAGCTAGTCATTGTAAAGAATTTTCTAATATAATTTTTAAAAACCAAAAAACAAAAAACAAATTTACAATTATGTCGCCGAAGAGTGCAGCTCTGGTGCCGGCCCGACCCGCAGTGGAGTGGCAGATCCAGGCGCACAGAGGTTTCTTCCCGACTTTCCAGAGGCACGGAAACAGCAGGAACGTGGAAGAGACCCACCACGAGCCAGCTGCTCTCATGGGAACCGCTGACAAGACCTGGGCGTTACCAAAGCAACGGCACCCAGCCCCCAAACGCCTATAAGAAGCAGCAGAGTGTGGCACGGCAGTTTGCGCGGGCAGGGCCTAGTCAGTCTACCTCCTCAAGAGGAGAGTCCACTGCTGGTCATAGAAGGAGCTCAGCCACGGCACCCACCAGGTAGAAAGCCCAAAGCTCTGTGCTCACCAGAAGGCAGACAGAGCTGCAACAGAAGTGTGCAGCTACCCAGCTCTCAGGCTGCAGGGAGTGTCTGAGCTTGGCACTGGCAGGGGAAGGCAATAGTGAGATTGGCTGCCTGAGGTGTGACCAGGTGGATGACCTGCTCAGCCTGGTGGCAGAATTCCGTGAAGAAGTGGAGAGGTTAAGGAGCATCAGAGAGGTGGAGAGAGAGATAGATTGGTGGAGCCAAGCTCTGCCCTCCCTGAGACAGAAACAGGGACAACTAACAGACCAAAGCCAAAGTGAAGGGGACCCTGTATCCTCTCCTCGCCAGACAGAAGGCAGCAGCGTCAGAGAGGGGAGGGAATGGAAACAAGTCCACGTGCAGTGCGGGAGGTGAGCCTTCTCCTCCTCACCCACCTCGCCTTCCCACGTACCCCTGTGCAACAGGTATGAGGCTCTGGCTGTGGAAGGCCACTCGAGCGAGGATATGGATGACAGTCAAGCTACTCCAGAGGTAGCACCTAGGTCCAAAAGGCCTATGACTTGGGTCATGACCACCCCAACCAAGAAGAAAAGGAGAGTTATAGTCGTAGGGGACTCCCTTCTGAAGGGTACAGAAGGCCCGATATGCAGGGCAGACCCTCCTCTCAGAGAAGTCTGCTGCCTCCCCGGGGCCCGTGTCAAGGACATCGCTAGGAAACTCCCCAGCCTGGTACAGCCCTCTGACTATTACCCACTGCTGCTCCTCCATGTGGGTGGGGATGAAGCAGAGACACATACCACGAAAGTGATCGAAAGGGACTTCAGGCTCTTAGGACAGTCACTGAAGGATTCAGGGGCGCAGGTAATATTCTCCTCCCTCCTTCCAGTTGAGGGAAGCAATTTTGGGAGGAACAGGCGGACACAGTCCATAAATGCATGGCTCCGTGGCTGGCGTCAACACCGCAACTTTGGATTCTTTGACAATGGGACGGCCTACACAGCACCAGGCCTGATGAACCCTGATGGGATTCCTCTCTCTCAAAGGGGGAAGAGGATCTTTGCCCAGGAACTAGTGGGGCTCATCGACAGAGCTTTAAACTAGGCTCGAAGGGGGGGAGGAGGATAACATCAGGCTTGCCAGTGACATGCTGTGGGCTGATGTGCCCAGGTTGGAAGGACGGGGTGCTGGCGAGGGCCCTCAGCCTACTGCTCAGAGACGTGCCGGACGCACTACAGCACGCTGGAAGCCTAGAGGAGACGAGCCAGGGGCTCCGGATGCAACAGGAACCAACGGGGTAACACTGGGAAGACACATCAAAAGAATTCCAGCCACCCCAGCCAATAAGTCAGCCTCATCGGGGGCACAACTGAAATGCCTCTACGTGAACACGTGGAGCATGGGGAATAAACAAGAGGAGCTGGAGACATGTGTGTGCCTGCAAAGCTATGACCTTATGTCTCAATCCGATATCAGGGAGGTACCTATACGATCCCAAGAGTGAGATTAAGACACAAACGAGGTCAGATGTCGTACAATGTTTTAGCTTTATATTTTATGAACAGGGAGAAAAGAACTGTATAGAAAGAGACAACCGGGAGAGCTGGGAAGAGCAAAGGAGAGAGAGAGAGAGAGGGAAATAGAGAAATAGAGAGGTAGAGAGGGGGAGGGTCCAAGTCGGGGAGGAGTCTAATTACCACTACTCCCAGTCCAGTAATGTTACGTTAGCTCCCTCTATGGTGTCCAAGCGTCGCAGGTTTTGTCGAAGCAGGTCCCGGAAGATGCATGAGGAGGAGAGGAAGAAGGAGAAAAAGCCCAGCTGCTTACCGGAGCACGTGCGCTCCTTTATACAGGGTCCCACGCTCACGCACAGATAGCAGCTGCATTCGTGCAGTTCGTGCGGCACGTGCGGTACGTGTTGCCTCCTCGGGAAGCCTTTTTGCACCCTGGCTCTCGCGCATGCACATGGTGGCGCTCATCCGCAGACCGTGTGTGTGTGGGGGGGGGGCCATTATCCTCCGAGGCAGGATGTTAACATAGGGAAATGGTGGTGCGACGGCAATGTCGAGACAAACTGCATATAGTAGCGCTCCGCTACACCTTACTGGCATTACAAAGACATGGTGGGATAGCTCCTATGACTGGAGTGTTGGGATGGAAGGGTACAGGCTCTTTAGGAAGGACAGGCAGGGGAAACGAGGGGACGTCGCCCTCTACATCAATGACCAGCTGGAGTGCATGGAGCTCCACCTGGGGATGGATGAGGAGCCCGCTGAGAGCCTATCAGTTAGGATTAAAGGGAGGGCTGGGGCAGGGGACATCATAGCAGGGGTCTGCTACAGGCCACCTGACCAGGGAGACCGAGCAGATGAAGCCCTCTATAGGCAGATAGGAGCAGCCTCACGCTCACAAGCCCTGGTCCTTATGGGGGACTTCAACCACCCCGACATCTGCTGGAGGGACAACGCAGCTGAGCACAAGCAATCCAGGAAGTTCCTGGAATGTGTCGATGACAACTTTCTCCTCCAAGTGATAGAGGAGCCCACGAGGAGAGGTGCCATGCTGGACCTTCTTCTCACTAATAAGGAGGGGCTGGTAGGGGATGTCAAGCTCAAGGGCAGCCTTGGCTGCAGTGACCACAAAATGGTGGAATTCAGGATCCTCAGGGCAGCGAGGAGGGCGCGCAGCAAGCTCACTACCCTGGACTTCAGGAGAGCAGACTTTGGCCTCTTCAGGGATCTGCTTGGTAGAATACCATGAGACAAAGCCCTGGAAGGAAGAGGGGCCCAAGACAGCTGGCTAATATTCAAGGGTCACCTCCTCCAAGCTCAGCAGCGATGCATCCCAACAAAGAGGAAGTCAAGCAAAACCACCAAGAGGCCCCCGTGGATGAACAAGGAGCTCCTGGGCAAAGTCAAACAAAAAAAGGAAGCCTACAGAGGGTGGAAGCAAGGGCAGGTAGCCTGGGAAGAATACTGAGAAACTGTCCGAGCAGCCAGGGAGCAGGTTAGGAAAGCCAAAGCCCTGATAGAAATTAGTCTGGCCAGGGATGTCAAGGACAACAAGAAAAGCTTCTATAGGTATGTTAGTGATAAGAGGAGGACGAGGGAAAATGTGGGTCCCCTCCGGAATGAGATGGGTGAACTGGTTACCCAGGATATGGAGAAGGCTGAGGTACTCAACGACTTTTTTGCCTCAGTCTTCACTGGCAAATGCTTGAGCCACACTGCCCAGGTCGCGGAAGGCAGGGACTGGGAGAATGCAGAACCGCCCACTGCAGGAGAAGATCAGGTTCGAGAATATCTAAGGAACCTGAAAGTGCACAGGTCCATGGGACCTGATGAGTTGCATCCGTGGGTCTTGAGGGAACTGGCGGATGAAGTGGCCAGGCCACTCTCCATCATATTTGAGAAGTCCTGGCAGTCTGGCAAAGTTCCTGCTGAACGGAAGAGGGGGAACATAACCCCCGTTTTTAAGAAGGGTAAAAAGGAAGACCCAGGGAACTACAGGCCGGTCAGTCTGACCTCCATGCCTGGCAAGATCATGGAGCAGACCCTCCTGGAGACTATGCTCAGGCACATGGAAAACAAGGAGGTGATTGGTGACAGCCAACACGGCTTCACTAGGGGCAAATCGTGCCTGACAAATTTGGTGGCCTTCTCTGATGGGGTTACAGTGTCAGTGGATAAGGGAAGGGCAACTGACATCATCTACCTGGACTTGTGCAAGGCATTTGACACTGTCCTGCACATCCTTGTCTCTAAATTGGAGAGACATGGATTCGATGGATGGACCACTCGGTGGATAAGGAATTGGCTGGATGGTTGCACTCAAAGAGTTGTGGTCAACGGCTCAATGTCCAAATGGAGAACGGTGACGAGTGGTGTTCCTCAGGGGTCGGTACTGGGACAGGCACTGTTCAACATCTTTGTCAGCGACATGGACAGTGGGATCGAGTGCACCCTCAGCAAGTTGGCTGATGACACCAAGCTGTGTGGTGTGGTCGACACACTGGAGGGAAGGGATGCCATCCAGAAGGACCTTGACAGGCTGGAGAGGTGGGCCTGTGTGAACTGCATGAAGTTCAACAAGGCCAAGTGCAAGGTCCTGCACATGGGTCAGCGCAACCCCAAGCCCAGCTATAGGCTGGGCGAGGAATGGATTGAAAGCAGCCCCGAGGAGAAGGACTTGGGAGTACTGATTGATGAGAAGCTCAACATGAGCTGGCAGTGTGTGCCTGCAGCCCAGAAAGCCAACCGTGTCCTGGGCTGCATCAAAAGAAGTGTGACCAGCAGGTCAAGGGAAGTGATCCTGCCCCTCTACTCTGCTCTTGTGAGACCCCACCTGGAGTACTGCGTCCAGTTCAGGGGCCCCCAGTCAGGAGAGACATTGAGCTGTTGGAGCGAGTCCAGAGGAGGGCCACAAAGCTGATCAGAGGACTGGAGCACCTTTCCTATGAGGACAGGCTGAGAGAGTTGGGATTGTTCACCCTGGAGAAAAGAAGGCTCTGGGGAGATCTAATTGCGGCTTACCAGTTTCTGAAGGGAGCCTACAGGAAAGATGGAGAGGGACTGTTTATGAGGGAGTGTAGTGACAGGACAAGGGGTAATGGCCTTAAGCTGAAGGAGGGTCGATTTAGACGAGATGTTAGAAATAAATTCTTTACTGTGAGAGTGGTGAGGTACTGGAAGAGGTTGCCCAGAGAGGTTGTGGATGCCTCATCCCTGGAAGTGTTTAAGACCAAGTTGGATGAGGCTTTGGGCAACCCTTCCAACCCAAACCATTCTATGATTCTATGTTTAAAACATTATAAATATCCTTGATTAGTCATTCATTTTACATTTTCTCTTTTATCAATAGGAAAAACTGAAAAAGCATGCAGAAGGAGCTCATTCAAATCTGCAACTGCAAATGAAAATACGCTATGGTGTTGCTTGCTGTATCCTATTTTATTGCTCTGCCTGTTAAGTTATAAAATTGTAAGGTGCTGCTGAAGTAATTCAATCAAATAAAGTGAAAGTAATATTGATGAAAATCCTTTTCATTTTTATTGACCCATAAAAATTAGAGTGTATATGCATAAACTGATTCTCAGAAACTGTGTAGATGTTGATGTCATAATTTAAAATTGCAAAAAAGTACATATGAATCGTATATTAGCAGATGAACTTAAAGTCACTTGACCACGTTTTTAAGTTATAAAATCAGATTTTATTAATACTTCCTATGTCCTCATTCATCATTTCCTTCTCTCCCTGTATTTGAAAAAAATATTTATACTGCCTCTTAGGATATCATATCCTATCACAGGTATGAAAGGAAGTCTGGGGAAGAGTTAGGAATACCGAAACAGGTATTATGAAAATATCTCCTTCTTCTCTCCCCCAAAATAGAAAAGTCACCTACATATCTCTTCTGTTCCCACAGTAGTTTTAGTCCTGTATCAGTATTTTTCTGTATTATAAAAAACCAATTGTATACATGCTTAAAACATGTATACATTTGATCTAGGGTATTGATGTTTATTTTCTTAGTCTCCTTTTTGAAATATGTTTTACATTTTTTCCATCTTGATTCTTCTGCAGTCTGTGTTTTTAGGAAATTTACTTTTGTTCCTTGATTTGTTTCCATGGTCCTACTCTTTCATCCTCTGAAGCTGTTTCTGTGTTACTGTGAATTAAAAAGTTTTAATTGTGTTAATGTGCTCACAATTCTCCTCTCCTTGGTCAGTGGCTACCAACGTTACTCTGTCACTTTTACCCTTTTGCCAGTGATCTCAGTCATTATCATCTATGTAGTTGTGCAGTTTTGATTATGTTCTTGTCTTTATATTTAATAAGGGTTTTTTTGGTGGCTTTTTTCTTTTTCTTTTGTTTTATTCCAGTTTGAAGTATAGAATATTAAGAAAAGTAAAACTTCAGCAACAAACCCCAGAACCATAAATATCTGTGGAGCAGAAACTGGAAACCAGAGCTCTTGCCTCCCTTTCAAATTTCAGATGCCGTAGGCAGTCCCTTGTTTCTGAGTCCATTCGTTTTGTTTTTATGGTGAAGAATGACTGCAAATTATTTTCCCTTCCTTTATTTTATCTGAGTGGTGCTTCTTCTTAGGCTGTGAGTTGAACCCCTCAAGTCAGGTTTCCTACCACACCTACCCCTAGGTTTCCAACCACGTAGATCAGCTTTCTTACATTATGCCATAGGTGTTAGTACCTGTGGAATTCAGCCTTTTAAGAGGCTCTGTTTCAAAACAACTATGATGTCACTCAGAAGAGAACTCAGAGTTTGGAACCTTGAGGGACCTGATGTGCTGCTGTAGTTCAGACGTGCTCCAGACAGAACAAAGTATTCTTCTAGCTCTCCCTGGCCTAGGGTTAAGTGCCAACATACCATCTTTCAGGAAATTCATCCCTATGCCCAGACATATATATAGAAAGTAACTCCAGTAAACCTTAAAAAGTGTGTTGTACTTAGATGTAAAAGTTGGAAAGAAACATCACACAAGGTGATAGAGTAGATATAGTCCCATGACTAGCATATTCTCAGCAGAAATGTGGAGGATTTAAATGTTTCCAGTGACTGGATAGGCCATCAGGGAACGCTCATCAGTCTACTGGGAGCATATCCTTACAGAGACTAGCAAAACTTGGGCTGGCCACCTAAAGCAGGCAGTATAATTCTCATTCCCAATTCTAAAACGCAGAGTAAAAGCGATCTTTTGAAAATGCTACTGTCGATGGTTAAATTTAAGAAAATATCAGTAGCCTGTTTTAACATTTGTTCAGGACTTGACGGTATAATCAATATTTTCAGATCAGTTAAAATGTTGAACAACACAAACAGGGACTCAACATTCTAGTAGTATTCCTGTAATGTTTCTACATTTGTTATTCCGTCCTTTAAAAAATTGCTTTGTGGTTCATATTTTAGTCAGGCAATAGTCCCTCAGTGTTAAATCCGCAAGAGGGGGAGAATGCTTTGGGATCAAGGCACTAATCAGTCATCTCAGGTAACATTTCTTCCAAATCACTTACGCTTAAATATAACACATTTTCAGAGAATTTATTGAAGCTTGATTTTGTACTTTTGCCCCTCACATCAGAACATATGGTCACTAAATTCCTAAACGTATGGTGCAAAGACCTGAAAGCTTAAAACGACCTTACTACCATCATGAGTCTTATAAAATAAGAATAGCTGTGCATCATCATTTGTTCAAGACTTGAGGCTACAATCAAGCTTTTCAGATCAATTAAAACACCAAACAATGCAAGCAGGGAGTCAACATTCAAGCAGCATTCCTACAACATGTTTGCATTTGTTATCCTCCCCTGTCTAAAATGACTCAGTGGTTCATGATTTAAAGCCAGACAGACAATTTGCAGTAGAGTTTGTGCCTGCATACATATATTTGCAAAACTCTGTCCTCCTTAGATTTGCTTTTCATAGTCTATTCCTCAAATCTCCCAGGTTTACCTGTTCAATAAATCTCCAAAGAATTTGCCCTCTCTTCGTCTTTCTGTATATACTCTACCACATTTATTGATGATGGTATGCTGATGTATAGCCTAGAGAGCTGGATTTATATGATTTGAGTATGGTCTGCATACTAATATATCTGTGGAGCATTTTATTACTTCTCTATGAAAGACACTATTTATTAAATAAATAAATGTACAGGAAGTTAGATGGAAAATGAAATGTTACATTTCAGTACTAAAATGAAAGCAACAATCTGTTTCTTGTTTGCTTCACTTACATTACATGCAATCACTATTCTTCCCTACTAATATCTGCTTTTACTTCAAGTTTCCTTGGGTTTTAAACATCTGGACTCTTTATTCTTTATTATGTTGTACCTGTTAAAAAATTCTATTTTCCTCTCAAAATACTATTGTTAATCATACTGGAGAAGACAATTCTGGCAAAGCCTGGAAATTAGATCATTCCCTCTCTTTCTTTGATACAGAAGCAGGAAATAATCTTAAAGATTATTCACAGCTTTCAAATGACACCATCAAGTGACAGATACATTCACTTTGATATCTTGGCAAAATTGGAGATTAGATTTAGACATTTCAAAAAGCATTAAGACTACCATCTCAAACATAAACTGCAGCTCATGTTGATTTACATCTGTTAGAAATGTTGAGTTTCTTTAGTCTTCTCATTTCCTGAAAATAACATCACTATGTCTCTTCCCTGTTTGCAGCCTGATCCTATTTTTGCTCATTGTTGTTTCTTCTAGACTTGAGACTCTTTAAGGTTGTCTGTTGGAATATATAGTTTTGTTTTGTATAGCAAAATTATTACTTTCAGATGTTGAAGTGCTATACAAAACTACAACATGCAAAGAGTATACTTTTGTAGTGCTCCATCATTGGTACGGTACATTTACCGTCAAGATCTCAGCACTTTTAATCAAAAACAAACCAGAGAATCATCTTGCTTAGGAGTCATAATTATTTTTGTTCTCCTAATTTTACTTTGTGGGAAAAGAATACTTCTTATTAGGCAATGTCTCTCAGCATACATTCCACCATGCTCCATATTGAGAAAGAATGAAATAATAAAACCGGGGTTCCTCATCATGTTCATGACTTTGTAACTGACATGTATGCTGTGCTTCTGCTTTCTTCCCTGGATTGGAATCAGTTGGAAAAGAGATTAACAAAGGGGAAAAGGATGGAGAGAGGAAACAAGAATTATATCTGCCTAGTTCTCAGCTGTGCCAAGTCTGATAAGATTTGGTTTCCTGAATAATGTGCCATTGAATGAAGACATAAATATAACAACATTTGATTTTGAGTCAGTATACTGCATTTTTGCAGTTCAAGCTGAAGGAGGGTCGATTTAGATTAGATATTAGAAAGAAATTCTGTACTGTTAGAGTGGTGAGGCACCTGAACAGGTTGTCAGGAGAGGTTGTCGCGGCCCCATCCCTGGAAGTGTTTAAGACCAGGTTGGATGAGGCTTTGGGCAATGTGGTCTAGTGGAGGGTGTCCCTGCCCGCAGCAGGGGGGTTGGAATTAGGAGATCTTTAAGGTCCCTTCCAACCCAAACCATTCTACGATTCTATGAGTCTAATATAAGTACTTCCTCTACTGGCAGGCCTAAAAAGATGCTACCGGAACTTGTGAAGATAAGTACCAACTTCTTTGTTGTGCAAACAGGACAAAAATATGTTATTATGAAATTTGAACACACTCAATTTGAAGATGATGTTTCCCAGAGACCAAGACCAAGTATAAATGTTTATGAAACAGAAATATCCTGGTTTTTTTCCTGACAAATGTTGCACAGTAAAAGCTTACATTAGTGACACATACTTCATTTATTGTCACTGCCACTGTTGATTTCTGCTTTACTTGAGCTGGCATAAGACTGCAAAAGAAGGATAAACAATGAAAAAAATACCATATAGTGATTGAGCTACTTGGAAAATTTAGTACAGCAAATTTTGTTCACATGTATGAATGAATTTCAATTGATTTCAGTGAAGTTTCTTTGTAATAGCTTCATAGCTATTATATTCATATATAGCTATATATTCATAGAGTAAGCACCTGTCTAGTAACATAACAGAATTATTTAATAATGTAGTACATTTCTTGTTTTTCGCAAACACTTACAAGATTGACAGACACAGTTGAAAGCCTTTAAAAGAATAGAAACAAATTTTAGACTGAAAAATTTCAGCACTCGTATAGACTAACCTTAATGGATCCACATTTTCCTAGAGCGGAAGGGGAAAGCTAAGTTTATGGCAAGTTTAGACTAGATACCCAATATTTTATTAACCAAGTCTCAATTTATATTTTTTTTTTAATAAATGGATGAATGGAATAGTTTATTTGTCATCATAAATGTGTACAAACTAATTATTTCAAGATAATTATTCATTAAAGACACACACTTAAGTGACTAGTTTTGCCTCTAAAGCCTTAAGCCTTAAACATTTCTTCACTTGTGTGCTGTCCGTGCAGAAATGACCAGTGCAGGGAACAGGAAAGATAAGTCAAAAGGCAGTAATAAAAAAGTACTATATATTAACTTCTACAGGAAAAAAAAAAATGAATGGAGCTGAAAGAGTTTCCTTCTTTTTTATTATCATAATAAGAATGACCATGATGACAAATTACTAAACCAACAGCAAGTCCACCAAAGAGTAGCTCACAAAGCCTTGCCATTTTTATAGTGAGGTGAAAGCAATATATAAACAATTTGCTTCTCTTTAGTTTCTTCTACTTTTTTTTTTTGAAAACACTTTTAAAAAACTATAAAAGCACTTTCTTATTTTAAGTGCACATGAACATTATATGTATAAAACATGACAACTCTGGCACTTAGGCTTTATGGATAGTCACATAGGAGTGCCACAAAAATGCTTCTAAATAATAGAGTGAATAAGCAAACATAAATCCTTCTTTCCCTCATCCTTGTTTTACACATTTTAAGCCTAATTCACATATTAGCACTTTGCCACAATTATAAATATATGAATTCTTTATCATATGCTAACATAGCAGTGACAGAATGAATGCCTTAAATTAATAGAGCTGCTCAGAAATGTCAGAGTATTAGAAAACATTTAGCAACAAATGGTTATTAAACTGTCAACATCACAAAAAACCCCTCAGAGGTGACTGTATTTCACTTCACTTTCTAATGAGTAGCACCATAACTGTCTTTTTAATTAAAAAGCAAACCTACCTAGTGCAAGTAACAGGAAATATTTACTATACCAGTGTGGTGGGTTGACCCTGGCTGGAGGCCAGGTGCCCACCAGAGCCGCTCTATCACTCCCCTCATTCACTAAACAGGGGAGAAAAGGCATAACGAAATGCTTGTAGGTCGAGATAAGGACAGGGAGAGATCACTCACTAATTATCGTCACGAGCAAAACAGACCAAACTTAGAGAGGGAATTCATCTAATTTATTACTAGGCAAAACAGAGTAGAGGAATGAGAAAATAAACTCAACTCTTAAAACACTTCCCCCCACCCCTCCCATCTTCCCGGGCTCAACTTCACTCCTGGCTTCAACCTTCCCCCCCTCAGCGGCACAGGGGGACGGGGAATGGGGGTTACGGTCAGTTCATCACACGGTGTTTCTGCCGCCTCTTCATCCTCAGGGGGAGGACTCCTCTCATCCTTCCCCTGCTCCAGCATGGAGTCCCTCTCATGGGGTGCAGACCTTCAGGAGCAAACTGCTCCAGCGTGGGGTCCCCCACGGGGCCACAAGTCCTGCCAGCAAACCTGCCCTGGCATGGGCTCCCCTCTTCACGGGTCCACCGGTCCGGCCTGGAACTTGCTCCAACGTGGGCTTCCCACGGGCCTCAGCCTCCTTCAGGTGCCTCCACCTGCTCTGGCATGGGGTCCTCCACGGGCTGCAGGTGGAATCTCTACACCCCCTCATCCTTCCTCCATGGGCTGCAGGGGGACAGCCTGCTTCACCATGGTCTTCACCACGGGCTGCAGGGGGATCTCTGCTCCGGCGCCTGGAGCTCCTCCTCCCCCTCCATCTGCACTGACCTTGGTGTCTGCAGAGTTTCTTACATCTTCTCACTCCTCTCTCCAGCTGCAAAAGCTCTCTCTCTCTAAGTGTTTTTCTTCTTCTTAAATATGTTATCACAGAGGCTCTGATTGGCTTGGCCTTGGCCAGCGGCGGGCCCGTCTTAGAGCCGGCTGGCATTGGCTCTATCAGACACAGGGGGAGCTTCTAGCAGCTTTTCACAGAAGCCACCCCTGTAGCCCCCCTGCTACCAAAACCCTGCCACGCAAACCCAACACAACCAGTTGATCCTCTGACAAGTTAATAATTTCAAATTCGTTTATCTACAAAGAGAATGGGAACATTAGTTATGAGGTAATTAAGAGGTTAAAGACCCTGTGCTCATCAAACAACATGAATACATTTCAAGGTCAGGAAAGAGTAAGACCATTAATAACAAATGCATGCTTTTAGATTATGTCCACTTTCATGTTGCTACATGACTAGATTTGGAAGTGTAAGCTCACTGGGAAGTAGGACATTACAACTGCGGTACTTGTAAACTAGGAGACAATAAATTAAAAAATGAGAAAAAGCTATTTTAAATTTTTATTTCAAAAGTTTTTTCAAAGCCATAATACATTATATAAAAGTAAGATTATCTCAGGTCTGATCCTCTGTCTGTTAGGAAAAATGTTGAAATGAATAATATCGCAAAATGGGAAGATCCAGAGAATTAGCACTGCTGATCCAAAATTTTTTTGGAACTTACTGTTAGTATAAACTCTCCAGCAGAAGGTGAAGATCTATCTAACATGAAGAAGACCTTATCTTGATTCTTCTTTTAAGCCAATCAAAAACTCATAAAACCAAGCTGTAGTTATTTAAACAAAAAATGCATCTAGGTAACAGTGATTTTCCTTCATAAAGTCATATGGATTTAATGGAACTCTCAGTGCAAAAATATAAATAGACAGACAGACGGATAGATTGTTTTTGGAAGCTTCAGCTCAGAAATATTTTCCATTGTGCTAAGATTAAATTTTATTTCAAAATTTTAGTTGTTACTACATTGCTTCAATTATTTCAGTACTGATTTGTAGCTTGATAGCAACAGCACATAATATTATGAGTTTCAATGGTTTAAAAGTTTGAGGAGGAAATTAAGCTCTTGCTAAACTAATTAGAAAACCTGCTTTCAATATGTTACCAAAGTGACTGCAGGCTAGTAAAAAAGATATCAAAACCAGATGCTACTACAATAGCCTTATTATATATATAACACATACTGAGCTGATACTCACTCGTACTCAATGATTATAAAATAATGTGCAAATTATTAAACACATGAATGAAAATACCCATAAAATTAAGGGTCAGATGAAATGGAGACAATTATAAAATATGTAGTGAAATTAATCCCAGCATTAATAGGTCTGCATAGCTATTTGCACACAGGCATTTGCACTTAACTGACACACCTGTAGATGCCTAATAGATCACAGTGCAAACGTCTAAACTTAATGTCACTGAATGGCATTTATGGCTATTACAACAGGTCTGAACTACAGAACTGCAAGCACATGGGAGAGTGGAATCCGTGTTGTAGTAAACAAAGGTACTTGTAACAGACTAAAAAAGTATGAATCAGAAAGACAGAGAGAACAGCTAGATAATTTTTTATTTTCTTTGATGTATGTGAAGTGTCTTTTCCCATTATACTTTGACTCTTTTTAGATGTTTTAAAATGAAATTTCTTTGGAAACTATCTGAACACCATAGAATCATCAAATCATAGAATGGTTTGTGTCAGAAGGGACCTTAAAGACAATCCAGTTCCACCCCCCTGGCGTGGGCAGAAACACCTTCCACTAGACCAGGTTGCTCATAACCCCAACCAACTTGACCCTGAACACATTGGAGAGATGCTGCAGTCCTCTGATCATCTTTGTGATCCTAGAGCTGACTGCAGTACTCCAGATGGGGTCTTATGAGAGCGGAGTAGATGGGGAGAATCACATCCCTCAACTTGCTGGTCACACTTCTTTTGATGCAGCCCAGGATATGGTTGGCTCATGTTGAGTTTCTCATCAACTAACACCCCCAAGTCCTTCTCCTCAGGGCTGCTCTCACTCCATTCTCCACCCAGCCTGTAGTTGTGCTTGGGATTGCCTTGACCCATGTGCAGGACCTTGCACTTGGCCTTGTTGAACTTCATGCGGTTTGTATGGGCCCACCTTTCAATCCTGTCAAGGTCCCTCTGGATGGCATCCCTTCCCTCCAGTGTGTCAACCGCGCCACACAGCTTGGTGTTGTTGGCAAACTTGCTGAGGGTGCACTTGATCCTGCTGTCAATGTCTCCACAAAGATCTTAACAGCGCCAGTCCTTTGAGGAGCGCCACTCATCACTGGTCTCCTCTTGGACATTGACCTCTTGACAGCAACTCTTTGAGTGCGACCATCCAGCCAATTCCTTATCCAGTGAGTGGTCCACCTGTCAAACCCATTTCTCTGCAATTTAGAGACAAGGATGTTGTATGGGACAGTGAGATTTGTATTTCACCAGTTTTCAGTTCCTGTCTGGTCAAGGTTCCTTTGCATATTAGTTGAAGAAGTTGTACTGTCACCTGTATGCTACCTCTTTTTTAAGGCTGAAGCAGCTTTCTTTGGGAATATTGTCTTTTTTTTACTTCCGTAAAGGGCTCAGCATCTCAGGACCCAGTAGATATAAAACAAATTAATGACAGCTACCAGATAAATGTTTATAAATAAAACTGTGTTTTAGAAAGCTAAAGTTTAGTCTTTTTCTAACGCCGTCTTCAAAGCTTATTTCCTTCTCTTGCTCTTCCTTCCTCTATAAATATGCTATTCTTCCTATGATGTTGACATCTAGCTTAATTTAAAGGTTATATTTAGGTTTAAAACTATTTTTAAATTTATTTATATAGCCAAAGAACTGGAAGACCAAAGTGTGAACTTTATAGGCCATTTTAAGGAAAAATAACCAGTAACTGAGTACAAATACTTAGGAAGTAAACAACCATGAGGGAAGTTATCTTTGCCTATTGATTTAACTTTATAAATAATACCATAAAGACACCTAAATCTCTACATTAAACAACATCAGAAAGAAAAGATTGTCAAAAATAGTCACAGAAAGGTTTCAAGTCTCTGGTTGATATGTAAGTTTGCATTGGAAACTGTGGATCATACTAAATGACAATCTTCATTGATAGTGTTTTCCTACAATGTTGTAAATCATTACATAACATTGCTATTCTTCTGATTCAGAGCCTCTCAAAATGTCTTCCTTCCCCTAAATTCTAGGAGCAATTTTTAAATTCTGATTATTTTACACAAGATCTGAATTACATGATAGAGTCTTAATCATAGTAAATTTTACTTTCTATTGAATCTCATTGCAATATAGGAGTCCAGACCTGATTTTTCCCCTTTAAATTACAAGGTATTTTGAAGAAAACTTTCATCTGCAAAGATTTGACACTTTTCATTTAGCACTCATGATTTTTCAACCTTAAATATAGTTGATGTTGATATTTCCAAAGTATCTGCCTGATAGTTCCACTTAAGTGAAAAACCATCATAATTTATTCCTTATAATGCACACAGAAGCCAAGATCTGCAAGGTCTCCTAAATGGCCATAATCAGATACCAGTGGAAAAAACCAGGAGCTAGTTCTTTCCCCACCCTCTTATTCTCTCCCAATCTGTAGCTACTTTCATCTCAGAGGATACATGAGCCTAACATGACTTCTCTGTCCTTAGTAAGCTCCACTGGATTTTTGTTCCTTGAACTTGCCTAGGCTTTTCTGGAAACTTTGTTCACAGCCACCTTTGGAAAGAATTATTTGGCATCATGCTTCCTGCGATGCAAAGGTGCTTTCTTTTGTGTTCAGTCTGTTTTCATGCTGGGTTCCACTAGCTTTATGTGATATAGGTACTGTAAAAGCCAAGACAAGTTGTAATATTTTGTGACAGCGCCCTGCCAGACATTAGAATTTTATTATTTCTAAGGAATGATTAATTTAAATGACTAATGGATGGAGAAGCAGACCCACCACAGGCTGCTGAGGAGCACCGCACTAGGAACAGATCATAGCACTAATAAAGACAGACTTAATCACCAGGCATATTTGCTCACTCCCTAGATCCTTAGTGAACTAAAACCTCTTTGGGAGTACTCATTTAAGTTATAATTAAGCTTTAATTGAATACAGCCAAAGCCCTTTGGGAATTTTTCCATTTACTTTAATTGATCGTCAGCATAGTTCTCTATGTCTGTATGATAATGCCTGAATTTCAATTTTTCTGGTGACTCATCCACCTTTAGTTGAACTTTGACTCAGCAAGGCAGTTTCCAGACTGTAAGAAAAGAACAGAGCCGTGATACTACAGCACCAAGATTCAGTTTATAAATAAGACAGGACTGTAGAGACTACAACAGTGGCAAAGGTCGGAGTATACAAAGCATAAGGTATGTGTATCTAGAGTACCTGTGACTGTGATCTACTGGCCAGACTTTATCTTAGTAAGGACATTTAGAGCTTTAATATCAAACTACAGTAAAACTTATTGATAAATATTTTGTGCATAACCATAAAGTTGTAAAGCCACCTGGGGTTTTTAACAGTGTACTGTTTGTGTAAGAAAGGGATATCTGAAAAATATCTTTGAATTGGCTCCAGTATAGCTCCAATCTGTCACTGTTCTTAAGGAAAGAGCAGACCAAATAGAATATCTACCCATAGGCAAAAAATAGTGTATTTTTTTGTGTGCAGATCTTCCTGTAGTATAATTTCTTTTACTGCACAGATATGAGAGCTTGATCATACTGATTTTGTTTGATTCTGGTGATGCAACCCTGTAGTAGTGATAAGAGATAGAGTTCTTAACATTATTCTGCTTTATCTTTTCCTGCATTGCTGACATAACTTTCAACAGCCATGTGAGATATACTAATTAAGAAATGAAGTTAGCTGTCATGTCAGTATCACAACCTGAAGAATAACAGTGGAATTCAAGATATCAAATGTTTAATTACTTGTTTAAAATATCCCTCTTTGTATTACTATGTTTCACATTCTTTTCTCTGATTTCCTGCTGCCACTGGTTGATGTATTGCCCCAAAAAAAGACTCTTGTTCTCATGTAAACCAAGTCCTTCAATACAGTGTGATACGAAAGGCGTATTGATCCTCACATGCAAAGAGGAAAATCTAATTAAACCCCGATAACGTGTTCATCACTGACTCTCTGCAGACAGTGCCTATCTTCTCTGTTCCAGTGGAGCTAAGGTTTGGTGGCTTTAAAGGTCAGAATATAGTAAGATCATGGAGATTGAAATGCTTGTCCGAAAGACTTACCAAATATCATTAACCAATAAATGCACTCATCTGACTCAGAAATTGAATGAGTGGAGAAATTTGCTCCTGGCATGTCAGTTCTATGCCCAGATCCAAGATGGATTGTTTTTAAATACTTCTGCTACATATTCATGCTAAGATCTCACACCTCTGTTTTATGTTTATATTCATGCTAAGATCTCACATCTCTGTTCTAGTAAGCGAAAGAAATCTCTGTATTTTGCCAAAAAATCTTACAGAACGCTATCCCCAAACAATCTAGTATAGCAAAGTCTATCCTTTTGGCATTCCAGAATGATTTGCAACTAGAAGACAGACTTCAGCTCAAGCATGCAAGGTTCATGCCTCAAGATTTGTCAGCCTCAGAAAAAAAACATCACTAAAAAACCTCAACAAAAATGGTTCAGATAGGATGCCACAGAAGAGACACACAATAAGAGAGACAGTATTGGGAGGAAGGAGTTTTTTGTCACCACATGATTCAGTTCTAAGAGTCATGACAGTCTGCAACATAGAGTTCAGTAAAGAGAGCCAGTAAAGGAATAAAGGAAATTTAGAGGACAAAGTCAAGAAACAAGTTATGAGAAAATAAGAGTAGAGAGCAGGAGGGGGAGAGCTAACTGTCGAGGCTGCCTAAACACAAAAACCTCTTTAGGATCTTTAGAAGAGGAAAACACATTTCTGAATGCTATTTTTCTTTTTCTGCCACAGATAGGGAGGGCTGCAAGTCATATATGAAATGATCAAGTGTATTTCATTTTTAAGGTTCTGCTGCAAAGCTGTTGCTACTATATTTTATAGTGCTTCCTTTTTTTTTTTTCTTAGAAGACTAGACAGTCCAATTTAGATAATAAGAATGTTCCCTTTGAAACGGTAACAATCATATATTACGTGGCCTGAGGTATAGCAATATTTATTGTTTGTCTGTTTTCCTTTACAAGTTATTTTAAAATTCATTTTTTTTGTATCATGCTAATTGTATCGGGTCTGGCTGAGATGGAGTTAATTCTCCCCACAGCAGCCCTCATGGTGCTGTGCTGTGTATTGGTAGCTAGCAAGGTGTTTTGGCTACTACTGAGCAGTGCCGGCACACATCAAGGCTGTCTCTCCAACATTTCTTTCCCCCCCTCAGCAGCAGGCTGGGGGTGGGCAAGATCCTGGGAGGGGACACAGCCAGGACAGCTGACCCAAACAGACCAAAGGGATATTCCATACCATATGACGTCTGCTCAGCAATAAGAAACTGAGAGATAGGGGGAGGAACAGGGTGGGGGCATTCGGGTTTTTTTTACATTTGTCTTCCAGAGTAAGGAGTACATATACTGAAGCCCTACTTCCCAGGAAGTGGCTGGACATCACCTGCTGATGGGAAGTAGAGAATAATCTTTTGCTTTTTGCTTTGCTTCCATGCATGGCTGTTTGCTTTAGCTACATTAAACTGCCTTTATCTTGACCCACAAGTTTGGGGTTGTTTTTCCATCTTATTTGCTCCCCTCCCTGCCTTGCTGAGGAGGGGAGTGATAGAGCGGCTTGGTGGACACTTGGCGTCCAGCCAAGGGTAAACCACCACAGTCCTTTTTTTGGCACCCAACGTGGGGCACGACAACGGCAGTTTTGTATTAAGCGTGCTACAGCTATAGTAGTTATTAAGTTGCAAGCTCCTGTGCAGGTCACGGGGTTTGTTAGCTGTACTGCTTATCTCTATTTTGCTAAACTTAGGAACATGCTGATACAAACAATGGCTGCTCTGTGCTTTGGCCTGGTGTTGATGATCTTACTGTACTGGGGGAGCTATTTTGTGGGGAGGATAAAGGAACTTGGGAGTATGCTAGTACAAACAATGGTTATGTGCACGGCCCTGGCATCGTTGCTATTGCTGTGCTGGGGGAGCTATCTTGTGGAGATGACGGGGGAATACATCTGTCTCTCTCTCTACCCGGGTTTGATGTGGATGGTTTTATTATGCAGGCTCCCAAGGTCCTTGTTCACCCTTATGTAAGCTCTTTAATATTACTAATTAATACTGCTGGCATATTACGGGCATTGTGGAATTTGGCTTTGTCCTGGTTTAAGGGGAGACAACTTTTGAGTGAGGCAATACTGAAACGTGCCCTGAGGCAGCCGGTCCCTGGGTGGCAGGGTGTGTGGAAGGATTTGGGCAGGTTCCTAGGGCGATTATCACCTCCTATAGCCTGGGACTTCACACCTGAACAGGCAAGCAATCCCAGCAAACTGACACGCCACCTAACAGAAGGGTGCCTTGCCTACCCCAATGAAAACCAACAGCTTCTAGCACTGTACTGGGGCCTGGCCTGTGCCTATCGAGCCACAGTGCAGTACTCTCAGAGGACTGTGGTTCAGGAAGGCACCCAAACTGCAGCTGAGGACACCGTGGCTGAGACAGGGACACAAACAATAACAACTACAGTAATTACCCCAGTAGTAAAAAAGAAACAGTGGACCAGGAGGTCAACAGGTCCATATGATCAATTAGTAAGGGAGCAGGAGAGGTTTGATCAGGAAGCTGGTCCTTCAGCAAAGAAGTGGGAGGAAGGAGTGACAGAAATCAGACAAGAAGCAGAAACTACCCGGTCTCTGACCTCATCCGAACTTTGAGAGATGCGGAAAGATTACAGTCGCCAGCCTGGTGAGCGGATTGCTGCCCGGCTGCTTCAATGCTGGGATAATGGGGCCGACAGTCAGCAACTGGAAGGCAGGGAAGCCCAACAGCTGGGATCCCTTGCTAGAAACCAAGGAATTGAGAGGGGAGTTGGAAAAGAGACAGCAATTTGCAGTCTCTGGAGACGGCTCCTCTCAAGTGTGAGGGCAAGATACCCATTCAAGGAAGATCTTGTGAAGTCCCCAGGAAAGTGGACCACCACAGATAAAGGCATCCAGTACCTGAGAGAACTAGCAGTGTTGGAAGTCATCTATAATGATCTAGATGATGATGAGGTTTCCAAAGATCCAGCGGATGTCCTGTGCCCACGGGAGGGGTTTGCATGGCAAAGTTTTGGTAGCGGGGGGGGGCAGGGCTACAAGGGTGGCTTCTGTGAGAAGCTGCTAGAAGCTTCCCCTGTGTCTGATAGAGCCAATGCCAGCCAGCTCCAAGACGGACCTGCCCCTGGCCAAGGCCAAGCCAATCAGCACCTCTGTGATAACATATTTAAGAAGGGAAAAACAGTTACAGGAGCTTTTGCAGCCGGAGAGAGGAGTGAGAAGATGTAAGAAACTCTGCAGACACCAAGGTCAGTGCAGAAGGAGGGGGAGGAGGTGCTCCAGGCGCCAGAGCAGAGATCCCCCTGCAGCCCGTGGTGAAGACCATGGTGAAGCAGGCTGTCCCCCTGCAGCCCATGGAGGAAGGATGAGGGGGTGTAGAGATTCCACCTGCAGCCCGTGGAGGACCCCATGCCAGAGCAGGTGGAGGCACCTGAAGGAGGCTGAGGCCCGTGGGAAGCCCGTGCTGGAGCAAGTTCCTGGCAGGACCTGTGGACCTGTGGAGAGAGGAGCCCACGCCAGGGCAGGTTTGCTGGCAGGACTTGTGACCCTGTGGGGGACCCACGCTGGAGCAGTCTGCTCCTGAAGGTCTGCACCCCATGGGAGAGACCCACGCTGGAGCAGTTCGTGAAGGACTGCCTCCCGTGAGAGGGACTCCATGCTGGAGCAGGGGAAGGATGAGAGGAGTCCTCCCCCTGAGGATGAAGAAGCAGCAGAAACACCGTGTGATGAACTGACCGTAACCCCCATTCCCCATTCCCCTGTGCCTCTGGCGGGGCGGGGCGGGGAGGGAGGTGCGGAAGTTGAAGCTGGGCGTGAAGTTGAGCCCGGGAAGATGGGAGGGGTGGGGGGAGGTCTTTTAAGATTTGATTTTATTTCTCATTCCTCTACTCTGTTTTGCTTAGTAATAAATTAGATGAATTCCCTCTCTAAGTTTGGTCTGTTTTGCTCATGATGATAATTAGTGAGTGATCTCTCCCTGTCCTTATCTTGACCCATAAGCTTTTTGTTATACTTTTTCTCTCCTGTCTAGTTAAGGAGGGGGAGTGAGAGAGCGGTTCTGGTGGGCACCTGGCCCCCAGCCAGGGTCAACCCACCACACTAATGAATAAGGTTTCAGTGGTTAATAGCAGAGATGGAAACGTAGCATAATATATAGTGCTATAGACACACTGGAGTTTTCTTCAAACTCTTTCTTACTTATTTTATGGAAGAGTTGTACAGAGGGTGAAACTTTATCAGTTGTACCCAGGACAGTTATAGCATAATTGTCAGTCACTACTCACCCTGCCCACATGGAAATCAATATGCTTTTTAAATTATCTGTTTCTAATCACATTGGTTTGGACTAAAATCCAAAAGATATTCTTCTTTCTCTAATTTCTCCTAGTTCTCAGCTTTTGTCTTCTCTGACAGCAAAATGGTGGTGGTGTTTTGCTCTCCATAACTTTCCATTTATCTGTTTTCTCATTTACACTTATTATCTTTTGAAGTCTTACTGACCAAAATGAACTTGTATATACTCTTCTTAATGTACTTTGTGGCCAGGAACCTTTTAAAATTTCTAAAGAAGAAAGAAGCCAAAGAACTTAATGAGATTTAAGTATTTTCCCAAATTATGATTATACTGCTTATTTTTTTGGCCTTAACAACAACATGTATTTTTTTCTTTAATGCCTTTATAAATTGGCCTGGTATATATATCAGCCTTTAGAAAAAGCTATGAAAGATTCACTTGGATTATTTTCATAACTGCTATAAAAAATCCTGGATTCTTAGAACTCAGACATGTTTTGCTGGTTTCAGGTGATGTATATGCATATGTTCATATTCCTCAAATATGAAATCTTGTGAAGACAGCCAGAATTTGTCCCTGTGAAACAGCATTAAACTTCTCAGAAACAATGCTTTCTTTCAATGCTGGAAAAAAACTGTTTATGAAGTTCAGACATTATAACTCACTCATCACTATAATACCCAACTACCTGTTCTGTAATTTAATGTTAAATAATCTGAAGTTATACCGCATGATTAGCCTATTGTAGCAAATGTGCAAAATTTAGAATTTTTTTTTTTTTAAGTCAGGTCTCATATATATTCTGTTGAGAGTAAACACCTGACTGGAATGTCAGTATTATGAAAAAGAGCAAAAAGGCCAGAATATACATGAAACTTGAAAAGCTGACAGGTAACCCTATTTATTGGCATTCCTGCATGATGTTTGGTATTTTGGCATACTGCTAGTACACATGTGGAGAGCATTTCAACAGCTGTTGAGAGTTAGTTATCCTGACCCCAGTGCTGCTCCCAATCAGTTGTTGGCAGTTTCAGTACGTGCAGCTATTTTTGTCCTCCAAGCACAATGGTAAACCTGATACTGTCTTTTTCTGGCACAAGCCTTCACTAGCTAATAGAGCTATGGTCTAGCAGCATAAACCATAACAAGTTATGGCTGATTAAATATGTAAGGAAAACAAATATTTACACAAAACAGCTACATACCAAACCGAACTTTTGGACACAGGAGGATTCAGCACCTGGCACCACAGGGATGAGCATCTCTCTTACTGCAAACAGTTGTACAGAAAATGTGCATGTCTCAGTCTTTGCCACAGCTGCTTATGCTTGTGGCACTAATATAAAATCATTAATAGGTTCTCTGCCTTCAGGGAGCTAGTGTGATGGTGCTCCACTACCCTGCTCAGTCTCCCTGCTTTGAAATATCTCTGGTGAGATGGATCAGAAGTACAGATCACTCTAGCCTGACACCATGCTCAGGTAGTCCCTGGCTAGAGTACAGTCTAAAAGGTATATAGAAATTTTAAGTAGAGGTCTGACTTGTCTCTGATTTCATACTATGCCTATGTGGTCCATCTCGATATATCACTTCATCATAAGGAAGATGAAAACTGTTCAGCACTGAAAACCACAACTACAGAAAATGTGAAGACATTTACTGATTACATTTAACATTACTGTTTACCTGATGCAAGGTGGAAATAAGCTATGCAACAGTATTAATCAGCATATTTTTTTCTTCTGGGTGCATCCCTAAGGACTGTTACTACCCTCAACTGCTGATACAACTTTTCTGAAATAGCAGGATTTTATACCTGTATATATTGTGTTGTACACATGTGAATGCTAATTTTGAGTATGAATAACTTCTTCATTGTTCTGACCAAGTTCCCAAGTATGTAATTGTCCTGGTTTCAGCTGAGAGGGTTAATTTTCTTCATAGTAGCTAGCATGGGGCTATGTTTTGGACTTGTGCTGGAGGCAGTGTTGATAATATAGAGATGTTTTTGTTATATGGACATATTGTTGAGCAGTGCTTACACAGAGTCAAGGCCTTTTCTGCTTCTCACACTGCCCTGCCAGCGGGATGGCTGGGGGGTCTACAAGGAGTTGGGAAGAGACACAGACAAGACAGCTGACCCAAACTGGCTAAAGGGATATTCCGTACCGTATGACGTCATGCTCACTTTATAAAAGGCTGGGGGAAGGAGAGGGACTGGGGGGGGCTGGCAGCATTGGGACTGATGGCATTTGTCTTCCCAAGTTACTGTTACACGTGACAGAGCCCTGCTTTCCTGGAGATGGCTGAGCACCTGCCTGCCCATGGGAAGTGGTGAATGAATTCCTTGCTTTGCTTTGCTTGTGCGTGCGGCTTTTGGTTTACCTATTAAACTGTCTTTACCTCAACCCACGAGTTTTCTCACTTTCACTCTTCCAATTCTCTCCTCCATCCCAATGCGGGGGTGTGAGTGAGCAGCTGCTGGCTGAGGTAAAACCACAACAGTAATATTTACCTTGTTCTGGAGAACATCTTGCATTTCTAACTGTATTTTATCTTTCCTAGTTCTCTAGGAAGTAGCTTAATGGACCACCAGAGTTTTGGGCCTGTGTTTCCTGCCAGAATGAAGAGCTTGATTCAGAAAAATATTATGCTTATGTCTACAGTGAGAAGGTTTAACACTCAATATATCTTGCTGGTAAACCACTGAATTGCTTTTTCTCCAGACTCTCAGTACTCTGTAAAGAGCTGTAAGGCTCAATTTCAGGCTCCCATTCCTTGTCTAAGCTTCCTGAGGTTCTACAAGCACACTGCATTGCTCACTGTGTTCTAATGTCCCTACACACACCTAATGATGCCAATGATGTAACATGGACATTTAAAGTTTGGAGACTGAAAGTACTCATTAATAGTCCAATTGGTTCATCATCTTTATGTTGCTAGTTTAAGAATTACAAGCTAAGTATTAGAAGACTATGGAAAAAAAGTGCTAAAATATGTATGGTTTCAACAAAATTGGGTGCAGTTAGTCATCAATTTGCATCTAGTATAAAAAATTCCGGGTAGAGAAGGAACAAGCCTGATGATACGGCTTGAATGGAACAGACATGAATAAAACTGACAAGGAAACAGGAAGAGAAACTAAAGAATGAGTGATATTGAAGCATGAGGACAAACACTTAGGACTGGGACAAAGTAAGCCACTGAAGAAAAAGTTTGGTTAGACTGGCAAGAAGGGAATGAGAGTACTTGGACAACCAGAGAATACTGGATTGAAATAGGGAACACAACAGTAAAGTGACTTCTAAATAAAGCAATTTTTACAATGGAAATGAGAAGATATTAGCAAATTCTAAATATATTATGTGAGAGAATCTGCAGATTACAGATATCTGATCTTTCAGATAGGTTGAGATCCTCTCAAATACTCCAGTTTTCAGAACAGACAGATAGCTTTGTCAATGCTGGAAAGAAGTTAAAAAACAAAAAAAGGTAAGGAGAATATATCAGATATATTGGTATGGTTTGACTTTATTTATAAATACCTACCAGAAGAGAAAGAGTTAGCAATGGGCCATGGTTGAATATTAACAAGACATTGAGTAGAAATCAATACACAGCATGTCTGTACTATGATCAGCTCCTAGACGTATACCTTGATTAACATATATGACTTAAAATTACCTAAACCCAATGGAATTAATGTTGTGAAAACGTAATCTCAGTAACTTCCTCATTTTATAGAAAGTGTTAGATAAAGATTTACTAGAGATTTTTAAACTACCTCTCCTGTTTTCTTTCTGTCATATTGATGGATTTGGTTTTGATTGGCAAAAAATATAATTTCCTTTTACAGAATTCAGGAAGATACCCTTATTGCAGGTCTGCTTGCCTGATAATAAACATGGTTTGTACAAAGGAAGAGAAAATTATGTTAAAGTCTAAATAACACTAGGTGGTTCAGCCTCCTGTCTAGAGTAAAACAAAATTGTATTCTGTCCAAGCAACAATCGATCTAGCTATCAGATACTGCAAGGTTAAAGAATCTTGACTTTTCTAATAACATTTGCCATACAGGTAATGTAAGTGGTGAGCTATATTGGGAAAGCCAAAAGAGTGCAACAAAGCCCTTTTAATACTTTCCTATGAGTTTATTTAGAAGAAGTAATAACAATAACAATAACAATAACAATAACAATAGTTTTAAGTTATTTGGTTTACCATCAACTTGGACAAGTTGCAAGAAAAGAGCTCTCTTTCAGCCTGAATACAAGCAATTGTCCTAAATTGGGACCTGGTCACTGCATTGATTTGGCTTATGTGAGATTTGACAAAATGAGTTTGCTGCTCTCAGTGATAGAAGAACAGCCTTACTTGTAATTTTTATATATAAATATATATATATGTGATAGTTAGATAGATTAGATAGACAGACAGACGGATTACTTGGGGGGAGTGGGGGGAGGTGGTGGGGAAGGTTGAAACTCACGAAACCCAGACTTGTAGCAGCAAGTTTGATTTAAAAAATTGAATCAGAATGTCACAGAATAACTACTTAATGGATAAAATGTAGATTTACCCTCAGGTATAGAGCACCTTGTTCTATGGTTCATCAGAGGAATTGTCCAGTTGACCAGTAACACAGCAGCTAGCTATGTTAGCTACTTAAAACCAGGCAGAGCATTCAGAAAAAAATAAAACTGAAAACTATTGTAGTTATGCTAAGCATTTAAATTTAAACACATAATGAACATAAAAAAAAAAATGAAGAAAGATGCTTAGAAAGTACAAAATTGTCTGGGGAACAAAAATCTAAAGTGCAAATGTGCATCAATCTAATGTCTTAAGTATTTATTTGAACAATGTTTATGTTCATTTTCCTCTAAACTTTCTGCCTAAAAGGTATTCATACTCAGTCACAGGAAAGGAAATCCACAGTTGTTCTCCAAAGCAGGGATTCTTATTTATAAATTCTTGTTTATTTGAAATGATCACAAATCCATCTGTCATGACTAATAATGAGTATGTCCCACAGACAATATGGAAGATTCTGTAAGCAAAGATTGAATTGTACTCCCATGTGGAGATAGAAAACAATTTGTTGATGTAACTTAAAGCAATGATCTAGATGGTTTAAAAGTCATAGAGATGATATGGAGATACATCTTTATGAAAGAAATGTCTTAGTGGCAGATGGTGCAACACTGTTTCTCAGAAAAGACAGGAAGCAATGGCTGACACTTCACCTCTTCACCAAGCAAAATGAGAGCAGAGCAGTTCATCAGAAGCTAGCTTATCGAATAGTTTATTGGAAGCAAGTAGGAGTGTTTTGTGTTGGAAAAGATCTTAACACAGAATGGCAGTTACTGAGATATACTCTTAAGCTGCTTGCTCCTCCTGTCTCTTTCAGTGTGATTTCCCACTGTTGACTCCTGATCTTCCCTCTGAAGAACTCGGGGTGGGGGGGGATGGGGAGGGAACTCTTCATTTCATCTAAATGGAGCTTGAAGTGCATTTAAATTCCTAAGACTGCTCCTCACCTGGCAGGTTGCTTCTGCTGGAGGGCAAATTGGTCATAAGAGATATGGGGCAGCCCTGGGATAAAAACCCAGAGGGATTTCTATAGAAAGTGGGCATTTTGTCACAGCTTTCCTGGAGAAAACAACAGGTTGGATTTCCTTTCTGAAGATGTCATGTAATTTGTCTCAATACCTATATTCCAAACTATCATCAGGATGAGGCAGAGCAATGGAGACAGGGTAAACACCTGATAGTTAAAGGTACATTAGGCAGCTCACCAATGTGGATTTCAGAGCATTGTCTACATTGTTGCATGCACATTTATAATTTAAGCAGCTCTTCCCCACTCTTGCTGCAATAAATCACATGAGCATTTCTTCATGGCTTGCCTTTAGCAGACCCAAGACAACGGAGCCCTAAACCACCTGTGTTAGTTACTAAAGAAGTGGCAGCTTTGAAGCTGCTCACAATGAAGGGATCATGCATAAAGCCACTGCCTTTACCTAACTCTGTATATAGGTGCCAGTTCCTACCTCCAGACAGCTATCTGGAGCACTGCAGTTGAATGAATGAATAAATACTTCTTTTTCTGTCCAATAAATACTAATCATACTTTAATTAAGACATCTATTTTTTTTTTCCAGACTGACACATCACTAGTCTCTTACACCTTTGCAGCAATGTTTAAGAAATCTCTAGTTTTCTAAGATATTAGAGTATCTCTAGTTCTTCTATTAGTCCTTGTCTTCTTTGTGATAAATGGCTTAATAGCCCTATTTCACTATTACACTTTAAAGTTTTGGAACATTGCTGGTACTCTACCAAGAAAGTTTCCTTTTACTTTGTAGAGAGCAGAGAAGAAATGAGAGTGAATAAAGAGGATTATTCACAAGCTTTTCAAAGTGGTAAGTAGAAAAAAACCACAGTATTTTTTAAATAATCATTTCTGAGCTGTCATCACTTTAGCAGTTAGGGAGAAATGATTTATTGTAATGTTAAAAATCTTCATCTATTAATATGGAAAAGAACTAAGAGAACACTAATTTCAGGAACTTAAACCTAGTAATAAAAACAATGAAAGTCATTAGAAAACCAGGAAATTGAATGAATTTCATTCTAATTGTCCTACAACCTCACTTATGTGTTTTAGGCAGAAGGATTAGCATAGTATATGATTGTGAAGAGATTTCACAAAGTAAAGAAACTCTGTGTTTAATCCAGAAAATGTATTTCACTCCATGGGTTTTTCATCTACCTTATTTTCTTCTGTTTATCCTACTGTTGGCCTTCACCTCTGATCAGAAGTACATACAAGTAACCATGTCTTGATTGGATTACAGTGGCTCTCTCCATGAATTAAGAACTGTGATGTTAACTATGTTGCCTGCAATCATTTTCCTGAAACTCATTCAGCTTCCTTCTGCTTTGGGGTTAGGTCTCGAATTTGTTTTGAAATGCATTTCTGTGATGGTGAGGATACATTTCATTGCAGCACCTGACCTCCATCAGTCACCATTACAAACCTAAATCAGTAAGTTTCATTCCTGACATTTCCTGCTCCCCTTGTAATTGTCACAGGAATGGACTCAAGCTGTGCTGTGCCCAGTTCTCATTACAGGCTTTGTCATGAGAAGATGAGACAACAGAATGTTTAGTTCCTTATTTACAGCTCAACCAAGTTTTTAAACAATACAGTGATCTGTATATATACACAATGGCAGTCTAAAGAGCTACACAGCTGTGTGCATTATTTACTTCTGAGAATAAGGCACCTAACCGCTCTAGTGCCTAAGTCTGAATAGATAATATTGTAAGTAACATTATACAGCTTTGGTAAACTGGTTCCTACGTAAAAGGTAGTTATGTATTTGTATGTTTAAATGCACAGTGGATTAGCTAGAAAGGAAAATAGGAATGACCAGCTAAAACTCACACAGATAATGTAGAGATCAAGAGGCTTTCTTTCTAGAAATTCTCATCTGTCGGTACTTTGGGGCATGAGAGCATTGCAGGTAAAACCAGAAAATTAAATGAAAACTAAATCTAAATCAAATTCTGAATTTATGTGATGTTGAAAATTCTTGTTACAGAAAACCTTCAGAACAGACCAAACATTTTCATTTCAAGAGGAAAAAACATGCTGATTTGGATAAATATTCTGTAAGAGATAGAGGGACCTTTTGTTTTTTGAGCACTCTGGTGTGTGCAGTTATGTCTAGACTGCAGAACCATGGTGAGAACCACAGTCCTTGTCCACTAGTTGTTCAGAACAGGGACCTGTTTAAAATATCTATTCTCTGGGTTTCATGTAAACATTTCCTTCTCTTGGAAATCAAGGAGCAGAGGAGGGAATTGTGCACACTAAGGCTGTGGCCGTAGCTTACAACCCGATCCAAGGAAAAAAAATTCAGGTCTTTTGGGACTCTTCAATATTCTCCACCTACAAGACCCTTTTCTTACTCATTTCTACTTGAAACCCCATCTTTCTCTCAACGTTACCTGTTTCCAACCATAATAACTCCTCAAACCTCACTAGCTACTGCCAGGTTTCCTGTCATGAACTGTGACTCATGGATACGGAGATCAGATAATCTCCTTAAATAAAATCTTTTTATTTCTAAAAGGAGTAACAAAAATTCAGAAATCAACAAACACCAGTTTATCTGCAGTATAATTTATTCAAAGGTTAACTATTTCTCCTTATTAATAATTCATGACAACTACCCAATCCTGCTTTTTTTCCTATAGTATAATTTCCTAACTGTTAGACTTCTTTTGCTATTCAAGCATTGAGCCTTGGCAAAACAGCTGGGTAAATTTATCCAAAGCCTGAAATTAGCTTTGTCACAGCTATTAGCTTGAGTGTTGTCCCACTTTACCAGATGCTTTATCTGGATCTATTGTATGGATTCACTTATTAGTTTTCTAACAACCCTGACAGTAATCTAAATAAATCATGCAAGAGTAAATGCCCAGATATACCAATATAACTCTACGGTTACCCAATAACTAGTATATATACAGAGTTAATGAATTCTCATTTATGTGCATCATGTTCTTCAATCTACCCCTGTAGGATTCATTGTACATAGTTGACATCCTCAGCATTTTCATTAGCAAGAAAGATGTCTCACTGGATTTGGATTATCTGACATTAAGCGTCATGAGATTTCAACCTGCCCAACAGTATCTACTCTTTACAGGTTGATATTCCTTCTTTTATCTGCAGAAAGCTTTAGTTTCAAAACCTGGTTAGCACAATTAAAGTGTGCCAGTTTCTTGTAGCCAGCACTATATGGCATGCCTATGCACTTAGTACCACATCCAGGTGCCTTGGAGTTCTTAGCCCAGATGAACTTGCTTGCAGCAGGGCAGACAGTGACCAGCTTTCAGCACTCCTGCAAAAAAGGCTCAGACTCGATAGTTCCAGATTCAGAACAATCTATACCCTTTTGTCACCGTGGTCCATATTTCTGGGATCTGCAATTAAAAGCAAAACGAAACAACTATAGAAAATGTTTTATCATCTAAATAAATAGACCTTCTTTATACATAAACGTGTCAATAGTATTTTAGAATGTTACATTGCATTCATGTGGGCTTTTTTACAGGGAGGTAATTTGAGTATTTGCCAAGAAATCCTTTATCTAATCTAGAGGCATCATCATTCCAGAACCAAATTTCTTCAGTTCCTTCATGTTAATTTATTGAAAACATACTTAGTTCCACCACAGATCTAGTATCTTAATCTTGATGAGCAAGATTTACCATTCATAAACAGTAAAATATGGCATTTCTACAGCAGTATTTACTGGTGGTGTTCAGAATATAATCTTCACAGAAGTAGATCAGATAGAAGAATTGTAGCCATTTTTAATGTTGGTTTTTTAAAGATATAATTTACCTCTTAATTCCTGTTATGTGCTTCAAACAAATGTAAGGAAGTCAGTGATAAGTCATCAGAACTCTTCATCACAGAGTTGTCAAAGGTTTTTGCAATGTAACGTTGGACCCCCAAAACATGTTAGCTATCTTGGCATTTAATTCAAGTTTGTTTTGAACATATTATTTGTAGATCTCATATAGAAGATTTAATTTTCTGCATGCAAAACACTAGTTGTCCAAACAAGTATAGAGAAGATAATTTGTTAAACTATATTAGGTCTAAAATATAAACTCTTCATATTGTGTCAGATACATTTTTCAAATTAATATAATAACCCTAAGGCATATGACTGGAATTCTGAGTCTTCCCTAATAACCCTTAGCAAGCGATTTTCAATACATAGGGGTTAAAAAAAAGAAAGAGGAAAAAAAATTGTTTCTGCAGCTAGCCATAAAAGAAATTCTATTAGATTTGTTGCAATTTCCAACAAATTTCTACTCATGACAGGACCACATTTGCATCCAGCATCCCTAGCTGGTTGCTATAAAAGTATGTGCAAAATATCAGGGTGTTCTTTAGCCACTAAAGGCTGTTTATTCACATTGATGTTATAAGATGATCCCCTTGGAGCTAGCTAAAATTATATTGTTTCTCAGTGTGATGCAGTACCTTTGGATAGGCCTCCTCATGTTCCACACAGCAGGTGTGAAAACATAAAACACCTCCTGCAAATACAAAATAGATTCTCTGTATTTCTTCTCAGTTGCAGAGTCCCATTTAATCACCTCAGCTAGTTACTCTGCCTTCATCAGCTGTGTTATCTGAGTTCTGAAAGTTTGCTTTAGGCCTTCCATCTTCCTACTTGAATAGCCCTATTTTTTTTCTAGTATTCTTTGTATTATAACTGAAAGAAAACATTTCCCACATAATGTGTGCTAGGGGTTGACTCAAAAGTTTCTCAGATTCATTCTGGCCTTTGGGATTTTCAAATAACAGCAAGCTTATCTCAAATTGTCACACACAGCTTGTGCAAACATCCCTGGGCATAATCAATTTCATTTATTAAAAACAATTCCAATCATTTCCAATTATAGGTCTCTGGAATCTATCTGACTAGATGATTATAATTCTTTGTTCTCATTTGTTTCTCATCTGTGAGCAGTTTGAAATGTCTGATTTTCTATTGAAAACAGGGCAGTGACCAGTGAAAACATCTGGGAGTACCTTAACAAAATCTAATTCTCTTAGGTTGTTTTACTAATACCCAGTCAATTAGGAAGTGGTGGATCTTTTTCATAATGAAATTCAACAGAAACATTTACAAGCTGCTATAGTCCAAAATTTTGTTCTTAAAACTAAGTTCAAGGAATTTAATTAATATCAGCTCCCTAAAATAATTAACTCAACCTTAAAAATAAGTGGCTGAAATTGATCAAACCTCCTCAGCTCTTGGAATTCAATGTTAATTTAGTAAAGGACATTTAGCATGAATTTCCTAGAGAGGGGTCATGTCAGCATTTCTTTGCATTGTGAATGTGCTTCTTTGAAATGGTATTCAAAGGAGAAGAACATTGCAAAGAAAATGAACTGTTTATTTCCCAAAAATTCCTACTGAATTTATTATCATATTTTAGCAATAAATAACAGTAAATAATATCTGACATTTATTAACTATAGAATCCCTTAGAACATTACCAATTTTGGAGCTTCTTAGACTTTTACAGAGCTGCACTAGAGGAGGAATTAAATTCCAGTTCATGCAAGAAGCAGTAATAGGAAGGCTTACAGCAGTGAGACCACATGTTAATCCATGTTCCTTCAGCAGAAAGCACTGTTATAAGGCCATGTTCCTCATGATCAAATCTTTGACTATAAGCTTATTCACTAAAGGAGACTGTAAGAGCACATATATTGATCTGTACAGATGTTCCAAGGACCTCTGTCAACCTTTTGAGGTGTATTTGGTCCCTATGTGCTTTAAGGAAATACCTGAAGTAAGGTACTCTGGTCTGAAAGACAGCTGGAAAGGCCATGTAAATAAAAGAGAAGGTGAAAGTTTTAGACATATTATCTCTCCTCCTTTTCAAGCCAGACATTACAGAATGGTATTATAGGGTGATATTGTCTGATCTTGTGTAAACAGGAATCACATATCCTGCAGCAACCCCACGTTGTATTAAAGTTCCATTTACATGTGGTTTTAAAAGTGATCGGATGTTTGAAGAGGTGGTAAATTTTTACATGTTGCCAATGTACAACAGTTTGCATCTTGTTACAGCAAATAACCACTTAGATGATGTTTTAATGACGTTTTCACTATCAGCTTCAATACATACTACTGATCCCTCTTATTTATTTACCCTTCATAAATCAAATCTGAAGTTAAAGAGTGATCACTGAAACCTCTAAACTATCTCTTTGTTATTCTTAGACTAAGAGGACTATGGAATAGGAAAGAGCAAGGTATTTATTCTCTCTCTCTCCTGTAGGCTTGATCTACTCTCATTAATTTGAAGTTAAAAAAATTGACAGGACAAAACTGGTGAGGACTGGACTTTACGATTCCAGTAGGAAGGCAGGGAGGTGAGGAATTTTTGTTTCCAAACAAAGGATTGTTTAGCAGTGAGGAGAAGTAGAAAAGTATTGTCCTGACAAAAAAAGGTAATTCAAAACAAAACAAAATGACAAAAACCCAAAATAAAACAAACAAAAACCAAACCAAAACTAAATCCACTAAATGCCCCCAAACAATGCATCTTCCAGAACCACGAAAATTTTGATTCAGAAGAGAATCTCAGAATATTTTTTGTATGAAGCTTGTATGAATCTTTGTATGAAGATTTTTTTTGTATGAATCTTTCATCTGAGGTTTATCTACATCACATTTATCAGGAAATGTGACAATAAGGGAAACAAACATTGCATTTCTCAAACTATCAAAATCATCAAGAGAATTGTAAGTTTTAAACACATCAGTACTTAACAAGTGAGCTTTGAGTTTAAATAGGAGAAAAAAATGACAATAACTATTAGGCTATTAGGGAAGTCAAGGATAAACTTTATTACTATTAACTTTCAAGTGTATTAGAATGAAAATATGGCTATGTCAATCAAAAAAAAAGGACAAAAAAAAGGACATTCAAAATACTTTTATGGTTTGAAAGGAAAAATCATAGGTGAAGAATTAAATGGATCTACTGAATTAGCCACTTCTGTAGAAAAAATAGTGGCAAAGCTCTAAACCTCTAAGTACTACTTCTATATCAAATGAACAATTTTCAAAGACAGGATTCCTGTGGGGTTTTTTTCCACCAGCACATCAGAAAAATAACCCTGAAACAAATGGACAGGAAAGAATGAGGTGGTTATAAATCAAAGACTGTCATCATCTGCACATTATTTAATGTAAGTTTTTTCCAGAGCCATAAGAGTTATTGTGAAGCTATGACATACAGATGCATACGTGGTACCTTGCTATGTGGCATGACGGGCAAATCCTCACTGTAGAGAGAGCTCCCTTTTTATACATTTGGCTCGGAAGGAAGGTTAGGGTAAAAGAACCATGACAAAGGGAGTGAAATCAGAAAGAACTTTTATTCAAATTTTATGTTGAAGAGTGTCCAGATTATTCTAGGCACCTTAAGAAATTATTAGGTTAAGTATAATTCTGGATGATGAGCAAGGATTGTTACCAGTAAACTCCTTTGGACAGAAAACACTGAAAATGAGAGGATTTGAACTGAAGATAAGGTGAAAACAAAGAAGAGAATGACCTAAGTGATTAAGAGGTTGTTACTAAGTCGTAAATTGAAATAAAATCCAAATAATTGCATGGACAGTATGTAATGTAAGGGATGCATTCATATTGAGACATAGTGATGAATTATTAAAGAGGATATCAGTGTCCATAAAAAGATGTGTGTAACTGCTGATTCAATTGATGTGCATCTCTGGGCGACTCCAGCTTGGGACAAAACCATGTCCCTATCCATCTTCAATCTTTATTTAAATGTAAAACTATGCTTTGATTCTTCCCACTCCACTCCCCCTCTGGCATTACCTCCTTTACTTATTTATTTTATAACTTCTATGGTTAATATTCTTGTAGTACTGCAAAAGACCTTTGGAAACTATTAGAGAGAGAAATATGCATAAGGCTTAAGCTTGATGAATTTTGCTTCTCTTGTCTCAGTCCTTGCAGAGATTGATACGACTGACTAAACAAATTGCTCTGGTAGTTTCATAAATTCTACAATCAAATGGCCTCAATTGCTACTAAAAAAAAAAAAATCCCTTTCTTCATCTGGAATGTTTAATCTAAAGCCAAAAGAAATAAAATAGATCCATAAAAGTGCTGCTAACAAGCGCATCTGCAACTTTTACTTTCATCTGTATCACACCCAGACTTGCTCTGCACATCAGGTTTCTACATCGCAGCGCAAATAAAGATATATCCCTGGACTGAGTTTTAACCACCAGCAAAGGTGGTGCTAGGGCACGGTGCTGAGGACCTGGGAGAGGTGGGGACTCCCCTAGGGCAGGCAGGGCAGGATCTCCCCCACTGGGCAGCAGGCAAGGCCTAGTGGCATTCTCCACAATTGTGTTCATGTCACATTCATGTCTGAAGATGGTTTGATGATTCACGTCTCACAAAACTGCTGAAAAAAAATGTAATATTTGCAGTAGTCAGTCAACATATTTTTAAAAGTTTGCCCTAAAAGTCTGGTACTTAGAAGTAAGGTGGAATCATTTACAAAATGTAAGATGGAAGGAATCTAACCTTTGCTTCCAAGTCAACCAAAATTTTCTTTTACAGCTGTAACCAAAACACTATGCATTTATTTTCAGATATTGAATGCATTCCAGAAATTTTAAACTTATTTTCTTCTGAGTGGCCTCAGGGAAGAGCTAAGAAACCATTATTCTTAAAGCTAAAAAATTTCATCACAGTCTGGAAAATTTTTTTAAGCTATACTTTCAATTTAGCAGTAATATCTGAAAGATGAACTTTCACAATCTCTATTACATCAAGTTACAAGACACTCCTATTTTTAATTTTCATTTGAAGATGCAGAGTGAATTAGCCAACATATAAAGCTTTCTCTGTTTTATTACATCTAGCTCAATCAGTTATTTATAGATGCACATTGCAATGTAACCATATTCTTAGCTAGGAATAAACCATGATTTTTGATCCCAGATGAATTTTCAGAATCTTTCTCATCTTTCACCTTTGAAAATCTTGTCCAATATACCCCTTGGAGGCATCCTTTCAGATTTGACTCAGCAGAAAGAGAGGCTCTTCATTTTGACTTTGTGAAGTAGACAAGTCTGCCTGCCAAGATATGGACAAGGAAATTAAAAAAAAAACCCAACAGTATCTTTATCCCCAGACTACTAAACGATAGTTATTTTTTGTTTGGCGTGTTTGGAGACAAACTTAAGGCTGCAAGAGCTACTGGCAAATCTAGTGTTAATTGCATATGATTCAATGTAGCACTGTAAAATCAAAGACTGTTTTCACATAATAAATATGGAAGCTGCTTGGACCATGTCAAAAGTTGTAAAGAGAAGTACAATGTATGTATATGTATATGTTTTCAGGAAAAAAAGAAATCCTGTACATAGGTAGGAAAAATGCTACCTGTTTGACTTTACCATCAAAAGTCTGCATAATTTTATTTATATTAATTTTTCTTCTCCTCCTTAAATTAATAGGTATAAAACAGAACTAAGGAAAATAATTAGAAATACTACAGATGGATGTATAAAAAATCCCAGCTAAGGCTATTTAGAAATAAATAAGTGTTCTTCCTTCTAGAAAATAATTTCTAAAAGGTAAACAAACAAACCCCTGACTTTTAAAAAAGATTATTTTTGGAAAAAAATTCAAATACTTGTTGCAGAAATACTTCTAAACTGTTTTAAAAAAATATTGAAAAAACAATTTGATAGATCCTTGTAGCTGTCACCTGTACAATAGTTGCACTACTAACAAATTGTTTGATTTGTTTGTTTGTTTTTGGTTTTGTTTTTTTTTCCAGTGATGGGAAAGTCCCAGTAGGAGGTGAGGCAAAATTGCATAACTGGATTCAATTTTCTCCATAATAAAGTTCAAATTTGGATCTGAACACAAACTCCAGTCTTCTCTGTACAAAAAATGATCCAGTCCTGATTGTCAGACTCCTTCATTTATATTATGCCCTGAGATTTGACCTTTTGAATTAAAACTGGAGAATACTTTTGGCTGTCCTTTACTCTGTAAGCACAAAAAAATTAAATAATTCTGCAATGTTATTTCAAAAAATGCACAGTACATTTAGTGATTAGCTACTGAACCAGTATTCAGAAATGTGAGCCAGTATCAACTTTTTATTCAATCTTTTAATACATCCCCTCCCAAGCTGTAACTCTATAAAGCCCTAAATTCTAGGTAATAGGAAGATGTGTCACCTGCTAGTGAAGGGGGATAAAAGGTTGGTTGCACATTTGTGTCACCTCTAACCGGCAGCTCTGTGAAAGCTATAAACTAAACAGAGAGAGAGCATCACCTGCCAGCATCTGCTCTTCTCTTTCCTTAAGACAGACATCACCTCAGCAATAGGCAGATAATGGTCGACAGTTGGGAGATTGTAAGTTTAGACAATAAACTGCAAAGCTGTTTAGCCAAAATGGTAAGGGATGAGAACCAGACAGTAAGATACATCCTACATATTTTTATGTAGACTTGTTACCATGAGTAATTATATTATGATAGTTCTTTTCACCACTAATTCGTCAAAACTTGCCTTAAAATAACCTTGGGGTTGCCGCCATTTCTCCTTTGAAAGACAGTTTTTGTAATTAAATTGATATATGTCTTGAGTGTCTATTTTCTTTTTTAACTTAAGCAGCCCTTTTTTCTTTCAGATTTGCGCTTTTTTTTTTAATCTTTCTGAATAAGAAAATGAAAAAAAAAATCCTGCCTTTCTGGCAGGAGTTGCATAGAGTATTCTAGATGAGATATATCATTATGCAAAATTCCTGATTTGACTTTTGTTTTCTGGACTTTTCATGTTTTCTTTATGCTTCATCTACATTTATTGTTGCAGTCTGCCAACATATCAATATACCACTGTTTTGAAGTTTCTGTTGTGCAGCAGGATGGGAGTACAATTTTCATTCTTTAAGCTATGTTTTTCATAATATCCCTATCTTCTCAGTCATGGAGCTGTCAAAACTCAGTTGTTTTTTGTTTTGGTTTGGTTTTCCAAATTCATTGCAAACCAGTAAATCGTTGAAACTGTATGTCTCTTACTAGGTACTTTTTTGATTCTCTATTTTTTGATTTTCTGTATTTTTTTAAAGGTTATTCTCTTCTTTTGCCATCTGTTAAATGGCTTTTTGTCCACTGCTTTGTATTATTTTGCAATTCCAGGATTAATATATTCCCCAAAGACAACGTGCTTTCCAGTTCTCTGTGAAATTATCTTGGTATGTGAGAAGATTTTCATTACAGGTTTTAGCATTTTGAATATTTAGAATCATGTTTTTATTCCCTCTCCACTCCCCCCCCCCCCAAATAAATGACTCGGTTGCCTTTTCTTTCTTTACCCATTACCTGGTAAAACATTTGTGACTTATGTATAAATATGTATATTTTAAAAAATAGTCACCACTTCAGGAACAGTGAAAACGCAGGATTTTATCTGATATCTAGATTTTAAGTATCATGGTTTTAGTATCAGTTTCTTCCATCTATTTTTTAAATCTTTCTCATGTACAATAGTCATCCACTCTTTTATTAATAACAAGTTATTTTTTCAAGTTCTTTTTGAAGCAGTCTATTTTTGATTAAGAGCATGTAGTAACTACATCTGGATGACAAGTGCTATGATTTAATTTTTTTATCCTTTGAGCAATGTAACCAATTTCTCAGGTTGTTTTTGCTTCTTTGGGGAGAAACGGAAGTAGATATTTTATTACCAATTAATTATGTAAAAACTTGTTATTAAGAATATTTTTTTCTCTCTTTTTTCTAACCTTGGTTAATAATTTTATTATTTTATGTGATCTGTTGATATTTGGTTGAGAGATATTGTTGTATTTCATCAAAATTAATTGGTAGATGTTCAGGTGTTAAAATTTGCTGTTTAAAACTGTTAAGTGAAAACAGGAATCCTGTCTTATCCAATTCCACATTGACTCAAACTAGTATGTATTCTTGACTTCAACAGAAAGATCAGACAATGTCAAGTTACTGCATTAAAGTTGTGTGAAAGTCTTTCATGAAATATTATAATGATGCTGCCCATCTTGCATGAATTTCACTGAGACCTTTAATCTTGACTATTATATACCTAATGGAAAAAGTAAGTATCTTACTTTTATTCGTGTTCAGTTTCCCACAAAGTGGATACACATCAAACTGATGATTTATGAAACTACCATTCTGTGCTGTTTAGAAATGTAGATGAGAAATTCAGATGATAGTGCAATTGCAGTTTTTTTCAGGTTTTGAGGGTATTTTTTTAGGTGTTTGATTTTTTTTTCACCTGTTAAATTTTAGTAAGTTATTTATCAGAGCATCCAATTTTCTACATATCTTCCTTCAGGAAGATGTGTGAAGAAAAGTGTTCTCAGAACTTTGTAGTTGAATGATTAGCTTAATCCTTAAGTAGTAGATTATCAACGAGTTTTATTTTGATGGAGACATTTTTCACATTATTAAAATTTTGTGGCCACTTTTCTTGTTTTTCATAAAATAAATAACACTGAATGAATTAATTATTCCTTTCAAATCTGTGACTTTTAGGTTTTGGGTTTGGTTTTTGTTTTTAACATTACTCATCTTAGTTTTTGCTTAGGATACACAATATGTGCCAAATGTAGTCAATCAAAGTGCTCAATGGTATATTTTAATTCATAATAACATGAGCAGTATTCAATACTTTTGTGGTGGGTTGACCCTGGCAGGACGCCAGGTGCCCCCCAGAGCCACCTCTATCACAGCCCTCCTCAGCTGAACATGGGAGAGAAAATACAACGAAAGACTCCTGGTTTGAGATAAGGACAGGGAGAGAGCTCATTCACCAATTACTGTCAGCAAAACAGGCTCAACTTGGGAAAATTAATTTAATTTATTACCAGTCAAATTAGAGTTGAGTCATGATAAATAAAACCAAATCTTAAAAACACCTTCCCCCCACCCCTCCCTTCTTCCCAAGCTAAACATCACTCTTGATTTTTCTCTTCCTCCTCCCCTCCATCTGCACAAGGGGATGGGGAATGGGGGTTGTGGTCAGTTCATCGCACGTCTCTGCCACGCCTTCCTCCTCAGGGGAGGGACTCCTCACACTCTGTCCCTGCGCCAGCGTGGGGTCCTTCCCATGGGAGACAGTCCTCCACCAGCTTCTCCAACTTGAGTCCATGGGCTACAGTTCTTCACCAGCTGCTCCAGCGTGGGTTCTTTCCATGGAGTGCAGTCCTTCAGGAGCAGACTGCTCCAGCGTGGGTCCCCCATGGGGTCACAAGTCCTGCCAGCAAACCTGCTCCAGCGTGGGCTCCTCTCTGCACAGGCTCACAGGTCCTGCTCATGGGGTAACAGCCCCCTTTGGGTGCATCCCCCTGCTCTGGCATGGGGTCCTCCATGGGCTGCAGGTGGATATCTGCTTCACAATCAACCTCCATGGGCTGCAGGGGGACAGCCTGCCTCACCATGGTGTTCTCCACAGGCTGCAGGGGAATCTCTGCTCTGGTGCCTGGAGCACCTCCTGCCCTTCCTTCTTCACTGACCTGGGTGTCTGCAGAGTTGTTCCCCTCACACATTCTCACTCCCCTCTCAGGCTGCAATTTCTCTTGATGGTTTTTGGTTTTCCCCCTTCTTAACTCTGTTACCCCAGAACTGCTACCACTGTTGTTGATGGGCTCAGCCTTGGCCAGCAGCAGGTCCATCTTAGAGCTGGCTGGCATTGGCTCTGTGGGACACAGCAGAAGCTTCTGGCAGCTTCTCACAGAAGCCACCTCTGTAGTGCACCCCCCAAAAAAACCCCATTGTCATGTAAATGTGATTTTACTATTTTTAAAAATTAACTACTACTTATTCAGCTTTATTCTTATGAATTGAGATATTGCTTTATTTTTGCTTAATAATATGCATACTTTGCTGTATTTGCTAATAATCTTCAACAGTTTTAAGACCCTTTACTGGTTGCCTTTCTCTATTTTTCTATTTTAAATTTTTCTGCATGTCAAACCACAAGCTTTTCTCAAAATTGTTCTAAATTTCACACAATCCTGAAGTGAGAGATATATGACAGAAATGTGACTTGCCAGTGCTTTAGTCCACATCGCATTCCACTTGTTAACAGAGCAATCATTTACTTCAAACTGAATTTAAATTGATCACTGTCAATATTCTTAATGCCACACTTTTGCCTTCAGCGGTCAGTGTGTCATGTGGTAATCTGCAAACTACCTTGCTAAAATCAGAGAATTATGATAAGCATCTGAATCTTGGGCTACCCATATTAAATAATAAACTTGTAAATGTTTCAGGCCTTTCTCATGGTCATTCAAACATTTGACAAAAGCCTCATAAATGCCTTGTTCCATTTCTTAAATGGAGATGCTTTTGTGATGTATGTCACAGCATTCATATCCTGTGGATATAATTCACTACCTTTGTTTAAAACAACTCCACTATTCAAAATCAGATGCGCTTTTATTTCTTCTCACTATTTCCTTTAAGATCTGGGAATGTAATCAATCTGAGCATCGTACTTTGTCAACTTTTCATAGTTCTCATTTCCTGATTATCTGTTCTTGTGCAATTATGAGGCCTCCATACTGTGTTGACAGGAGCATCTATAACTAATATACTGCTTGGATATCAAGAAGGTTTTTATGCAAAGAATGTCATACTGTGAATGCAGAAAACAAGGCAGAAGTCAGTAGTGATTCCCACTTTTCATTGCAAAATATAGTTTAGAAGGTAGAAGCCCAGTAGGAATATACCAGTCATGGTTAGTATCATAAAGATACAATTGCAATACCTTTTCTAAGACCTTCCGTTTCTTTTTTCTTTTTTCTTTTCTTTTCTTTTCTTTTCTTTTCTTTTCTTTTCTTTTCTTTTCTTTTCTTTTCTTTTCTTTTCTTTTCTTTTCTTTTCTTTTCTTTTCTTTTCTTTTCTTTTCTTTTCTTTTCTTTTCTTTTCTTTTCTTTTCTTTTCTTTTCTCTTTTCTTTTCTTCTTCTTTTCTTCTTCTTTTCTTCTTCTTTTTTTATTTTTTTTTAAAGAACTTTAGAACTTTTTGAGAACATCCCAGCATTTGTCCCCAAGCTGAGTGTGAACAAGTCACTTGTGTAAAATGATCGGTTTCATCTTACCCATAATGACCACGTAAAATCAGAGCCAAAAATATACACTTTAAATTTTATGTTCTAATGAAGCGACACTAGCAGCTGACATTTCTCTTAATTGAAGAGATACTGAATATTCCCTTTTTCATATCAAACAGCCTTCAAATGTCATTAAGGATATGGCTACTTTAATTCTGGTGTAGCAGTATGACATTAGAGTCATCCAAGTAGGCTGCATTTCCAAAACCTGCATTGGGAAATGTCTAATGACTCAGATTCAGGATCCTCAGGGCAGCGAGGAGGGTGCGCAGCAAGCTCACTACCCTGGACTTCAGGAGAGCAGACTTTGGCCTCTTCAGGGATCTGCTTGGTAGAATACCATGGGACAAAGCCCTGGAGGGAAAAAGGGCCCAAGACAGCTGGCTAATATTCAAGGGTCACCTCCTCCAAGCTCAGCAGCGATGCATCCCAACAAAGAGGAAGTCAAGCAAAACCACCAAGAGGCCTCCGTGGATGAACAAGGAGCTCCTGGGCAAAGTCAAACAAAAAAAGGAAGCCTACAGAGGGTGGAAGCAAGGGCAGGTAGCCTGGGAGGAATACTGAGAAACTGTCCGAGCAGCCAGGGAGCAGGTTAGGAAAGCCAAAGCCCTGATAGAAATTAGTCTGGCCAGGGATGTCAAGGACAACAAGAAAAGCTTCTATAGGTATGTCAGTGAGAAAAGGAGGATGAGGGAAAATGTGGGTCCCCTCCGGAATGAAAGGGGTGACCTGGTTACCCAGGATATGGAGAAAGCTGAGGTACTCAACAACTTCAGTCTTCACTGGCAAATGCTTGAGCCACACTGCCCAGGTTGCAGAAGGGAGGGACTGGGAGAATGCAGAACCACCCACTGTAGGAGAAGATCAGGTTCGAGAATATCTAAGGAACCTGAAGGTGCACAAGTCCGTGGAACTTGATGAGTTGCATCCGTGGGTCTTGAGGGAACTGGCGGATGAAGTGGCCAGGCCACTCGCCATCATATTTGAGAAGTCCTGGCAGTGTGGCGAAGTTCCCGCCAACTGGAAGAGGGGGAACATAACCCCCATTTTTAAGAAGGGTAAAAAGGAAGACCCAGGGAACTACAGGCTAGCCAATCTCACCTCCATGCCTGGCAAGATTAGGGAGCAGACCCACCTGGAGACTATGCTCAGGCACACAGAAAACAAGGAGGTGATTGGTGACAGCCAACATGGCTTCACTAAGGGCAAATCGTGCCTGACAAATTTGGTGGCCTTCTCTGATGGGGTTACAGCGTCAGTGCATAAGGGAAGGGCAGCTGGCATCATCTACCTGGACTTGTGCAAGGCATTTGACACTGTCCTGCACAACATCCTTGTCTCTAAATTGGAGAGACATGGATTCGATGGATGGACCACTCGGTGGTTAAGGAATTGGCTGGCTGGTCGCACTCAAAGAGTTGTGGTCAACGGCTCAATGTCCAAGCGGAGAACGGTGATGAGTGGTGTTCCTCAGGGGTCGGTACTGGGACAGGCACTGTTCAACATCTTTGTCAGCGACATGGACAGTGGGATCGAGTGCACCCTCAGCAAGTTTGCCAACGACACCAAGCTGTATGGTGTCGTCGACACGCTGGAGGGAAGGGAAGGGATGCCATCCAGAGGGACCTTGACAGGCTGGAGAGGTGGGCCCATGCGAACTGCATGAAGTTCAACAAGGCCAAGTGCAAGGTCCTGCACATGAGTTGGTGCAACCCCAAGCCCAGCTATAGGCTGGGCGAGGAATAGATTGAAAGCAGCCCCAAGGAGAAGGACTTGGGAGTACTGATTGATGAGAAGCTCAACATGAGCTGGCAGTGTGTGCCTGCAGCCCAGAAAGCCAACCGTGTCCTGGGCTGCATCAAAAGTTGCGTGACCAGCAGGTCGAGGGAAGTGATCCTATCCCTCTACACCGCTTTAGTGAGACTCCACCTGGAGTACTGTGTACTCCAGTACACAGGAGAGACATTGAGCTGTTGGAGCGAGTCCAGAGGAGGGCCACGAAGCTGATCAGAGGGCTGAAGCACCTCTTCTATGAGGACAGGCTGAGAGAGTTGGGATTGTTCAGCCTGGAGAAAAGAAGGCTCCAGGGAGATCTAACTGTGGCTTACCAGTACCTCAAGGGGCCTACAGGAAAGATGAGCAGGGACTGTTTATGAGGGAGTGTAGTGACAGGACAAGGGGTAATGGCCTTAAGCTGAAGGAGGGTCGATTTAGACGAGATGTTAGAAATAAATTCTTTACTGTGAGGGTGGTGAGGTACTGGAACAGGTTGCCCAGAGAGGTTGTGGATGCCTCATCCCTGGAAGTGTTTAAGACCAAGTTGGATGAGGCTTTGGGCACTGTGGTCTAGCGGAGGGTGTCCCTGCCTGCAGCAGGGGGCTTGGAACTAGATGATCTTTGAGGTGCCTTCCAACCCAAACCATTCTATGATTCTATGATCTTATTACACTTTTAAACTCAGTTTCCACCTGACCTGTGCATTTCACAATACCTAAGACAGAAAAGAAAGCTTATACTACAGAGCTGTAGTCTGTGCCATTTTATTTACCAATTCAACATAAATAGTATTTTCTGAAAAAAAAAAAACCAAAGCAGAAGCACTGCCTATGGTGCTGGAATATTCTTATTTTAATTTCCCATCATCATTGATCAATATGCAGTATTAGTTTAAATTTACATGTAAATTTCCAATTTAAATTTTGGAAAGAAAAGAAAAATATATACCCTAGAGGTAAAATAACATGTAGGAAATCCTAGTCTTTCCAGAATAAAACAAAGTGTACAAAGTATAATGTAGTTGATGAAAGTCATAAAATAGAAAATACAGATATAAAACAAATCTGAACACCCTGTTCCCTGAGTGCAAATTAAAAAGTTAAAAATAAAGACTTTCACTGAAGGTAGAATTAGACCTTTAATTTATTCATTGAGTGAGCCAATTTATACCTAACTAGATGGTTTGTTTCTGTGGCTTGTTTGACTGCCACTATCTATTCATTTAATTGTACATTAGAAAAAAACCTCTCCTCTCTCAGGTCATGATTTAGCTTGACATACACAATACAGTAAATTTCTGGGTTCTTATAGCTGTCCCTCAAGTATTTATGAGTTAAACATTTACTAAATATGGAATAGAATGGTTTGCACCCTTTGCTTTAATTTCTTTTTTCAATGTCACGCTGCTTGTAATTTTGAATAACTGCTTTTATGTGCTGTGAAGAACAGCAACCATGGAGTATTGTGGTTTTGTTCAAATCCTATTTGTTGTTATGGAAACAGCACCCCTATTAAGCTTCCTGCTGTAGATCTGCTCTATAAGAGATTATTTAAAATGTTCAGCAGCAAAGGTAGAAGGATAACACAAATTCAAATAATACTTTATTTCGACTATTACTACTTCATACTCTTAAGATTTTTTAATAGTGAATACACATTACAGTTACCAGACAGCTTTTCAGTCTTCCAAAATTGAGTTGTTTTGTAACATTTGCCCAGTAATGGATTTTATATTTTTTTTTAATTGGAGTCAAGTTTTAAGAAAATGCTATCTCTAGCTTCATGTGATTTCATGTGGTCCAGATTGTTTCAAACTATATAAAAGAACAGTACTGGCAAGATGTATAACTGTGTAAAGATGCCGGTGATTCAGTAAAGATGCCTTACGTGTGCTGAGGAAGACTTCTTGCTAGGTACTGTTGGCAATACTATTTCTTTGTGGAAATTACTAAGACTTGGGAATTTGCCATAAATATTCAGTATTTTTTTAGGATAAAAGTGAAAGAACCAATTACTCTCCTTTTTATTTTTTAATTGAAAAAATAAAATTTGAAAGCTGCTACGTGGGTTCTGTATGAGCACATATCGATGCATAGGTCCCCATATGGAAGAGTTTGCAATCTGAGCATGCAAGAGAAACATGAATGAGGGGATAATTATAGTGCACAAGTGATAGCAGTGAACGATGGTTTGAAAGATTTTCTGTGTGTGTGTCTGGGGTGAGAATCAGTTTGGAGTGAGAACTTAAATGGAATCAGCAAGGAAGCAATACACTAAATAGAAAGAGATGAGAATGGAAAAAAGAGAAGGAGCAAGTGGCAGGCCAGGGAGTAAATCAGAGTGGAAACTGTTTAGAAATAGTGAGTTTGGCCAAAACCTGGTTACCTGTGAGCCCAGAGCAGTGCTCCAGAGAGGATTTGAGGGCAGCGGTCTTAAAAGGTAACAGAGAAAGGCTTGAGCAAATAGTAAAGATGGACAGGAAACATTTAAAAAAATACTGAAGTTTATGGGTCTCCACAGTCCAATTTTTGCTGCTCAGGAAAGGGTTGAACAAACTGCAATAAATATGTGGTGGGAAAAAAGCCTTGATGAAATGCTAGGGATTTTCTGAATATCCAATCTCCATACTTCTGTCCTCTTGTCAGATGATTTCTGTGTTTAGCTGTTTTCTGCAGTCTTCTCTCTCTCTGTGTCCCTCATGCATATACTACTCTGAGTTCAGAATTTATTAACTGTGGGCCAAGTACTGACTTCCATTGCATGCAGCCATTTATTATGTAGATTCATTTACTGTAACCCTAATTCAGATTTTTTTTTTTTTTATCAGCCTTGCAAATGGACATCAAGAGACTACACAGGAGTAAAGTGAACCCCGTCGGGAGGAGGTAAATCATATTAATATTCCCTTTAATATCACAGCAGAATTTTAGCCAGAGGCTTCCAGGAACCTGGAATAGTCTTGTAACCGTGGAATAGGGGCCGTGAAACAGAAACTATAGAATCAGGTTGAGATAATTAGTTTGTAGCCAAGGTAATAGGCAATGAAGCTAACTGCCCATGGCAAGGTACAGTGCTGCTATGTTCCATGTACAGTCCCTACCAAACTGAACAATAGGTTTGGAGATATTAATCTTATGACGTCGTTATGGACAGGTGCATCCACAGCAAGGATAATGCGCATGCCTGCAAGAAGAGGGTCGCGCAGCGGACACGGGTGCGAGACCACTGACGACCACCAGAGACCCTTGAGGACCACCGACTCAAATCACTGAGCATGCGTGATGGGGAGGAGAATATGGAAATGGATTCTAAGAAATTATTATCATAGGACTGCCCTTTCTGAGACAAATGATGAATATGTATGTTTTGATCCTACATAACCTGTGTGTTGGTGATCACCTGGCATGCACGTTGGGTGGAGCTACCCCCCGTGCATCCAGCGCTGCAATAAAGAATGCCTGCCTTTTAACACTACATTGGTGTTACGAGGTTTATTCCCGGATTTCGGTGACAGTCTCATCTTCTATATCAACACAGCATACGTTTTGTGCCAGTCTGCAAATTAATTGAACAGAGAAATGTACACTATGAATTTCAATAGTAAAATCATTTACTAATTAAAATAATATAGACTGAAAGGAAAAAATAATTAATTACTTGTAAGGTATAATTTTGAGTGAGAGACTATACAAGCATGTGTGTTTTTTCTGTATACACTAAAATGTATGTATCTATTATTGCTTCATGTTACCACACTGAAAAATATGACTATACAAAACAGTCAAATAAATAACAAACAAATTATTTTCTGGTTTGAACTGAAGGACATTGCATCAAGCAGAATCACTCACTTTGTAAAGAATTATTTGAATTAGGTCCTAAACAGAGTTATATTTAATGATAAATTTTGTTATGTTCACTCTTTCATTTGGCATAAAAAAGGTTTGGTGGGAATTTTACAAAATTACATTCTGGATTTTGAACATTTTAAAATCTGCATTAAAAATAAAATAATTACATAAACAACATATTAGAAAAGGAAAATTAACAGAAATTACTAGTTAAGCTAATATAAATATTAATGATCTTGTATACTTTCATGTCCAAAAGTTGCTAACAGGAGACAAACATCTTGTTGAATTATAAGGAAGGCATGTAGTACAATTTGACATAGTGCCACTAAAGTCCCACAGGAATGATTATATGTAACTTGGTTTCTTCTTGTATCTTATGTTTCCCAGAGAATTAGGCTGAGATTGTAAACAGATTACTTAGGGGCAACAACTAATTGCAGTTTCCTACTTCTCTGGGGTGATACTTGTGAATATTGAAATATTAAGATCAATTCAAGCAATTAGAGCCATTGCTCAATAGATGTAACCAAACAAAAGGGAAAACATTGTAACTTAGAAAATAATTAGTTGTAAGATAAGAAGCTCTGGAACAATCTCATTTTAAACAGCTCGGCCTTGGAAGAATGGATGCGCAAAGATAAGAGAGTTACAAGGTGATCACAAAACCAGCTTTGAGGGGTAAGGTACAAGTGATACCAGGACTGAGTCTGAAGACCCCCAATGACCAGCCGGAGGTGCCAACAAACATGCTCGAAAGACATTAGCATATGCTAACGAGTTCCTGGAAAATCCATGAATGTGATAAGCACTACTCGGAAATATACTGAATATGTATATTAACATAGTATAAATACTTGCTAGTTTTGTCTTTTGGGCGTGCACATTAGGTGGAGTTATCCCCCGTGCACCCAGTGCTGCAATAAAGAATGCCTGCTTTCTAAAACTTCAAAATAAGTCTTAGAGAGTGAATTATTTTGCCACTTTCCGGTAACAGGGGTCTAGGGCAAATCATAGTTTCATACTGACTCCACATGCTGGCTATGAAAGATTCGTGTAAGAATAAACACAGTATCAAAACAAGAAAAAAAGGAGAAAGGATGCTTTCCGTGTGTTTTTATTGCCTTCAGCTCTGACCTGTAACACAATTCAGATATTAGCAAGGCTCTAAAAATTTAAAAGAACAAAATGCTGAAAATAAATCCTACCCATTTATTGTTTGTGTTTACTGAAAAGGTATGTGCTTTTCCCGGGCTTAAAACTTGACGTGGTTTAGGCCCAGCCGGCAGCTGAGCGCCACGCGGCCGCTCGCTCACCCCTCCCCTGGCGGGATGGGGAGGAGAACGGAAAAACAATGGCAAAGCCTCGAGGGTTGGGATAAGGGCGGTTTACTGGGACAGCAAGGGAGAGGGAAACAATCAACAACAGTACTGATAACAGATATTCACAGTGGGTGATAACAGAGAACAATTTACCGACCGACCAGACACTCAGCCCATCCCGGAACTGCACTGAAACTGCGCCGCCCCTCCCCTGTCCGACTAGCCCCCAGCTTTTATGGTGAGCATGATGTCACAGGGTATGGAATAGCCCCCGGCCAGCTTGGGTCACCTGTCCTGGCTCCTTGTGAAATTAACTCTATGCTTGCCAGAACCAGGACAAAACTGCAGTTAATTTCACTTTCATTCTTGTTGCTGAATTGTCATAAAGTAAAACTATAATAGAGGTAAGGCTTTTGTATAGCTAATGAAGGTAAATTAGGGTTGAATGAAGTGAGCTTCCTTGGGCTTCATTGATAGACCACTAAACTAGATCTATTTACATTTTAGATTAAGATGGGTAATTCCATGTTTAAAATTATATAGGTTTTTCGAAATGAAGATGCAGCAAATACTATTGATAGTACACAGTTTAAAACTAACTACAATGACTGGATTTTCTCTGTAATTGAGCTCTACTGAAAAAGAGTATTTTCTTTTGCGAGATTGAAAGACAAACTCAGTATGGATTGTGGTACTATATTTCAGTACTGTACAGTCCAACATGTCGTACTATGCTGTTTTGACACCGACAGTGTTATTCTTGTCAATTGCTTTTGAGGTTTACACAAAATCAGATATTCTAAACTCTTCAACAGAGAAATATGATTTAAAAAAAAAAAGTGTAATGAAGGGAAAATGGGTTACAATATGTATTTTAGCTATTTATTAAAGCTGAATCTTAAAGCCTACACAATTGATTTTTAAAATAACATCTAAAGGAGTTAGCCGCCTGTTCTGTCTGTATTCTGATGGACTTAAGCATCTTCTTTGGAGATGCCAAGATACTGACTGTGCAAGATCCATATAGAATACTCTAACAATGGTAATTTGATATTTAAATAATGTCACATTCATCTGTTGAGCAAAACATGATGCCTGACACATTCTAAAAAATAAGTCTTTGAAAGTATATTTGTTCTCTGGTATATGTTCAAACATAATGACCTTCAGAGAAGTTCTACACAGTCACGTCAAGATATACACATCAAGCTACAATTTGGCCCATTGTGCTAAAATGTGTTGTCCTACAAAGTAAAAATAAACCATTATGGGGAAATCATTGGTGTAATAAATAATGCAGAAAATGTCTCAAGTCCCATAGTCAATGCTGACTTTTAATATATGGGATTTTATATTCCTGCATTAAAGCAATATAATATTCTGTTATCATATTAAGTTTCTTTGATATTTGTAAGTAAATGAAGGCATTCTTTCTCTTTCTATTCCAGTAGAACTAATTGGATTAAATCAAGCTAATGAGCTTAATACTGACTAATTAGTGTAGACAAAGCACTAAAGAAAGCAGGAATCTTTTTATTTAAATGATCACAGTGGCCACAGAACTACTTCTTCAAAAGGACCCTTTTCTGTTCAATCTTGGATTCTAGCCAGAAATACAAGTTAATACCAAGAGAGATGACTTAAGTGCTGTTATTAAGGAGACTATGATTGATGGAGTTTGTAGCTGATAATGTGCTTCCCCTTTGGCTGCTCAGTGAACATCAGCAACAGATCAATATTGCATCTGCATGAGATTACAGGCACTTCTGACAATAGCCATGTGGAAGAAAAAACCCCACATTCCCCTGTAAATTAGCATGGTTGCTAAGTGACTGTTGTTTACTAAATTCCCTAATCCTCCTCCCCTGGAAGAAAAAAAAAAAAAAAAAAAGAGAGAAAGAAAAAAAAGAAAACCTGACCATATTTCCGGTAAAATAGTGAGCTGCTGTGTCACTCTGTCTCCTGTGGCTTCAGCTGGAGTTTGCCTGCTCTTGTCACTTTCTCATATTGCAGAGAGAAGGCTTTTGATTTCACTGCAGCAAAGGCAACATTGTGATTGTGTCAGAAAATTCAAGAAATCTCATCACATCTTTGTGACCTCTTAAAATTGCTTTCAGTACATCTACTTTTCTGGTTTATTTTGTGGTAACAAGGTCAGTTAAATGTATTGAAGACATGCCAAATTATGAAAACATGGTACTGTTGCTGCTGGTCTGAATTGGTGAATCCAACTGCAACGAGACAGAGAATACTTTTGTTTTCCCTTCTCTGTGAAGGGTAACTGATGTACATTGTTTTGCATAGAAAGTATTTCAGCAGCTCAGTTTTCAAAGACAGGTTGAAATCATCAAGTATATGTACATAGGTACACCACTTTATTCAGCTGGGTAAACAGCATGCATATTTTCCTCTTGAGGATAAGATCAAGTATCCTCCAGATCTGCCTATTTGAACAGCATTACATGAAGAGATATGAAGAGATGAATAGCAAGCACCATGAAAAAGGATTTCTTTTTTATATGTAGTATTGCAAAAGGATATAACAAGCACCACTTCCTAATGTGATAAATTACTCTTCTTCATGTGGCAAATGGCTGGTTTAGGACCCACCCTTTAGCACTATACTTAAAAAGGCTTAAATTTTTGCTCTGTTATTCTCATCTTTATGGGATATTTATTTTGATCTGATAAGCTCCACAATTCCTAGCAAAACAATTAGAATTAAAAAGAAGGGATTATGAAGGTACAAATCTCAGCAGGAATCAGATTCTAAATATGACCTGGAAGGATATTTTTGGTGTACAATTTGCTTATTAAATTGGAATAATTTTAAAACTGAGCTTCTTGAATAACATAATAAGCTCATAAGCAAAATTATTATTCAAATATTCAGATTTTGTACATTCCTTGAAAGTTTATTAAAAATGCATCTGAGTTAATTTGTAAGTATTTAGTGACCCAGCGCTAAACAGGGTCTCGAAATGTGCTCAGCCCTCTGGAAATGTTAGCTGCAGACTGTGATTTGCAGATTGTGATCTGGGAGAACTTGCTAAACTGTATCCCTGAATTTTAAAAATCTCTGTGCAAAGCTATATTTATGAAAATCCATCAGTTGGCTAAATCAGTTTCTTATGTCTCTCCTGGTTAAAAATACATTTTCAATATTAAATGTTTTGCATTTAGAAGGTATCTGACAATTCTCATGTCTTACTAGACTTCATGAAGTTAGCCTTAATTTTAAGCTCATTTTTGACAGAAAACACATGGGAAAATATTCCTTTAAAAGGTTTGTTTTCACCTACCAATGTATTATAGAAAGGAGCACATTTGGTTCATCAAATCGGAAGACATTTATAGATATTTAAAACTTCAGTGAGAAATGAAGGTAGCTATGTGTGTTAGCCTGTACAGAATGTTCATTAACCGCTTATATTTCCTGAGCATTTTACTTTGTAGGTTCACTATCGATACATCTAACTATTAGCAGCTTGCTACAGTCAGCTGGAAATGGAACTTTTCTTCCAATCCCTACTAAATATTTAAGGTTTCTTATGTGGATGAATCTCTCAGGTAGCAGGTATTTATTCACTACATTTTGGCCAGAAATCAGATATTTCACTGCTGGCTTTTAAAAGTTACCTTAGAAATGAATTTTTATTCTTTCTGGAAGGCCTTTCATGTAACAGAGTGATTCACATTGCATTATGCAAGTGACTAAATGTTCCATTTAAGCAGGAAATTTGTACTGAACAAATATGTCTTTTTTTTTTTTTTTTTTTTTTTGGATGCCGTTTTAAAGCAAAGAATCTATGTTCTGTTGTAATGGTATTATACACATTAGTGAGAACAGACATATTAATACTATTTTTTATTTCTCAAGTACTTTGAACTATTTGGACAAAATGCCTCACAATAGTTTCAGAGGTAGTTAAAGTAGCATAGTCTGAATATTTAAATGGAGAAATGAAACACAAAACATTTAACGATATTCTCTTCAGAGGTTTCAGAGTACAGACATTTTTTTCAAAGTTGGGGTGAGCAGTCCAATGTAAGTAAAGTTCAGTTTCTTTTCCCTCCCCTCTTCCTAAGGATTTTTGAACTTTGGTGAGCAGTTTTTAGTGCTTGAATATTATTCTACTCTGCAACATTACTGTTTCTATAGTACCACTTATAGGCTGGTTTTGGATGCTAGTACTACACAGGAAAACATGACACACTACAGATGCAAGCAGCCTACAGTGAGAAAAACATATGGTTGTTTAAAATAGGTATCTTATTAAATTTACCAGACTTCTTGTTAGAAAGACATTGCAGTTGAGTGTGTGCAGATTGCATTCACTCACTGTGGCTTAGTCAGTGTCTCTGACCCACAGATCCTCCAGAAAAGACCTAAGATTATCTGTGCTCTCTATAGTGTTAGCTCTAGCATTTTAAACGGTACAGAGTTGAGTATCTGTCTTCCTGGGATCATAACAAACCAGCACCTCCTGGTGCAAAACACCTATGCTAGAACCTTTATGGTGCCCATGGATCCATCAGTCTTGCGCTAACCTGTCCATTTTCCAGCATCCTGAAAAATCTGTAGAGGGTGAGCCATCGAGCCTACCTGGAATTTTCAGAAATAGAACAAAAAATGACACTGAAACTTCTGCTAGACAGCCTCACTCTGCCAGCTTTATTTCCATAAGCAATACATTAATTAGCATGATTATTAGCAGAGCTGGTCAGGATTCACTTTGTGGGTTTATTAGAAGAAGTCAGCTTGTTGAACGGAAGCTTTGCATGGGAACTTCTCACCTGAGCATTATTTTTAATTAAAGGAAATTGAAAGCTTTTCAGAATGAAATGGCACACTGAAAACTAACTAAATAAATAGATAAAATCTGTACCAGGTTTTCATTTTCATTCTTGCTAAAAATAAAGTGGATTCAAAATGTAAATAAAACATTTTAAATATATGTTTAAGCTTAATGACTGGAATTATTATTTTCAGCATGAAAAAGAATCCCAAACTCAAAATGAAAAACTGGGGGGAACACACTACATTTTTTGCATGTAGGTGGCTCATTTTCTAACTCATTCTAACACAATTAATTCCTTTAGGTCTTCCTTCACACACTCAGACAGAATCAAAAGGGGAAAAACATTTTTTTTAAACATGTGGTCACCTAACCCACCTGTTTAATAGTTATCTATATTTTTCAGATATAAATGTTGCTTCTGTTTTCCAAAGTATATAAAAGCATTTCTCATGCTGGTGGTTGTCATGAGCAGTGAGACAAAATTCTATAGAAAAATTCTGTTCTAGATTAACTTATATCAAGGATAAAATGATAAGCAGATAGAATACATCTTAATGCTTCCCAACTCTTGTATTGCTTTTGTCACATTGTAGCATCAGCATACAACGGTATTGCTAACTGTACTCCAAGAAACCTCACAGTGCCTTTTCATTGCTGTGTTTCAACTCACACATTTTGTTGCTTTATTTTCACGGCTGCTTACCTTGCATCTTACTCTCAGTTATTTTCACAAACAGGGCTGTGCAGTCTGGCAATGTGACCTTCTAAATTTTAGGGAGTAACTCAGGAACTGTACACACTGAGTTAAGAGCAATGCAACTGTAGCCAAGGTTCTGACTTTCAAAATGGGAGTCCAACTAATGACTAGATTTACAATAGCATGACATTGTGGTTGCTAAAAAATTCAGCAACCTGTATGTTATGCAAACAGCCTTCTGTCAGTTCAGGAAACAAGATGTCTCAGCAAGCAAGAATATGTTGATGCAACCAAAGCTAGAATTAGCATTTCAAGGTCTTCCAGAGACAGTATTAGCTGCAGCAGCACAGCATCCAAGAGATAACAAATGAAACTTTCAGAATATTGCAAAAGTGGCTCTCAGAGGACATATCAAGTCAAATAAAAAAAAAAAAAAGGAAAGGAAAGGAAAGGAAAGGAAAGGAAAGGAAAGGAAAGGAAAGGAAAGGAAAGGAAAGGAAAGGGAAAAGAACAGGGAAGGGAAGGGAAGGGAAGGGAAGGGAAGGGAAGGGAAGGGAAGGGAAGGGAAGGGAAGGGAAGGGAAGGGAAGGGAAGGGAAGGGAAGGGAAGGGAAGGGAAGGGAAGGGAAGGGAAGGAAAGGAAAGGAAAGGAAAGGAAAGGAAAGGAAAGGAAAGGAAAGGAAAGGAAAGGAAAGGAAAGGAAAGGAAAGGAAAGGAAAGGAAAGGAAAGGAAAGGAAAGGAAAGGAAAGGAAAGGAAAGGAAAGGAAAGGAAAGGAAAGGAAAGGAAAGGAAAGGAAAGGAAAGGAAAGGAAAGGAAAGGGAAAAGAAAAAGATTCCTAGCAGACAGGAAAGGGACAAATAGGTTGCCATCAGGATATAGCTAGTGGTTTGCTTACTGCAGTAGAAACTCTTGCCTCATTTCTAGAAAGCTAAGACATTTGGGAAAAAAAAAAAAAAAACAAAAAAACCCCCAAACTTGTAAATGAGATACCATATTAAAATTGCTACTTATTACTCAGTTTTTATTACCCTTCGTAAGCATAGTGAAATGTTCCAAAAATATCTGAGAGACGTGTGTGTTGTGACAAGGACGCTGATTGTTTTACAGGGAAGGAGGACAGTTGTTAATTTAATAACTTCAAAGAAAAAAGTGTCACACAGGTCTGTCCTTCATGCTCCTTGGACCAACCGTGTTGTTGACTTCAGTGGGTAGTGTTAAAGGCACACATGACTGGACTAGACCAGAATGTTCAAAGCATTCAGAATTTCTGTCAAGGCTTTTTCCAATTTTGTCTCAGGAATCACCAATATTCAACCAATCTATCCTTGACAGGAAACATCAGTAGTGAAAGCATACCTGATGGTCCTGTTAGAACTTTATCGACTTCTGCAACACGTATCTGGTAGTGTTCATTCATATTGATACTATGTATCACTAGTCACTGTGAGTATTCTGAAGGTTAGTGATAATATAATAGAGGTAATGCAAATTATTAATCTTTCTGTGTATGTTGTAGACATATGACTGTTAATTTACCTGTCTGAAAAAGAGTTTTAGGTAATCAGACATTTCTGAATTTCAAAAACCCCAACTATTCCTTGTACTTTGATAATTTATACCATCAAAACCCGAAAGATTAAGACTGGAGGTTTTTCAATTGGTGTTGTTTGGGTCCCTATCTCAACCACGGTGTCCTCAAATGCAGTTTGGGTCCCTATGTCTACTGTCATGACCTCAGGTATAACTTGCACCCTGGTCTCAGCCAAGGTATTCTCAGAGGTGGTTTGGGTCCCTGCCTCAACCAGTCCTCTGAGAGTACTGCACTGTGGCTCGATAGGCACAGGCCAGGCCCCAGTACAGTGCTAGAAGCTGTTGGTTTTCATTGGGGTAGGCAAGGCACCCTTCTGTTAGGTGGCGTGTCAGTTTGCTGGGATTGCTTGCCTGTTCAGGTGTGAAGTCCCAGGCTATAGGAGGTGATAATCGCCCTAGGAACCTGCCCAAATCCTTCCACACACCCTGCCACCCAGGGACCGGCCGCCTCAGGGCACATTTCAGTATTGCCTCACTCAAAAGTTGTCTGTGTTAAACCAGGACAAGATCAGATTCCACAAAACCCATAATATGCCAACAGTATTAAATAGTAGTATTAAACAGCTCACATAAAGGTGAACAAAGACTTTGGGAGCCTGCATAATAAACCCATCCACATCAGTCCTGGGTAGAAAGAGGGAGATGTATTCCCTCATCGTCTCCACAAGATAGTTCCCCAGCACAGTAAGGCCACGGCAAACATGTAGCAGTTGTCTGAACTAACATGTTTCAAAGCTCAGCAAAAAAAATAAAGAGATAAGCAGTGCAGCCAAACAAACTCTGTGACCCACACAGGAGCTTGCCACTTAATAACTACTATAGCTATAGCACGCTTAATACAAAACTGCCACTGTCTCATACCCCATGCTGGGCACCAAAAAGGACTGTTATGGGTTGACCTTGGCTGAATGCCAGGTGCCCACCACGCTGCTCTATTACTCCCCTCCTCAGCAGGACGGAGAGGGAAGAAAGTAAGATGGAAAAACTCGTGGGTCAAGATAAAGGCAGTTTAATAAAGCAAAAGCAAAGATCACAGATGGAAGCGAAAACCCCAAAGATTTATTCTCTACAGGCAATGTCCAGCCACTTCCTGAGAAGCAGGGCTTCAGTACACACAGTGGTTGCTCCAGAAGACAAACATCATAATAACAAATGCCCTCTCCCCCCTCCTTTCTGTTAGCTTTTATTGCTGAGCAGACATCATATGGTATGGAATATCGCTTTGGTCAGTTTGGGTCAGCTGTCCTGGCTGTGTCCCTTCCCAAGATCTTGCCCACCCCCAGCCTACTGGTGAGGTGTGGAGAAATGTTGGAGAGACAGCCTTGATGCTGTGCCAGCGCTGCTCAGCAGTGGCCAAATCACTGGTGTGTTATCAACACCTTTCTAGCTACCAATACACAGCACAGCACTATGAGGGCTGTTACAGGGAAAAATAATTCCATCTCAGCCAGATCCAATACAGTTTGTTTGTTTGGTCTGGGTTTTTTTTTTGTTCCTCCTCTCCTCCCTGCCCTGATGCAGCCTTAGTATTACTAGCATAGCATTATAGTAACAGCTTGGTAGAAATGAATAGAGAGATGGGGTAACTTAATTGGACAAAGTCATAGACTGAGATAGCAATCAGAGATCAATAATATGCATGTCATGATTGGTGAATTATTTTCTGGCATAGAAAACTTACATTAATTTTAACCTTAACATCTCTAATATGGAAAAATTTGATTTCGAGTCCCACAATCTGAAATTTTAGCATCATGTTGTAGATGTATGTGTCTTTACATTGGTAGTATTTTCAGTGACTGGAATACACTATTATTAAAGTATATGAATAAAATAAAGGAGAAAAATACTTCTAAAAATAGTTTTTCTGAGATGAAAGAAGTACTCAATGAATAGACTTCAGTCATCAAATGGAAGTGTCCATATGACCGTATGGACGTTGCTTTTTTGCAAATGGCTACATTCCTCCAGCAACCTTGTGCAAAATGACTGGTTTTTTTGAGCAGCTATGCAGAGTGTCAGATGACACAATGTGTCATCCAAAGGAAGTGCTCATTCCAGAGGTTTACTTTATCCATGCTTAAGACTGCCGGGTCTTGCCACGTACACGTGTGTGACCTGACAATGTAATACTTAAAACAGTCTTATAACATGATAAACCTACTGATTTTAGGGGAATTACTGTGTATTTACAATACAAACAAAAAGAGAATGTGATCAAAATTCATAATTAAACAATATGGAATCTCTCTGGGTTTTTTGTTTGGTTGGTTGGTTTTGGTTTTTTTGTTCCCCCATCCCCACCCCCCAGAAATACTTCATACCATATGTTTTATAATGCAAAGAACCCTTTGGATAAATAAAAATATTTTTGGTTTTGAGTCCCATTTCCTGTGTTTCGTCATCTTAAGTGATGCATGTAGCACTGCTTATAAAGCGAGCAACTCTTATTTTTTTTCTCTTCTTTTTTTCCTTTTCTTTTTTCCTGTCAATTCTAGATTAGAGGTAATTGTTTGTAATCAGTAGCTAATATTTTTAAATTAATATCTGTTATAACAGTAATACACTGAACAGAGTATTCTTTGCCTCTATACATAATATAATACTTAATTCACTGATCCATCATATTTCACTGATCCGATGATAATTGTGGCTTCTTACAAGCATTTGATTTTTGAGACTTCTTTTTTTCTTTTATTCAACATACATTGTAGCTTAGCAAAGACACAAAATGAGTAGTGGGAACAGAATATCCTGTGTCCTTTAATCACTGAATGAGACTCATCTGCATTGTCAATAGAATAGTGCAGGACCCATGTTAAGAAGGATATTTAACTACAGTAAGGTTTATAGATTAGACTTGGACTACAAAACTTTTTTTTTTCATAAGACTGCGTCAAAGCTGACTAAATGGAATTAAGTTCTGTTGGACAGACACTGAACATATCCTAAATGCAAATCTTTATTCCACCCTGAAGGATAAATTTATCCTCTTGTCCTATTAACTGTGATCCGTATTCATCTTACAAAATAATTGCATACTCATGTAAACAGGTTTTTCCCTCAGAATCAAGTTGAAAGGCTTTTACCCCCTCATGTTTTCAGATACAATTGTTACATTACTCATAATCTCATTTGAATTACAATGGCCTTTAATCCTATGTGGGACTGCAGCTCATGGATTAGAGGGCTACTGCAAGCCATTAATTGCTGTCCTTAAACATTTTTTGAATTATAGATGAGTGACATTTTGAATTCTGCAGTATGAAATTTAAACCACTGATAGCTATTTAAGTATTAATGATGTATTTGGTCTTTACCATTCATGTAATGACTGACTAGAGGAGTTAAAGACTTTTAAATGTTATAGAGCTTAGTGATTTAATGACAGTATCTGATGGCTGGAAACCCATGTATGACTCCTTCATGTCACTTCAGCTTGAAGAAAGATTGTTTTCCTCAAAAATGTCTTGGCACTCAATACTAAAACTGGAAAAGCACAGGTAAAAATGAAGATGGAAAATGTATATCTTTTTTTTCCCTTCTTCTTCCGATAAAACATTGCCTCTACTCTACGATATTTCTTCATGCTGTGCCCACATATTTTTAATTTTCTCAAGAAATAATTCCTTAACTTTTTTCCTGAAGAAACAATTTCACAGGCTAGTGGTTCTCAGTGTCAGAAAGATTTTCTTGTAATTTAACTTAAACATTCCTTTCCTAATTCCATCTCATTACTCCTTTACCTACTCTAGGCAATATACTAATTGACTCTTCTCTCTCTTTGGTGTTTATATCCTTCAAATATTCAAGGAGGAAACATTAATTAAGCTTTAAAACATTCTTAGGAACATTTTTCTTCTTTAAACAGTACTGTGTACTCATAGCAGTGTACTCAGAGTTTACAGGATAAATATCTGAGAAAGACCAAATAACATTTAATTCCCCAGACCATGCTACAAAAAAAAATGTTAACTGCTTCTGTGACAGTTATTTTGCAGGTCTTAGTGACAGCTCAGTTATATAGAATATGTCCTACCAAGAAAGAAAATGTTTTCTTAAAACCTGAAGTTATACAATGCTCCTTTTTCAAATGTCCCTCTAACTCCGGGAGTCTCTGAGAATGAATAGCAATTCATGACTGATCAGGAGAATAAATTCATGGTGAAGTAAAAATAATGAGAAAACCAAAACAGCAGCAAGAATATGTTAGTAATTTTCAAGGTTAATGCAAGAGCTAATAGCATAAAAAAAAGGTGTGATCTGATCACTGGTATTAAAATGATGAAATTCTAGAAAATGAAAGTACAATTGAAAAATGATCATGCAGAATAGCGAAATCAGGAACAGTATCAGAAGAGATATGACATCTTCCACAATTAAACACATATGATATATGTGCATCACACATAAAGCACAGTAAAAGTGTGCATCATGGGGAATTAAACTAGAAAAAGAATGCTGTTAAACTAGAAAAAGTATGCTGTTGAACTAGATGACTTAAAATATCACAAAAATATCAAGGGAAAGGCATGTGTAGCATGTACAATATAAGGACATAGAATAGAAAGAACTTTTAAAAAGCTAAAAAATGTGTATAGGTCTGATTAAGGCATATAAAATTGATGACCCCTAAAACCACCTTAAAATAATAAAAAAAGAATATTTAAATTCAAAAAAGAATTCTGTAGGGAACAATTTTTTCTAGCTATATTTACTATGGTATTGAGGAAATTAGCTAACACTGTTTTTCCAAGTATTCACCAAAAGATAAACACATAAACATAAGAACAATGTCTGTGGCAAAAAGCACATAAAATGTAGTTATAGCTTTGAGATTATACAATGAACAAACTGATTATTTAAAGGTTGGTGTTAGTCCTGATACATTCTCTATAGATGAGTTTCCCAGTGAATAGGACATATCCCTGGGAGAAAGTGGAAGGCTGGATGAAATATACAAGCATGGCGGAGTATGCATTTATGATGGTTAAACTTTGAATACTATATTTCAAGATGACAAGGATAGGTAAGTGTAATTAATTTAATTTTTATGAATGTGATCTCCTGCAATTTTTGCATCTCTGCTAATAGACACCATAAAGACATGAGAATAAATAATACATTAGAAAAGAAAGCTTGATCAGAAATCCACCACAGTGCATAACCAACAAGTAGAGGCACACACGTTGTAAAATTTGCTGCCTCCCCTTAACTCTGCTAAAACCTGGAAACTCTTACTCCTCAAAAATTGCTTATGCAATTGATAGATTGTTTTTTGGGTTGGTTTTTGGTTTTTTTTTTTTCCTTAGTGTAATCTGTACATACATGTTGAGGAAGTAAAAAGAAGACTAGTCATTTCTCATCTTGTGTAAAGCAAGGCAGGTTATGACAACAAACTTCATGCTTTGCAAAATAAATACGTGTTTAAGTGTGTTGTGTCTGAGGGTCAGAATTTGGATGGATTTTTTTTTTTTTTTGACTGGTGGACTGGTATTGCTTTAAATATTGTTTGTTAACAGCCCATGACAATATCTGTGAACTGCAGAGCTGTCAAATATGATTAAATTACACCAGCCAGCAGAAAAGTAAGGTATTTTCTAAAGAAGAAAAAATTATAATTAATGAGCTGTTGTATCAAGTGACTAAGTAGGGGTATCTTCTTTCAGATGACTTCTGACCATCAGAAACTGAAAAAAACGTAAAAAGAAGGGGTGTTTCTTTTCTTCTCTCTCCATAATACAGAAAGAAAAACTAAAAAAAATCAATAGCTGTATCAGGAGCAGGAGGTTAAAAATGAAGGTTGGCCAGATGAACTGGGAGAGCTTATTGATCGTAAAAGATATGGAACCCTTAGTAGTAGATGTGGCTATTATCATAGTCATCTGTGATTTTTCTCATTTTTATTTGATTTGATACCAGGTTTTTTTCCAGACTAATAATTTATGGCATTGGGTTAAAGAATTGAGACTCACATTTACCGAGATATAGAAAAAGAAAATGTCTGACAAATTGAAAACAGACAATTGTGTTGACAGCCTGTAATGTAGTAAAATGAAACCCATTTCCACTTATGCCCAGACAGTATAGGTCTGAACTTCAAGGTGTTAATATTATGAACACATGTTCTGATGACCTTGCAAAGTAAGTGCAAAACCAGGCTACTCTATTCTAACAGTGCTTAAAGAACATTTGTTGGAAAATATTTAGACTAAAACTTAGAATCTTAAACAGCAAGTGATTTATTTCAGATGCACAGCAGATGATTCTTGTATTGTTAAAGGAAAATAAAAAAATACTTACAAAATCTTATACTGCACAAATGTTTCTATTGTCAGATAATATAGCACTTGATGACTGTGAATAAACCTGATGACAAATGGGAAAGACAATTTTTTGCTAATATTTATGAGAACAGAGAATTAATATTTAGTACGTTTAGAGTATTTGGCAGTACCAGGGGCACATATCTAATTCTGTACATCTACAATATGCTGGCCTTTTATGCCATATCCTCATAAGTAAACTCAGGAAATGTGGGTTAGATGAGCGGACAGTGAGGTGGGTTGAGAACTGGCTGAATGGCAGAGCTCAGAGGGTTGTGGCAAGCAGTGCAGAGTCTAGTTGGAGGCCTGTAGCTAATGGTGTGTCCCAGGGGTCCGTACTGGGTCTGGTTTTATTCAATATATCCATTAATTACCTGGATGAGGGCATGGAATGTAACCTCAGCAAGTTTGCTGACAATACTAAACTGGAAGGAGTGGCCAATACACCAGAAGGCTGCACTGCCATTCAGCAAGATCTGGACAGGCTGGAGAGTTGAGTGGAGAGGAAGGTAATGAAATTCAACAAGGGCAAGTGTAGGGTCATGCACATAGGGAAGAACAACCTCACATAGCAGAACAGGTCAGGGGTTGACCTGCTGGGAAGCAGCTCTGCAGAGAAGGACCTGGGAGTCCTGGTGGACAAGAAGCTCTCCATAAGCCATTGATGGGTCCTTGTGGCCAAGAAGACCAATGGTATTAAAAAGAGCGTGGCCAGCAGGTCAAGGGAGGTTATCTTCCCCCTCTACTCTGCCCTGGTGAGGCCACATCTGGAGTACTGTGTCCAGTTCTGGGTTCCCCAGTTCAAGAAAGACAAGAAACTACTGGAGAGAGTCCAGTGGATGCCTACAAAGATGATTAGGGGGCTGGAACATCTCTCATATGAGGAAAGGCTGAAAGAGCTGGGTCTGTTTAGCCTGGAGAAGAGAAGACTGAGAGGAGATCTCATCAACACTTATAAATATCTCAAGGGCAGGTGTCAAGAGGATGGGCCAGACTTTTTTCAGTAGTGCCCAGCGACAGGACAAGGGGCAATGGGCACAAACTGGAACACAGGAAGTTCCATCTCAATATGAGGAAAAACTTCTTCACTTCAAGGGTGATTGAGCACTGGAACAGGCTGCCCAGAGAAATTGTGGAGTCTCCTTCTCTGGAGAGGTTCAAAATGTGCCTGGATGTGATCCTGAGCAACCTGCTTTAGGTGAACCTGCTTTAGCAGGGGGCTTGCACTAGATGGTCTCCAGAGATCCCTTCCAACCCCCACCATTCTGTGATTCTGTGAAAGAAATTTCTCAGAACAGATGCTATACATATTTCATGGCAAGAGAATTAAGAAAACAGTAGTTAGAGAAGGAATGGTGCCCTTAACTTTCTTATATGTGCCTGCTATATGATTAGTTCCATTATTTAATTATTTGGGAAAAAAAAGTCACCCCAAAGATCCTTACTCCCAACAGCTATTTCATGAGAAAGACTATTCAAGCTGACAGCTTTAACTCAAATTGGAGTTTACTGCAGGATACTGTTCCCTTTGAACAAGATGAACTTAATCCATTTCAAGGAAGAGAAACGTGTACATTAAAACATAGCATAAGTCACATACTGTTGAAATACAGCTCATTGTAGTAATTACAAGCATCTGTCTAATCTGTCTGCCTATTTCCTTTCATGTTTTGCTGTAATGATGTCTGACAGTCCTGTAACTAAAAATCTACCTGCTTTACAAAACTGAAAAAAAGAAAAATAATTTTTAATCCTGTTGTCATGTATTTTTCACTGCAGAAAGGAAAACCTATCAACAAAAGTGAAGTTTTATATGTAATTCCCTAAGAACACTCTGTGTGTGAGGTGCAGGGGCTGACCACTGGATGGTGTTACCTCGTCATGTTTTATGCTGGCTTTAGACAATTCTGTTTTCCCTGTTTATATATTGAACAAATACTATTTCTTCTCTTTTTGTCTCTTGCAGATTTTATAATCACAACTTGACTAGAAAACATTGCAATTGTTATAGTCTAATTAATTTTTATAATTGCACGATCACTATATAAACAGGCTTGCAAACAGTAGGAGTTACTTCTCAGGTTTAACAGAATAGGTAGTGAATAAACTAATTTTCTGATAAACACTCTTCTTATTCCACTAGATCTTTAAGTAATTCAGATAGATATACAACATTTTAAAACAAAAAGACAAACAAACAAACACAAAACCCTGTCATTCATTGCATGAGATAAACCCCAGCATTCTCCCAGGCACCTCATCGTATATACTACTGCAAATGTAGGTGAGGTGGATAATTGATGTCCTCTGTACAACATCTTTGGGGCTCTAGAGAGATAGACTTACGTCCATGTTCACTGCACAAAAGATATTGGACACCAAGCCAATTAATGTTGGTTGTACCTCTCATTCCGAGTGTGGTATTTCCCTGAGTGTGGTGGTAATGCCACTGAGCTACAAAGCACTTGAGAGGCTACTGATGATAAGTATGGCAGAACTACATCATTTTAATGCTGTCTTATCTACCTATCTTTTGGGTTATTTCTGTGAGCCAACAGGAAGCCATACCACCTTTCCCTTTTTTCTGGAACTACTGTTTGTCCCTTTTTATTTGCTGATTTCTTCCATTTAAAAGAAAAGCCACATATACTGAAAGCGTATGATTTGCGCTCCCTGTTAGAAAACCTATCACCATAGTTTAATTGAAAGTTATATATATATGCATATTTGAGGGCAGATTTCATGACATCTAGTCATGTATTAAAGCTTTGTTGCAGTTATGATTCTGATTTTGTTTCATATGTACATTTCTTTTATGCACCTTTTAATGAAATCTCTTGATTTTATAGAGGTAGATTTTTAAGGAAAATACATTTTACAGTACAAAAGTCAGAATAACTTAACATAAACCTATGTTACCCATGAATTGTTTCCATTTGTAATCCATGGGAGCTACTTCCTAACAAGCGATCAGTTCCTATTGAGTTCTTAATTTAGGCAGAAATCTTCCATTCAATTAAGCCATGTGTTCTGAGAGGATTATTATTCTACATATAAATCTGTTAATTCATGATAATTCTAGAGCAGAGCATTAAATTATATATATTGTCTTGCCTTTGTCAAAACAAAGCACAAAGGGTTTCTTTCTTTTCCTGTTGAAATAAGACCAAATAAAATCTTAAAGAAAGATTTACAACTATTTTTGAGGGAAAGTTAATGTGAATTATACATAACACAAGATCTGTAATACTGTAGGTTTAATTTTATAGACAATACCAGAAATACCCAAGAAAAAAATGGAAGAGTACATTTGTGACTTTTTACGTCAACACAGGCCTTTCAGACAGGCATTTAGAGTCTGACTCACTAGAATTAGCAGAAATCTTTTTTCACTGCAGCAGATTTAGAGCCTACGCTATTTCCTATGTAAGTTCTGGACTTGTGGACGTCAGACCTCTGGGAAAAGCTTGTTCACTGTTGAAAGGATAAGATCCTTAAATCTTTTCTTTGTTGCCTTTGCTGACAGATTGAACTTTTTTTATTGTGTTTTCTTTTTCAAACAATTTTTATTAATTTATCAGTTACTTGAATTATTTTCTTGAATCTTCTCCAGTTCTTTAAAAAAGGAAAAAAAAAAACTTCCCAAAGATGTAACCTGATCAGAGGTTTGAATATTCCTAAATGTGTTTCACATGTCCATTTATGTTTGCATTCCCCACTTTGGAGAAGACAGACAGGTACCTCTTCAAACTTGTGACACTTTTGCAGTCTAAAATATCATCCCATTGTTGTGCACACACAGCCATTGTTTCATATTGTTTATGAATACTATTCTCCTTTCAGAGTAGTAACTGTCATACTTGATAAAATTTCTGGGTTTTAATTCAGACCTCTCTCTTCATTGCTTATTACTTTTCTCCTGGATATTTTGGACATCCACTAAATCAAATAACCTATGAAAGAACAGAAGTTTACACATTCTCTTTAGACGTTGCTGCTTTAGACATCAAAGTCTGCAAAGAAAAAGGGCAATGTGTGGCTCCAGGATAAATCAGGACAGACTGTGAATGCTGAGTCTTCAAGTATACAAATATTGGGATGCTGCTAAGTATGTTTTTCTACTGACTATAACACGTACATATCAGCATTACACCTAATAAGAAAAATAAACCTCTCCAACTCCAAGCATGTTTTCTAAATGCATACTTTTCTCATCTCTTATAATCTGCAAATTCATATTATTCTCACTCCTTCCTTATATCTCCAAGGAAGTAATCATGCTTTGGATGCTTACTTCAAAGTATATCAAAAATGAGAGAAGAAGTCCTGTCCTAAAATAATGTCCCATTTGTGACGTGAATGACTTGACTTCAGAGCAGGAGAACTTCAACTTTACAGCAAAAAGCTGTACTAAGAGTTACAGAGAAAGTGAGCTATGTCTACAACATGTTTTCATAAATTATGGTAATGTACAGAGGACTAGCAGAAGCATGGGAAAAGGAGCTTGTTTTCTGCTTGTGGTCAAAAAGGAACTTTATTCTTCTAGAAAGTAATGGGCCACAAAGGCCTGTGCAAAATCTTATATCCTAATGTAAAATCTTGCGAAAACCATGAGTCATATGTATGTGTACAGTCTTAGGCAGTATGAGTTGGAAACATTAATTTGTCATCCTCCCCTGCAGCTCATAAACCTGACAAGTTTATGTAATACTATGGATCTTCATTTACTGATACATCTTGATCATTTTTTTCATGCATATAACTGCGAGCAATTGATACCTACAGAAACAGGGGAAAAAGAAATGGAAAAAGCACTTCCAAAGCATAGATGTTTCCCCACATATCAACAGAACCACTTCTGTGAGTTTGAAGATGATATTTTCGCTGTGTTTATTATAGAGTACTATTTTCTTCAACCTTAAGGGTTATTCACAAATAGCGTAATACTGAATGTTTATGAGGGTTATGAGTTCCATAAGAAAAAAAGCCCCGTCCCCTGTTCCCATCCCCCCGGCAAGCCCTGGTAATAAAGGATAGAAGATTAAGGAGAACTTTAGCTCTAAGAAACATGTCTTGTGAACTCTAAGTAAATAGAAGGACAGTCAGGTTCCCCCTTTTCAAACTTATTTATGAGTTTTGAAAGGCTTTGTACAATGCATCACAATTAAAACTTCTCTTCAACACAAAAATTCATTTTATCATATGACTGAATCCGAATGAGAATCATTCCTTTACCTGGAGCTAGGTAACAGAGTTACATTTTACTCTATCTTAATTGGGAATATGACACAGGAAGCTTTGGAAAAGCATACGTTTATCATTGTGATCCATGTTATGAAGTAATCTGTCACCCTCATTGGCTACAAAGGTGAGATAAAGCACACAAAGGCTATGCCTGTACCTAGAAACTAGGCCGTGCCTGTTTGTGGGCTGCCACCTGACGTGAGAAGAGCAGTTTGTTGATACATGTGCAAGCCATTGCATGCTTGGTGACCTAGTTCCCTGGGGATAATCCCAAGAATATTTGATTTACTAAGTGTAAATTGGTTGATGGTTAACCAAAGAATCCTGAACTATTCATAATGAAATAGTTCACTATGGGATAAGAGCATATTTTCTCACTACATGTGAAGGTAGAAAATAATTGGGAAAGTCAGAAACAAGCTTTGCTTTCCTGCCCCTCCTGTACCATCTGCTGTGACATAGATGCTGTACCACAGAGAGAACTGTGATGTGTACATTTTGGATGGATTTATTAGGTAGATTGTGCCTCCTTAACTCATTGTCTAATTTATCACTGAAATAATTTTCTGGCCCATACATAGGATTTATAGAAAAGATGCAACTTAAGCTCAGCAGTACTATTTTTGTTTGTCAGAGATCATAATCCTTAGAAACAACAGAAACCATGCAAAAATTTTATGTATGAATGATTTGATCAAAAGTCTTATGTCACTTTTCGAAGCAAGCCTTTCAGAGCTAGGGCCAACATATTTCCATTTTTTAAAGAATGATCACGCAAGCAATCTCCTGGATGCATATGGAATTTAAATGGTATCATCCTGCTCTCAAACACAGGTGGTAAGTGTCCCTAGCATGCTGTTTAATGCCCTTTTAACTGTTGGGCTTTAAAGCTCAATGTGCTTTGCAGTGGACATATTCCATGGTTGCTTGAGAAATGTATTTGCTAGCAATTGCTTTTGTTAGGGTTCATAAGGAAGCTGCCTATTAATTTTGCTACGCTAGCCTGTGCCTTAACCTGGAAAAAGGCTAGAGGTCATGGAATTCCAGTCTGGCAAAGATTTGGCAGAACAGATGTTTCACAAAGCTCAGTTTTCTTTGTTTTAGTGGTTATTTTGCTGGCATAGTTTTTGGAATGCGATAAAATCATCTGAGAAAACAGTTTTGTTCTAAGCTCTACTTTAGCCTTTTCTCATCTCTTCTGATTATCAAGACTGCTATAGCACTGCTTAAGCTATGCAGAAAAGACCATGCCACATAGCATGGCTACTTTCTCTCTAGCTACATTAAGAGACAAACATTGCCTAGAAACTTCCTTCCATGTATTTGGCTTTTGAGTAGTTTACAAAGCATACATAAAGATCCAAAAGCTTTTGCCTGATGCTTTGATGTCTAGTGTATTAAAATAAAGCTTATACGCAATTTTGTCCGAAGTAGTATAATTATTTTTGCCTTTGCCATAGGTCAACATTTGTTTTACAGTATGTCGATTCACATCTGACCTCTTTGTCAATGAATATAGGCCCATCAGTCAAACCCTTCATTGGAAATAAGCAGGAACTCCATGAAATCTACGTATTTATGGAAGAAAAGAAAAATATATAAAAAGAGAGAAAACAGCTAGTGATTTAAGAAAACTAATTATCTGTATTGCACTGAAAGGGATATTCAGAAGTTCGAGCACAGCATATTTTAGCTTATAGTTTAAAACGACTAAAGTGCTTTCTTTACGTTTTCTGCTGCATTCTATAAACTGCTAAATGTTATGAAGTAAATATGTTTAGAGCTATTGCAGCACTTGTGTTTGAAAATGCAATTTTCTCTTAATGCTTAAAGATTACTTTGTGGTTGTTTCTTTTAATTGAAACAATACATTTTAATGTTACAAAGCTGCCACTAGTTTATTAAAAAAGGTAATTTTAGCCTGTAACAGGGAGCAGCTACTTTGCATGCTGTGATTCTTCCTGGAATATACAAAAAGAAATATCCAATAGCAAGAGAAAGCAGGAGCTGGAAGTGCACTGTTCTTGCTATGTTTACAGATTGCATGATTCTCTTTGGAAATGTACCACAATAGCTGTTAGGTTTTTACAGTCCCCATTTTCATGATTATTAGATCATTAGATTTAGCTTAAACCAATTTAAGTGTGTATTAGTAGGAATTGGTGATCATCTCTCACCTCTGACCTTTAGGTTAATGAGAAGTTTCTCTGTGTAATTGCTATATCTTAAAATGGCACTGTGCTGTGTAATCTTTATCGCTGTAAAATGACATTTAAAGTTTGTTTTACATGAGCAAGTAGAATAACATTATTTCTGCAGTGAGCAATAATTATCTGCCTCCTAGCTGAAAATACACGCTGTGGATAAATCATGTTCATCTGGTAGCCTTTGTTTGTAAGACAAGTTAATTAAAAGAGGAATGTTGAAAAATATGTCTGCCCACTGAGTGCTGATAGAGTAGTATTATTACTTTACAAGAAAACATTCTAAAAAAAATGGTTTTGCTCTGAAGGTATGGATAACAATGAAGTAAACATAATGCATTTACACTGTGATCATAACAAAAAATGTAGCCATGAAAGGAAATAGCTATTTTTTCCAATGGAATAAGAAATGTCTAAACCGCTGTGTACTCAGTTGGTACTTATATGGGTTAACACAGGCATGAATTACTGACCCTGACAAATACATTTTTCACCTTGCAATTTTCTGTATATGATAGTGAATTACACATTAGATATTATATATGTGTTCTTCCTCGCCTGCTTTAATTAATTCAGCTATAAAAAAAGATACTGCAGTCACCCCATGAATATTTTACCATTCAGAAAAGTTTTTATTCAATATTTATTTACCAGGACAACATTCACTGTGTGCCAATTGTTTTAAATTTCAAAGAATGGTTGCATATTTAGCATAGGACCCACTGACCTTAATCCACCATGAATTGTCTTTTTCACTTCTACATAAGCTTGAAAGAAGAATGTTGCATGAACCAATGGTCTTGATTTTGTTTTCCCTGTCTTACAGAAACTTTTCAGAGTATCAGTTGCCCGTTCTGTCATTAGGAAAAGAAGTTAGATTAAGAATTTTGTTTGGTTGAGTTCTTTTTTATCTCTTTTTATACAGAATAGTGCACAATTCAAATACTAACCCGTAATTGTATTCAGATTTACTTTCATATAGAGTAACTAATTTTCACTAACATTGCTTTGTCAGTCTCAACAGTCATGAAGTGAATTTACAAGAAGGTATGGAGCAAGGCCTCTCATTGAATTGATCTACTGCTTCTTCCTAATTTGCAAACAGACTGACGAGCACCTTTAAGAAAAAAAACACCTATTTGGCTTACATTTCCCACATATGTTTAATTGTGCAATTTTAAAAAAAAATCTCTTTTTATATTGCTTAGTTTATTTTATTATGATTTTTTCAGTCATTGACCTTTTTAGCATAATTTTACTTTTCAAAGAAAGAAAATATAGCACAGATACATAATCTATAGAAGTATCTTTTCTTTTACATGAGGTGGAATTCACAGTAACAATATAATTGATTAATCTGTAGTAACTCTAGATTTACTTCAAGAAAATTAAACCCCAGTCCTGTTGTACCTAAGATATAATTTCTTTAAATTTCTGATAAGAAATAACTTTGCAATAAACATATTTGCTGATGTAAGGTATTTTTTATAAGCTGTTAACTACATTTATTTACTCTGTAAATTAACCTTTGTATGCATTTCACCTACTAGGAGAAGAAAGTTACAAATAGATTCTCATGGTAAAAATATCTGTAACTGCTTAAAGAATAAATGGCAACACTCATATATGCATGTTTTAGGAGGTCAAGTATATTATAAGTGGTGTGTCAGAAAGAAGGATGCATATAATAGGATTGAATATAGTGTGGGTGGGAAGCTAACTACAAATTACAAATAGTTTACTTATACAGAGAAATAAATCTAGACTGTTATTGCCAATGCACTTTACAATAGTTGTTTAAGGGTTTAATATAACACTCTTCTTTCAACAAAATGGTTTAGATTTTTTTTCTTCTCTGAAATTCTCAAGATACATCAAAGATTGAAATAGTTCCCTAAAGATATTTTCTACATCAACAGTTTTTTCAGGTTCTTTAGCTGTCATCTGACTAGGCTGAGTATAATTAAAATAATCATTCCAATTCACTCTGTTTCAGCCCTAAATGGAGGAGGGGGGGGAAAAAAAAAAAAAAAGCCTGCCCATTTATTAGGCTGGGCAGCATCTATTTCTACTGAATAGTAGATGCACTGCATCATCAAACATTATTAAAGTTGCTGAGGCACTAGGATATGCACTAAATCCTTGATTGCCTGAGAGGTGCTACACAGTGCATTTCCTAAACAAGGGCAGCAAAAAAGGAAATTGTACATCACAGTCCTCCAATTAAATTTATGGAGAAAAGCTATGATATCTTGTATGCTTGGTAAGTGCAGGAAGCTGTAATTCTCAGTTTTGGAATACCATTTCCCTCATGTATGCATGCAGAGTATCCCATAAAATCCTAGGGCATTTCATTGAAAGATTTTAGTGTATTTGGAAACATACATGGAAAAAAATTATGGACATTATTTACAAACATATTAGCAGATAGGATTTTCATTTGGATTAAAATTCAGTTATACATTTGAAATACCAGGAGGCACACTAATAGTTATCCCTGGAAACACCTGTTCAAATGATAATTGCCTTAATATTACTTGCTATTTAGTGAAGTGCAACAGCAGCATTATGCTTGAGTAATGGAGTTATTCCTCAGGAAAACCAATTTTCACATCTCAGTTTATGTCCTTTTTAAAAAAAAAAAAACTTTCAGGCTTAAGTAGTACATTCAAGATTCACCAGCAGGCAAGAAAGAGGTCTGAGTCAGGATTAAGTTTAAGCAAGAATTTGAGATTCAGAGCCAAAAGTTTTAGTTTAGGGTAGTAATAAAATAATAGGAATATATCCATGATGTAGATAATGTCCTATAGTACACCTTATAACATTCCAGTGGCTGTGGTGTCAGCTACATTGTCAGTCTATAGACTATAATGCCATAAAAGCATCTTCCTCTAACTGATTGAAGCAGCTTGTTCACAAAAAAAAAAAATCCCCAAACCCCATCAAACCATTTTTAATATTTATCTATTATCTGTACCAGCTGTATTTGTATATGTTTATCTATTGTGAATGTGAATGAAAACATAGAACAGCCCTTGATGTTACCTCTCAAAACAGATGGGAAGTTTGGACATTCATATGGGTGGAGGAATTAGTGTCCTGGCTGGGAACTAAATCTTTGATCTTCTTCCCAAGAGCAAATTCCCAACAATCAATTCCAGATATGCTTTAAAGGAAAACACTTTCCTCCATTTTTGCTACTACTTATCTATTATAAAGTGTGGTAAGCTTCCCCAGAAATGATGGGGTCGTAATGTAAAGCTCTGGATTTTAGCATGGGAACCAGAAATCAACATTTCCTTTTAGCCTGGTCACCTAGTTCTTCTCTGTCTGAGTAAGCATGGAGCCTTATCTGACAATAGTTTCTTTCCCTCAAATATAATACTGCGGCATCAGTTATGTCCCTCAGATGATCTTTACTGTGGCAGGGTGACAGCTGTAATGGGATATTCTGCAGAAACACTGCAATCAGAGCACAAACCCTGAGCATGTTGCTAAGACTGTACTATAGGAACAGACAGAATTCTTAATAATAAAGATATATTTTATTAATTTAACCACAAAAAGGCTCAAAAAGTGAATATTTTTACTAATTATGAAAGTATTTTGAGAACTATAAGCCTGGCAATATCAGCATCCATTACTTTAATTTATTTTACTGATTTTATGGAGTTGTGAACATAAAAAGCTTTTCTTCATGTCCAGTGACAATAGTCTTGCATAAGAAACAGGAGCAGAAATCCCTGGAAACAAAAGAAAAACAAAGAAACAAAAGGAACAAAAATCTCCACTGAGTCTAAGCTATAAAATGAAAATCCAAAGATTGTATGTCACTAGTGGTGGGAACAAATAGTTGCTTCACATTGTTAGCCCAACCTAGTACACAAAAAGTAACTACAGCAAGTGAAGTATTGCCTTTTAGTAGGTTCCAGCTGGCAGTGCTTAGTGTACCAATCTCACTCTTCTCACAAAAGAACAGATAATCTCTAGGAATAATTGTTATGTACAATAGCAGATGATCTGAAAAATCAAACAAATTTTGGCCACGCTTTCTAAGGCTTATCTGTGTGCAAGGAAACCATAAGCTACAATGAGTTTAAATCACAGCTCAATTATGGTAGATATCAGGAAAAGCCAAGTAAGAACAAATACATCAAGTTCAGGTATGGTTTCAAGGAGTCAACTGATGTCTGTGACAAGCAATTACAAGTCCATGTAGATATCCAAAATCAAATAAAGAAGACTCAGTGACAGATAATAAAGGCTTAGCTATCCATGGAGCAGCTAATTTTCCAAATGCATCCCAAAATAAGGTAACCTCCTGCTTGCATCTAAGCAGCAGATAAAACTGTTAAGCCATTTGGGTAAGAATAATAAGATAGCAGAAAATTAAATTTGCAAAAAATGTGTTGGAATTCCAATAACTGATGAGATGTGGAGATATCTAAAGAACTTAGGAAAAAAAAAAGAATATATGTATAGAGATATAGGTAATGATTGTCCTTCAAAACAACTAGAAATTTTTACTTGAGAGAAGTAGGAGATAGGCAGTTCACAGCAAATAGCACTAAGCCATTGTCCCTGCACTACAGTACTTAAATACAAGCCATAAACTTAGGGCATGGAGCAAAAAGACCAAATAAACCCTGCATGCTTTCCTTTCCTCTTTTTTTTCAGATTAATGTTTTGCTGATATAAAACATTCATAACACTAGAACCACAGGCTAACCAGGTACTGTAAAATCCTCAGTCATACTGCATAGGGCAGCTGGATTATTGTTTACCAGGAACTAAATGAATACATTTCTTTGTTATGAAGGTGTTCTTTTTGAAAGAAATGGAATTTAACTTTTGCTATAGCTGAACTGGGGAAGTGAACTAGTGTTATACTCCAGGTAAGTGAATAGAAGGGGGGGGAAAAAAAAAGTAGTCTTGATTTTCTGTGTGTCTCAGTCATAACTCAATTCATTTTATTCACTGAATTGATGAATTGATTCTCAGATTTCATGACTCTGCTGTATTTTCACCACTGTATGCGTGTGTAAGCAGATTTTTGTGGGCTGTGAGCAGTAAACAGCTGTAAATTTTCTTCATCTATTTAACAAATAGCTAATTGGATTACAAGTTGTTTTTCTTATTTTCCCACCAGCATCCTTGGTTCATTCTTTAATCATTATTTAAATGCAAACTTTTATTCACTGTTCAAAACAAGAGTTCTTAATGGCCTGTATGTACAAATAAGATGTGAAAACTATACAGTTACAGACCTACTGAGTAACCATCTTTCCTCCCTTCCAATCCTCCCCCCATTTTCACTTCTCACTCAGTTAACATACTTTTTTTTTTCAAATGTTCATTTCAGTTTTGTTTCACTGTCTGCAGCACCACAGGACCATATAATGCTCTCTGCTACTCCAGGGTCCTAACTTGTTCTTTTGCTGTCTACTTTTCCTGTCCACTGGAGGAGAAAAAGTTGTTTCTACCCATTTAGTTTAGCAGAAGACAGGAAACCTGTGGGTTTCTGAGTCAAGAACAGCAACAATGGAGAAAAATTGGAGAGGTAGCATCACAGAAAAATGGTACAAAGAGAAATGTTCCCTCTCTAATACCATAAAAACCCACAACAGCTTTGTTCATTACAAAAAGGCAGCTGAAGCACCAAGGCAGCTTCTGTTGATACTGTTCTGCAATGGAAAAGCAACATTGATAGCAATGATACTTCAGCTTTTTTTCTTTTTTCTTTGTTTTCCCCCCTGTTCAGCTAGCAGCAGTGGGAAGTCAGAATCTGATCTAACCAACTACTGGGCCATATTCTCATCTTAGTTACATGGCTTCAGTTGCCATGGTGGAAGCCAGCTGGAATTAACTCAGGAGCACTGGTGTAACTAAGTGGAGAATTTGGACTACACCATCGGTATGAACTCAGGATTATGGCAGACACAGGGGCAGCTAGATAAAGTAAGGGGTGGGAATTGCAGCTGTAGCTGAAAATATCTCATCTTCCTTTCTCCCTGCTAATCACTACTTCTCAACAGCCACTCATTCAACGGTGCGCGCTGCTTTCTCTCACAAGACTAATAGTAGTGCTATTAGAGCTGCATTGCAAACATCCGCAAATTATTCTGTTAAGTGACCCTGGTCACGTTTGCTTACTTAGAAGTTGATCAGTTAATCACTCACATCTCCTAACTGCTGTTGGTATGAGCTCTGAGAAAATTCAATGCTAATGTTAAAGGCACTGACTGGGTAAACTTCAGTTCTGAAATCCAAGGGGTCAAAGCCAAAACAATGGAGCAGCTGTTCCTGCTGGAACAACAGAAAGAAAAAAAGAATCACAATGACTTGAAATGTCTTTCTTTATTAAAAATCATGTCTGTGTGGTGGGTTTTCCTTCTTGAAGACTCTGTATCATTAAAAGATACATTTATTTTTATGTAATACAGTCTTTTGAGCAATTCAGAAGTTCTTTAATGTCCCATCAGTTGATCTACCCTGTTTAGAGTAATAAAGTTAACAGAAAAAATCGCAACTTTCTATCCAGATGAACGATAGGCAAACTCTTATTTGGGACACCATGCTACTTCCAATTATAGCCAAAAAAGAACTTCTTTAGTTTAGGTGAGAGCTCAGGCTTACTCCTGCTACATAAATATGATCTTAGACTGCATATACTATCATTGTAAATATGTACCACAAAGTCAGTCATAAAGTGAAACAAACTTTCCTGAAGAAAACTCTTCTTACTGTTCATGGACACATGAATAGTTAGGGGTCTACTCAGCTTTCCTTGAATGAAATGGAGATTTAGAAATTAAATTGCTCTCGATAATATTGGCAAACTCTTCTGTGAATTTTTCAAAAAGAGCAAGAAAAACTATGGTAAACTGTGATTCTTTCCATTATATTGCACTCTGTGCTTTCTATTTGAATGTATAATTAAATGTTCCATTATCCTATAAAACCTGGAACTACTACAGAATATTACAGAGGGAAGGAAGGAAGGAAGGAGAGAAAAGATAGAAAGAAGGAATCCAGCCTTATCTATGCAAAATTTTATGAGGCTTATTTCATTCCCGCAGGCTTTGTGAAACAATTCTACTTTTTCAACAGCTTACCCAGACTAATACATCAGTTTTGTTTCATATTTTTAATCTACACATATTAATGTATAATTAGAATGGGATTCCAACTTTAAATTATAACTTGATGATTTAGAATTCTGCTTCCTCCTCTCACTTAGCACTTTTGAGTAAAATTTGCACATGGTTGGATTACACTTCTCTGAAGAGACATTTTCAGCTTAATAACTGAAGTGGCTGTAAAATATCATGCCTAGACAAATCTTTGCTGCACTCAGTAGGAAAACTTCTGATGACTTCAAAAGTGCTGAGGTTCCTCCTCTGGTGAGAGGTCAGTGTCTGATAGTTATTTTGTGATATACTTGAAAATACTTAGACCACCAGTTAGAACCCAGTAAATTTGGTTCCTCTCCAGAGCTGCTCACAAGTTCCTTTCCACACCTGCCCTGGAGTGCAGCATTGACAGTGTGAGCACAACTGGTCTGTTTCAGCATGACACAGGTCAGCTTAAATTATATCAGAGATAGCAGTCACTTTCAGTGGAGGGAACAGAAGCTAACAGCAGTGGAGCGAATCAATCACAACCATTGGTCTGACTGTAACCAGCTCACACTGTTGATTACAACACCTCTGCTGAGAGGGCAGCAACTTGTAGCTTGGTGACAATGATTTCTTAAAACCCTAAGAATGTAAGTAGTCTATGTGATCTCCTAAAAAGGTGTAAATGAAGTTAGACAGATCTGCAGGAAAAGTAAAAAGTTACAGTCAATTCTCATGGTTCAAGCAATGCATTTAAATAATGAAATACATTAATATCTTCTGTCTCAGCTGGATCCTCAGCTGATGAATTTTGGCATATTCACTAGTAATACACTGATTCTAGTCCTGAGGATTTTCTTACTCATTTCCTAATAATAAATAGATAGATAGATAGATAGATAGATTGTTAAATGATTGTATCTACTTCCTGGTCAGCTTTACATCTCATCATCTCTTCTAAGTCTCTTCAGCAGCTACTCCACTGAGCTGGTTCAGCTGAGTACGATCTGAGGCTATGAACTGGTTCAGGCATAGAGGTTCAGCAGAGAGGGGAGACATGCCTGGTAATTTGTTCCATATGGTTTGTAATTTCTGAAGCAATAATTTACTGAGTGGTGAATTATACTAAGGTACAAGCTTGAGAGCATCATTTTTTAATCAATACTAAAATTTTACTAGGATTATGCTTGTCTTCAAACTCCAATAATTGCTTCATGTTTCCACCACCCTCTTGCTCTGTTCACTCACTGTTTGTCAGCCATTTCCTCAGCTTTGATGCACTCATTTTTGAGCACATCCTATTCTCTCTTCATATACCAAATTTGAAAATGAAATACAGTCCTTAAAGTCTGAGGCAACCCTACTGTGAGTCCAAATCTCAAGATAGTTTAAATAATGGTCTTATTCACTGAAGATTTCACAACTTTGCTGGCCTGAGACACCTTTATTCTGACAGGTTATAATACAATATTCCAATAGTAGATATTTGTTTCCTAGATTTTAGAGTTTATGACAGTTATCATAATTTTGGTTGTAATACCAATTACTAGCATGCACAAATGATTGCAAGTATGCAAAAAGTGTAGTGGTTTTGTCTCAGAAACAGTGGAAGCCAGATACTGATCTGCACTTTAAATATCTCTCTTAAGGAGAACTGTGCCATTGATTAATTCAGATTCAATAGTATTTTATTATATAAACAGTTGCATTAAGAACACTGATACTGTTCATTCATTGAGTTATGCATAAGCAGCATGGTTGAAGGTAGCAGAGTCTGAGTCTGATTTATCTTCTTGAACAGTTTAGTAAAGCAAATTCAGGCCACTAATTTCCTTTGGAATTAAATCAAAATATCCTACCATTGGGCAATGATTCCTGTTAACTTTCCAACAGAATAGGTGCCCTATGTCAATGTTTTTGTCTCTTGCTGAATATTATGTCCAAACCCTAAACGTAGAATTAATTCATATGATAATGAATTAATTTTAAAGTCAAACATATGGTCCATTTGCTTTATGTGGGTAAAATAACCCATTACATGATTAGAGATGAAGATTACATTTCTGGTTGTTGGACACATAAGAATGAATCAATAAATCCTGAATACTGTCAATACTGCACAATGCTAAAAAAATGTAAAGAATTAACAGTTCATTCTGTTCTTGTCCTTCATGTGTCCTAATTTCTGAAGTGAATTGCTTTTTCATGCTTTAAATGCAAAATCAAACTCTTCTGGTTATTAAGTGCAGGTTTTATATAAGGTCAACATTACTAAGAAGGATTTTTTTGTTGTTGTTTTGTAAAAATATTTCATCAAATAAATAGCCCTCAGGTCTTGGGTATTTTTATACTTTTAACTTTCTTGCATTTAATTTACTACAGTCAGACATCAATCATGTGAGTTCTACTTAAAATTGCTGATACTTCAGATCATCCACTTCCTAATAATTTCTTGTATATTTCTCTGTGAGTTGAGCTATGCCTATGCAGGACAAAAAGCCACTGACACACCATATAGATATATGAAGTGTGTAGTCGCAAAACAGCATGTAAAAGAGAAAGTGCTGGATATACAGCAACTTCAGAGGCATGGGTTTCAGCCTCCTAATTCTCCAGGTGGAAAATCAACCTTGTGATGTATACAGCTCTTGCAATTTCTACTGAATGTGTAATCTACATTACAACTGTATTACCATTTTTTAGGGACTGTTAATGGAAATCATTAGTACCTCCTTAAGATATTTTAAAAGTTTGCTTAAATTCTAAGCTACCAAGGCAGCAACAAGTCTTTCTTATTTACAGGTAGGAGAAAAAAAATCCCAAATGTTCTCACCCTGGAAAACATTGAACATTTGAACCTTAAATATCACTATTTTAAAACAAACTTGTGTTTTGCAAGAAGCCATCTCAGCAGGACAAAATTTATCTTTCTTTTGCTAGGACCAGCAGAGACAAAGTCTTACAAATAGATTTATTTGTCTAGGACTATTATCTCATGTTTCTGCCTAACTGCAGAACAAGCAGCCAAAACAGAGATAAAAGTCAGGCTATTCTTTTTAGTTTTTTAGCACCAGAATCCAGCTAAAGATATTTAATCACAAGGGCTTCCACTGGCCAGCTTTGCAGAAATGCATGCAAAATCCTACACTGCTGGACTCTGCTGATGGAGCAGACAATCAGACGTTAGTCGTCTTAGCCTTGTCTTCTTCATCTGAGCCCTTTGGACAGCAAAAGTAGATTCAACTACATATGTTTCATTCTTTCCCATACTCATTACTTCTCTGTTCTCTTTTAATTTGATTTTGATATTTTCCTCCTTTTTTCAGTCTAATAATATCCTCACTTTGTCCTTTGCTGCTTCTATAACCGCACGCTTTAGATAAAAGAAATCATGAATGATTTTTTTTTTTTTTTTTGCCAGTCTTCATCACAGAGAGATGTTAGAGCTATCAAGCCATTTTCTGTCTTGAGGTCATACCTCTTCCTGAAACACCTTAAGCCATTGTTTTCATGTATCTTCTGTAGCTAAGCTAACACAACAATGAAGCAGGTCTTTGATCTGAGAGCTTTAGAAGCAGATCAGCCTCTAATGGTAACTGAGAAAGCATTATGTAAGCAAAATGACTGGCATTATTTAGTGTTATGTCGAATAATAAATATGGTCACCATCCCTGGAGGTATTTAAAAGACATGTAGATGTGGCATTGAAGGACATGGTTTAGTGGTGGACTTGGCAGTGCTAGGTTAACAGTTGGACTTGATGCTCTTACAGGTCTTTTCCAAGCTAAACATTTCTATGATTCTATGATTCTATAGCTTTCTGAGTTTTTTTCAGGAGAATGATCAAGATCTGTGTCTGACCTCATACCAAAGTAGACTCACTTTTTTTTTTTTTTTTAGCAACTTTCTTTTTTACCTTTGGTCTCCATTTCAAAGATTGAGCTTTATTTGCTGGTCCCAACTGCTTCTGTTGACTTGGGCCTGATATGTGTCAATGCATTTCATTCTGAGGAATTCAGATCTCTTGATCTTGAGTTACAACAAAAGTAAACCTAGAATTTAGACCAGATGAAGGTAATCCAAGGCTCTAGTCACAGTACAGCTGTACACACATGCACTATTGTAACTACAATTTACGATCCACCTTGTGAAAGTAACAAGTTTGGTGGTCTCCAACTACAGATGGGGAAGACTTTCCAAGATGGGATTCCATCAAGTGCCTCCTCCCTGTTGAGGATGTTGAGATTGTCAAAGAGCCTTCTTATTCCTACGAATAAGTATTTCACTAGTAGGAATGTATTTCCCTGGTTAAATGGGTAGGCTTGCTTTTGCTAAGCCACTGTGATATACACAGTTATTGTGAGTTTCCAAGGTACTTATAGGAACACTTTGTTTCAATGTATGGCTTATACTTACTGTTTTGTGTGTCTATGTAAACTCTGCCAGATACTTCTCTTACATTTTATGTCTGTTTTGTTTACAAGCTTTCTCTTTACATAAAGTAAAAACTTTGATTCTGATATTTCCCTTGATGAGGAATAAAGACCTAGGGTAATACGTCTTCACTGGCCTTCCCTAAGCTGGCAGTGAAAAAAAGTGCCCATACATACAGCTGTCTATTGTGTATTTCAGTTTTTAAGGCTATATGTAATTCATAAAGAAGGTAAATAGTAATCTGGTGTGTAAGGGCAGAAATTATATCCCTGAAGTGAATAGGTAAACTCTAAATGTATAAAGACTTCTGAATCATAGTTCATATTGTCTAAAGAGTGAAATAATGCTGTTGTTCTTATTGCTTGAGCATCATCAGTGTGATTCTCATTGTTCCTCAGAATGAAATAATTGAAGCAATTTATCCTCTAGACATATGCTATATAACTCTATCCATTATTGCTGTAGTGAAGTATAGTAAATAAGGCTTTGTGCTAGTTTCAACAGCATTGTCCAGTACATAGGGGAATGATAAAAAATATGATACTTTTTCTTGTGAGACTAAGGATCCCATTCTGCCCAGAAATGCTTTTTGGCTTGTCAGTTTACCCTGTAAACCAAAGTGTTGAACTAAGATCAGGCTGCCTAGACCATATAATGTAAAGCAGACAACTTATGTAAACCACTTTTTTTTTTTTTTTTTTTTTTTTACTGTATGACTTTATCTTAGTGGAAAGGATTGAATTAACATTTCAGCATGTATGTAGGGACTATTTGGGTATTTAGTCCAGAATGTGAATGCATTAACAAGGGAGTTACTTCACTAATTTATCACTTTTAAACCACAGCTAGAAGCTGAACCATACATTATCTTTTAGACTAAAAAAAAATTCAAAAAGGATCAAAACCCAATTTTGTCATTACTGTTATTTCGGTTCTATCTGGCCCTTTTTTAGTTCTATCAGACCTGAATCAATTTGACCAAGATGGTTGTGGGTGAAAAGAACAAAGAAGTTTGTTGACAAAGGGGGGAAAGTTGAATGGATCAGGAGGTGAGATGAGGTGATAGAGCAGCAACTTGAGAAAATGGGAAAAATCGTTAGGATGTGGAAACTGCATGTGTACTCAGGGATATGAGCAGGATTGATTGGGTGAGAAGAGGAAGGTAGGACAGAAGAAGCGATCAGGGGTAATAGAGGGCAATGAATTGTTTTTATTTTAATTGTGTGTGAGGAGAACGGAGGCTCAAGTAAAATAGCAATCTGGTGAATCACATGCAGCTGTCAATATGATGATTTTTGTGAATACAAAATATATTGTTTGTTATCATGGGTATTGTTGTTTGAAGCCTGCACACTTTGCAGAGATTAATTGTTCATATGAAAATCACTGTCATGCATAAGACATTCTGTGAACTATAAATGTAGATGTCATGCTGAAAAAGTACATACTGAAGTTTACACGGGCCCATACGGAGGCATTGTTGAGAGCATGTCCTATACTAACATTAGGAATTTATCATATTCACTTGATCATCCAAAACTGGTTGCAGAACTGAGTTTTGACACAGGACACAGAGCCTTGATACACTTCCTGCTGTTACCTTCACTAATGGCAGGTTGGTTGGTTGTTGGCATTAATCTTTGATGTGAACAACTCAAATAGCATCTTTATAAGTATTGATATCAACATATCCATAGGATCAAAGAGCAGAGTCATAGATAAGAATTTTTTGCAGAATGAAAAAAAAAAAGGTGTTAGACCCGAAAGTTATTGAAATCTGGCAACACATGCAGAAATGGGGAAGATGAAACACTCAGTTGTGTCAGTTTTCAGTGAAAGATGCTAGGTGAGAACAGGCTGTCACCATTGGCGTGCAGAAAAGTGTGATGAGAAAAACTTTTCAGGGACACAGAAGTATGAAGTATGGTAATTATTCTGTTTTGTTGTTATTCTAGGGTCATGCAAATAGAAGCAATGGGAGTAGAGGTATAGTGTATTGTTAAATCTGAGGTTTTTTGCGAGTAGTTATTTCACCAACCAGCTTCTCTTCTGCAAAGTCATGTTCCTCTATTTTTGAATTTGTAACATATATTCTTGCCAAGAGAAACACAATACTATAGGGTTTTTTATTTATTTATTTATTTATTTTTAACTGCGAGAACAAGTGCCTGGAGAAAGCCGTCTTCTCTACTTGAAAAATGGATAGTCTTGGTAGTTAGCAAACATTGGTCTTGGAAGCCAAACAAAACTTCTGAATTTCAATAACTGAATTGCAACTAAAATCTGCCTCAACAACTCAGTGAAAAAGTGACACTTTTTCATAAGTAAAACACTTTAACTAGTATGCAAGGAGATTATATTTTTGTTTGTCTGAATTGGAGATTTTTGTGCTGTGAAAACATCCTTAAAATTACAAGACCTTTCTCTCCTTCCTTTTTTCCTTCTATCTCTCTCTCTCTTTCTTTTCCTTCCTTCCTCTTCTGCCTTGCATTCCCTTTCATTTTTCCTTATTGTCATTGCTTAGCCAAGTGGCTCAGGATGTTCCCACTGAAAATCGTGATTTGGGCTGAAAGACATGAAGGTGAATGCAGCACAAAGAGGAGGAGAAACTGCTGTTGGAATGTTTGTGTTCTTCCTATTGAAAACACATGGGTAAAGTAGATGTAAAGAATGAAGCAGGAGCTTGAAGGGCTGAAATTTTAGGGGTAAAGAAGGGATAAGGAATTACAGAAGTTTACCCGGCAAGGCGGCAGTGATTGCTGTATATTAAAACACTACGTGCTGTTGCTCCTCCAGTCTCTATGGTAACAATAACACGGACAGAAGAGAAACACAGAGGAAAGACTGATGGAAACAAAGCACGCTTACATTTTCTAAAATGGCTGGGGAATTTGAGTTTTGGGTAACTTGACTAAAACAAAATAGTTTCATTTCCTAACTCTGCCTAGCATTCAGCTTCAGGAAATGGAGCTCTTCTGATGTGTCTAAAGTTGGTGCAATGTAGAGCCTGAATCCCATAAAGCCACTCATAAGACGCTGACTGTCCCTTGCTGACAACATTTCTCAGCCTTATGTTGGATTCCTGGAAGGAAAAGCCCCACATTATACACAACACTGCAAACAAATGAACAAAACTCTTTTCGCTGATGCATGACTAAATCAAGAAACAGGTGATTTTGTTAGTATTATGAAAACACAAGGAAAAGATTTATTTGCTTTTTGGATGGGCATTTCTATACAGATACAGGTGATAATCTATTCACAACTCTGTCAGATTGAAATTTGACATCTAGAGTCCCATTTTTATACATACATGAGTAATCTGATATTCAGTGTTTGCTAAGCAAATCACACTCCACTGACAGCTTCCACTGACAGCAGCAAGTCATCGACATACTTATACAAGTTGTATTTATAAAAAATTAAGAGTGAAATAAAAGAACATTCTTGTGAAACTTTTTCCATTATATCTTATTTAGATTTTCTACAAACATTTTTGCATGCCTGAGAGTTGTCATACAACACACTTTTGGCACATACAAAATGATGCCGCAGTTGCTCAAAATGAACCTACTACAGAGCTGAAAAGCGCAGGACCTGAACAAGGACAGTAAGCAAAGACACACAGGAGTAATAAGTACTGTTGAGGGACAGAATTGTTCATAGAAAATGCCAACATATCTTAAATTCCTACTATACCACTCATATTATGTACAAGGACATCTCTGAGTAATTTTCTGCAATTCATGTAAAGTTCAAATTACTTATTTGAAGATAGCTGAACTGAAAACCTTTTACCCGAAAGACTAGAATGGGGGCTACTAATAAAGCACTTCTTCATCAATACATAGTAGCTTGACTGGAAAAGAAAGAAAAAAAAAAAGGCTAATGAAGAACAGCATAGGCTTTATTTTCTATAGCAGATACAAGGCTCTTGCAAAAATAAACAAAAATGTTCTTTCATCCTTCAACTTTCATGTCTGTATGTCTGTATTGAATGTTTCTTGTTTTCATTGCTGAGTTACATGGAGGCCTAGTGATTCTGGAAATGCATGAATAACATGTTTATCATCTGTGCTAAGACATCCCCTCAAGTCCTATATATTTCTGGTACTGAAGAATAAAAACAAATCCTTTGTTTACAGCGCAGTCCTCGGGTTGAACCCTTTCAGCTATGACTGGGGTTGTATATGAGAGTTCTAAGAGTTTATCATCACTGCAGATTTGATCTTAGCTACTGCATTGTATAAAGCAGCCATGCATAATTAGAAAACTAGGCTTTGATAGGAGATGTGGATTTCATCTTAACCACGTGTTGTTGGCATAACAGTAAGAACAGTAAAATAATCTGTATTTTTATTGCTGGCATGATGCTTCAATTGAAACATTCCCCCTCCCTCCCCCCCCCCCCCTTTTTTTAAAGGAAAATAGATCATTCTGTTATAGCAGAAATCCACAAAATTAGGGGATAGCTCTCAAATTTTCTGACAAGTCTAGCTTGTACATACCACATAAATTCTTGAAGAAAGAGAAAAGAGATAATAAAAATAGAAAACAAAACAAAAAAGACAAAAGAAAAAAGAATATAAACATATAAAAATTCTCTAAAAAAAGTAAATAATAGAAAACATAGAATTTAAATATGGTCTTCTGATTGGTAACAGTTAATTATCAACAGATCATTCAACTGAAAATCTGTATTATGAAAGCTTCCAATACTTTATCAAATAGACTTTAGTTGGATGCTATAAAATTAAATCCATTGTGCTAACAATGTAATTAAAAAGGGCTAGCATAAACATGCTTGTTATTTCTCCTAACAAACATTTCAGCTTTGGGGTTTTTGTTTGTTTGTTTGTTTTCAAAATTTAGAAGTATTCCTAATTAGTTTTTCTGACTGTAAGATATGTAAACAGGAACAACTTCTTTACAATAGAGTACTACTATTAAGTGATGTGATAATACAGACAAGAAATTATATGTTACATACAATATAAGTATCTATAAGAAAAGGCACATATCAAGTTGGGGTTTTCTCATATAGGATAATTTCTTATATGACACTAACACATCAGCAACAAGTAATGAGATTATCTGATGAGTGGGGGTTTATCCAGAAAGGACCTGCAGGTCATAAAGAAACATGAATCTAAGCCTGAAAATGCTTTAACTCAACAGGTGCTGTACTTTGGCCACGGTGTGGTTCATCAGGTGCCTACAGCTGCATTTCCATTCATCTGTAGAGCTGCTACTGTCCTGGCTAGAGTAAACATCAGTATTTCACTCATAAATAAACTAGGCCACAATCTAGAAATGAGACTGTCCTCTACCAGAATTCCCTGAGCAGCCTTCATGCAGATCCACCACAGTGGTTTTGTTCACCATGACATATTTTAAGTTAAACAGTCATTGAGTAAAATACAGAAAAAGTCTGAAAGTGCAGAGAAGTCAATATTATTTTTTAACAAGTAGTTTGTCACTAGGACAGAGGGAGACCTCTTGTCCTGATCAGTCTGGATTTTCTTCACAGGGCCATATGTGTTATACCCCAAAATGGGTGTCTTTAGGAGTGTATCCTATGTTATCTGCCTATGGATTGAGTACAGAAATTACGTATCAGAAAGAAGTGATTTACACTTCTCCTTGTATTTCAGCATCAGGAAGGGACAACATAAGCCCTTCCTACAAAAGTTGCTCATTTCTGGTCCTCTTCTGACTAAGCTGTTACTCAAGATTCTTCTCACATAGACCCCAAATCTAATCTCAGTCAGTAGTATGTTGGCAGAAAAGCTCCCCTACCAGATCTGTCCTGAAATGTCACAGAAACACCTAAGAAAAATAGGCCAATCTCCCTAACATGTTTCCAGAAACTTGAATATTGTCCCACTGAGATGAATGCTTGCACTATTAAGCAAAATTCACTATGAACCTTTTCCTAATGAAAATAAACACTATATGCTGAGGGAACTGTGGAAACAGACTATTACTGCTTTAGTGTCAGATACTCTTCACTGACACAGTCACAGCATCCAGTTCCTAGAATTTTTCTCAATAAACAATTTCTTATATTCATGTTTTTCAAGAAATATTTATAAAGGATAAAAATAAATGGGTTTGCTTGCTCATTTCATCAAACATGCTTACACATGCAATAGTTAAATGTAATAACCAGCTATTTCAGATAGTTTGAAATTTTTTTTCAAATTAGTTTTAGGCTGTATCTTAAAATGCTGGGGTGCAGAGAGAAAGAAACCATTAAAGCGTATTCTTTTACTCCCTCTGGACTTCAGGAGTCTACAGAGCGATGACTCAGAACAACAAACAAACTGAAAAGCAGCCACACTGTCATGACTGCCATTCTTTTGTCGTAAATTTGACCCCCCTTGGAATATTATTTTTAAGGACTGGAAAGACAACAAACTAAATTCTGCTCTCGGTTACTATGAAGCAACTCCAACTTTACTCAGTTTCTTCACAACAGTGAGAACATTTTTTATTCCTGAGGAAAACTCTGTTTACAGATTTTATAGGCAATATGACAGAAAAAAACACAATATACCCAGCAGGTCTAATTTGCTCTTCCTGCTTTGCAGCAGTGGGTGTAGGAAGCAGGGTGAATGGCTGCAATCACACAGCTAAGAGCATTATTTTTGAAAAATGCATGTCAGCAGCTAAAAGAAATTGTGAGTATTCATTATTTTTTTCTTTACATGTTATATGACATTCATGGAATATGTGAGTTATGCAAATATACAATTTATTGTTCCTTTCCTTTCTTTTACTGTGCATAAATTCAATTTACCAAAGTCCCTGGTTTTTATCACTGTTACATATATACTTTGCACAGTGGGTCATGCTGCTAAATGGCGGATTAATTACTGCATAGCAAATGTGTGGATATTATGTTTCAGTTCACCAGAGTTCCTGTGCTTCCATTTGCTGCAATGCTCAAGAACCAAAGGGAGATCTATCTAGCTATCTGTCTACTGCCCAAATGAATGCCCTTTACATAAGAATTTCATATAAGAAACAGTCTCTCCAGAGTCATCCCTGACCCTCTTTTCTCTCTATTGCTAATTATACCCTTGGTTATGGTAGGGAATTTGGGGAGGAAAGAGAAGACATGCATGCCATTACCTATAAAAGACTTAGCTGAACTTTCCTGACCATGTCTTGATTTTTTTTTTTTTCTCCTCCTATGTGTATACTTCTCATCAGAGAATTTTCCACTCTCATCTGTTATATGCTTCATTCTGACTCAGTGACCTCCTTTGTCTCAGAAAAGAAAAGCAGCTGTTGAAGTCATTTAAAGGTCAGAAGTCAGTCTTAAAAGTAGCTAGACTCATCTATTAATTACTTTAAAAATTAGACATTGTATTGACAAAGAAAGCTGATACTTATTGAAGGGAATAGAGCCTGATGTGTTTATGATTGCTAGAATATGGAGAAGGTCATAGATACCATTTTTACCAGCTGGAATTTGTGCATAACCTTGACACACAGATTCAGAGGCACATCTAACCTAGGGATGGCAGGATCCTCTGCACAGGACACAGATAAAAGCTTCCCATCACACTGAAAGCAGAGAAATACACTGGAAGTTAAATGCAAAAAAAGTGTCCTTATGTAACTGTGGGAAAGAGGATTCAAATAAGAATCCAGTGCTTTGTGCCACTTGGACATTGTAAGAACTATTTACTTGCCCTGGAAAGTGAATCATACAAGAAATGTCCCAGTTAGTTCTTCAAAGCAATTTCTTTTCTAATTAAAAATATTTCATTCTTCAAACAGATTTTCTTTATTCATAACTAGATTCTATTAGAGGTCTTGACACTTCAGCAGCAGCAGTGGCTGAAAAGCATATCTTAGCATCAGACCAATTTGCATTGAAGAAGATCTTAAAAAGATCATTTTTGTTAGTGTCTGACTAAGTAAATCTGAAGTTATTTAGCTACAATTTGATCTTCACTATAGTCTCGAAGATCAAATCTATTTATTGTTTTCCTCATAGAATTTTTAGTGAACCTCTGATCATTCTTACTTCTCTTCACCAAATTGTCTTCACTAACACATGTCCTTTTTAAAGGGCAGAGCCTTTTAAGCAAGGTACTTTTCTTTAGCTAATAGGCACTGAATAGAAAAAGATTATGTTATTCATATTGCAGATATGCTTTCCTTTAGTACGCAGAAACTATTGTGATTGTTTTTTGGTTTTTGGTTGGATTTTTCGGGGTTGTGGGTTTTTTCTCTTTTTTTTCCTCTATAACATGGTCTACATTGATGATTTACTCTATTATAGCTTTGTCGTGGTTTTACACCTGCTGGCCACTAAGCACCATACAGCTGCTTGCTCACTCCCCCCATCAGGATGGGGGAGAGAATCAGAAGAGTGAAAGCGAGAAAACCTGTGGACTGAGATAAAGACAGTTTAATAGGTAAAGCAAAAGCTGCACGCACAAGCAAAGCAAAACAATGAATTCATTCACCACTTCCCATTGGCAGGCAGGTGTTCAATCATCTCCAGGAAAGGAGGGCTCCATCATGTGTGATGGTTACATGGGAAGACAAATGACATCACTCTGAATGCTGCCATGCCCCCTTCCTTCCTCTTCCCCCAACCCCTTATGTGCTGAGAATGAAGTCATATGGTATGGAATATCCCTTTGGTCAGTTGGGCTCAGCTGTCCTGGCTGTGTCCCCTCACAGCTCCCTGTGCACCCCCAGCCATCCTGCTGGCAGGGTGGTATGAGAAGCAGAAAAGGGCTTGGCTCTGTGTAAGCACTGCTCAACAACAACAGGTCTATATCACAGAAACATCTCTATGTTATCAACATTGCTTCCAGCACAAATGCAAAACACAGCCCCATACTAGCTACTATGAAGAAAATTAACTCTATCTATCTCAGCTGAAACCACGACAAGCTTCCACGTAGCTTTTTGCAAAACTGTTGCAGTCAGTTACTTGCCAGCCTATTTTGATGCTGCTGCCTATGCTTTTATCAGTATAGAATAAACACTTATCATCAGACAATGTGCTTTATTAGGTAATTTCTCAAATTTATAAAAGCAGTTCTTAATTTTAATCCCCTTTTCCAAATTATCTAGCCTCTTCCAAACAGATGTAATAATCATCTTTTCTGTGAAGATATGTAGGTATTTAAATCTTGTGCCTATAGATCAAGTTCATCTAGATGATTCTTAATAAAAAACCCTACTAAATTAAAGATGTAACACATATCCCAATTCCCACTATCTAAAAGGCCTTTCACCTTATGAATAGAACATATTCTATCTATAGATAGATTACATCTATATTCCCACTATCTAAAAGGTCTTTTACCTTCTAGAATAGAACATAAGGCAGGAATAACACTACTTTTTCTTGACCATTTCAAATTCTTGATAAAGATATTCCTATGTCTAGATTCTTAGCTACCTGCTTGTATTTGGTTTACATGGCAAGGTTTTGTGACCAGGGTTCTACAGGGATGGCTTCTGTGATAAGATGCCAGAAACTTCCCTCATGTCAGATGGAGCCAGTGCTAGACTAGTCCAAGACAGACCTGCGGCTGGCCAGTGCTGACTGTGTTGCGTTTGTGTGGCAAGGTTTTGGTAGCGGGGAGGCTACAGGGGTGGCTTCTCTGAGAAGCTGCTAGAAGCTCCCTGTGTCTGATAGAGCCAATGCCAGCCGGCTCTAAGATGGACCCACCCCCGGCCAAGGCCAAGCCAATCAGTGCCTCTGTGATAACATATTTAAGAAGAAGAAGAAAAACACTGAGAGAGAGCTTTTGCAGCCAGAGAGAGGAGTGAGAAGATGTAAGAAACTCTGCAGACACCAAAGTCAGTGAAGAAGGAGGGGGAGGAGGTGCTCCAGGTGCCGGAGCAGAGATCCCCCTGCAGCCCATGGTGAAGACCATGGTGAAGCAGGCTGTCCCCCTGCAGCCCATGGAGGAAGGATGAGGGCGTGTAGAGATTCCACCTGCAGCCTGTGGAGGACCCCACGCCGGAGCAGGTGGAGGCACCTGAAGGAGGCTGTGGCCCATGGGAAGCCCACGTTGGAGCAAGTTCCTGGCAAGACCGGTGGACCTGTGGAGAGAGGAGCCCACGCCAGAGCAGGTTTGCTGGCAGGACTTGTGACCTCGTGGGGGATCCCACGCTGGAGCAGTTTGCTCCTGAAGGTCTGCACCCTGTGGGAGAGACCATGCTGGAGCAGTTCATGAAGGACTGTAGCCCGTGGGAGAGACTCACGTTGGAGAAGTTCGTGAGAGGGACTCCATGCTGGAGCAGGGGAACAATGAGAGGAGTCCTCCCGCTGACGATGAAGAAGCGGCAGAAACAACATGTGATGAACTGACCGTAACCCCCATTCCCTGTCCCCCTGTGCTGCTGAGGTGGGGAGGTTGAAGCCAGGAGTGAAGTCGAGCCCGGGAAGATGGGAGGAGTGGGGTTAGGTGTTTCAAGTTTTGATTTTATTTCTCATTCCTCTACTCTGTTTTGCTTAGTAATAAATTAGATGAATTCCCTCTCTAAGTTCAGTCTGTTTTGCTTGTGATGATAATTAGTGAGTGATCTCTCCCTGTCCTTATCTCGACCCACAAGCTTTTCATTGTACTTTTTCTCCCCTGTCTAGTGAATGAGGGGAGTGAGAGAGTGGCACTGGTGGGTACCTGGCCTCCAGCCAGGGTCAACCCACCACACTGACCCAACCAGTGACGTCAGTAGTGCCTCTGTGATAACATATTTAAGAAGGGGTAAAAACTGCTACACAACAGTAGCTGGGAAAGAAGAGTAAGAATATGTGAAACAGCTCTGCAGACACCAAGGTCAGTGAAGGGGAAGGACATGCTCCAGGAGCCAGAGCAGTCTGTGGTGAAGACTGTGGTGAAGCAGGTTTTCCACCTGCAGCCCATGGCGGTTAACAGTGGAGTAGATATCCACACTGCAACCCATGGAGGACCCCATGTTGGAGCAGATGGATCTGTCCTGATGAAGTCTATGACCCTATGGAGACCCCAAGATGGAGCAGGCTCCTGGCAGGAGCTGCAGCACCATGGAGGACAGACACTGGAGCAGTCTGATCCTGAAGGACTGCACCCTGTGGAAGGGACTCACACTGGAGCAGTTTGTGTAGAACTGCAGCCCATGGGAAGGACCCACATTGGAGAAGTTTGTGAAAGACTCTTTCCTGTGGGAGGGACCCCATGCTAGAGCAGGGGAAGAGTGCGACGAGGAAGGAGAGGCAGAAAAAATGTGTGATGAACTGACTGCAACCCCCATTCCCCATCCCCCTGTGCTGCTTTGGAGGGAGGAGGTAGAGAAAGTTGGGAGTGAAGTTGAGCCTGGGAAGAAGGGAGGGGTGAGGGGAAGGTGTTTTGAGATTTGTTTTTATTTTTCTTTATCCTACTCTGACTTTTGATTAGCAATAAATTAAATCAATTTCCCCAAGTTGAGTCTGTTTTGCCCATGATGGTAATTGCTGAGTGATCTCCCTGTCCTTATCTTGATCCAGGAGCTTTTCACCATATTTTCTCCCCCCCGTCCAGTTGAGGAGGGGAATGATAGAGTGGCTTTGGTGGGCACCTGGTGGCCAGCCAAGGTCAACCCACCTCAGTGCTCTAGTAACTTTTTCTTATGTACAAAGTTATACTGATGTACAGCTTGCTCTAGTTCCCTCAAACACAGTGTTATATTCTGTTTTCTCTAGCTGGCAACTCATCTTCTACAAGATCTTAGTCATAACCACTGCTGTTCTCAGAGTATTTTAGTAAACTCTCAGAAGTATTATAGAATAAAATTTACTTGTCTCAAAAAATCTAAAAGAACCTAATTGTCCTAAATTCCCATTAATTTCTTGTTTCCCAGGTGGAAATCTGTTTATCTTGCCATCATTTTTAATTGTTTTAGGCACCTGATTACTAATGATCTTTTATTGGAAGCCATGGATAATTGGTGCACAGCTGAGCTCTATCATCATAAAGTTGTGGGTTCCAGTGGCATCTCCTATGTATATTCTGCCTCTCTCTTGTAGCAGAGTAGAAGGGAGTGTGGCATGGTGTGCTTTTTTTTTTTTTTTTTTTTTTAAAATACGGTGGAAGAGCTTTAGGGGTGAGGTATCCTTTCTAGCTTTTACATCTTTAATTGTATTGAGAGCTTTTAGTACTGGGTTGTCTACTCCTGATAGGTAGGTCAAGAAGCAGTGATGCTCCTGCTTTGTGATCTACTGTGTCAGAGACCGCAGATAAGATTGTCAATGTTATCTTAATCTCTGTCCTTGGTGACTCTTCCAGTATTAGTAGATAGATATATAAGCTGTGCCCTGGTGTGGCACTGACAATGCAATGTCCAGTTGCTGGCTGATATAATAGTTTCTTGATATAACAGGTGGTAAGTATTCCTTAAAGCTTTCATCCATGAAGTGTACTTGGAGACATCTTCAAAACTGGTTGGTCACAGGAGAATTGGATAACCTACTAAATTTTCTCAATTTTAGGTTCTCGAGGTCAGTACCTAGAAAGCTACTTGTAGTCAGTTGTTTCTAAGCAGACAGAGCTGTCAGGAAACTGAAAACAAATATGAACCTGCATGATTTTTTTTTATGAACTTTAGTTATAAATTTGGATGAGGTTATCTTCATATGTAGACTACCAAATATAGATACACTCATATGGCATTTCTTATCCATTCCTACTTCCTTTGAAACCCCTTAGATAAAGGCCAGCATGTTTCTAGTTCATGTTTCTAACATCTCAAATAGAAAAGAGAGAAATTGGTTTTGACAGTTTGGCAATAGGCAGTCCAAGCAACAGTGGATCTTTGGGTCTTGTCCCCTTCCCATAAGAACAGTTTTGTTTCAGTTTAAAATGTATGAGAAAGCTTTTTTTTTTTTTCCCCCTCTATGTTGTTTGTTGTTTGTTTGTTTTTTTCATGTGCTTTTTGAGGGCTGGGATGTGGGGAAATAGGAAAATCAGTTCAGAGATAGAAATGTTTAATTTTTGAGGAGTGAAGCTCTATGTTGTCCTCCATACTTGCCAGCCAACAAAGCCAGACACCTTCAATGACTGTAACTCCAGGTGAACACAGCATAGCCACTAACTTACTAAAGGCTAATAACTCAGTTTGTTCCCTGAACAATAAAAACACTCAAGGGTAGACCTGGAAGTATATATATATTTATAGATATATGAGTTTCTATGTGTTCTATATAGAATATATCTTATTTATATGCATATGAAAGATATATATCTTATACATCTAAGATAATTCATTTATATATCAGATACATTCTTAGACACATTTTCTAGGCTATGGAGAGCGTTCAGTTACTAATAAGATATTTTTTGCTGTGATAATTTAGATTAGCTATATTTTCTTCTTGACTTTAATAGGAAAGGCTACTGAACAATTAAAAATAAAGATTATATATATATTCTGTGATGTACATCTAAATTCAGTTAATGCAAACTGAAGACAGAATTTGTAGACTACTCACTATTTTTTTCAGTAAGTATTTAACAAAATTCATGGCTATACTGTTTGAGCAACTCTTTGACAACAGTCACTTTATGTAGTTTATGGCATAATAATTGCTACTTGAAGGACAAAATGCCACTCTACCAAGGATATAAAGTGATGGACTCTCATCCTGAATAAAAAAAAAAATATTTTTTCATCCAATAGATGAAAAAAGAGCAAACAAGAGTGAAAAAGAATGACAAAGCAGATCATGTCATTGTATTTAAACACACTGTACACAGGTTGCACCTGAACTGGACAAAGGACTGTAGTTTTTCAGTATTGTAGTAACTAGCTAATAACTTATGGCATCTGAACTAAGAAAATATTTTTGCTGTAACACTGCTACTAAGTCAAAGGTAGAAATAACTGTCCTTAAATCACCCTCCTGTAATCTGATCAGGAAAAAGTATGGACAAAGGTGAAATACAGAACATGGGGGTTTAGATGCAACAAATACTTTGAACTGTATTATTAGGAATTCGCCTTCAAAAAAAAAAAACAAAACCCAGAAAAATTAATCACTTCTAAGTGTTAGTTTTATGAATATTCTGCTTTATTATTATCCTTGGGAGCCAAACACTTTAAAGATAGTTAAGATAATGCATAGTTGTATCTTAGACCGCAGCACTTCCAGTATAACATCTTATAAGAGAGACCCTCATTAAAATTGGCAAGGAGAAAAAAGGGTTTCTAACTAAAGCAAAATGAGTGAGTAGAGGTAATTTTATTGATTTACCTTTTTTCCCACATAAAATACTGTGTGTTAGGGGGCTTTGCAAAAAGATGCAGTGGATAATGAAATACTGGAAATAGCTGGATTCAAAGAGGAGTTAGAGGAGTACTCACACAAGCTCTCTTAATTTTGCAATGATTACCTGGTGTTTGGCCACACATACTGATAAGAAAACATGTTGAAAAGAGAAGACATGTTGGTCATTATCATAAGAATAATCTAAACATGTATGTAAGCAGCAATACTACGCTTAATTTCTGAATTGCTTTATTTCAGTTCTGCTACATGCAGCTTTTAGCTATGCAGTGAGGTAAATTCACTATAAAAGAGGACAAGGAAACAAGGCTGTCAAGATGGCTAACAAATAATCTGGGCTGGTTAGTATGTGTTTTGAATACACAGCTTTAGACAGTGAGGAAAAAGTGGCTTTATTTTTGAAGAATTTAAAATCCCTCTGTCTGCCAACAAATTTACACAACCAGTTCTGTTCTTATAGAGACATTTCTAGCAACATTAATTTCTTTAAGGACAGTCTATCGAGTAGTACTAGCATTACACATCCTTTGAGATTAGTCACATGCTTCTTAATGTAAAAATATTTATTTTTTAGAGCTCTTCATTTGTTGCACTTTACAGGATTAAACTTTACACCTCTTGAGATGCTGTAGAATAAAGGATGCAAAAAGGAATTTAAGATATAAAGCACATTTTTTAGACAAAAAGGGAGATGCAAAACAAGGGTTGCAATGCTATGTAGCCATGACCTCAGCTGGAGAAAACTAGATTGTCTTCTCCCCTACATGGCCATCTGAGGCCTGTAAATCTTATTCACAAAGATCTTAGAGATCCTTGGCATTAATGGAGAAACTTTTTCTGTGGTGAATATAACCAGCTGCCTTATGAATCTTAAATATTTTCAGTACACCAGAACTATTACGAGAATGATGGCAGGTAACCTTAGTAAAAGCCCACATGTTTTTTACCATGTTCCCAGCAGGATAAGAAGGAAGGATTGAACTACTTGTGTTACCACTAGGGGAGAATAGTAGCACAGCTGCACAGCCTGCCTCTGTGACAGCTATATTTAAAAAAAAAAAGGTTTAAAAGATGGCTAATTTTTTTTTTTTTTCATGGGGGAAAAAAAGGTGTTGCAGAACCCAAAGGGTTGGAGATAGCTATTTGTTCACTCTTCCCAATCCCAACCCAAAGAGCAGAATCTCAGACATCCTGTCTGCAGTGTTTCCTCTCCTCTTTGCTATTTAACACAGCGTTTGCTCAGCATCTTTGTCTGCTTCATCTTGAGGCAGCTGTTTCCTTATTTGAGTATTAGAAGGCTCAAGGCTTAATAGAAATGTCCAGCTTTCAGAAGTTAGTCATGAGTATGCCTGCGTTATGTAGGACAGCAAATTTCTCTAGCTAGATTTACTAATGATTTGCCTCTCATTCACACAACAAATTTAACTACAAATGACTAAATACTATACACAGGAGATAAACATATGAAGAATATCCAAGGGCAGTTCCAATTGTTCTCATGAACAGTGTCAAAACAGTTGATAAGATGCTAAATAAATATTGTTTCTAGCATAGTTTGCAGCTATCTATAATGTGCTGTACCAACTTCATAAAGGAAAATCAACTCTTCTAGATTCAATCTATATTCTGCAGAATTTCCTTCTAGAAGTCAGGATTGTGTACCACTGAATTAATCAAAGTAGATGAAAATAGAATGATTGGATTGTGACTGTCCTGGGGCTGCTGGCATCAAAAAATATGAAGTTGTTATAACAAAGGTCTGCAAAAAGTCATAAAACTGCAGCATTTCTAAAAATGGAAGGGGCACATAAAAGGTACAGAACTATTTGTATACAGAGAAGAGGTCTAGGAATTATTGCTGATCTCTAAGTAGTAGAGAAAAAGACTTACCTTTCACTTGTGAAAGAGATGGCTGTTATAATTGATGGTACCTTCTGAAATGGCTGTGATCATTAGGGTTCCAGTGGCTGAATTAAAATAAAATTAAGGATGCATATTCTGATGCTAAAGCACTGAAAATGTATTCCTTCTTGGTGACAGATAAAACAGATCATTTTACAAGGAAGTATTTTACTGAAAGTGTTTCGGCTTTGTAGTTCCCTGGGAAAATGAAGACTAATGTAAAAATTGGACAAGATGAAACTAGCTGTTTCATTCCAGATATTGACCGTACAAGTCACTTTCAATAAATCTACTGCTTATTGGACTTAAGGCAGCATTTTGTTAACATTATGAAGGTTGTACAAAATGTTCTGTTTAGTAAAATAGTGTTCTGGTACCAGAAACTTAAGCTTATTCAAAACACATATTTGGGTATGTTTTCCAGTATGTAAGGAAAAGAAATGTGAATTAAGTATAACAGGTCTGTCACAGAATGGCTGCCAATACAATCTGATAATAAAGCCACTTTTTCAGAACACTGTAGAAATGAAAACCATGGTAAAAAGAAGCAATGTACAAGCTCTTTTGCTAGCTCTTAGGGCTGAGTTTTTTCACCAAAATGTAGTTGCCAAAAACCTCAGACTCTAGCCTAAACTAATAATTTAATTTAATTTCCTAGAGGTGAGGAAAACCAAGAATCATTTCTATGTCAAGAAGCAGAATACCACCCTAACTTGAGTTTACATTAAAAACCAAGCTGGGGCTTTACCCCAGTGGTGTTTTCAGGCAAGTGTTGCTGCCCCACAGAAGCATGGTGGTCAAAGTTTACTGCATGAGACCTAGGTTTAACTCAATTCTTTTCCCTGGGAAGCCTGCTAACAGACTAGTCAAGCAACTGGTGGCTGCTTCCCCAACCAGCTGGTGCCAGGAACATTGGCCTTGTAGATGTGACAGGAGCTGCTGAACTTTGGAAGCCAATGGATTTCCCTTCCTTGCTGTTCTGCGACATGCCAGAAAAATGGTGTCCAGCAGATATCGACAGCCTGCCCTGAAGGAAGTAAATTTCTATATCAACTGAATGCTCTTGCATTTCTGCTTCTGCTCTTCGTTCCTGCTCCAGTACTACCAGAATAGCTGTCAGATACTAATTTGCTGACACTGAAATTTTTTCTTCTATCATAATGTATCTAGAACTGACTGCTGACTTACCTATATGAGAGATGTGAGAGGTGTGAGAGGTCAGCAGATTTTGTTCTAGGCTAGCAACTGCTTTAGTTCCGGTTAATACTGAAACATTTAGAGTGGAGGCAGTTTAGCAGAGAGTGTTTCAATCTAGCACATTGATACCCACCATAAATGCACCCTGAGATCAAGAGAAGAAATTACCTTGTAGAGAAGGTTTTGAGTCTCTGTTTTAGAAACTATCTAGACAAGTGTTTCAGACTAGAAACTTAAATTGCCCAAATCACTATCTATTAACATAACAATCCCTTAGCAAAAGAGGGGAAAAGCTGAATATTGTTGCCCTGCATCTCTTCTTGGCTCTGCTTTCAGGACTTTTTCAGTAACAGTCTAGCACATACTAAAAGCATTTAGGCTCTTCAGAGTCAATGCTAGGAACACTCTGCATAGAACAACTGCTGAGTGAGGGGGGTGCAACGTCTCACATGACATGTGAGAGTTGATTTCACCTAGATTCTGGCTCAATATTCCACAAATTGTCCCCCTGACAATCAGGAGAATGTATTCCAAGTCTCCATTAAATGCTGTGATCGCATTATTTGCGGATTTTTAGTCTTTTTACGTGCTGTGATATATGATTTTTTTTGATAGTGTAATAAGTGGTATTATCATCACATTCTCCATTTAAATGAAAATAACAAGCTGTTAGCAACTGCCTGAAATCTTTGAATCATCATATGGAAATGACAATCTAGTTTTTGCTTTACAAGGTATAATGACTCTCAAGTGACTTGTTTGTTTACCAAAATATGAAGTGAGATACTGCTGCTGGTATTTTAATCTTATCTGATTTTATTTCATTAACTTGTTACAATGACATCACATAAATAGTTATTTATCATCTGAAATGTTAATTAATCTAGGATTTCTACAATAGATAAAATTCTCATTCAGTAGAGAACATTATACCAGCAAAGAACTGACATTAATAAGACTCAGTCACCTGCTTAAAGTCAAGATACCTTTGAGGAATATTGATGGAATTTGATATCGGTTTAGAGGTGATGGCATATCTGAGTGATTTGCTTAACAGAGATATGATATCTGCCTCTTAGACTTGTTTTTAAATACTGCTCTGTTTGACTTTGTACTTGAAACCAGGTCAAACTGCAGTTAGGATACAATTCATAAGGCTTTAGATGCCAAGAAGTTTCGTGTCCTACTTAAGTTCATTGTGTATGCTCATTCCATAATGTGTAAAGAGAGCTGGGACTCTCTACTATACCTCCCAGATATAAGTATGTATTTCAGCATAATTCCATTACATATTGGACTCAGTGATAAGCCAATTTCAGCATTCCAGCTTGTTCTGAATCCAATCCATGGTTTTGCAACTCTTTGACTGCTTGTTCAACCACACTATAAAAGAGGTAAGTTAAATAGACAAAAGGAACACTTCAAAATGCCAGAGGGAAGTGTAAATCACATCCAATATGTATAATAAAGTGTACAATTTTGAATGCACTGGTTTGTAAACAACAAACCTTTGATGAAACTGAGTTTGGCCTATGAAAATAAATATTCACTGTTATTGATTCATAGCCATAGTTAGGGCTGCAAAGCTATTAACTGGTGATATTAATTTTAATCTGATCTGGGAAAGAAAAATTTAATTAGAGCTTACTAAGGGGACAAAGAAAGTGGGAACTTTTTTTTTTCTTTAATTTTACTTTAAATGAAACAATTGAAATCCAAGGTACTCTGTTTTCAAATACTCCTGGTTTTAATTTTTTAGGGAAAAACAAATACTACAAATGTATGAATCTCAGTAACTATTTCTGACTGACTAAGGTGTTGTAAGAAAAAGGTCAAAGTAAATGGGACTATTTGTTATGTAAAATGCACAAAATTTTAAGTATTTTTACTTATTTATTATTTATTTACTGCCACAGCCCACCATTAAAGACATAGATTATGATTTCGCTGAAGAGTGTAGCTCCGGTGCCGGCCTGACCCACAGCAGAGAGGCAGATCCAGGCGCACAGAGGTTTCTTCCCGACTTTCCAGAGGCACGGAAACAGCAGGAACGCGGAAGAGACCCACCACGAGCCAGCTGCTCTCATGGGAACCGCTGACAAGACCTGGGCGTTACCAAAGCAACGGCGCCCAGCCCCCAAACGCCTATAAGAAGCAGCCTAGGGCACGCTGGCGACTCGGAGCACTGGCGAACACAGCGGGCAGAGTGTGGCACGGCAGTTTGCATGGGCAGGGCCTAGTCAGTCTACCTCCTCAAGAGGAGAGTCCACTGGTGGTCATCTCTCTCTCTCATAGAAGGAGCTCAGTCACGGCGCCCACCAGGCAGAAAGCCCTAAGCTCTGTGCTCGCCAGAAGGCAGACAGAGCTGCAACAGAAGTGTGCAGCTACCCAGCTCTCAGGCTGCAGGGAGTGTCTGAGCTTGGCACTGGCAGGGAAAGCAGTAGTGAGATTGGCTGCCTGAGGTGTGACCAGGTGGATGACCTGCTCAGCCTGGTGGCAGAATTCTGCGAAGAAGTGGAGAGGTTAAGGAGCATCAGAGAGGTGGAGAGAGAGATAGATTGGTGGAGCCAAGCTCTGCCCTCCCTGAGACAGAAACAGGGACAACTAACAGACCAAAGCCAAAGTGAAGGGGACCCTGTATCCTCTCCTCGCCAGACAGAAGGCAGCAGCGTCAGAGAGGGGAGGGAATGGAAACAAGTCCACGTGCAGTGCGGGAGGTGAGCCTTCTCCTCCTCACCCACCTCGCCATCCCACGTACCCCTGTGCAACAGGTATGAGGCTCTGGCTGTGGAAGGCCACTCGAGCGAGGATATGGATGACAGTCAAGCTACTCCAGAGGTAGCACCTAGGCCCAAAAGGCCTATGACTTGGGTCGTGACCACCCCAACCAAGAAGAAAAGGAGAGTTATAGTCATAGGGGACTCCCTTCTGAAGGGTACAGAGGGCCCGATATGCAGGGCAGACCCTCCTCTCAGAGAAGTCTGCTGCCTCCCCGGGGCCCGTGTCAAGGACATCGCTAGGAAACTCCCCAGCCTGGTACAGCCCTCTGACTATTACCCACTGCTGCTCCTCCATGTGGGTGGGGATGAAGCAGAGACACATACCACGAAAGTGATCGAAAGGGACTTCAGGCTCTTAGGACAGTCACTGAAGGATTCAGGGGCGCAGGTAATATTCTCCTCCCTCCTTCCAGTTAAGGGCAGCAATGTTGGGTGGAACAGGCGGACAGAGTCCATAAACACATGGCTCCATGGCTGGCGTCAACACCGCAACTTTGGATTCTTTGACAATGGGACAGCCTACACAGCACCAGGCCTGATGAACCCTGATGGGATTCCTCTCTCTCAAAGGGGGAAGAGGATCTTTGCCCAGGAACTAGTGGGGCTCATCGACAGAGCTTTAAACTAGGCTCGAAGGGGGAGGGGGATAACATCAGGCTTGCCAGCGACATGTTGTGGGCTGATGTGCCCAGGTTGGAAGGACGGGGTGCTGGCGAGGGCCCTCAGCCTACTGCTCAGAGACGTGCCGGACGCACTACAGCACGCTGGAAGCCTAGAGGAGACGAGCCAGGGGCTCCGGATGCAACAGGAACCAACGGGGTAACACTGGGAAGACACATCAAAAGAATTCCAGCCACCCCAGCCAATAAGTCAGCCTCATCGGGGGCACAACTGAAATGCCTCTATGTGAACACGTGGAGCATGGGGAATAAACAAGAGGAGCTGGAGACATGTGTGTGCCTGCAAAGCTATGACCTTATGTCTCAATCCGATATCAGGGAGGTACCTATACGATCCCAAGAGTGAGATTAAGACACAAACGAGGTCAGATGTCGTACAATGTTTTAGCTTTATATTTTATGAACAGGGAGAAAAGAACTGTATAGAAAGAGACAACCGGGAGAGCTGGGAAGAGCAAAGGAGAGAGAGAGGGAAATAGAGAAATAGAGAGGTAGAGAGGGGGAGGGTCCAAGTCGGGGAGGAGTCTAATTACCACTACTCCCAGTCCGGTAATGTTACGTTAGCTCCCTCTATGGTGTCCAAGCGTCGCAGGTTTTGTCGAAGCAGGTCCCGGAAGATGCATGAGGAGGAGAGGAAGAAGGAGAAAAAGCCCAGCTGCTTACCGGAGCACGTGCGCTCCTTTATACAGGGTCCCACGCTCACGCACAGATAGCAGCTGCATTCGTGCAGTTCGTGCGGCACGTGCGGTACGTGTTGCCTCCTCGGGAAGCCTTTTTGCACCCTGGCTCTCGCGCATGCACATGGTGGCGCTCATCCGCAGACCGTGTGTGTGTGGGGGGGGGCCATTATCCTCCGAGGCAGGATGTTAACATAGGGAAATGGTGGTGCGACGGCAATGTCGAGACAAACTGCATATAGTAGCGCTCCGCTACACCTTACTGGCATTACAAAGACATGGTGGGATAGCTCCTATGACTGGAGTGTTGGGATGGAAGGGTACAGGCTCTTTAGGAAGGACAGGCAGGGGAAACGAGGGGACGTCGCCCTCTACATCAATGACCAGCTGGAGTGCATGGAGCTCCACCTGGGGATGGATGAGGAGCCCGCTGAGAGCCTATCAGTTAGGATTAAAGGGAGGGCTGGGGCAGGGGACATCATAGCAGGGGTCTGCTACAGGCCACCTGACCAGGGAGACCGAGCAGATGAAGCCCTCTATAGGCAGATAGGAGCAGCCTCACGCTCACAAGCCCTGGTCCTTATGGGGGACTTCAACCACCCTGACATCTGCTGGAGGGACAACGCAGCTGAGCACAAGCAATCCAGGAAGTTCCTGGAATGTGTCGATGACAACTTTCTCCTCCAAGTGATAGAGGAGCCCACGAGGAGAGGTGCCATGCTGGACCTTCTTCTCACTAATAAGGAGGGCCTGGTAGGGGATGTCAAGCTCAAGGGCAGCCTTGGCTGCAGTGACCACAAAATGGTGGAATTCAGGATCCTCAGGGCAGCGAGGAGGGCACGCAGCAAGCTCACTACCCTGGACTTCAGGAGAGCAGACTTTGGCCTCTTCAGGGATCTGCTTGGTAGAATACCATGAGACAAAGCCCTGGAAGGAAGAGGGGCCCAAGACAGCTGGCTAATATTCAAGGGTCACCTCCTCCAAGCTCAGCAGCGATGCATCCCAACAAAGAGGAAGTCAAGCAAAACCACCAAGAGGCCTCCGTGGATGAACAAGGAGCTCCTGGGCAAAGTCAAACAAAAAAAGGAAGCCTTCAGAGGGTGGAAGCAAGGGCAGGTAGCCTGGGAAGAATACAGAGAAACTGTCCGAGCAGCCAGGGAGCAGGTTAGGAAAGCCAAAGCCCTGATAGAAATTAGTCTGGCCAGGGATGTCAAGGACAACAAGAAAAGCTTCTATAGGTATGTTAGTGATAAGAGGAGGACGAGGGAAAATGTGGGTCCCCTCCGGAATGAGATGGGTGAACTGGTTACCCAGGATATGGAGAAGGCTGAGGTACTCAATGACTTTTTTGCCTCAGTCTTCACTGGAAAATCCTTGAGCCACACTGCCCAGGTCGCAGAAGGCAGGGACTGGGAGAATGCAGAACCACCCACTGTAGGAGAAGATCAAGTTCAAGAATATCTAAGGAACCTGAAGGTGCACAAGTCCGTGGAACTTGATGAGTTGCATCCGTGGGTCTTGAGGGAACTGGCGGATGAAGTGGCCAGGCCACTCGCCATCATATTTGAGAAGTCCTGGCAGTGTGGCGAAGTTCCCGCCAACTGGAAGAGGGGGAACATAACCCCCATTTTTAAGAAGGGTAAAAAGGAAGACCCAGGGAACTACAGGCCGGTCAGTCTCACCTCCATGCCTGGCAAGATTAGGGAGCAGACCCACCTGGAGACTATGCTCAGGCACATGGAAAATAAGGAGGTGATTGGTGACAGCCAACATGGCTTCACTAAGGGCAAATCGTGCCTGACAAATTTGGTGGCCTTCTCTGATGGGGTTACAGCGTCAGTGCATAAGGGAAGGGCAACTGGCATCATCTACCTGGACTTGTGCAAGGCATTTGACACTGTCCCACACGACATCCGTGTCTCTAAATTGGAGAGACATGGATTCGATGGATGGACCACTCGGTGGTTAAGGAATTGGCTGGCTGGTCGCACTCAAAGAGTTGTGGTCAACGGCTCAATGTCCAAGTGGAGAACAGTGACGAGTGGTGTTCCTCAGGGGTCGGTACTGGGACAGGCACTGTTCAACATCTTTGTCAGCGACATGGACAGTGGGATCAAGTGCACCCTCAGCAAGTTTGCCGACGACACCAAGCTGTGAGGTGTGGTCAACATGCTGGAGGGAAGGGAGGCCATCCAGAGGGACCTTGACAGGATTGAGAGGTGGGCCCCTGCAAACTGTTCAACAAGGCCAAGTGCAAGGTCCTGCACATGAGTTGGCGCAACCCCAAGCCCAGCTATAGGCTGGGCAAGGAATGGATTGAAAGCAGCCCCGAGGAGAAGGACTTGGGGGTATTGATCGATGAGAAGCTCAACATGAGCCGGCAGTGTGTGCTTGCAGCCGAGACAGCCAATTGTGTCCTGGGCTGCATCAAAAGAAGTGTGACCAGCAGGTCGAGGGAGGTGATCCTGCCCCTCTACTCCGCTCTTGTGAGACCCCCACCTGGAGTACTGCGTCCAGCTCTGGGGGACCCAGTACACAGGAGAGACATGGAGCTGTTGGAGAGAGTCCAGAGGAGGGCCACGAAGCTGATCAGAGGACTGGAGCACCTTTTCTATGAGGACAGGCTGAGAGAGTTGGGATTGTTCAGCCTGGAGAAAAGAAGGCTCTGGGGAGATCTAATTGCAGCTTACCAGTTTCTGAAGGGAGCCTACAGGAAAGCTGGAGAGGGACTGTTTATGAGGGAGTGTAGTGACAGGACAAGGGGTAATGGGTTTAAGCTGAAGGAGGGTCAATTTAGATGAGATGTTAGAAATAAATTCTTTACTGTGAGGGTGGTGAGGTACTGGAAGAGGTTGCCCAGAGAGGTTGTGGATGCCCCATCCCTGGAAGTGTTTAAGACCAAGTTGGATGAGGCTTTGGGCAACGTGGTCTAGTGGAGGGTGTCCTTGCTGGTAGCAGGGGGGTTGGAACTACATGATCTTTGACGTTCCTTCCAACCCAAATCATTCTATGAGTCTATGATTTCCTGGTCTTTTTTCTCTCCTCCTCTTGACATATAAAGAAAAAGAACTGAAGGAAAGAAAGAGAATGGTATGATTAAAGAAACTGATTCCAAAATGAACTTTTGTCTTGAATAAATTATACTAGTAAGTGAGATAGTGAATTTTTGAGCAGGTACATATGTGAGGGGAAAAAATGAACTAAATTATTTTGTGGAAAATGTTTTTAAAGTGCTATATTAATTATAAAATGAATCAAAATGGCTTGGATTGGAAGGGACCTTAAAGATCATCTAGTTCCAACCCCCCTGCTGTGGGCAGGGATATCTTCCACTGGATCAGGTTGCTCAAATCATAGGATCACAGAATCATAGAATTATTTTGATTGGAAAATACTATTAAGATCATCAAGTCCAACCGATAACATAACACTGCCAAGTCCACCACTAAGTTGCATCCCTAAGGAGCACATCTATATTTGTTTTAAATACCTCCAGGTACGGTGACTCAACCACTTCCCTGGGCAGACTGTTTCAGCAGTGATTGATAACCCTTTAGGTGAAGAAATTTTTCCTAATATCCACTCTAAACTTCCCCTGACACAACTTGAGGCCATTTTCTCTTGTCTTATCAGTTGTTACTTGGGAGAAGAGACCAAAAACCACCTGGATACAATCTTCTTTCACGTAGTTGTAGAGACCAATAAGGTCTCCCCTCAGCCTCCAGTCTAAACAGCCCCAGTTCCCTCAGCTGCTCCTCATAAGACCCATTCTCTAGACCCTTCACCAGCTTCATTGCCCTTCCTTGGATGAGCCCCAGCACCTCAATGTCTTTCATGTTGTGAGGGGCCCAATACTGAACACATGACTCAAAGCCTCATATAACCTGGCCTTAAACACTTCCAGCGATGGGGCATCCACAACTTCTCTGGGCAACCTGTTCCAGTGTCTCACCACCCTCATAGTAAAGAATTTCTTCCTAATACCTAATCTAAATCCACCCTCTTTTAGTTTAAAACCATTACCTCTTGTCCTATCACTACAGTCCCTGATAAAGAGTCTCTCCCCATCTTTCTTGTAGGACCCTTTAAATACTAGAAGGCTGCTATAAGGTCTCCTTGGAGCCTTCTCTTCTCCAGGCTGAACAACCCCAACTCTCTCAGCCTGTCTTCATAGCATTTCTGATCATCTTTGTGACCCTCCCTTGGACTTGCTCCAGCAGGTCCATGTCCTTCATCTATTGGGCACCCCAGAGCTGAACACAGTACTCCAGGTGGTGTCTCATGAGAGTGGAGTAAAGTCACCTCCCTCGACCTTTTGGCCACACTTGTTTTGATGCATCCCAGGATATGGTTGGCTTTCTGGGCTGTGAGCACACATTGCTGGCTCATTCGGTTCTTTATCCTCGATATACCCAAGTCCTTCTTGGCAGGGCTGCTCTCAATCCACTCATTGGCCATCCTGTATCCATGTTTAGGATTACCCCAACCCAAGTGCGGGACCTTGCACTTGGCCTTGTTGAACTTCATGCAGTTTGCACACCCCACCCCTCAAGCCTGTCAATGTCCCTCTGGATGGCATCCCTCTCCTCTAGAGTATCAACAACACCACTAAGCTTGGTGTCATCTGCAAACTTGCTGAGAGTGCACTTGGTCTCACTATCTGTGTCCCCAGGAAAGATGTTAAACTGTACTGGGACCAGTATGGACCTCTGAGGGACACCACTCATCACTGGTCTCCACCCAGACATCAAGACGTTGATAGCAACTCTTTGAGTGCAACCATCCAGCCAATTCCTTATCCACCTAATGGTCCATGCATAAAGTCCACATCTCTCCATTTTAGACACAAGGATATTGTGTGAGACAGTATCAAATGCTTTGCCCAAGATGACATCGGTTGCTCTTCCTTGATTCACCTTTATCCACCAATGCTGTAACCGTGTCGTAGAAGGCCACCAAATTTGTCAGGCATGATTTTCCCTTAGTGAAGCCATGTTGGCTTCCAACCATCACTTCTCTGTTTTCCATGTGCCTGAGCATAGGTTCCAGGAGTATTTTCTCCATGATCTTGCTGGGCATAGAGGTGAGACTGACTGTCCTGTAGTACCCCAGGTCTTTCTTTTTTCCCATTTAAAGAGTAGGGTTTGATGTTTCCTCTTTTCAAGTTAGTGGGAATTTCACCACTCTGCCATGACTTTTCAAATATGATGCCTTTTTTTGTCTTTCTACTATCAGAAAGATTAATTTATTGTTATTACATGGATATGGTTGTATGGATTCTATAAGTGGCTCAGTCATCTCTGCCAGTTTTTGGACTGGCAATTGTAGATTTACAATTTTATGTGTTGGCCTAACTAGTGCTCTGCAGAAGGAAAAAAAAAAAAAATGGAAAGAAAAAGAAAAAGTGGTAGCAGAAATGTTAGCTGTTAAACCAGTGACTTAAATTTATATAGAGAGCACATGTACTAGTTCAAGTTTATAGCTTTTGTAGGCATTCAATTAATTATTTGGGTGTTAGGATATTCTAATGAAGATTTTGGACACAATTTCCCAGAAGGTAAGAGTATAAGTGGTCAAGCAACTTTTAGAGAGTTCCTTCCCTAGCTCATTTGCTCTGTCTCGGTGCAAAAAGATCACTGAATGGATTAGAAAGGATGAGTACATAAAGGGTCACATCAGATGTCTACCCAATCCAGTACACTGTAGCAGTAAGTAGATGCCAAGGACAAAATAAAAGCAGTGATGTATACATGGTATCTCTTCCTTTATTAAGTGTGGCTAGTCATATACCTCTCAAAGAATAACTACCTCTTTCTGTCTGTTTTAAACTTGTCTCTCTTTAGTTCTGTTTGATAGTAACTAGTTCTCACAGAGGGAAAGATTGTGAATCTTCACTGAACGTAAATGTGATGCTTATATTTTTGTAAATCTGTATTATTAGACTCCTCAAGTTGGGGGGTTTTTTGTTGGTGTTTTGTTGTTTAGGTTTTTTTCCCCCAGAAGGCAGACACTTAGCTTACTTGCAAATTTTACTTACCAAAACACTAGTTGTGCAATATTTTATCAACTTTATTGCCTAGAAAATGAAGCCATTGCAGGCTACTTTATCTATGCTTTTTGAAATGATGACACCAAAACTGCATTCCATAATCAAGGTGTAGGTGAACCGCAATTTACACAGCTGCATAATGACAGTGTTAGCTTGCACTCTATTGCTTTCCTTATGAATCTTGTTTGATTTGCTTCTTTCACCTAATAATACAGCTGTGCTATACACTAGATTAACAAGCCAGTTGATCTTATAAATACTCCTTATAATTTTCACGTAGGTCTTGTTTATTTATTTAATTCCAGCTCAATTAACTGATAGGGGATGTTCAGTTGGAAAGATGTGGAAACTTAACTAAGCACGGATGTCCCTAAATCACAACACTTACATAGTGTCTGGTCAATACAAAATGCAACACAGAGAAGTTAAACCTTAATTAACTTTTGAACCAGGCTTAAATCATGAATATTTCTCAGTCTAATGAGGAAGAAAAAAAGAGCAGTATCTTAGTTATCTGTGGAAACTGCAAATTCAGCTATTTTTATGAATTAATATAAATGATCAATTTTATCAGAGAACTAGCCTCAGTTCCCTCCCTATTCTCTGGGTTTAGGTCCTAGAAGTATTTTGGGAAACTGCTAGTTCTTTCTTAGATTTCTATAAAAGATCAAGAATGTAAAGTCGGTTTTGGGACCAATTCCTGAAAGTAGGTCAACTTGTATAGAACCCTCCATAGTAAAGGAGTTGTTTAGCTGAGAAGACCGGTAAGAATTAAACTGATCTTTGAATTTCTGTATGCCCCATTAAAAGTGTCAAATGATTGGATTCCCAATGCAAATAAAGATACATTTTCAGTGAAGAAAGCTATAGCTCCTTAAAGAACTTTGAGCTGATAAATTACCAGAAAAATATGAAAACTATTCAAGTTCTGTATTTAAAGTTGGATTATAGTAGTTTAGAATGAAACACAGCCAGATTTTTATGAGTTAAGCATCTCTTAGAATATTTCAGTATCAGGAGAGGACCACACAATTCTAGCACTCCATTAACAATATTATTAGTATTACTTTTAATATGAATTAGTTTTATTTAATTTAGTATTCAAATTCCACAAGAGCTCAAGCTATGCTAAGTACTGCAGAAGCAGGTAAGAAACACATCTAATCTTACATATTTGTTGCTGAATGATATAAGAAAATATTAAAAGCAATTTTAAAATTGAAAACAAACAAACAAACAAAGGACTGATCAAATACTTCTTGCTCAAATTGAACAAAAAAGTACTCAGAAGTGTGTTGATATTCTTTAGTGCTCCAGGAGTTATGCTTGGAAGATATTCAGCTGGGCACCTGTCCAGCCAGATTTTTCATCCTCAAACAGTTCTTACTCAATCACCACACATGTAAAGAAAACAGCTGACATAAGAACAAATTTACCAAGTCTCATTTCTGAGAATTACCCTTTGGTTTTATGGTTGAATATACTTACACGTAACCTCCTAAAGAATTTGGCTGTGTCATCTGAATTTACTACTTAAAAGTATTTAGTTGCTGCAAGGCCTAAATCACTTTGAAATCTATGCTTTTTTTTTTTTTTTCAGAATGGAAATAAATAAGAGATAGATGCCAAACTTTGGTTTTGTAATGTTCATCAGGAGCTGCTTTTAACACCCTACACATGGCTCTCCATATCCCCTGAACCTTCAGTCATAACTGCTTCTGTCTACTTTAAGGAGAAAATTCCTTGATAGTGCCTCAACAAAGAAACAAACAAAACTCTGAAATCTCCATCCTGAAATTTTTATTTATCAAAGAAATTCTTATTAAGCACCATGGAAAATTCAAACCTATTTGAATAAGGATGTAGGGACTTAAATGTTAGTGATGAATTGTTTTGCACTTCAAAACATTAAAGGTGAAAAAAGAATTCTAAAATGCTTATCCTTCCAGCATATGGCACTTAGGAAAATGTGACTTTTAGGTTAATAATTATACTTGTGCATGCACAAAAACAGATTATAGAAAAGTGAACCTTGAAGACAGACACAGAGAAAGAGTAAGTCTTTATGTAACAACAGTTGCATAAGAACTTATGATTACCCTCCTACATGAACTTTTAAGCATATATGAGAACAAAACACTGCTTGTGACTCTTAATTGAATATATGAATTGAGTACTAACTAAGGCCTCATTCAGGAGTGCTGTTATGTCAAGGATTCTGTGACTGTTAAAGTGGGCCAGCTGAAGAGATGTTAGCTAAATCCTGACTAAGCAGTTATTAATTTAAAATTGGGTTTTGTTGCTGCTTTTTATGTTTTTCTGACCAACTTTAGAACTGTTCTTATTGATTGGGTACTTAGTACAGGCTAATGATGCTTATAGGTCACTGTGCTTTTCTGTAAATGATACTAAACCCAAGAAGACTTGTAGAAAAAAAAAACAAAACCCAACCCAAACATATATTTAACTGTTTATCTTTTGTTGTTTTCCTTCAGTAATAATATTCTGGTCACAAAGAACAGTATTTAATTACTACCACTTCTTTTAGGAATAAATACCAGCTATTTAATCTTTGGAATTAAGTACCTAATCTCTCTTTGCTAAGCTGAAGGATAGCTTTAAACATTTTTCTGTGGAATGTGCTGCACCAGTGAATATGTCACTATAGACTCAGAGACTATAATCATTGTTAAAGAAAGATTCTGGAATAATGCCCATAACCATTGGCCATAGGATATGTATGTTCGAGATGTAGGGTGCTCTGCTTGTAACCTAGCTCTGTTCCAATGAGTGAGGGATGATACCCCGGCCTCAGCCCAGTAAAGCAGGACTTAGACAAAATAGGAATCCCCTATCTTGTTACTAAGTTATTAAGACCTTTTCCTGTCATCTCCTGCCTAAATTCAATGGAATCCAACCTCATCACTCCCAAGCCAGTCAGAGTTCTGCTCACTGCTACCCCTCTGAGCACTTAAGTGCCTTGTTAATTCTTCATCCTTTTTGAGGTCTAGGTAGTTGGCGGAGTAACTCCAAATCCATTTGAGGAACAGAGTCCTTGTTCTGGAAATTCCTAAAGAGCACAGGAAAGGTCAGGTTACACACAATATATAGCACCACCTTTTATGTGTTTAACTTGGAAATGCTGTATTTTACCTCAAAGTGCCTCAAATATAGTTTGAGGAGGCTGACAATGAGGATCTGAGCTACTTGAGGCAGAGAAGGCAATTGCATAGATCTATACTATACTACACTATAGTACATATACAGTATAAAGGAGAGGAGGCAAAAGCCTGAAGCTTTGTAATTAAAAAAAAAAAATATGTGTAATACTTTCTAAGAATTATTCTTTACCTATGCCAAAGTAAAGTTTCTTGGCCCCAGATGCTGAAAAGATAGCATACTCACAAATCCTAAATAAAGATTCTAAGCTCCTAAAGAGAACAAAGTTTCAGAGACATTTCTTATCAGCTAGCTTTATCAGACATGTAAATCTAATATTCTCTGAGATTTTTTTTTGTTCCTAGTTTAATCCTATTTTGAGATGCCTAATTTTCCTAGTGCTCAGGTTACAGGGTTACAGACTCGCTCAGAGAATCACAAATTATTTTCCAATGCCAAGACTCTAAAAATAGGCTTTGTTGCTTCTAGCAGACCAGTTTCTATATTTTCTTCTGGATCTAGCTTTATTCCAATTTTAACCATATGCATGAGTTTTGTTGAAACAAGTGTGATTAAAGTACACACTTAAATGGCTTGTTGAACAGAGTATGTCCTAATTGATGCATATTCTTAAATGTTCTTTAGAAACTCTAAAAATAGGTAACGCTAAAGTACTATCATGAAAGGAAGATGAATTACACAGAGCTTTTTCTCTTAACATAAATAAAGAATAAAAAAAATTCACAGCTAGGAAAATTTGTAAAACCAAACGTCTTTACCTCAGAGAAGCTCTGATTTTTTTTTTTCTGAAAAACATTCTTTTTTCTGTAGTTAAATAACCTAAAACATTAGTAATCTCTTTCATTACATTCCCCATATTAATTCCCCCTAAATAAACTCCAAAACTTATCAGTTTTTGCCTATGTATCACCAAAATATAGAAAGTATCAGGTTACCAAGATCTTTTTATGTATAGGTAGCTTTACCTATTTTTACTTATATATTAACAAAATATAAAAGATGAAAAGCACTGGCATGGCAGTATACTATGACAGAAAAATACTTTGTTATGTGTAAGTGTATATTGACTTCTGTAATCAAACAGATAGTCGGGGGTCTTCATTTGTTTATGATAGTAGAAATAGAGCTGTGACAGCAATATTCTCAATAATTTCATATATTCAGAATAGTGAAGGAAATATTTATTTCTCGATTGCAGGAAAAAGTATGTTTCAAAGCATAATCATAGAATCATAGAATGGTTTGGGTTGGAAGGGACCTTCAAAGATCACGTAGTCCAATTCTCCTGCCATGGGCAGGGACATCTTTCACTATGTCAGGTTGCTCAAAGACCTATCCAACCTGACCTTGAGCACTGCCAATGACGGGCATACACAGCTTCTCCAGGCAACCTATTCTAGTGCTCACCACCCACATAATAAAGAATTTCTTCCTTATATTAAATGTGAATTCACCCTCTTTTAGTTTAAAACCATTACCCCTTGTCCTGTCACTACAGACCTTGGTAAAAAGTCTTTCTCTCTTTCTTAGAAGTCCCCTTTATGTTTTGAAAGTCTGTAATAAAGTGTCCCTGAATCTTCCTCTTTTCTAGGCTAAACAACCTCAACTCTTTCAGACTTTCTTCACAAGAGAACTGTTCCAGACTTATGATCATTTTTGTGGCCCTCCTCTAGATCCAGCCTAATCAGTCCATATCTTTCTTGTACTGGGGACTCCACAGTTGAACACAGTACTCCAGATGGGGTCTCACAGGAGCAGAGTAGGAGGGGAGAATCACCTCCCTCGACCTGTTGGCTACATTTCTTTTGATGCAGCCCAGGATACAACTGGCTTTCTGGGCTGCAAGCACGCGTTGTTGGGTCATATTCAGTTTTGCGTCCACCAGTACCCCCAAGTTTTTGTCTGCAGGGCTTCTTTCAATCAATTCATCCCCTAGTCTGTACTGATACCGGGGTTTGCCCTGATCCAGGTGCAGGACCTTGCACTTGACCTTGTTGAACTTCATGAGATTCACATGGACCTACTCCTCAAGCCTTTCGAGGTCTCTTCGGATGGTATCACATCCCTCTAGCATATTTTTTTGGAGGTTTTGTCTATAAAACCTTTGCAGTGGCCATTTTAGTAGAGAGAATAGAAATGCAGGTAAACTGGTGAATATTTTTTATACATTGCTGTGAATGGTTTTCTCTTTACATAAACAAGCAACCCACAAAATACGTGAGCCAGCCAAACAATACATGGAAATAAAAATAATTCAGTTTATTCTTTCTTTTTTTCCCCCCATTGCATAACAGATGCCTCAATCACTGATTTATAAGTGTGATAGAGATGTGCACATATGCATGGATAATGCCATTGAAACATGGGAACATTTATAACAAAATATTTAGAAAGAAAAAAAGTAGTGTTTTCTCATGACAGATGTAAAGTATTCAGCTTTCTATAGGATTTTAAATTGGCACAAATATTCAGTGGTGGTTTTTTACAAAATTGAGAGATTTTGCCAACCTTAATTATTGTGGAATATTTTATCCAAACCTTACCATACCAGGAAATTGCAACTATTAGTATTACTACCAGGGAGATAACATCCTTAACTGTTATATTATCAATGAATAATAGGAAACCTCTTCCTAATTATATCTTCTTCTTTAAGTAAAATATGAGAGATCTAAATTATTGACCAACAATTGTGTGGGCTCTTTGTTAAAGGTAAACATTCTATGTATTCATTTTGATAGTTACATTCATGGAAAGGGCAGATTTTTATTAATTCATATTTCTATGGAGGTTAAAGAAAAACTGCTTTGTCTGTGACTTACAGAGTCAATAGTTTTTCGTGAGAAGGAAATGTGCTGCCAAACTCTCATTTAACTTCCCAGCTCATGCTATTCAATTCATGCTTTACAGTAGATTGATATCACATTGATTTTTAACAGGAGCCATCAGGTTTTGGTCTGCTGTTGTTAATGGGATACAAAGACATCCACATATCTGGAGCTGCAACCGATCCTAAATACATTCATTCATGAAATAAGAGCACTAGGCATGACATAAAAATATTGTTTCATAGAAGTAATACAACAACAGCTGTAGAGGATGATAATTTCCATATAGTACTACAGTAATTAAAACTATAATTTCTGTAGAAAGACAATTTTAACATTTAATGTTCTAAAATTAACATTCCAAAATTTGGTAAGTAAATCATTACCATGTCTGAACTATGGATTTTGGGTGAGATTTACAAGGAAATAAGGAGACCAGAGCTGGGATGAATGCGGTTTATATAGAACTAGACAAACTAATGAGAGAGAAGCCAAAAAAGGAGCCAATGAGAGGGTGGGAGTAAAGCTGTAATGTGAAAACAATTCTAAAAACATGTTGTATAAGACACTACCATTGGTGGATCAAGGCAGACCACAGTTGATCAGAGAACAAATAAATTTTAATTAAAGTGAAATAGCAGAAAAAATTAAAAATACTTAAGAAAACTGTGAGTAAAATTACTGATAGTAATTTTACTGTGAATTACTGTAAATAAAATAACTGACAGCATATTTGATAAAACTGTTAATGAAGATTCTGTCTTATGTTGGGAAATTTCATATATGTTATCACAAATTTCATTTCCTGAAAGTACTACACATTTTGTTTGTAATTTGTTATTATTATCAGTTATTATTAAGCAACTTGACTTGTGTCAGAAAAATTAAAATGCTAAAACATATCACTTAAAACAAAAAAGCCACCAACCCTTTCATAAATGACCTGAAGGATTTTACGTATCTCTTTAGGACCCACTTGCAAATTAAAGCCACCTTTGAAGAGTATTAGCCATTTGAAGAAAATTAGATCAGAAGGTCTAGTAATCTGTAGTTTGGAATGAATAGTCTGAGTTTTCCTACTTACTTTTTCAAGCACAATTATAAGGAACATGAAAGAACTCAAGTTATTCCAATTTTATTTGCAAATTGGCAAGAAATAAAATGAAAAATAATGAGAAAAAATAGAAATATAAATTTACATTTCCAGTCCAGTAAAATCTCTCCCCTTATATTTTGGGAAAGAAGAAAGAACATTGCTGAAAGCAAGGAGAGTGCAGTACTTTAGGCAGAAATTTACCACATTTATTTTTAGAAACTATATCTGCAAATAAACAAACAAACACAAAGCCCCGTCTGCCTACACAAGCAAATAACATGATGTTTGTATTTCTGAGCATTAGTCACAAGAGAATAAACTAGATTTAGACCACAAAGTAGCTGACAAAGAGAGCCAAAGAGAGAGATGTTGGGGAAAAGAATATTTAAATTTACTTCAGATAATATAAAGATCTAAAATCCAGAACTGACTGAAGAATATCTGAAGCCTTTATTTCATTAAAGTGACAGTTCATTGAAATCATAATTATTTGGGACTGGAATTTTTACAATGAATAACTTATTTAAAAGACCTCTTGGCAGACCTTTGAAAAGTTTGTTCATGAGCTATTTTTCATTTTTTATTCTAGTAAACTAAAACTTACTTGAAAAAGTAAAATAAACAAAAATAATTATTTTCTTTTATGAACCATCTAATTTTATAAGCCAGATCATCTCATCTTTTTCCTCTCTGCTCTCAGTTAACCTGTGGAAATTGTCAAGATTTCAACTTTTATATTTAGTGTGAGAAAAGAAAACATTTTGCTAACTTGGGGAGAAATCCTGCCTAGCCCTACTTTACTAGATTAAGATGAATGGCCTGTTAACTGAAGCCTAATTGTCAGGATATTAGTGGTCCATGTTTACAGACATACAAACAGATTGAAAAAGCAAAATGTGAATTTTGCACTGGCAGAAATGCAGAACTCACATTAGGTTTATATAGAAGTGAAAATGGCACAAGGCAATCACTCATATCCCTTACTTTCTGTTATTGATCATATGCATCCCAGAATAAATAAAGTTTATCTGTTTGCTCCAGGCTACCCAATATATTTATTTAATCCCCAGAGCTATTCATAGCTTTTTCTGCTAAGAACACAATGTTTTTAAAAATTTTGTTCTTCTTCACTTTTTCAAGCCAGCGTGTTGTGATAATGAAAAAATAGATTTATGAATATGAAGGGAAGAAACCTTTTGATTACGTGCCTTTACTTTAATCTTTTACCTAAGTTTTTTTATGACATTTGAACATTCAAAACCACCTGTAGTGTTAATGAAGAACATATAAGAACAGTCAGAGTTAGTATAAATTTAATGAACCCTTCCTCATCTGAATGTGGGACTGTGTTCAGTCCACAGTAAGGAGCTGATTCTCACTTAGATACCTCACCACAGCTTGGGGAGATGGGTGGATGGCACAGCTGTTCACTATGTAAGTGGCACAGGAGGGCAATGGCTACACTGGTACCTCCTGACTCAAAGATCGCCAATGAGTTACAGCTTAGCTCTGAAATTGAAAACAAAAGCTTTTCTTCAGGGATAATTGCCCCAGGCACAAAGCTAGCTGATATTAGATGGCCCTTTGCTAGAGTCTGAGCAGCTATCTCCATATGGCCCCTGTCTGCAGCCTCAGCTGGGACAGCGGTGGCTTTCTCACCAGCCTGCCTTGCAGCCACACTACTGCAGGGGCTCAGCTTATAGAAATTTAATCTTTTCTGGACATGCTCCAAATGATGGGTTATCTGAGGCTAGAAACAAAGAATAAATCAGAAGGATCAAGAATAAATGACCCCTGGTGAAATGCTGTGGTGCTAAGTCTTCTGGCAAGGTTTAGCTCCCACAGAAAACTGGGACACTGTTATAGAAGTCTTTCAGAAAGATGAGTCAGACTGAAAGAGATGCGTATTGGGTCAGAAAAGTATGACAAGAAACGGTATATGCTCTGTTTCTAAAAAAAAAGTATCACCTGGCTATGCTATTTTTTCCAAAATAAACCAGAAAATGTATATTTTGTTCATATATAAATCACTAATGAATAATTGTGATTTTTCTCTCCAGCTTTATGATGATTACTGCAGGACTTTTACTAAACTGAAACAACTGCTACCTTGTCGTATATTGTTAAAACAATTCAGCAGTGGAAGATAACCACAGAGAGATATAAATAGGAATACAGAAATTTCTGAAAATTAGTAAATTATCAAGTCTCCAAAATGACTAAATTTTCCATTTCTCTGAATTATAATAATATTTTATAATCATAATTCAATGTTATTAAATAAGATAATCTAGGGAATCTTTTTTTTAATGGCACTTAGTAATGGTACTCTTGAATTCTATGTATTTTACTGAGAAAAAAAAGGACTACATACATGTCCAACATATAAAGCATAATCTATGCTTTAAAGGATGTGAAAGGCTGCAGTAACTTTTCTAAAAATAAATTATTTTCTGGAATGCTTATTTTTGCTAAGGCTTCAATTCTTTCTTTGCTTAGGCAAAATAGCTGTACTACTCCCCCCACACAAAACAAGGACAACACGTTATTCAATTTATGAAGCTGTCATATATTAAGTACTTGTGTTTATGAAGCATCATGCTATATTTATTGCTATATATGACCATTTTGTGCTCTTTCCCTTTGCCACACTCAAACCCGTCCTGGAAATAAAGCTTAGGGATGACATTTTGATGAGCAACAAAATTTTGATACTGTGCTCAACTTCGATGACAGTGGATCTGAACTGAGATTAAAGGAATGACTTTATCTCCTAGATTATGATGCTAATTGTCATAAAAGTCCCCTTATTCATAGGAACTTATAATTGACTTTTTAAGTAACTGTGTAAATAGAACCTAATTGTCATATTTTGAGCTTTGGCTTGCTTTAGTTTATTACTTCACAGGAATGACTTACTATGGCTGGTATGAGTATTTAGTATTTTACCCTGATCTCATTGATCTCATGCAGCCCTTTGCATTTCATGCTTTCTACACACACATAACCTTGGAACCTGGGGAGGACACCTGTAACCATTCAGTCCAGAGCAGCTCCATGATGAAGTCTCAGTTTAACTTCTTCTCAAGAGACATCTATTTCTTGAAGAAAAGTAGGTAATACATCATAACTCTTTTGATGTTATTAATACAAGTGTAACTCTTCTGAAGAATAATTAGGTATTGCTTTGCTTTTCCTAACAAATTCTTCTGCTTTTCCTAGTTGATTTTATATTATCTTGCCTTTAGAGGTTTTTGCTGTGTAGTTGTTTCAATAAAATTATATAACCAGAATGTCAATGGGTATTGGGGGACAAGAGGCTGGAGAGTAGCCCAGCAGAAAGAGATCTGGGGGTTGATGGCAAGTTGAATATAAGCCAACAGTGTGCCCTGGCAGCCTGAAGGGCCAACTGTGTCCTGGGGTGCATCTGCATGCAGATCAGAAGTGCCATACTGGATTAAGCTAAGTTCAATCACTGCCAGCACACACAAGTTCCTTGATTACATCTCAGTAAAATCTATTAACTCCTATAAAATATCCAAGTACTCAATATTCTAAGGTGAAAAATGGAAAGGAGATAAAATTTCATGGTGAAATCACAATCTTGTTAAGATTCTTTCTTATAGGAATTCGCCATTATTCTCATTTTCCCCTTTGATTCATTTCTATTTCTGTTAGGCTTTATTATTTTTCTACCATGAGGTGACCAGAACTGAACTCTGTAATAAAAAACAAAACAAACCAAAACATTTAGAAGAATAGTTGATTAAATTTTCATGAGCCATGATGTTCTTCAAGGTAAATTAATGGATGTTCATAACCCTCATTATGAGACATGAATTTTTATGAACACAAGGTAAAATGTTTCTGAAGATTTACCTAACATCAGTTGATGAAATATTCATGACTATTATAAGATGACCCTTCAGCACTATTCTCATGTCATTAACAGTATAATTCATATTAACAGTAATGTTATGACTATTGTGCTGCAATCTCTCTATTTGGACTTTTCAATGTTTGCAAAAGTACATGGTATCATAGAATCACAGAATATCTCAAGTTAGAAGGGACCTATAAGAATCATCAAGTCCCATTCCCTTCTCCTTGCAGGAATACCTAAAGTAAACCATATGACTAAAGGTGTCATCCAGACGCTCCTTGAACTCTGACAGGCTTGGTGCCATGACCACTTCCCTGGGGACCTTTCCCTCCAGGAATGAGTGGCGCATTCTTTTCCCCTGACAGCCCTCGCAGGAGCCAAGTCAAGGTGTCCTGTTGGCACCAAGGAGGTCACCAGACCTCCCTCTCTGCATTGCAGGGCTGCCAATTGCTGGGCCTTTGTGATGGTGTACCAGCCTCTCATCACAGGGCCTGATAAGTCTGAGCTTAAAACAGCCCCTGACCTCACTGTTTTTCAGCAGCCGCAGCCTCTGTGCCTGGGCTCCTGCAGGCGCATACGCAAGCCGTGCAGGCTCCAGCAGGACCTTCGGCTTGCTTGACCAACTTTGTCATGGGGGACAGTAGTAGGTCTGGGTGCTGTGCAAAGGCATCCCCTCCCAGTGCTCTTCTCCCCTTTGCCTGGCTATGCAGTGCTGTGGGTCCCATCAGAGCCTGTCCCAGGACCATGAGTGCGAGGGGGGTGCCAGGGACGTTGGCAGCCGTGAAGACTCCCAGCAAGTTCCTCCATCTTCCCTGACCACCTCCTGCAGGCACCCTGTGCTAACCTGGTGGTGTTTGGGGAAGAGCATGGGGACTTGGGGGTCTTAGGTGTACCAGCACCTCTCCCAGAGCCCCCCGACAGCTTGCCAGAGCCGCCCCATGCATCTCACCCAACCCAGCTTGAGCACTGAGGAGGTGCAGAGGAGATCGGGGCTTCCCCTCCTGCTCTCCATCCCTCCCTCCCTCCCTGCAGCCCACCTTCAAGGGGGTGCAGAGGTAGGGACACATCCCAGCGCGGCCCCACATCTCTCTGCCCTGCCCAGCTCCTGCCAATCCCCAGCTGGAGCCTCTCCCACCCAGAGCCACACACACTCCCCCTGCCTGGGGCCCTTGGCCCAAGTCTGCCTTCCACTGGGCATAAGGTTTCCCTGGCACCTCTCTGCCCAGTGCAGGCAGCCTGCCTGGGGGAGCCAAGGCAGGAAGGCAGGAGTGCAGGGCAGCCCTTGGGGCTGGCCAGCCGGCTGGCCCACAGGGCTGTGGCTGCTGCTTTCTAGCCAGCAAGGAGAGCCCTTGGGAGGTCTTTGCCTTCCTTCTCCCACAGCCTTCTGGGGCTTCCTTGGCTTTTCCACTCCAAGTGCCGGACAAGCTCCAGCACTTTGCATGTCTCTCTTGGCAGGACATGGTGTCGTGCGCCGAGGAAGCCATAGGGGAGAGCAGCTCTGCCACAAGGGATGGCAGCATGAGCCAGCTGCCACAGACAGGGCTGGCAGAGGCAGCAGCAGACTCCCGGTGCCCCATTTGCCTAGGAGACATCAAAAAGGTGTGAGAGGACAACAGGATCCTGCTACTGCTCCGGACCTGCACAACTGCACTGTGGTGTAGCTGCGGCCCCTCAGCCTCTGGCTGTGTTGCCTCCAATAAACACCTTGATGCTTTCCAGGGCATGTGTGTTTCATGACCAAAGAGCAAGCCCCTGCACGGAGTGCTTCCCAACACTGCCTCGGCAGTGTGGGAAAGCCAAAAGGGAGAATTTCAGAGTCACAGAATGGTTTGGGTTGGAAGGGAGCTCTGAAGGTCACCTAACCACCTCCCTGCAATGAGCAGGGACAACTTCAACTAGATCAGGTCACTCAAAACCTTGTCCAACCTGACCTTGAATGTTTCCAGGCATCTACAACCTCTCAATTCTAGGGTCAGTTCTGTTCAATATTTTACCTTAAATCTGGAGACAGGAGTTGTAAGTTTGCTGGTGATACCAAACTGGGAGGTGCTGTTGACTCTCCTGAGGGATGAGAGGCCTTGCAGAAGGATCTAGATAGACTGGAGCACTGGGCAATCACCAGTGACATGGAAGTTAACAAGAACGAATGATGGATTCTGCTCCTGTGGTGGAGTAACACCGGACACAAGTGTAAGTTGGGAGAGGAAGGACTGGAGAGCAGCCCTGCAGAAAAGGATCTGTGGCTGCTGGGTGACAGCACAGAATCGTAGAATAGCTCAAGTTGAATGGGATCCATCAGGATCATTGAGTCCACCTCCCTGCTCCTCATGGGACTGCCTAAAACTAAACCATATGATGAAGAGCATCATCCAGATGCTCCTTGAACTCTGACAGGCTTGGTGCCATGACCACTTCCCTGGGGAGCCTGTTCCAGTGACCGGCCACACTCTTGGTGAAGAACCTCTTCCAAATGTCCGATCTGAACTCCCCCTGATGCAGCTTCATTCTATTTCCCTGGATCCTGTCGCTGATCACCAAAGAGAGGAGATCAGCACCTCCCCCTTTGCTGCCCCTCTAAAGGAAGTTGTAGACTGCCATGAGGTCACTCCTCAGACTTCTCTTTTCCAAGCTGAACAAACCACGTGACCTTGGCTGCTCCTCATAAGTCTTGCCCACAAGATCTTTCACCATCTTGGTCACCCTCTTTTGGACACACTCTGGTAGTTGGATGTCCCTCTTATATTGAGGCACCCAAAACTGCACACAGTACTTGAGGTGGGGCTGCAGCAGTGCAGTGTAGAGGGGGACAATCACCTGCCTCAACTGTTTAGCTATGTTGTGCTTGATGCACCCCAGGACACAATTGCCCCTTATGGCTGCCAGGGCACACTGCTCGTTTATATTCAACTTGCCATCAACCCCCAGATCTCTTTCTGCTAGGCTGCTCTCCAGCCTCTTGTCCCCCAATTTGTATGCAGAACCAGGATTACCCCATCCCAGGTGGAGAATCTGGCACTTGCTCTTGTTAAATTCCATGCTCTTGGTGATTGCTTAGCTCTCTAGTCTATCCAGATCTCTCTGTAAGGCCTCTCTACCCTTGAGGGAGTCCACAGCTCCTCCTAATTTCGTAGCATCAGCCATCTCACTTAAGGTACATTCAATTCCTGCGTCCAGATCATTTATAAAAACATTGAAGAGCACTGGCCTTAAAATTGAGCCCTGGGGAACCCCACTGGTGACTGACCACCAGCCTGATGTAACCCCATTCACTATAACCCTTTAAGCCTGACCTGTCAGCCAATTGGCTACGACCAATGACTGCATCATCTCTCTAGTGTTTTTCAGTGTTAAAAGACAGAGGCAAAGAAGGTATGAAACGCCTCTACTTTGTCTGCTTCCCTATTTGTGAGGGGACCGACCTCGAGTAACAGACCAGTGTTATCTCTGATCCTCCTTTTGCTGTTAATGTATTTAAAAAAGCCCTTTTTGTTGACCTTCACATTGCTGGTCAGCTTGAACTCTAATAGAGCTTTGGCTGTGCAAATTTTCTCCCCACATGGTGAACAGCATCTCTGTAGGTCTCCCGTGTTGCCTGTCCTTGCTTCCAGTGTCCATAGACTTTCCTTTTCCACCCAAGTTCTTGAAGAAGATCCCTGCTCAGCCAAGCCGGCCTTCTGCCCTGCTTGCTTGACTTCTAACTCTTTGGAATTGCCTCCTCCTGCCCTCTTAAGAGATGGCTCTTAAAAAGTGACCAGCATTCATGGATCCCAACACCTTGAAAAGCAGATTCCCAGGGCACCTAACTAACTAGCTCCTTCAGCAGCCCCAAGTCTGCTCTCCCTGTATCCATGGTCAAAGTTTTGCTGGCAGTTTTTCTCCTGTCACCAAGGATTTGAAACTCACAGGACTCATCCCACCAGTTTTCACTTATGCCGACTTATGTATGTCGTAGCTCTGTGACTAGGCCAAAGCAGCTCTGGGACAGCAGGCTCAATATGTGTCAGCAGTGTGCCCTGGCAGCCAAGAAGGCAAACTGCATCCTGGGGTGCATCAAACACAGCATAACCAGCTGGTCAAAAGAGGGGATCTTCCTGCTGTATTCAGTGTTGGTGCAGCTTCACCTTGAGTGTTGTGTGCCGTTCTGGGCTCCATAATTTAAGGAGGTTGTTAAGGTGCTTGAATGCATCCAGAGGACAGCAACAAAGCTGGTGGAAGGGCTGGAAGGCATATCCTGTGAGGAGCAGCTGAGGACATTGGCTTTTGATTTCACCGAGTCCCCAAGCAATGTGTTCTAATGTCACAAGCATTGGAATGTGATGTCACACAGCAATGGCTTGTGACCAAGTGTCCCTCACTGCTTATAGCCAGGCGCTGGGCCTCACCCAGCCGGTTTGTGCCTGCGCTCCGGCTGAGCAGTTGGCGAGGTTTGGAGTGTTAACGAGACCTTTGGTGCTGGTGCTGTGATTGGAGAGTTGTTTGCTGCAGCTCTCAGTGCCCGACCCCAGAGCCATTGGAGGACTTTCCCCAGCCATGCCAGGTTCATGCAGCTGGGGCACCCAGGAGGCGTGCTCGCAGCAGCACAGGTGAGCTGGGAGGGGACACCTCACCCTGGGGAGCTGCCAGAGTTTCCTCCTTGAGGGACCTGGGCATTTCTTCCACCCCTCCACAGGCTAGCCAATGTTTGTGGCCTCTCTTACTTTTCTAGCACCACACCCACTGCTGCAGCACTGGTGAGAGGGAGCAGCTCGTCATCCCCAGCTCCCCTCAGCCCACCACAGAACATGGAGAGCATGGCCACAGAGCTGGAGGACCACTGTCCCATCTGCCTGGACAGATGGGAGGAGGCCAGCTTTGTGGTGCCATGCTTCCACCGCTTCTGCTACCCAGGTATCCTACGGTGGGCTGAGAGCAAGCCCAAGTGCCCCCTCTGCAAGAGGGGGATCCTATCCATCCTGCACTTGATGCGGGTGGACGATGACTACATGGAACATGTCATCACACCATCCGTGACTCCATCAGCCATTGTCCACCAGGCTGGAGGAGCTGCCCACGACCTCCATCACCCTGGAGCACCCCAACCATGGGCTGTGGAAGGGGTACTGAGGGGTCCTGTGGGCTGCCTCTAGCCCGAGGAATGGGTGGTCCTTTTCTGGGACCATCCAACCCTCCTCGAGACCCTGCTGCCCTGGGTCCAACCAAGGCCGAGCAGATCTTTAGGAACAGCTGGATGGAGGCAGCCATGGTGGAGGACACTCATGACCATCTTGACCAATCACAGGATGGATGAAGAGCTGCTGGGGGCCTCCCTCCAAAACCACACGGTGACATTCATGCAGCAGCTTATCTGTGTCACCATGCAACGGCGCAGTAGGGAGGCCCGTCGTCTGCTGGGCCAGCAGGAGGGTCTCCCAGCCCTGGTCCTGCCTCCTCTGCCAGACCCAGCATGAATGAGCTCCCCGGCACCTCATCCGCAGCCAGTGGTGGGGTTCCCGGTAGCCAGCCCTCTGCTCCCACTGCCATCACTGCTGGAGCAAGAGGAGCCCCAGGAGGAGCCAGGGCAAGCTGTGCTCGGGCCCTCCACTTCCAGCTAAGGGCAGTGAACGCTCCCCTGGGGGGCCACGGCGACCCCCAAAGAGGAGAACCGTCAGCTCCGAGGCCACCCCAGACAGCAAGAAGCTGGCACCACATTGGTGACCTGGGAGGGTGCCTCAGGGGATGGCCAAACCAGGCCTGTGCCTTCAGTGGGGCCTGCGCCAGCCCTCAAGGGCTCCCAGCCCCCCCAGATGCAAACATCCCAATAAAAGAAAAGCATGAAAACTATGGGAAAAGTCTCAATGTTACTAACAGTGCAGGTGGCGTTGCTCTCCTCACCCCTTTTGGCTTTCTTGCTGGGGGGGTGGGATGTGAACCCTGAGGGGCTGACCTCAGGTATACCCCACAAGGTTCAACAAGGGGAAGCGCAAAGTCCTGCCCCTGGGGAGGGATGAGCCCAGGCCCCAGCACATGCTGGAAAGCAGCCAGGGAAAGGTGGCCTGCTGCCCTCGAGCACAGGCTTTCTTCCCACTCTTCCAAAGGCAGCCTTGGCGCTGGCATTTCTTCTCCTCCACTTGGAAAGATGCTGGACACATGGATGCCAAAGATGCCAAGTGGCTGAGGACACTGGGTTTGTCCAGTTGAGCCCTGCTTTCCTGGAGATGGCTGAACACCTGCCTGCTGGTGCAAAGTGGTGAATGAATTCCTCCTTGTGCTTAGTTGTTGGGGTTTAACCTGGCAGGCAGCTAAAACAACCACACAGTCATTCACTCACTCCAGCCCCCTCAGTGGGATGGGGAGAGAATAAAAAAAAAATAAAACTCATAGGTTGAGATAAAAGCAGGACAAATAAGGAAGATGATAATGATGATGATAATAATAATAATAATAATAATAATAGAAGATTATACAAAACAAATAATGCACAGCACAATTGCTCACCACCTGCTGACTGATGCTCAGCTAGTTCCTGACCCACAGCGCCCCCCTGGTCAACTGCCCCCAGTTTATATTCTGAGCATGTCATCACAAGGTTGGAATACCCCTTTGGTCAGTTTGGGTCAGCTGTCGTGGCTGTGTCCCTTCCCAACTTCTTGGGCACCCCCCCCACCTCCTCATTGGCAGGCCAGTATGAGAAGCTGAGAAGTCCTTGACTGCTTAGCAATAACTAACACATCAGAGTGTTATCAACTTTATTCTCCTCCTAAATCCAAAACGCAGCATTAGACCAGCTACTAGGAAGAAAATTAACACTATCCAAGCCAATACCAGGACATAGGTCTGGACTGGGGCAAAGCTTCTAGCTCCTCTTGTTTATTCCTCCTGTTGTATGTATTAGTATAAAAACATTTCAAATGTACTTCACCATGGAGCAGACTGAAGGATATCATTAGCACACTGTCCCTCAAATATTGGTGTGCTGCCTCCAGGCTTATCTCTAGCAATCCTGGTTTTATCCCTTTCCCCCTTCAAATCTAGTTTAAAGCTCTTTCAACTGGCCTTGCTAAATCCTGCACAAAGATCCTTTTCCCCCTTTGAGACAGGTGTACCCTGTCTGTCACCAGCCAGCCTGTTGTCATATAGACTGACCCATGATCAAAAAACCCAGTATTCTGCTGGCAACACCAGTCATGGAGCCAGATATTGATCTTCTGGGTCTTCTTGTTTCTTCCCTCATCTTTCCCTGCAACTGGAAGGATAGAGAAGAACACTAGTTATGTTCCTGATTTTAGTGGACTTCACAATTGACCACAAATGTTTAACAGTTTGGTGCCAAATCAATAATTTCATGTTTTTCTTTTAATTACTGAACTGAATGCCTCATGTTAAATTCAACATATGTATTTCAATGGATTTTGGTTAACAAGGTTAATAATTTAAAGATAATGCAGCTTCTTTATGTAGGTGGCTTCTCATTGGGATTACATGGAGTTGTGAAGGAGAGTTTCTCCTATACAATAAACCTGCTTATGAAGACTGCGTGGGATGTCAAGGAAGATTTGCCAAAATATATTTCATTTCAAGCACATAGTCCAAATCTCCTCCCCAGACAGTATCTATTATCAAACAATTAAAATTTGACAGCACCCTGCACATGCCTGTAGGTAATGAGCTAACTTGTAGGAGATAGTAATGGTGACAAAGTACATCAATAGTATCCAGAAAATCAGTGTCAGCTTCAAAGGCAAAACATGAGAAAATTAGGGGCAATCACAACTGGTGTTATTATTGGTCATTTAAATAATGCTGTAAATGTAAATAGCACTACATAGTAAGAAAGAATTTTTTTATCCAATATGAAATCTCCACTCTGTGAATAAAGTTAGGATTGAGTCCAATTCTTTCTAATAAATGAAACAGATTATGTCATTTGATACTGCTAAATAGCTTTTTGGCATCTATTGAAAAGACCACAGCTGGGACTTTTAGCTTTTTGGAGTGATGTATTAAGCATTATCTTGTATTACTGATTGTAAATATATTATAAAAATAGTTTACTCCTTCTAGATAGCGAGATGGTACCTAGGAAAGATTTCCCCACTGTAAACTATTATTTTGTAGTGATCATTAAGAAGATTAGTTTCTAGCTCTTGCATACATCAGTTGTGTGTGGGAGTTTACACAAATTTGTTATTACCATTCATTTCCAAAATCAGTTGTCCTATGTAAGAAGTCCTTGGAAAAGCTGTTGCTGTAGTTAAGATCTGACATGGTTTTAAAAGTTAAATACTAGGAATTAGGCATCTCTCTCTATGAAAATTCATTTATGAAAACCTCTATTGATTGTTCTTTTAGTTTCTAACAAGAAGATATATCTTCTTTTGTCTTTAGTAACAGTGATTATTCAGTAATGAAGTACAGAAGAATAATTCGGTTCAAGCTATCTGTACAGAATTGATTCAGATATAGAACAGATCATTCAAATCCTCAAAATTGAGAAGGATATGACAACTGTCTGGAAAAGCTGACACAGGATGCCAGAAATGAAATGATGTAGCTTTATAAAATTTTAGCCAATTGAGATGACATTGGGCATTTTAGTAGGATACATTGCAGTTCAGAAGGATTTCTCAGTGTTTTTTTGTTCTTTCAGTGAATTGTTAATATATTGATTACAATTTTGTTTGGAATTCCTCTTTATGCACAGCCTTATTAATAACTTCATTAGTGGAAGGTTATTTTGTTTGAGTTGCAGTTTTGATAAATTTCATGGAAAAGACTATTTTACTCTCATTGATGCTGGCACAAGAAGGAAGTAACTGGTATTATAAGAATTACCCTAATGCACGTGACTGGGTACTAATACTGTACTTATTCATTGAGAAAACCTCTTAGGAACTATTTTGTCAGCTAACATAATGAAAAAAACTGAAAAATTTATCAGGATTTAACCATATCTTGGGCTGCATAAAAGGAAGCGTGATCAGCAGGTCAAGGGAGGTGATTCTCCCCCTCTACTCTGCTCTCATGAGACCCCACCTGGAGTACTGTGTTCAGCTCTGGGGTCCCCAACAGAAGGTGGCCATCGCCTGTTAAAGGAAGTCCAGAGGAAGGCCACAAAGATGATCAGAGGGCTGGAGCACCTTTCCTGTGAAGACACGTTGAGAGAGTTGGGTTTGTTCAGCCAGGAGAAGAGAAGACTCTGGGGAGACCTTATAGCAGCCTTCCAGTACCTAAAGCGGGCCTACAGGAAAGATGGTCAGGGACTGTTTACAAGGGGGTGTAGTGACAGGACAAGAGGTAATGGCTTTAAACTAAAAGAGTGTAGATTTAGATTAGGTATTAGGAAGAAATTTTTTACTATGTAGGTGGTGAGGCACTGGAAGTGGTTGCCCAAGGAAGCTGTGGATGCCTCCTCCCTGGAATTGTTGAAGGCCAGGTTGGATGGGTCTTTGGGCATCCTGGTCTCATGGAGGGTGTCCCTGCCCATGGCAGGGGGGTTGGAACTAGATGATCTTTGAGGTCCCTTCCAACCCAAATCATTATATAATTCTATGATTCTATGATTAGTTACAATCAATAACCAGTGCCTTTTCAGGTGCTAGAATTTTTATATATTTTCAGAATTACTCATACTTTGAAATAGAGTTTCTTCTAATCTCTCATCTTTGAGAGACTGATCCTTTTTTATCACTTTCAGATCATTTCTTCTATAGTTAGTATATTCAGTGAGCTATGGAAGTCTTTTTTCATTAAATAGATATTAAAGAGTATATAATAATTTTAATAATTAAATTTTAATAATTTTACAAAGCATATTAAAAAGCAATGTGTGGGCATGTCAATGTGAAAAATAGGACACATTTTATTATTCTACATATGAACAATGATATCCAATATTGCATTGTGTAAAGCAATGTATGAAAGAATTAGTATTTATCCAAAACAAAATAAATAAAAAGCCCACAACACATAGAACAAGAAAATTTTTGGAGATAGTTAAAAAAAAAAGTGTTAGAGAAAGAGATGTCAACCCTTTCTGGAGTCTAGTTAATTTGGGGAAGATTGAAAGGAAAGCCTTTGTGCATTTGGAACAAATTTTCCTCAGATTTCAAACACACCTGAAGAAATCACTCCTCCTGAACAGGAACTTCATCAGCAGAACAATTAAATTTTATTCATTTCAGTTACATAGACTGAAAGTAAAAAGTCATGTTTTCACTGGTTAAGAGTGCTCAAATCCCCTGCTCCCTGAGACAAGTGCTATGGTCACTGAATGACAGACAAGCTACTTTGTCAAGGCTGTGACATTAGAAATATTGCATTCATTTGATCAGGGAGAAAGGAAACGCACTGAAACAAGACTCAATAACGTAGTGTTTGTTAAGATCAGTAATACATTCATCTGCTAAGGGCCAGGATGCCAACCAGGACTCTTGCTTGGCTTTGTTCTCAGGACTTTTGCTTGGATTGGTTGTAGTTATTACTTTCGAGACTATCAGTGCATTTCTACTAAACTAGGTACTACTGTAAAATGCATCAACATTTTTGCAAAGCTTGGTTAGAACCTGCTGCTCCCTGTCCACCTATCAAAGAAAGTAAGAAACCTACACTATGTAGATACAATCTTTTTAAGGCCTTCTCTCTAGAATAATAACCCATATTTTTGTCCAAATGGCTACTGTGTATCCTAATCGATCAGCTAGTGTGTGGATGTGAATTCCCTCTACGTATCTTTGCTTTCTCAGTGTGGTCTAAGTATTGGGTGTTTAAACATGGGCATTGATATTTATATTTACAGTTGTGTTTGACCTTAATTGTTTTACTTGTACTGTCCAGACATTCATGTCCTTGGGATTAGTGTCAGATTTGATCAAAGAACACCTGGTCAAATATAAACCTCAAGAGAAGGAGATAGTAGAATTTGACTTGGATTAAATCTCCCCTGCATTTATACAAAAGAAAGAAGATGCACTATTAGTGGATCAAGGCAGCAGAATGAATACTCTGAAGCAAATTCTGGTCTCCTAGGGCAAATTTTTAGTGAAAGACCTATGAATTTTAGTACTTGAGGATTTGTATAGAAATTAACTGGAGTTTAGATTTGGGATTTTGGGGAGTGGTTAATATTTTCAGCTAAAATGATCCAGTTTAGACTCACCTTGTTCACATGGTACTTTAAATTACATATCAAAGTTTCTAGAACCTTCTCTCACCTCACCCCGTATGACACAGACAAAAGTGAGTAACATTTGTACTCTACATGAACACTACAAACACAGTGTTAGGCTTAATCTAGCTAGTCCTCATTCAAGGACTGCAGAACACTGGCTCAGTATGCTACCTGTTTCTATATGGCTCCTGGGAAGTTCACAGTGATCGGAAAGTATGTTCATGTCTTTCTGAAATCTGACTTGAAGTTGTGCTCTCAGGTGAATCTTGTCTGCTTTGTCAGATGCAGTCAATCCTGCACAATTCTGTGAATGCAACAGAACAAGAAAACCAGCAAGAGTCATTACATTTCCCAATACAATGGACAATCAAGGACTATCGTGCTCCCTGATATAGCTTAGAATAACCTCAGTGTGGCTTTCAATTGCTCATCAACTGCTAGAGTCATTTCCCAATCACTGCTTGAGTTAGTAGTGCCCTTTTAACATGGCCATTAGCCTTCTAGGGTCAGTTTTACTCTGAGGACTCTTTTGCATTGTCTCAGTTGCAGTTTAAGCCAATAAGAAAGAATCTTTTGGCTGTTAGAGTAGTAAAAAGGGGTTATAGAAGAATGAAAATCAAGATTCAGATTCATTTCAGATAGTGATGAGGCGAGCACACAAGACAAAAGGCAATAACAGCAAACAATATGAGAGACAGAAAGGGAATCTTAAAAAGCCTGTGAGCACTGAGCCTGCCAGTTTTATGAAATTAAAGCATTTGAAAGGGAAGGATATCGCATAGTGTGTTATGACTGCTGCTAGCATGGCTTAGTCCAGCATCACAAGGGAAATGTTCAGGAAAGTATCTGTTTCTGAATAGAGTTTCTTAAATAGTGGGCTATTATGAGAAAAAGCAGCAATACTGTTAGTAAGATATTACTATTAGTAATATCAGCCAAATCACTGTCCTCTGCCCAGCATCCCATAACAGAAATTGCAAACTTCTACTATACAGGTGTAACGCATATAGTGCTGTGTATATGGCTATGTATATTTGTAGCCCATTCCATAATACCATCCTCATGTTGGATGTGTAAAGCTTCTCAAATCTTAAAAATAGCTCTCCTGCATTTGTCAAACCAACCAAGGAAAACACCTTTAGCTGATGTTGCATGCTATAGAAGCTTACATATACAGAGCCAAGAAATTGAATACAAGAATTTTTGAAGTGTCATTGTGAAATGATTGATATCTACCTAGTTATTTAAATGCAGGTTACAAGCAGATGGTTTTAGCTATTGTGTCTGCATTTCTGCTCTGTTTTCAGTTTTCCTGTGTTTTCCCATTTTTGATCATGCTTTCATCCCACACTGTCACGCAGAAGATCTACACTAATAATGAAGAAGCTGACTAATTTACTCCTCTGTGGAGACAGTGAAATGGGCTATAAAAGTCACAGCATGACCCATGGATTTCAAAATGATCTGTACAGACTGTAGGTGTCCATTTGTGTAGATCTCACAAGGTGACTCTACCTCAGCAGATTCAAATTAATCTTAAAGATGGAGGGAAGAGATGAGAATTAAGTCTCCTGTACATGGAGTGCATTTGGGATTTGACCTTTGGGGAAGAAGGAATGCAGATGACTTTATCTAGTACCCCAAAGATGAGAGAGAAGGATCAGATGTGTTCAGGCTCATGTTGTACAACCTCAACACATTTTGTGGCTGGTTTGCTTTAAAACTCAAACTTCTGGAAATGCAAGGAATAAGAGCCAAATGGGCATCAATTCCATTCAAAATGTCCATCTGCTGCTGCAAAACCTGCATGGATTGTTACATAGCAACCTGTGTTTCCTCTTGTAGTTGGAATCCCTGCGTTACTGTTTGCTCTGTAAGTGTGCTGTCCTTGATAGAGACACAGTAAATCCTGTTGTGCCAAAGCTTTGCCTAGTTAGAGCTCATTGTACAATATGCTTAGATAAATGCTATTTTGCAGATGGTTATGACATAGAAAATGTGGTTGTACCTGAATATAACATCTCTTTCCTCCTCCCCATTCTCTACTCAATATGAACTACTGATTAGCATCTACATTTTCATTTACAATGTTTAACCATTTGGTATGAAATAATAATGCAGGAAACTACAGCTTTGATTAAAAAAAGATCTGAAATGTTAAGTTGGGTATGTGATAAACATAAATATTTCAGTTTATGGTACATGCAGAGAATATTTTTAAGTGGCAGTTTATGTTGTTGGAACTGATTTTGCAATAACCATGATGTAATGCAGAGTAATGGCTGATTATAGGCTTTTACATAGGTATTTTTCTAAACAGCTATTACTATAGTATGGATCCTGATACTGTTTCAATAGAAAAGCTATAGAGCTTTGTTTGTAATAACCATACTCATCTTGTATTTTGTTCCCTTTCTGTTATTTTTGACAACTGGTAAATATTATACATCTAAAGATATATTCATTTTTCTCATTTATGAATTAAAATAATGAATAGAGAAAGATTATTAAAGCCACTTGTTAACACAGAGAAGCTAAATGGTGATTTCTTGGTATGATTGTGTACTAGAGTTTTTCAGACTTACAATTCCTTCTGGAAATGCTTGTTCTTTCTCTCAGTGAGATTTCAATATTGTTTAATGCAATTTGCTCTTCGTCATAAATTATTCTGTTCTGACAAACAATGTGATTTTAAAGTTAAGGGATTGCATATCAACTGTGGCTTATTCTTACTGAGAAATATTCATCCATCACTGATAGCCAGTGTCCTAATTTATAAATATTAGGGAAGCAGTCAGAATTAAGTTCTTCTGCCTCTCATGAAGCTACTTGTTCTATGGGTTCCAACCTTCTATCTCAAAAATGCCAACTAATTTCCAGTTTAGACTCAGAAATTATTAACTTAGATAACACTGAAGTCTTTCAATGCAATGTTTTTCTTTGACTATTTTATTCATGTTTTGATATTATCTCTAAATGTTATTTATATGTATAATGCTAGTGTTACTAATTTATTTATTGATATACTACCATAAGGATTATGCTAATATTTGACATATTAGTATGAAACATTTTGACCCAGAGGAAAATATTTTTAGCAGAAAAGTGTTTAATGAAAATATTTTTTTTCCCAGTATCTACTTTATACCAACAGCTTTTAAATATTTTTTTTTTTTTTTTACCACTAGCAGGACCTCTGACCTTCCTTATTTATAAAATACTTTAAAATTATACTGCCCTTGAGCAGTAGACATTTTAGATAAACTTGACAACATGGAAAGATCAACAAATTGCAATCTTGTCTGATAAAACAGCAGCATATTAATATTAATTTGAAATGTGATTTGATTTGTTTGCTTAGTTAAAAACTACATCTCAAATATTCTTTAATGCAACTTGCTTTTCAGAACTGATATATTTGGTGAACAATGGTAGCATAAATATTTTCCCTTTGTACTATCATAACGTTACATCTTTGTATGTGTTCAAAGACCACTTTAGCACAAGAGACAAAGCTCTGAGAAGACATATAAGAGAGAAGAGAGATATACAGGGGTTTATTAAATCAGAATTTTTTAGAGAAGGTGAATGGGAAATATTCTTTTCCTGTTTCAAAAAATATAAAAAAATATGTCATCGGGCCACATAAGTGACATACTTTTTTATGGAAGGAGTAATTGATTATAGAAAATATTGCTGTTAACACTAGTCCAAATGAGAAGGTCAAAGAAATAAAAGGGGTAAAACAGAGACTGGGTCAAAGTGTGAAATATAAGCTCACTGGTATCTATCAAACACAGTCATTCTTCTATATCAAGGCTTCATTAATTCAATGATTGACAGAAGGGTGTATCAGAGAAAATTCACGTCACGCATGTCAAAGGTTTTTTTCCCAAATATCCACTACCAATGATTTATCATAACTATGATCTGGATGGGTATATTTCAAGTGAAAAGTATGATAAATTTTAGGATTTATAAACTGAAAGGAGGCTACAATAAAAGAAATATTTGACTGAGTAAAAACTGAATCAGACAGGAATTTAATTTTTTTTTTTTTTAAATAAAGTGCTAGTCGAACATCTTTCCCAAACAGATAAGCCATCACGAAAGTCTGTCAAGGGAGCTAATTACAGATTACAGTTACTCCCACTAGGAAAGGAAAAATTCATTTTATGAACAAGATTTTCTTTCCAGTGAAAAAAAAATAAAACTAACCAGCACCCAGGTGTGAGGGTGTTCTGATTTGATCTCAGATAGGAAATTCCATCATCTTGAGAAACTGAAGGACCAATGAAATCATGGCATGAAAAACAAAGGGGAAAAAAAATTGCAGAATTGAGCATAGAAAGAATATTTTTTAAGGTCCAATTTAATTTGATTTTTTCCCCCCCGTAATACCCAGTGAACAATGGTAACACAGAACTTTATTAATCTTTCCTTTATATTACAGTATGAGAAATAAGTCTTCTCCAGAGTAGCCCCCCCAAAACACAACCAACCAATCAACCCACGAACAAAACAATTATGAGACCCAACTTTCCTGGAGCTGACATTTCCAGTTCTGTTGAAATTGTGAAAAGGAGTGAAGGAGTATGGCTCAAGTTGCAACTCTCTTGACATCTTTGAAGAAGTAGGAGACAACATAGCTCAATCTATAGTAAAAAACTTCAATGTAAAAATAGTATGCCATTATCATTCATTACTTTATCTCACAACCATGCCTGCATATATGCAGACTTAGTAGTTAAACAAGCAATGCATTCCATGCTTCTTTTATAATTATTCTGAATAACTGTCTGTGTTGGGTTTGCGTGGCAAGGTTTTGGTAGCGGGGAGGCTACAGGGGTGGCTTCTGTAAGAAGCTGCTAGAAGCTTCCCCTGTGTCTGATAGAGCCAATGCAAGCCGGCTCTAAGACGGGCCCGCCACTGGCCAAGGCCAAGCCAATCAGCGCCTCTGTGATAACATATTTAAGAAGAAGAAAAACAGTTAGAGAGCTTTTGTAGCCGGAGAGAGAAGTGAGAAGATGTAAGAAACTCTGCAGACACCAAGGTCAGTGCAGATGGAGGGGGAGGAGGTGCTCCAGGCTCCGGAGCAGAGATCCCCCTGCAGCCCGTGGTGAAGACCATGGTGAAGCAGGCTGTCCCCCTGCAGCCCATGGAGGAAGGATGAGGGAGTGTAGAGATTCCACCTGCAGCCCGTGGAGGACCCCACGCCGGAGCAGGTGGAGGCACCTGAAGGAGGCTGTGGCCCATGGGAAGCCCACGTTGGAGCAAGTTCCTGGCAAGACCGGTGGACCCGTGCAGAGGGGAGCCCACGCCAGGGCAGGTTTGCTGGCAGGACTTGTGACCCCGTGGGGGACCCCACGCTGGAGCAGTTTGCTCCTGAAGGTCTGCACCCCGTGAGAGGGACTCCATGCTGGCCAGGGGAAGGATGAGAGGAGTCCTCCCCCTGAGGACGAAGAAGCGGCAGAAACACCATGAGATGAACTGACCGTAACCCCCATTCCCCGTCCCCCTGTGCTGCTGAGCGGGGGGAAGGTTGAAGCCGGGAGTGAAGATGAGCCCAGGAATATGGAAGGGGTGGGTCGGAGGTGTTTTAAGATTTTATTTAATTTCTCATTCCTCTAGTCTGTTTTGCTTAGTAATAAATTAGATGAATTCCCTCTCTAAGTTTGGTCTGTTTTGCTCGTGACAACAATTAGTGAGTGATCTCTCCCTGTCCTTATCTCGACCCATAAGCTTTTCGTTATGCCTTTTCTCCCCTGTTTAGTGAATGAGGGGAGTGAGAGAGCGGCTCTGGTGGGCACCTGGCCTCCAGCCAGGGTCAACCCACCACACTGTCATTTTTAATTTCATGACTAGACAATATGAGAAGGATGTAATGAAGAAGTTTAGCTAAAATTATATCAATCAATCTTTATACAAAATGTGAATGAAAGGCAGATGTATGTTTTCCTTTATGTTAAAAGAAATTATTTTACTATTCCTCTTCTTATTTTTTATTTTACATTTCTGGATTGCATGTAGAAGAAAGAATGTCTAAACACTGAAAAATTCAAGTGCTATTCAAAGAAGTCTGGGGAGATATTACTGGAAAAATCTTCTTTTTAACATTAATTGCTAACCTGACTTTCAGGACTACAAAGTTCAGATAATGTTGTAGGGAGAAATTAATCATCATTCTTTCTGTGTTATTGTCAGATTCAAATTCAGCTCCTTAATTTTTTATGTTCATCTTCGACTACTCTCAGCTGCAATTCTCAGCAGTCCCTGTTGAACAACAGCTACAACACCCAACCATGTGGTTTTTTATATTTAACTTGTGGGCAAGATATCACTTCAGTCTGAAGAAATGCATGAGCCTCACTGGCATGAGTTAAACCCAAAGTAAAAACTAGTTGGAACTTGGGAGGGATTGTTTTTCATGATTCTCGTATAATAACACCTTAGCAACATAATTACTAAGATAACTATGAGTGAAAAAAGCAAGAACTGCCCAAATAAATGGCTAATTTATACTTTGTAGAAAAAGTAAAAAAGCTAATGAGTTCAGAAGAGTCTAGGGATTGAGGGGAATTTTTTTCCTCAAATCTTTAGTACAACAATTACTGGATGCAGTTACAGAATCATAGAATCATAGAATGGTCAGGGTTGGAAGGGACCTCAAAGATCATCTAGTTCCAACCCCCCTGCTGCGGGCAGGGACACCCTCCACTAGACCACGTTGCTCAAAGCCTCATCCTACCTGGTCTTAAACACTTCCAGGGATGGGGCATCCACAACCTCTCTGGGCAACCTGTTCCAGTGCCTCACCACTCTAACAGTAAAGAATTTCTTTCTAACATCTCATCTAAATCTCCCCTCCTTCAGCTTGAACCCATTACCCCTTGTCCTGTCACTACACTCCCTCATAAACAGTCCCTCTCCAGCTTTCCTGTAGGTCCCCTTCAGATACTGGTAAGCCACAGTTAGGTCTCCCTGGAGCCGCCTTTTCTCCAGGGTGAACAATCCCAACTCTCTCAGCCTGTCCTCATAGGAGAGGTGCTCCAGCCCTCTGATCAGCTTTGTGGCCTTCCTCTGGACTCGCTCCAACAGCTCCATGTCTCTCCTGTACTGGGGCCCCCAGAGCTGGACACAGTACTCCAGATGGGGTCTTACAAGAGCGGAGTAGAGGGGCAGGATCACCTCCCTCGACCTGCTGATCACACCTCTCTTGATGCAGCCCAGGACACGGTTGGCTTTCTGGGCTGCAAGCGTACACTGCCGGCTCATGTTGAGCTTAAAAAGGACAGAAAGGTCAAAGCCATAGCTTAAATAAGAGCCAAATGCCTTTGATGTTTATGATACCTTTACGTAGGGACACTAGTTCTGAGAACTCTTTTTAAGCTGTCAAAAAATTAATATCTGTTTTGTGATCTGAATATGAAAATTGCTATGTAAGTTATCTTCATGGATGCAAATAGTATCAGAATCTTGTCACTGAGGAGCTATGTTCTACTTGTAAATAGGGCCAAAAAGTTTATGTGGGTCGAGGCATAGCTGAATGCTTTCCTGACCAACTGTCCGTAACTCCATCATCAAGGGTGTGTGTGGGGGGGAATTACATCAAAAAACAGCCAAAAAATTGTAACTGCTTACATAAAATTTAAACGCCAGGAGGAGAATGTCAAAGTAACTCTTGAAACTAAATGTTTCCGAGTATATATCAGCAAAGAAGATGTAGCTGGATGTCTTCCTTTGCAAGTGCAATTCACAGTTTGGGAATTTCAGTATCCTACTCCGAGCTGTTTGATTCTGCTTCTAAAAAGAAGAGCAAGCCATAGTATTTCTCCCAGGCAACCAGTTCACTTAATGTAAATCAGAGACAATTTTTCTTTTTCTTTAGACAAGTGTAACATTATTAGACTAGCTTTACCAATATGATTTGTCGGCATCTCAGGCAGCTCTTTTGGGTGTCAATTTCCCCTCTTTGAAGGCTTTATGGAATTCAAGAAATGGAGATAATACAGCACACTTTCTTCTCTCAACTTTCAGTGCTCCATCAACCAGGCAACCACTATGAACTGGCATAAAGAGATCCATACTAGTGTCAAGAAGCAATTTTTTGCTTTGGGGGGATGGAAAAAAGGATTTTTATTGTACTTATTTTGTATTTTATTTAAATGGTTGACTAGAAATAAGAAAACTAAAAAAAGAAATTCTTTCTGAATAAAGCGTGGAATAATTTTCTTGGCACCTCATTTTGAGATGCTAGTGGTTTTTTGGTGCCTTTTCACCATTTGTGTTTCATGAGCATTAGAACAAATGAACTAAATCCAATACACTGTCTAAAGGTCACTACCCTTGAATCTCAGCTGGTTTACACCTCATGCTGTCTGGCTGCATAATATCAACTGGCAAAGCTGCTGACTGACCTCAGGTACAGATTTATGAAAAGGCAAATGTCCAGCACTGTTTGCTTGTCTTTGGTTCAGTGATCTGTTCCTGTGGTGATTTCCACATGGTGTGTAAGAAGGAAGGTCACAGTATTTTTCACCAAGTGATGTAATAGTCTAAATGTGTGGGATTGAAAACTGTATTGCAAGCTAATGGGGTCATTCCACATTAAAGAAAAAACAAATGTTTTGAAGGTGAGGTGGACTAAAGATCCCTCATCGCAGAAAAAGTTGCTGCCTTGAGGAAAAGAGAAACAATGCTTTGATGACAACATTAAATTTTGTAACAGATAGCCAAATATCCCAATCATTGGCATACAATTCAACATCATATGCATGGATGAGTAATGACACTCCAGCTCTGGAGCACAAACAAGCTGAAATGCCCATGCAGGACTCCAAATTATTTTTTTCTTTCATTCCACTTTCAAAGGAGCTGGGGTGTCCAACACCTTACAGCTTCTAAAGACTTAGAATATATTCACTTCTGTGTTATTCTTAAACACTTAGGAAAAAAGACATGACCTCAAAAAAATGGAAATAAAGCAAATGAAATTGATACATCATAAAGCAGAACCTATCTTAACTGAAAAAAATATAGCATAAGGATAGCTTTAGCTATGACAGTTTATCAGATTTACAGAAAAATTCCTCTGTCATCCTTATTTCATAAAACTACATGGTAATCTGTTTACAAACAGAGGTACAGGTTTCATAGAGTTAATGGGAATTGTAAAAAGAAAGACTTCTGGGGAAATGATACAGCCACAGCCCATCATCAGCTGCCTTACCATCTGACAGACATGTTAGTCCTAAGCTGCCAGTTGTCTACAGAACCTGCCAAGAAGCCAGATGTTACCATGGGTTAACATATACCAGAAATTGCTGCCCCAAGTAAAAAACAGCTTAGTATAATATTTTACTGTTTTAAAAAAAGTACTTATTATTAAAAGTAAGGATTTTATTAAGAAGCTCCATAGCTAGTGAGAGTATTCAGAAGTATTCAGAGGAAGGTAGATGAGAGACTGGCTTTATTAAATACCTAGTTTTGCAATTTAACAGAGAACCTATGCATAGCATGTTTATCTTTATATTGTGTATATATATGTAGGGATACATATACTCAAAACACTATAAAGGTAATTCAGAACAGGTCTTTTAGTGAGTAATATGTTATTAGTACTCATTTATTACTTTACTGAAGTACATTTTACCTATGGGGAAAGTGTGGCATAGATTATGTATTGTCAAGATGAGGTCTGCTAAGAGCCATAACTTCCTTACATGATCCAAGAAAATTCTGTAATCTTCTACTGGCACTGTGGCCACTAACTGCTGGCAGCCAAAGGCACTGAACAGCAATAAGTGGGGCTGGGAATAAAATTATTCTCTAAATTTCCACACCTGATGTTGCCTTTTCTCTGTTTAGCAAGGAAATTAGGAGACTCTTCCCCCTCCCACCACCCCTAATTCACAAACAGCTGTTTTCTCTGCTAAAGAGCTATGGCACCAAAAACTATTCCAGTTGCAAAGTCTATCTCCTGTTTTTACCTCCTTCTAGGTCCATAGTGACACCCTGTGGGGTTGTGATGATGAGAAAGAGACATATGGACATAGGGACATATGGACCATTGGAATTTAGTGGAGCACGTCATACGCAGGATCATTACCCAGCAACTCTGGGTTCTCAGGTTCATGTGTCTGATATACTGGAAGTGTTCTGGTCTCCTATACAAACTTCATTTTGTAATTAGGAGAGAGAAAAATTATTTTCTAAAAGAAAACACAGATTCTGACCAAACCTGAACTTTAGGGGGGAACCTAGGCACAGGCAGAAAGTGCTTATCAAGCCAGCCATACTTGATGCTAGCTAGATTAGGAGCATTCACTTCGTATTTCTAGAGACTAGTAATAAGCTGACTAGTGTCAGCCCCTGACAGTGACAGAACCTGATCAGAGATGAGTTGCTGAGTGATGTCCTGCCAAATAAAATAAAAAGAAATTCTGTTTGGCAGTTTTCTTAACTGGGTTGACCATTTCTATATGTAAGCAGAAGGCATGCATTTTTTTCAGCTTCATCTTGGAAAAAAAATTATACTGATGTTAAAGACGTGGATATAACATACTGCAGAGAAGATCTGTATTTTTCTAATATAACATGGCAGGTTAATGTAGTCATGGATCAAGAGGTAGGAAGGAGATGTGAGAATGAACTGGCATGAAACCTGCATGGAAAGCAGTTTGTATTTTTGGTGTTGTGGGACCAGTCATCAATATATACAAGAGGGATATCCAAAAATACCTCATTTTGTTTGTGGATCACAGAAAACAGTGGGTGTGGGTGGAACTGTAAGCCCTTCTTCTAGTGAAGGAAGAGGGAGCTTACTGTTCCTGGAATGGGAAACAGGTCATTTAGCTTTTTTATATGGTCAGCAGTATATTATTTTTGCATAGTTATTGGATAATAATAATTGTTATCATGCTACGATTATGCTTATGCAACTACTCTGAGGATAAGACGAATACATGGCTGATGATACTTAAAAGCTACCTTCAGACAATTTTTCCTATTTCTGTCACGGTAGACAATAATGATGCCTGATTCTATCACCAGAGGGAAAGAATATCCACCGAATCCAAAGCTTCTGAAGAAAGGTTAAAATTTTTTTATATTGCTGTGGTTTTTTGTATCAGGTAAAACTGTGGAAAGTGCTGCACAGTACAGAGCACTCACGTGCCTAATATAAATGGGGAGGAAAGAGGCACTATACTGAATCACACTGAAGGTTCTGAATGATGCTGCACCTTGCCTCACTCTTCTAGGGTGCTAGTCCAGCTAGGAGTCTGGAGAGTGCAGGAGGGTACAGAGAGTTTTAAATTCTCTTCATCATGTCTGATCACAGGAAGGTATATCATAAGGCATAAAGCAGGCAAAGTAACTCAGGAAAAAAAAAAAAAAGACACTTGAGCAGGTGCTTCATTTCTAGACAAAGCAAATGATTTTGCAGTCGTAATGTCGCTTGCTAAGAAGTTCTTCCATTCAGATTTAGATGAGAGAGAACACTTGTGACCTTGAAAGTACTGCTTTCATCCAGTAAAGGCCACAGTGGCCCTTTCCAGTCTCTCAAGCTTGAATGAATTTTCCAGTGCATTTTGAATAGTAGATTTTCACCCTGGATGAGCTAGATTTTGTTTAACACAGGTGTTTTCCTTATTATGTTCAATAGAAGTCTTTGAGCACCACCCACGTGTCCCGTCCCACTCAGGGGGTGAGGTTAACTTTTTAATTCTCTGTGCAGTAATCAGAAGTAACGACAATTACTTTAGAGGTTCAAACCAATCATAAATTTACTTAAAACTCAGTGGAACTACAAAAGATAGAGGCTTGGCAAAGGTCATAACAATGCTCAAAACTTAGCAGAACTATGAAAGGTAAGCGTTTAGCAAAACGTGTGACGATATTACCCTAATGTGCTGAAAATTAAGTTAGAGACAAAGAGAGTGATAGAGAGGAAAAGAAAGAGAGAAAGAAAAGAGAGGGAGGGAGAGAGAGAAAAGAGATCACCACCCTTGGATCCAGCAATGTTCTCTGCTCGTAGTTGTAGTCTTCAGGTGGTGGGCTGTTGCGTGAAAGGGTACAAGTCTGATGCGTGGCTGAGGGAGGCCCTCCCGTTGAGTCACGAGGTTCAGGAAGGACCCCCTTGCTTTCTAAACTCCTTCTCAGAGAGGAGCCTAGGTGTGGTTAGATCCAGTCTTAGTCCCAGACTTGGTCAACGGTTTATGTCTAAAGCATTATGTGTGTGGCCACATATCAGAGTCAACGTTTGCCTGTCAGAGCCCCACTAAGGACTTTCACCGAAACAGTTTCGCAAAGTTGAAAAGAAAAATAGGTAATTTATTGAGGCGACAGATATAAAAGTTTGGAATTGCCGTTGATAAATGCACTTACTGCAACAATTTTGAGCTCAAGTTAATGGTTCAGCGCTTTTGTTAATGATAGTTTTCCTGGGGTAACATCCGACATAATCGGAGGTGCAAGTCTTACCAAAGAGGCATCCCTGCTTGGGGAGGAGAGAGGTCCAGGCCCTTCGACCCGTCCGGATAGTTGGAGTTCTCATCCTCAAAAAAAAGGATTCTAAATGCCAGATTTATACTTTTGGCAAGGTGGGACTAAGTCAGGTATTCTGTGCTGATTGGCCCTTAACGAGGCTTGTTGTGCAGTTGATCGGGGCTGGCGGGGGGGAGTGGTGGAGAACAAAGGCATTCAGTACAGAGGTGCGGTGGTCTGTTTAGTTGTACCAAAGTAATGTCAAGCTGTGAAGGTTCCCCCTCACCCCAGGCGTCACTTAGTTGATTGAGGAGTAGACCCATCAGGCGCCGCATCTTGTTAAGATGAACAAATTGCTCATCTCCTGCCCCTGTTCAGGTCCGGTGCTTATCAGTGCAAGATAAGCAAGTTGCTCAATCCCTGCTCTCGCCCAAGCTGGACTCCCCCAGGGCCCCTTCTACTGGCTCATAATGGCCCTGTATTCGGCACCAATGAGCCTGGACTAGTCCGGCATGCCACATGGGCGCACGCCGAAAACTTATGTTTCCGCTTTTTATAACCCGATGCGCCCGCCCCATAGGTGGAGGTCTGTCATCACTGAGCAGGCACAGTATGTGCTCAGGAATGTTCAGAAATGTTCTAGAAATGAGTCAGTGGGTTGTGGGGGTCCTGGGGACTCATTGCCCCCCCCCCCCCCCGTTCAGGGCTGACCAAGTGAGCAGTGATCTGTCACAGGCACATGGTGCACAGGGCACAGATTGTCTTTGTTTACGTGTTTTAGGAATAGAGGAGTGGTCTCACAAGAAGTTATCCTGCCTCCACAGGCTCCGTTCTTGTTCAACACTCCCTGGTCGTCATCAGCCCATCCCTGTCCATGTCAAGACAGGTGTTTGCGACATTCACTTGTTATCAGAGCCTCACACAATGAAAGCTGCTTGTTGTTGGCATCACACTTTGTGTGTGTTGCTGACTGTGTGCCAATTGTTACAGCAGTTCACACAAGCATCCACTTGTCTGGACAGCCACATGCTGGATGTGGCACACCAGAAAGTAAATGCTGGGCCAGATTCTTTCATGTGCTGAAATATGTTTTAGGCACTCTCTTCTGTGTCACTGGCAAATGATCCTTCTTTGATATTCCAGATGCACTGTAGACATCAAATCATAAGACAGAGGAGTTAAAGGGATGTCTTTTTGCTGAAGAGTGATGTATTCAATTCTGCCTTTTGCTCCCTCCTGCAGAATAGCTAATTTTGAGGTTTTAATGCACACTTTGTGGCAGCTAAGGCCTCCTGGTGTGATGGAATTCATAACTGGACAAGAAGACAGATTTCAGCCTATGCATGCAATCTCCAGGTTTCCTTCTATAAAAAGCCATAGAATTTGGCATTAAATAGAATAATCACAAGGATAACAAGGTTGTGGGTTGTTGTTTTTTGGGTTTTTTTTAAGAAGTTGTTTCACATATAACTACTTACCTAATCCCTTATCCAGAACTGAACCTGAACTACACTGAAGTGTGAGAGGACTGATCACTTTTTAATCACCTATCATTCTGCATTTCTACTTTGTCATACCTGATTGATTTTATCCTACAATGAATCAATTCTGCTGGTCCATTAGGGTTCAGAGACTTAGCCTTCTTCCTCTTTCCTGCATCCTAGTGAATGTTTCCCAGCCCAAAATTCATCCTATTCAAAGGAGTGGAAATATTAGGAGAAAATCTTCCAAATTTCTTGATGAAAGAAGCCCTGGGTACAGGTTTGGGTTTAAATATTGCCTTCACAGATTTCAGCAGGAATGAAAAACATGCATCTAATCTGACTTTATATTACTTATTAATAGCAAATAGATGTGAAGTTTTGTGAATGTCCAATATGATGATACTTTAGCCTAAACTTCAAATAAGCATTCTTTTGAAGGTCTGGAAAATAGATATTTCATCTCTCCAAAGAAATCAAGCATTGGTGAAGATTTCCTTTCACCTAGAAGTTTAGTAGACTTTTCTATGAGTAAAAGGTACTCTGTTTAAGGTTCTCACCTGACAGCTGACATCCGCAATCACCAGTTCCATGGAGTATTATCTCATTCCCTGGTACACAAGCTTAGTGCTATCTCACTTGCCACATCCCATCAATGAAGAACTTCAAGGGCAAGTTGACTTGGGAACATTCTTTTATTTGTTTTCTTCACTTTTGTTCAGCTATGAAAAAACTGATTTTTTTTCAGAACAAGTAACTCACCTTTGAGTACACAGGGCTTTGCCAGGGCAAAATACTGCCAAAGGCAAACTTCCCAGTCTTTATAGGGTAAACTAAGGTAGAGTTGTTAATTATATCTATGGTAAGCAGATCTCACTGCACTAGCAGGATGCGGTGGGTGGACCGTGGCTGAATGCCAGGTGCCCCCCAAAGCTACTCTATCACTCCCCTCCTCAGCTGGAAGGGGGAGAGAAAATATAATGAAGGGCTCCTGGGTTGAGATAAGGACAGGGAGAGATCACTCACCAATTACTGTCATGGGCAAAACAGACTTAACTCGGGAAAATTAATTTAATTCATTACTGATCAAATCAGAGTTGGGCAATAAGAAATAAAAACAACTCTGAAAACACACACACACACACTTCTTGTGGGGCTCAACTTCACTCCCTATTTCCCTCCCTCCTCCCCCTCAGTGGCACAGGGGGACGGGGAATGGGGGTTGTGATCAGTTCACCACACGTTGTCTTTGCCACTCCTTCCTCCTCAGGGGAAGGACTCCTCACACTCTTCCCCTGTTCCAGCATGGGGTCCCTCCCACAGCAGACAGTCCTCCACCAACTTCTCCAACGTGAGTCCTTCCCATGGGCTGCAGTTCTTCACTAACTGCTTTAGCATGGGTATCTTCCATGGAGTGCAGACCTTCAGGAACAGACTGCTCCAGCATGGCTCCTCTCCATGGGGCTGCAAGTCCTGCCAGCAAACCAGCTCCAGTGTGGCCTCCTTTGTGCACAGGCTCACAGGTCCTGCCGGGTGCTTGCTCCAGCATGGGCTTCCCACAGGGTAACAGCATCCTTCAGGTGCATCCACCTACCCTAGCTTGGGGTCCTCCACGGGCTGCAGGTGGATATCTGTTCCACTATTAAGCTCCATGGGCTGCAGGAGGACAGCCTGCTTCACCATGGTCTTCTCCATGGGCTGCAGGGGAATCTCTGCTCTGGTGCCTGGAGCACCTCCTGCCCTTCCTTCTTCACTGACCTTAGTGTCTGCAGAGTTGTTCACTACATATTCACTCCTCTCTCTGGCTGCAATTGCTCTTGGTGGTTTGGGTTTTTTTCCCCCTTCTTAACTCCGTGTGTTGGGTTTGTGTGGCAAGGTTTTGGTAGCGGGGGGGGGGGCGGGGGGGCTACAGGGGTGGCTTCTGTAAGAAGCTGCTAGAAGCTTCCCCTGTGTCTGATAGAGCCAATGCCAGCCGGCTCTAAGATGGACCCACCCCTGGCCAAGGCCAAGCCAATCAGTGCCTCTGTGATAACATATTTAAGAAGGAAAAAAACACAGTTAGAGCGAGCTTTTGCAGCCAGAGAGAGGAGTGAGAAGATGTAAGAAACTCTGCAGACACCAAGGTCAGTGCAGATGGAGGGGGAGGAGGTGCTCCAGGCGCCGGAGCAGAGATCCCCCTGCAGCCCGTGGTGAAGACCATGGTGAAGCAGGCTGTCCCCCTGCAGCCCATGGAGGAAGGATGAGGGTGTGTAGAGATTCCACCTGCAGCCTGTGGAGGACCCCACGCCGGAGCAGGTGGAGGCACCTGAAGGAGGCTGTGGCCCATGGGAAGCCCATGCTGGAGCAAGTTCCTGGCAAGACCGGTGGACCTGTGGAGAGAGGAGCCCACGCCAGGGCAGGTTTGCTGGCAGGACCTGTGACCCCGTGGGAGACCCCATGCTGGAGCAGTTTGCTCCTGAAGGTCTGCACCCTGTGGGAGAGACCACACTGGAGCAGTTTGTGAAGGACTGTAGCCCATGGAGAGACTCATGTTGGAGAAGTTTGTGAAGGACTGTCTCCTGTGAGAGGGACTCCATGTTGGAGCAGGGGAAGGGTGAGAGGAGTCCTCCCCATGAGGATGAAGAAGCAGCAGAAACAACATGTGATGAACTGACCGCAACCCCCATTCCCCTGTGCCGCTGAGGGGCGGAGGAGGTTGAAGCCGGGAGTGAAGCTGAGCCCAGGAAGATAGGAGGGGTGGGGGGTGGTGTTTTAAGATTTGGGTTTATTTCTCATTCCTCTACTCTGTTTTGCTTAGTAATAAATTAGATGAATTCCCTCTCTAAGTTCAGTCTGTTTTGCTCGTGATGATAATTAGTGAGTGATCTCTCCCTGTCCTTATCTTGACCCACAAGCTTTTTATTACGCTTTTTCTCCCCTGTCTAGTGAATGAGGGGAGTGAGACGGCAGCTCTGGTGGGCACCTGGCCCCCAGCCAGGGTCAACCCACCACACTCTGTTATCCCAGAGGCACTACCACCATTGCTGATGGGCTCAGCCTTGGCCAGCGGTGGGCTTGCCTTGGAGCCGGCTGGCATTGGCTCTATCAGACACAGGGGAAGCTTCTAGCAACTTCTCACAGAAGCCACCCCTGTAGCCCCCCCTGCTACCAAAACCTTGCCACATAAACCCAATACACAGGAATTTTTCCCATGGTGGTACATAAAATCCTGCAAACAGGATTTCTTATTTATGAATTTCAAGGCCTTGTGGTAGAACAAATAAATGTGTTTCTACCTGTATGGTAAGTTGAGGAACCCTACTGTCATCAAGTATCACAATAAATGCTGGATAATGACATGCAAGTAAGATACCTTTCTTATGACTACAACTCTAATAGGTATGTTCAGATACCCCTCGCTAGTGATTGGCCAGTGTCTGTAGTGGTTTGTGAAATTTCAAATATCTATTGCTATTTATTTCTTCAGACTCACTTGCTTCATGGTTCTGGTCTGTGGCTGAGGGACTAGTTCCACAGGGACATTCCTCTTAAAATTCCACCCCTACAGATTGTATCACATTTGTCAACACAAGATCAGGGGGTGTCACTGTTTGGTTATAGTGTGTTCCTGCTTTCAGTTATCACTAACTGCATATGATCCCAGAGAAAGTCAGCCTTTCATCTCTGTGTACTGCCATTGTGTATGAGAAAGTCACACAAGTTAAAAAGGTAGAATTAAATAAAAATAAAAATCAACAACAAAAAGACAACCCCAGGTCATTTATGACAGCTACACTAACAGCATGTCCAACAACTTTCAGAGATAGGTGCATACCTGGTAGCAAAAAAATGACAGACCTGCAGATCATCACTGCAATGTGTTGATGACTGCAGAGAGAACAGGATGGTACCTATCTTCTTGCATTTTGAAAACAAGACTGTTTTCCTCCCACAAATGACTTAACGTGCTCAATTTGAACACGCAAGCTTGCAAGACTGACTGTATTCACTTAGATGTTCAGATTCATAGCAGTTGCTTGTTTGTATGGGGTTCTTAGGATGTGAATCAATCCTCATCTCTATTTCCAACAGAGCTGATCATGAGAAGTCGTGCCACAGCCTCACTTGGGGATGAAGGCTTGTGGAAGACTCCTGGCTTTTCTCATTTTGTCAACAACACTCAATTCCTCAGATGGATCTACTGCCAGTAGAGGAGCAATGGCGGCCAATAAGATATGAGACAGACAATATAAAGGAGGAAATCTACTTTGTTCTCAGCATCATCCTTCATGTTACTGGATTCTATAACCATTTCTTTATCATACTGTAAAAATATGTTTCATCCCTTCCTGTGATCCTTTAGTGATTTTTGATTCTTTATACAGTAACTTAGAAAACACTCATATTTTTAAACAGATCTGTAATTTTCTTTTCCTTTAATGATCATTTCTATGTTGATTCTATTGTCATGACTTTCATCTGTCTAAGTAGCTCTTTAGGAGTGATGATGTTCAGTGAATTTTACAAGAGTATTTTTTTAAAATGTGACTAAGTTCCTTCTAGGTCAATAGGTGCCTGTTCTGACTGCCTGAAGGGGGAGCTTCTGTATTTTGCCAGTTTGATGGATCCCATATGCTTTCAGAGTGTTTCCTTGCCTAGTGCTTTCTCTCTGCTGAATCTGATGTGAAACAGACTAATGCTTTAGTACCAATTCTTAGGGCCTTTTAAGATTCTCCATAGGTAATGTGATGAGCATTTCATTTGCCTCCATTTCTGTGGTTTGTACAGAAGCCCAAAATAATTCAGGGGTCTGCTCAGTGTCAGTTTCTGTGTTTGTCTATATGCATGCTTTGAAAAAATGTGATTGTTTAGCTGGTGTATGCAAAAGAAACACTCAGCATTTTCACACACGGTAATCTTATATCTGCATAGCATTTATTTTCTGCTATGTTTATTACTTTTGCTTCTTTGTCTTCCCACTTCATCTCGGGTCTCATCCCCTCTCATGTTGTGCAGAATAACCTACCATGGGAGGTCGCATTGTTCCCTTCTGTGGCTACAGTCAACAGTGTGCTGCAAGCTATCCCAAGCTAGTTTTATTGTTTATTTTCATTAGTTGTATGGAACCCTGTGCAATCCTACTATTCTTATTGACTTTACTTGTACCTTATTGCACTCAATTGATAGTTGGCACTTTTATCTCTTTTTGAAGCTTCTTGTACTGATACCATGTGTACTTATTTTGGTTGTGGCTTTGAGCAACCTCATCTAGTGGAGGGTGTCCCTGCCAATGGCAGGGGGGTTGGAATTAGGTGATCTTCAAGGTCCCTTTCAACATAAACCATTCTATGATTCTATGATGCTATGATCTGTATTCATTATTTAATGTGTCTGTGTACTGGTTACTTTTTTTTTTGTCTGCCAAAAATTAGAATCAGCAACAGCAATAATTATAATTTTTAACTGTTTTTTTTTCATTTAGTGATTTATACTTTCATTACAACTTATACTTATGGCAACTTTGCAGCTATTCACTCAAAGAAGCAAGTTTTTCTCCAAATACATGTATTTCTGTTGAAACAAAACAGTTGTGTTATTTCAAAATGTGCCTTAAATGCTTCCAATTTGTCTCATTCAGACTTTTGCCTTGTTAGAGCTTACTGAGGTCAGGTAAAAAAACAATAAATATGTTTTGTTACACATTCCAAAGTTGTGTGTCTCAGCTTTACAATGAGTATCCGCAGAAAACTACTAGACATCTCAGCTGGAAATGATCACCTGTCCTTTCAGATGTAGTGATAAAAGGACTGACAGTGCTCTTGGACTGCATGGTGTCTTAGGCTGAGCTTGTAATACTCAGATGTCAAAGTAGGTACATTCCATTCACATCTTCTTAGTTAGAGAAATTGGTGGGCCTTATCCCTTTCAGCCCAATGGAGCACGTCTGTTTCTGTTCAACCTTTGGCTTAAACAAGATCAGGGACAGTAGATAATTTGTTTGCCTCCCCATACTTGGAGCATATCTGATATATACATTAGAATAGCCATTACATTTGCTGACTATTTGTCTTCCTGAGATCTTACAAACTTATTCACCACCAGTTTTGTCCATCTGACATAATGCTTAGAAACTTTTTCAGCTTAGGAGTCCATTGGTGATAGTTTTCCATTTTAAGTAGCTGCCAAGTCGTATCGTCACATTAAGCTTTGGCTCCATAAAGCATAATAAAATGAGCTGGAGTTTCTCAAACATAGCTCCAGATGAGGTTCCTCTAACACAGCTGCTTTGTTGAAGTGCTAGCTGAATACTTATCTCCCACACAATCTCATATCCTGCTATCAAAGGTCTTACAGTGATATAATCACTGAGGAAGATTTAAAGGTAAGGTGTTAAAAAAGCATTTTCTGGCATACTCTAAGATGTCCTTAAAGTTTAGTGTAGACAAAACAGGATAGTTTAAGATATGCTAGCTGGTTGAGTTGTATCAAAAGGAGAAGCAGTGAGCAGTGTAAGCAAGTAATCCATGTTTAGCAGTACATCCAACTGAAACTTTTTTTTTCTTTTTTCTTTTTTTTTTTTTTAAATTTCTTAGTGTCAAAGCATAAAATGATCTTTGGACATTTCAGATTATTATCAATCTTCTCTATCATTAGCAGTGCCACATATAGAATAATGTGACAGCATTGTGGATAGGAAGGTGTCTGAATGGTGCCTGAAATATAACTGGGTAAAATATTTTAGCTGGATTTGTGCCACTGTTTGAGTTAGGGAGATGACAAGGTTTGGTCATCTAATAGTATAGATTTTGTTGGAAGAAGTGGGGTAATAGCAGGATAAGGGACTGTGCATATGCAGAGATGTCATTGTGGGTTTTATTCATCTAGAGCCTACTGAAGTAAAGCTGGGTTTAGCTTGAAAAGAGGACAAACATTATGGGAGCATCTGGTGGATGCAAACTAAGTAAAGATTTGGCCAACTAGAAACTGTCAGAATTGAGGGAAGACATCATGAATATTTTGAGCTTAGAAGCTCAAAAGCTACTGGTTGCTTCACAGTGAGAGACAGTTAAAGTCAGTAATGGATTTTCCATTAATGCTATTCTCAACTTCATGTCCACTCTTGTGAGACCCCACGTGGAGTACTGCATCCAGCTCTGGGGGACCCAGTACAGGAGAGACATGGAGCTGTTGGAGAGAGTCCAGAGGAGGGCCACAAAGCTGATCAGAGGACTGGAGCACCTCTCCTATGAGGACAGGCTGAGAGAGTTGGAATTGTTCACCCTGGAGAAAAGAAGGCTCCAGGGAGACCTAACTGTGGCTTACCAGTACCTCAAGGGGACCTACAGGAAAGCTGGAGAGGGACTGTTTATGAGGGAGTGTAGTGACAGGACAAGGGGTAATGGGTTCAAGCTGAAGGAGGGGAGATTTAGATGAGATGTTAGAGAGAAATTCTTTACTGTTAGAGTGGTGAGGCACTGGAACAGGTTGCCCAGAGAGGTTGTGGATGCCTCATCCCTGGAAGTGTTTAAGGTCAGGCTGGATGAGGCTTTGGGCAACGTGGTCTAGTGGAGGGTGTCCTTGCTGGTAGCAGGGGGGTCGGAACTAGATGATCTTTGAGGTCCCTTCCAACCCTGACCATTCTATGATTCTATGATTCTATGTCACTAATGTCAGAGATGTCTGCTGGGAGTGAGCTACAGAACAGGCTATAATTGCACCCTTGCTGTTTTCAGTGTCGGTTGCAGGAATATGTGAGGAGGGAGCTGCAGTCTTGTAATGCAGGAAGCTTCCAGGGAAAAATATGCAAACATGAGTAGAAGTTATGGTGTTCAGCAAGAATGAAAACAAGTGATAAGCAGTCTCCAATCTTCAGGATCACTGATGTTTAAACAATGAGTTTCAAAAATTAAAATTGCAAAATAAAATGTATTTAATTTTTAAGTCTAATGAAATATTTTGTTGCATTTAAACACGTTGTGCAACTTCAGGACTTAATTTGTGCATGCTGAACAAGTTTGAATGTAAGTGATGCTGAACATTGTTCTGTATTTCTGTATCAAGAAGGCTGTTTCAGTGCTCCAACAATTCTCTGTTCTCTTGCAAGGTAGCCTAAGTTTCTCTACAATCTCTGTTATAGTCCCACTATCTTCCTAATTCATATGTGCTCCAGCTTTTTCTCTCAGTGAAGTGCCTTTGTTATGGTACTAGGCAATCCATTTCTCCACCTCTCCTCTCTTACTGCATTCTATCAGATCTGCTTAATCTTCTGTATCTCTTTGTAGATGAAAGCCTGAAAACACAGCACAGATACTGTTCTTTTTATGGTTCTGGAATTAAAAACTAGAGGTGACTACAGAAACCATAAACATGTCATTTGTCTTTTGGTGTATCTAATGAGAGAATTACTGTGGAGAATTCATCTTCCAAATGTTAATAATTTTGTAATAAGCATGTATGCACTGTGAGTATAGTACTTGGATGGCTGACAGCTTGACAAAATATGACTCATTTCCCATTTTTTGTTCTCTTTCATTTTACAGATACCAAATCAGAAATCCAAGCTGGATAAAACTTATCCCAAAACAGAGGGACATATTAATTTTCTTGACCTTGTCTAAGGTCAAGAACAGTGACAGAGGCTCACGAGTCCCTTGATTTGAAGAGAGCACCTCTTTTATTAGGTGTTATTTGCATGGAAGCATTTCCTCTCCCTTTGCTGTTATTTGTTCTCTCCTGATGGTTGTGCTGAAATGTTAAGAATTTTAAATATAAATAATATTTGGATATATGCAAACATGCAACATCTGGAATGTTCTGGGCTTTATACCTCAGCATCCTCAAGTGAGTGGTTTATATTCGTGTCTCTTTCCTTCTGATGACAGACAGCTTCTGTATTTCTCTCTCATGTTCTACATAATTTCCTTAATTTTCTTGAAGCACTGTGTGGGTTAAAAATAGGATAGTCTGAACAAGAAACATGTTTTCAGCTGGAGAAAATACAAGGAAAAAGCACTACAATAAATTTTCTGTATCACATTTTCATGAAGTCCACAGCTTTGAGCCAACATGAGTAATTATCAAGCAAATAACCCAGCTCAGGTTGCACGGAAATTTGAAGTCATTCAAGGCTGTTCTCCACTGTTTTCTTTCATACAGAGTTGTATTTTGACACCTCATACATGATTATAAGAAGAAGATGGCATTCTAGATCACACTTGCTGGCACAGCCCAGTCAAACAGAACACAGTATCATCAAACTGAACACAGCGTATCTTCCCTGTTAGATCACAGCACTTTTTCTTATTTTTAGGCTGAGTCTCAAGATAATTTTCCCAACCTAAGTAGAGTCTTGAAAAGTTCACAGTTATTAGTTGCTCTATCATATTCTTTCTCTCCACAGGCATTTCTCACCTAATAGTCCTCTGGTGTTGGGAATCACTCATATTCCCCTCTAGAGGAGATCATATCTTCCTTCTTCCATATATACCTCACATAGAATTATCAGTCTGATCCTTTATGCGTCTCAGGAAAAAAAAAAAGTGCATGTATAATGACACGTACCCATGCAAAGCCTATTTGCAGCTTTCTGGGCTCAACAATTTTCTTGGCTATCCCAGTATCCTCAGGTAGTAAGGAGTGTTTGTACAATTTTGGAAATACTATATGAAATGTCTAATTCTGAAATTTTAAGTGAGCTGAAAATGTCAGGTTTGGGACATGGGATTTTAAAGGAACAGCTTCATATTTACTTGGTAGTATTAAGATAACACTTTGGTCACAATTCACTTGTTCCTTTCTCCAAATGCACCCTCCCCTTTGCATGTCAAATTGACATCTGTCACATTAAAGGGGAGAAGTTTTAAATTAGTATTTATGATACAAGAAAGGGAATCAAGATCACTTACCAATCTATTCACACATGAAAAAGCACACAAAGAACAAATATAAATAAACTATTTTACCAAAAAACTACAAACAAACAAATAAAAATCACCTTCAGGACCTTTCAGAAACAGTAGTGTGTTGGGCTTGCATGGCAGGGTTTTGGTAGCGGGGGGGCTACAGGGGTGGCTTCTGTGAGAAGCTGCTAGAAGCTTCCCCTGGGTCTGACAGAGCCAATGCCAGCCGGCTCCAAGACGGCCCCGCCGCTGGCCAAGGCCAAGCCAATCAGCGCCTCTGTGATAACATATTTAAGAAGTAGAAAAACACTTAGAGAGAGAGAGCTTTTGCAGCCAGAGAGAGGAGTGAGGAGATGTAAGAAACTCTGCAGACACCAAGGTCAGTGCAGATGGAGGGGGAGGAGGAGCTCCAGGCGCCGGAGCAGAGATCCCCCTGCAGCCCATGGTGAAGGCCATGGTGAAGCAGGCTGTCCCCCTGCAGCCCATGGAGGAAGGATGAGGGGGTGTAGCGATTCCACCTGCAGCCCGTGGAGGACCCCACGCCGGAGCAGGTGGAGGCACCTGAAGGAGGCTGCGGCCCGTGGGAAGCCCACGCTGGAGCAAGTTCCTGGCTGGACCGGTGGACCCGTGAAGAGGGGAGCCCACGCCAGGGCAGGTTTGCTGGCAGGACTTGTGACCCTGTGGGAGGGACCCCACGCTGGAGCAGTTTGCTCCTGAAGGTCTGCACCCTGTGAGAGGGACTCCATGCTGGAGCAGGGGAACGATGAGAGGAGTCCTCCCCCTGAGGATGAAGAAACGGCAGAAACACCGTGTGATGAACTGACCGTAACCCCCATTCCCCGTCCCCCTGTGCCGCTGAGGGGGGGGAAGGTTGAAGCCGGGAGTGAAGTTGAGCCCGGGAAGATGGGAAGGGTGGGGGGAAGTGTTTTAAGAGTTGATTTTATTTTCTCATTCCTCTACTCTGTTTTGCCTAGTAATAAATTAGATGAATTCCCTCTCTAAGTTTGGTCTGTTTTGCTCGTGACAATAATTAGTGAGTGATCTCTCCCTGTCCTTATCTCAACCTACAAGCATTTCGTTATGCCTTTTCTCCCCTGTTTAGTGAATGAGGGGAGTGAGAGAGCGGCTCTGGTGGGCACCTGGCCTCCAGCCAGGGTCAACCCACCACATGAAAAATGACAAGGCAAAAGTAGTCTGCTCTAAATTTAGTAAAACCAAGAAAAACAGATAAACTCATCTAGCTTTAACACCTTTAATGGCAATAACAAAATTAAGAATTTACTCAGCATAGGCCCCTTATATTGGTTAAAAAAAAAAAAAAAAGAAATCAGAATTTCTTTAAACAATTGGGTCACTTGCAGGAGGGTTAAATCCAGGGGTTTTATCTTAAAAAGAATGTCTAAATCTGTGTCCTAAAGCTCTCAGAATTCTGCTGACTGTACTATATTTTGGGGGGTTTTTTTTTGTTTGATTGGTTGGTTGGTTGGGGTTTTTTTGGGGTGGTTTTTGGGTTGTTGTTTTTTTTTTTTTTTTTTTTTTTAATTCTAGAGACTGTCCTTTCTCTCCACATTGCACAGCTATGGAAACAGCTTTTAGTTCCCTACTTTGCAAGACTCTTCTTTTGCCTGGGTGCTTCTAATCTCATGTTTCCTTCCCCCATGCCCTCCCATAATAGAAATGTATGATCATGGGTCACATTCACTTTCATTCTGTAACTGTTCTGCATATAGTCAGAGCTTTTCTCCTATTCCATGCCCACAAAAAGGCTGCATAAACTTGATAAGAAAGGGTCAACTTCTTTCTCAAAATGGCTATAGTGATCTATGAGGTTAAAGCTCCACATTGCAGAAGAGGTCAGAGAGTCAAAAGATTCAGTAATCCTGACACTTTCTGGCCCATTTCACATTAATATTCATAGAATCTTTTCTCAAGAAAACATTACTATGGAAGATTTAGTTGATCCAGAATCCCACAGTTCTCATAACTTCTGACAAGCACCAAAAATGAGTAGTGAGAACAAACTATACAAAAATCCAGGCATGCGTAGAGCCTCCTGGCAGGACAATGCATCACAGGAAGGCTCCCCAGCATGCTAATCACTGTAACACCAAGCATCTTGATGCTTTTGGACTGTGCTGGCCACAACTGGGAGTTATTTACTAGAGGTAATTGAACGGAAAAATATATCCTACACTGTCTTAACCAGAAGAAGTTTATCTAACTTTGGAGTACTGCTGAAAAGGCTGGTCCTAGTCTCCTTTTCTATCCCTTGCCACACATCCTGACCCTCTCTTTTGATTTAGTTCTGATGGTGGTGGTTGAACGAGGGCTATATTCTGAGGATTTCTGGGTGAGTGGAAGATAGGCACTAACAGTACATAGCTAGGATTAAGAGAAGGACTAGACTACATTTTTGGCAGCAGTGTCACCTTAACTATTCTTAAACACTGTATGCAAAATACAGATAAAGTAAACTTGCAGAGATCTTTACTTACTGGATGTGAATATACATAATTTTCAACAATTTTAATTATTTCTGTGTTACTGTATTCTTATAGAGCCTATTGATGTTTTCAGGTCTTATTCACTGTATTTGAGTTTCTCAGTCAGAAATAACTGATGCTGAGTCATTGAAATATGATACAGAAGAAAGGTATTGAATTGGATCTCAATGCTATCGCATTGCTCTAGCTCTTAGACCATTCTCAAATGTCTGTGAATAGACTTCTTCTGTGATCATAATAGTCTTGTACCCTAATTCTCCATTTCAGAAAGCAAAAATTATTAAAATTATTCATGGATTTCATCCCCACAACTGTTGTGGGGATGAAATACATGAATTTTTGTGAAGTATTTTAATCCTCTAGTGGTGGAGTTTATAAGGCTATTTAGAAAGGCTAGAAAATCTCCATCCTATGAGATATCTGCACGACTGGAAAGCATAGCTATTGAGATATAATTTGGGGGCCCAAGAAACAGTTTCAAGGATGCCCACTTTCAGCCTCAAGCTTAATCTAGGGCTAACTAGGCTGACTAAGTGTGGTACCCTGTTGGAGGGATAGTTGTATTGTGTTGAACATAACATGGAGTTCTTCCTTTACATGGATTTGCAGGTCAGGGAAACTGAGCTTGTCCAAGTTCTCCCTCTGACACACATAGTTTAACTCTGCAAGGCTACAAGGACATAGATTTGACTGCAGTTACCTGCAAGCAGAGTTCAAGAGTTTGGGGAGAATGAACTAGGTTGGAGATGCTAATACACAAACAACAGAAGAAACAAAGTGTTTTGAATATGGGCTGGGATTCTGTCCTCCCTGAAATAAATGTGCTGGCCTTGAGAAAGTATAGTTGATGTTTTCATTTTCCATCTTCCTTATTTCACAGAGGATCAAAATTACAAAGTACTAGTGAGAATTATCTGGTCTGATTTGCTTTTCTGAAATAAAAAGAGGTTATTCAGGGCATTCAGTAAAGCAGTTGGCTTTTGTTATGGTAAATATGCATGAAAGATTAACATTTAAAATCCATTTTTATTTTAAAGAATATTCCTAATGGTTTGCCAAGTTCAGGTTAGAAATTATAGTTTACAGACCATACTTGCTCAAATGCCAAAGGCAGGAAGGGCAAAAAATTAAAAGTTACAAAAGTTAATTTGCGATTTAAAATTACTATTACTAAAAGTGATTTACCTTTTAAGTATCTTGATGTGTTTGAAGATTAATTCCTTTGAGCAGTTTTGTTATTTTAAATTATTTTAGAGCATTAAAAAGAAGGGGAGGTTATTGTTATTACGACTGATCTCATACATGCGATACTCTGCAACCTTTTAATGCTAAATAAATTAAACCACTCAGAAATTAAATTAAATTATGATTAAAATAAATTTAATGTTATCATAATAAACTCAGGAATGTCTTTAATAGCAATCTTTAAATATTATGGCTTTAAAGGTACTATAGTGATATTTGATACTGTGAGGTACTATCTGCTGTGCCCATAAAGCACTCAGTGATTTAATCTGCCTTTATAATTTATAATGCAAAAATCTTAAGTTATGATTCTATTTTGATTTAGGTAGGTTTTAAAACTTGCAAAAAGAAAGCTAAAAATATTTGTTTATGTGGTTTTCACACTATAGTAATTGCACTAATTTCTTTGTCACAATAAAAGAAAGCTACAATAGACTACAGCAAATGAAAACTATTGTATGAAAAATAATTTAGATGTGTAGTAGAAAGAAGCACATGACTACTTATGACCATTGCAGCTTATTTGCAATGGAAGTGCATCACATGCCATGCAACAGTGTCCTTGTCATGACTGGCACAATAAAATGAGATTTTGGAGAGAAGGAATGTTTTGCTTTTCCCTGAGGTATTGAGAGTAGATACAGTATAAAAAAAAAATCATTCTTCAGTTACAAAATATATTGTATTAGTTGCCCTTCCTATCATTGGTACTTGACTGCAATGGGTAACAGGGGCTTATAAATTACAATCTGTCCTGTACTGAGGGACTCATATCTGGATGAAATCTAGTGGTTGCTCAGTACTTATGCATACACAGCCTATCCTTCATCTGCAGTAGCATTTACTCCACTTGATAACCCTGGTTAGCTATTTAAGTGATTACTGAAGTATCAGGTATCATACACTAATGATTAAGAGAAATTCACCAAAGGGATAAAGTCCTGAGTTCCTTTGTGTTATTACCATGGTGACTCATTCAGGATTGAGTGATAGAGCCCCAGGAGAAACAGGCCTATTAGCATCCTTTACACAAGTTTGAACCTAAAACAGCAACAAATTCCTGTTGATTAACTGTAGCAAAATTGCATTTGGAAAAACTTAAAGGAAGTATAAAACTAAGAGATTAATTTATCCTGAAAGACTAATCAGATCTGGGTAGGTGGAAACTCCATCTGAATTCAAAGTAGGCCTACTATTCTGTTTTCATTATTACTTTTACCATCCCCTTCTGGTAGAGAAACCAGCTGGCTTCAAGTACTTGACAATAGCTTACAAGTATTTGAAGGATAAAAAAGAAAAGCAGGGAAAAGAATTATTCAGCAAAGTTGTTAAAGCAAAAAAATAGGAAGGAAGATATAACAATGTAGGAGCATTATGAGAATTTAGGGATTTGTGTTATTTCTATGCAAGGAAAGAGTAGCAACCTCAGAAAATCCTTGGGCAATTGGACAGTGAAAGTGGGACAGATGAACTCTGCTTCTGCACAAGCATGTGCCCTGTGCAAACCTAAACTGCTTGAACAAATTTAATTTACATGTTTAATTTGTCTGTTTTACTCAAAACGGCCTGTTTTAAAAATACATCTGTAGTAATAACTGTTGAAAATGCAGACATGGAATTACATGCACAGATAAGGCTGACTTTTAATTAAAATCTGACCTTTACAATTACACAGAATGAAACATTAGTAAAATGGGAAAATATCCTGTTCTGACAGAGATATGGACCAGATATTCTAACAGGCATTCCTCTTGCCTAACATCTATGATTCTACATGCTTTCGTGTTATCTTTTTTTGCATGGTGTCTCAAACCTGTTAAAAAAAAAAACAAAAACCAAACAGAGAAAAGAAGGTTCTAAAACATAACTACTGTACTTGACTGAAGAGATAAAGTTCACCTACAGCTTTGAACTTAAAAGTCCTGCTGAATGTAATAACTGCTATGCCAGCACAGTCGCTGTAAAACTCAGTGTAACAGTTAGATTGTTATATTTGCACAGCTACACAAACAACCTTTTTAGAGAGAGGCTAAACTTTCTTAGTTAATCCCTTCCCAATATTATTATTCTTAAAAAAAAAAAAGAGCTCAGACTATTGAACTTGTTTTCATTTCTAGACAGGTAGTAAAACAAACTTTCTCAATGGCTGTCCTTCTCTTTACAAGTGTTCTTGTGTGGCTCTCAAATTTCCTCTAAGATGTATTGCAATACCATTCTTTTGTGCTTATGTGTGAACCTGAAAGGAGTTGGTTATTGAGGAGCCATATGTCTCTAGACTAGAGAATAATGCTGCCTGCTGAGCAGCAGCTGTCCTGAAAAGGGGACAGAGACAAACTCCTCATAGCTGTTCCTGGTAGGAGGATGGGTCAAAACAGGGGTAAACTGAAGTAGGGGAGGTTCCAAATGGTATGCAGGGTGTGGTGGAAATCATTATAAGGATGATTAAGCAGTGGCACAGGTTGGGCAGAAAGGCTTTGCAGCTTCTCTTCATACTTGAAGGATTTCAAGTCCCAGCTGAATGAAGCCCTGAGCAACTTCATCTAAATGCAGAACTGACCACATTGTGAGTAGAGGTTGCAAAAGAGACCTTCTGAGGTCTTGTCCAGTTTGAATGGTCTGGGAATTATTCTATGCGCCCATGATATGTCAAAGCATCGACTTCACCACTTCTAGGAGACTTACAAAGAGGTGTTAGTCAGTAACCTTGGGAAATGGGAGACAGGGATGAGGGAAGAGAGAGAAAAGCTTGTGTAGATACAGCCTAACGTAAAAACAAATATGAGAAACTTCTAAAGTGCAAATGAAGGCTCTCAAATTCAACACCAAAGAAGTTTGCAACTAATGTCTCCACTGATCCCTAATTGCTCCCCTCTCTGTTCTATTAAGCTAATTTATACTCTTTGTTCAGGAGATGACCCTACACTCAGCCTAAAAGATCAAACTTACAAGCTAAGGCCAGATTACACTGTAGTAGAGAGATCTGCATGCACAGTGTTTGGGTGAGAGGGTACAAACTTAATTGGCTACCAATTTTTAGGGAGTGATAGAAGTTAGGGAATAGAGTTGCTAGATGATGGTAGTGTTTCCCTCCCCTGCCAATTTATTCACTTGCCCTGGATAGAAAAGGCTATGATGAAACAGATAAATGACACATTTGGGAAAACAGACAAGTAGAAAACTGCATATTCTATTCAATAAAACATTTGAAATCTTTAAATTCTCCAGCACCTTTCAGCCTACCAACATGTTTTCTATCTGATGATAACTTGTTCCAAGTTGAATTACCATGGCTGGCTGCACCCTATCACACCTTTGGATTAGGAAAGTGGAGTTTAGAAATATTTGTGAAGCATTTTTTATTATTCACAAGTTAGCTCCTGATCGAAGTAGGATGCAGCTAAACACCAAGTTCACCCCTGCATGTAGCAAAAGCTCTGAACCATGCTTCAGAAAATTGACCTTCAGAAATTATTATGACCTTCAAAGTGTTGCTACATCACTGAAGTGAGTTTTTTGCAGAATTTGATGATAAACCTGTGGATTACTGGGTGATACTATGTCAACACCTTTGATAGGCACTCATGAAAGAGACATATCTGAAAAACTGATTTCAAAAACTAGTACTTCAGAGACAAAACAACCAAAAAAAGTTCTTCAGTGTGCATCAGTTTTCATTGTCAGCATATATACTCTTATTTATAGAACAACAACAACAAAAAAAAGACTAATGCTTGCTATTTGTGAATAGTTACAGGAAAGTGCTTGCAACAATAAACTTTCAGTATTACTACTATTTGCATATTATTATTACAACTGTTGTTATTAATATCAGTATTAATACAGTAGTCCTTTAGGACAGCAATTAGAAAAAAAGCCTTAATTGTACTGGGAACTGTACAAATACAGGACAGGAAGAAGAATCAGTCCCTGCCTCCTAATAAAGTACCATGATGCTTAAGGATATTTCAATAACTTTGGCATGGCTTGTTGAAGTACCATAATCAGTGTAAAAACACAGTTTCAGAATAGTTTGTAGAAACTATTAGAATCATCACAATGGACAGAGGGGAAAAAAAAGTCTTGATATGTGGGCTGAGTTTTGCCCATTTTGATCATTCACTGTACTGCCAAAGAGTAAAAGGATGTTTTTTCTTTAAACTATGCAGAACTGTTTAAACATGAAAATTCTAAGCATCTAAATTGTACAAGTGTCTTGAAGGACAAGACAAAACATTACAGCTGGAGCTGTTACATTAGAGATTACTAAAGCACACAGACATCTTCATTAAAAAGTCTCTGTACAAATCACAGAATCATAGAATCAGAATGGTTTGGGTTGGAAGGGACCTTAAAGATCATCTAGTTCCAACCCCCCTGCTGCGGGCAGGGACACCCTCCACTAGACCACGTTGCCCAAAGCCTCATCCTACCTGGTCTTAAACACTTCCAGGGATGGGGCCTCCACAACCTCTCTGGGCAACCTGTTCCAGTGCCTCACCACCCTCACAGTAAAGAATTTCTTCCTAATATCTAATCTAAATTTACCCTCTTTCAGTTTAAAGCCATTACCCCTTGTCCTATCGCTACACTCCCTGATAAACAGTCCCTCACCGTCTTTCCTGTAGGCCTCTTTAGGTACTGCAATTAGGTCTCCCTGGAGCCTTCTTTTCTCCAGGCTGAACAACCCCAACTCTCTCAGCCTGTCCTCATAGGAGACATGGTCCATCCCTCTGATCAACTTTGTGGCCCTCCTCTGGACTTCCTTCAACATCTCAATGTCTTTCTTCTACTGGAGACCCCAACTTAAAATCTAAAAAAAACCCCAAGAAACTGAAATTATTTAGGTTTGCTTGTATTGTTTAGCATAAATGAACTAAAATCCACATTTCTTCTAACAATATTAAAAATGAAAAATGAAAATGTTTCAAACCTTAGTTCTTAGAATTCTAGCACTTAAATCACTGGTAGAAAAAGAACTGGCCTTTGAAAATAACTGGGTTTATATATTCCAAAGGAAAGTTCTGAACAAACTATGAGTATTTGAAAGAAAATAATTCAAATTTATTATTTTCCAAATTCTGAACCAAATTTACTGACAATAATTGAAAGATAAATTTGTATTATGTCATAATCATGCCTCAGGTTTTACATATGAAGTGGCAGATTTTCTCATGGAATCATACAATCACAGAATTGTAGGGGTTGGAAGGGATCGCTGGAGATCATCTAGTCCAACCCCCATGTTAAAGCAGGATCACCTAGAGCAGGTTGCTCAGGATCATATCCAGGGGGGTTTTGAATATCTCCAGAGAAGGAAACTCCACAACCACTCTGGGCAGCCTGTTCCAGTCCTCTGTCACCCTCACAGTAAAGAATCATAGGATCATAGGATATCCTGAGTTGGAAGGGACCCATGAGGATCATCGAGTCCAACCCCTGGCTCCACCCAGGACCAGCCAAATCAGAGCATATGACTGAGAGCATTATCCAGATGCTTCTTGAACTCAGTCAAGCTCGGTGCTGTGACCACTTCCCTGGGGAGCCTGTTCCACTGCCTGACCACCCGCTCAGTGAAGAACCTTTTCCTAATATCCAACCTAAACCTCTTCCATTGCAGCTTCATTCCGTTCCCATGGGTTCTATCACTGGTCACCAGAGGGAGGAGATCAGCGCCTGCCCCCTTGCTCCCCCTCGTGAGGAAGTTGTAGGCCATGATGAGGTCTCCCCTCAGTCTTCTCTTTTCTAAGCTGAACAAACCAAGGCACTTCAGCCTCTCTTCATATGTCTTCCCTTCTAGAAGTGTTCCTTGTGTTCAGATGGAACTTCCTCTGTTCCGTTTGTGCCTTTTGCCCCTTATCCTGTCACTGGGCACCATTGAGAAGAGTCTGGCCCCATCCTCTTGACACCAGGCCTTTAGATATTTATAAGTATTGATGAGCTCCCCGCTCAGTCTTCTCCAGAATAAACAGACCTCTCTCAGCCTTTCCTCATATGAGAGATGCTCCAGACCCCTAATCATCTTCGTAGCCCTCCGCTGAACTCTATCCAGTAGTTCCCTGTCTTTCTTGAACTGGGGAGCCCAAAACTGGACACAGTACTCCAGATATGACCTCACCAGGACAGAGTAGAGGGGAAGGATAACCTCCCTTGACCTGCTGGCCATGCTGTTGTCTCTCATGGTGAGCTTGTAGTCCACGAGGACATTCAGTAACTCTGCATTCAATAACTCTGCCTTCTCTGTATCCTCTATCGCCAGGGCACCCACCTCATTCAGCAGCAGGCCCACATTTTCCCTAGTTTTCCTTTTGCTGCTGCTGAAGTACTTATCTCATTCTTGACAAAATTGGGGTGAAAACAAGCACTGCAGTAACTCACAGGTCAGACATAAGAAGTTTGGTAGCACTGAATGTAGAGAGAGATGGTTGAAGCCATTGCCAATTTAAGAAATATCTTCAGCTGCACAGTGAACAAGGCCAGAGCTCCTCACTGACTGTGAAATAACTCTGATCCTAAAGTATAACAATAAGTGGTCTGCAAGGATATTAAAGAAATAAAATCCTATTTTTAGAAATATGGCTTAGGATATGAAGCAGTTATATAATCTCATACTGAACTTTTATTCCAGTTCACTATCCATTAGCACTTTTAACGTATGGAATTGACAATGGTGATTATGTGTAAACCAAAACCTGTGATCTTTGTCTTAATTCTGCTTTTTAGAAATGCCTAGACTTATTCACTAACTGTTCTTGCTCCACCACCAAACATCAAAATTTGAATAAAATTGTATTAATCCAGGAAAAACATCCTATATTTTCAAAGTGGCAGCTGCACCATGAGATTTTTCTAAAGTGACCAGACCCTTTGGTACCAAGACTTTGTAATTCAAATTCTTGAACATTGCATATTTTAGTACTGAAGGTATTCTATATACTCTTGGAATTACTCCAGTTTTGCTACTGATTTGGCACTGCCCATTAGGAAGTTTAATTTAATGAAGAGTATTTGGCTTCCAGTAATCAGAAAGTTAATGTTGCATTGACTGAAGACTTGAGACATGATGCTCAATGTCTTTCTCAGCTTTAATTTCTTGCTTGGGTTTACTTTCTACATATTACAGGTCATTTGTGAGTATTTACACTGAATGATTTCAATTTATTTCTTTTTAGTATGATCAAGATGTTCTGCAATAATTTTTCTTGTTGCTTTTTCAGATTTTCCCTATATTCTTTTATCTTTTTCAGTCTCCCTTACTTTATTCCTTTCCATTGTTTGCTTAGCATATTGCTATTCCACTAAGCACTGTCAGCTTTACTGCTTTTAATCCTGTCTCTTTTGATTTTCTTCAGAGGCTGTTCCTTCCCTGCTTTGTGGCACGCAACAGAAAGCTATTTCCTTATATTTTCTTAAAGCAAGCAATTCACATTCTAAAAAATACCTACTGTATGATGATCATTATCAGTTTACCTGTAAGCATATAATATTTTTATCTACTATAATCTACTAGTATGCTAATAGTAGATGGTGTACTAAATGTTATTTTCTTTTTTCAAACTTCTTCTATTTCTTCAACTTGTCCTGTTGAATAATTTACTGACATCTAATCACCTGTTTCAAAAGTGTTAGGTACATCTACATTGCTAAATTGGATGTTCAATTGTCTTTTGTCTGGATTTTAAAGTATTTTTAAATTTAATACGTAATACAGAATACTGCTACTACCTAGATTTGTGAATTTTAAAATAAAATTCGTAAGGTCTTATTTCTCATTTATTTTGGTTTTAGATGAGAAAAAAACTTTACATCCTACCTAAAGACAGAACCACAACACTTACATACCTCTTTTATTCTACTTAGTCATATTTTTCATGTGGATTTAAAGATTTCATAAGAATGAAAAAAAAATTGCAATAGATTTTCAAATCTTATTTGTGGTGATGATAAATCATGAAATGGCTATACCTCCTCTGTTCTATCCTTACTACAACTTCTTTTCAAAAGCTACTGAGATGATATATGAATTTTGTTGTTTGAAATTTGCTGAAATACAATATTCAACAAAAGTGTATTTTAAAAGGATTTATTTGGACCGGGCCCAAATGTATGTGTGTACGTTGGGAAACAATTAAGAACACACCACTATAATTAAAGTAATTTAACACATCTTATTAGAAAAGTGTGTATGTACCTATATAGTTTTTAAATTACACAACATAGAAAAACAGAATTCAGAGTTTAGATTACTTCAAGTTTTGGGTTTTTTTTTAAATTTCTTTAAATGCCAGTTTTAAAAACCCACATCAAACATAATCTTTTATTTACATAGTTATTCCACTGTCTTTAAATGTATGTCCCCTGTACTTGAAGTATATAACTACATAACTATATGTACTAATTTTTATTCATAATGTTACTTTTCATAAATAGATTTTTTAATATTTATACCCACCTCAAAACCTTTTTTTAAGTAGTATTGTTGCTTCTTCTGCCAAAATATAGGAAACACCAGTTTGCTTATTGACATTGGTGCTGAATTCATACTCTCATGATTTATTACCCACAGGCTAGATTTATCCAAAATTAATGAAAATTATTGCTGTAACTGTGCTGTCTCTCGCTCTTTACCCCCACATTTCATGTAGGAAAGTTCTGCTTTTCTCAATGGTATCAAACAAAGTGTGTTGGGTTTGCGTGGCAAGGTTTTGGTAGCGGGGGGGCTACAGGGGTGGCTTCTGTAAGAAGCTGCTAGAAGCTTCCCCTGTGTCTGATAGAGCCAATGCCAGCCGGCTCAAAGATGGACCCGCCACTGGCCAAGGCCAAGCCAATCAGCACCTCTGTGATAACATATTTAAGAAGTAGAAAAACACTTAGAGAGAGAGAGCTTTTGCAGCTGGAGAGAGAAGTGAGAAGATGTAAGAAACTCTGCAGACACCAAGGTCAGTGCAGATGGAGGGGGAGGAGGTGCTCCAGGCGCCGGAGCAGAGATCCCCCTGCAGCCCGTGGTGAAGACCATGGTGAAGCAGGCTGTTCCCCTGCAGCCCATGGAGGAAGGATGAGGGGGTGTAGAGATTCCACCTGCAGCCCGTGGAGGACCCCACGCCGGAGCAGGTGGAGGCACCTGAAGGAGGCTGTGGCCTGTGGGAGGCCCATGCTGGAGCAAGTTCCTGGCAAGACCGGTGGACCCATGCAGAGGGGAGCCCATGCCAGGGCAGGTTTGCTGGCAGGACTTGTGACCTCGTGGGGGACCCACGCTGGAGCAGTCTGCTCCTGAAGGTCTGCACCCCGTGAGAGGGACTCCATGCTGGAGCAGGGGAAGGATGAGAGGAGTCCTCCCCCTGAGGATGAAGAAGCGGCAGAAACACCGTGTGCTGAACTGACTGTAACCCCCATTCCCTGTCCCCCTGTGCTGCTGAGGGGGGGGAAGGTTGAAGCCGGGAGTGAAGTTGAGCCTGGGAAGATGGGAGGGGTGGGGGGAGGTGTTTTAAGAGTTGATTTTATTTTCTCATTCCTCTACTCTGTTTTGCCTAGTAATAAATCAGATGAATTCCTTCTCTAAGTTCGGTCTGTTTTGCTTGTGACAACAATTAGTGAGTGATCTCTCCCTGTCCTTATCTCGACCTACAAGCATTTCGTTATGCCTTTTCTCCCCTGTTTAGTGAATGAGGGGAGTGAGAGAGTGGCTCTGGTGGGCACCTGGCCTCCAGCCAGGGTCAACCCACCACACAAAGCAGTAACAAAAATGAACAGGCTCTTTCATGGCTTATAGCATATCAGGTTGTGCCCTGATAGGTCAGAAATTGAAGAAAACAAAGTAGTAATCTGAGGGTGTGAGAAGCACCAAAATGTTCTAATAGCTTGTGCAGGCTACCCTCTTTTCTGTTGCCTATATGCTTCATTATTCATTATTGAACACAGTTGATTTGTCCATCCTGAGGCTTTTTATAAGCTCTTCCTTTCCCTCCTCTATCAAATGTAACTGCAGGTATACCAAAGGGGCTTCTGTTCTATGCATTTTAATACTGACGGTGTGATGTTCAAATTGAACAAGTATTATCTACTTCATGTAAGTGTTCTAAGTATAGGTATACTAACTGTGGTGTCAAGAATTAATCACAAATAATATTTTCAATGCTTCCTGATTCATATAAAGATAATTGTTTGAACCTTCACTGCAGGGCAACTTTTCAGTTCAGAAGCATAAATTATTATATAATTTTGGTAATTTAAGACTCTAAAGAATTACTGTATTGAGTGTATCACATTACTTCTGAGAAACAATCATACTGTCTGAAATACTCATTTTTATTATTTCTTTAGCCTGATGTTAAGCAAATGATTAGTGGTTCAGTGACACAGCAATCAAACTGATGTCCATTGATTTGATGACAGTGTGCAGGTAATTCATGTAATCATCTTAACCAACAATTTTCAATTTATGCTATACTGCCTTAGCTATGTTCTACCTAATTCTTTCCAAAGACCTTTTATCCTTGCAGTTATGTCATAAAATTTTCTCTTATCTTAAGGGATAGCATCCTCAAAGTTATTGTAAGCCTTCCTGCATAGTGTATGAGTGTCACAGTCTTAGTACATATGTCGTTCTAACAGCTCAGACTCAAATGAGGCACATTATATTGTTTACTTCTCAGCACAATCATACGTAAAAAAATTGCCTGTAATAAATAAGTAATTGAACACTACTATATTTTGAGTTTCTCTTTACTATATGAATGCCAAGACTGAAAATAAATTATACTCCAAATCATCCTTCTCTCAAAATATTCCGGAATTATTATTCTTGTTCCCCTGATAGCTGCTATCACAGCAGCCTTTGGCATAAATAAGACAGCATCACTGGAAGCGCAGAAACACAAGAAGAGAAAAGGGTGTTCACAGCTCCAGAGGCAGTGTCATGATGGCAGCACCATGCCCTAAACCCATGTACCCTCCTTGAACTAGAAGCCAGCACCCAGGTGTGGTGGGTTGACCCTGGCTGGGAGCCAGGTGCCCACCAGAGCCGCTCCATCACTCCCCTCATTCACTAAACAGGGGAGAAAAGGCATAACGAAATGCTTGTAGGTCGAGATAAGGACAGGGAGAGATCACTCACTAATTGTTGTCACAAGCAAAACAGACCGAACTTAGAGAAGGAATTCATCTGATTTATTACTAGGCAAAACAGAGTAGAGGAATGAGAAAATAAAATCAACTCTTAAAACACCTCCCCCCACCCCTCCCATCTTCCCGGGCTCAACTTCACTCCCGGCTTCAACCTTCCCCCCGCTCAGCGGCACAGGGGGACAGGGAATGGGGGTTACAGTCAGTTCAGCACACGGTGTTTCTGCTGCTTCTTCATCCTCAGGGGGAGGACTCCTCTCATCCTTCCCCTGCTCCAGCATGGAGTCCCTCTCATGGGGTGCAGACCTTCAGGAGCAAACTGCTCCAGCATGGGGTCCCCCACGGGGTCACAAGTCCTGCCAGCAAACCTGCCCTGGTGTGGGCTCCCCTCTGCATGGGTCCACCGGTCTTGCCAGGAACTTGCTCCAGCGTGGGCTTCCCATGGGCCACAGCCTCCTTCGGGTGCCTCCACCTGCTCCGGCGTGGGGTCCTCCACGGGCTGCAGGTGGAATCGCTACACCCCCTCATCCTTCCTCCATGGGCTGCAGGGGGACAGCCTGCTTCACCATGGTCTTCACCATGGGCTGCAGGGGGATCTCTGCTCCGGCGCCTGGAGCACCTCCTCCCCCTCCATCTGCACTGACCTTGGTGTCTGCAGAGTTTCTTACCTCTTCTTACTCCTCTCTCCGGCTACAAAAGCTCTACTCTCTCTAACTTTTTCTTCTTAAATATGTTATCACAGAGGTGCTGATTGGCTTGGCCTTGGCCAGTGGCGGGTCCGTCTTAGAGCCGGCTGGCATTGGCTCTATCAGACACAGGGGAAGCTTCTAGCAGCTTCTCACAGAAGCCACCCCTGTAGCCCCCCCTGCTACCAAAACCTTGCCACGCAAACCCAACACACCAGGTAAGTGGGAAGTGTACATACAACTGGTACATGGGAAAGATCTGGAGGGAAAAGAGTTAGGCCATCCATTGGAAGCACAAGTGGCACAACTTCCCCAAGGCTCTAGAATTCTTTTTGAGTAGGAGGCATTGAAGGAGACAGTAAATGAGGGAAAGGTTGGGACTGGTACAGACTAGACATGAAAATTAATCTGTGATGCAAATATGGTAGCACAGGCATTGTCTTTAAGAACTACCTCAAGGCAGTTCAATTCCTCTCATAGTGCAGCTACTTGAGATGCAGGAACAGTTTCTGCTCTGAGGACTTTTATGTCTTAATATTATGCGTTAAGGAAGTTGTCATCCCACATTACCCTTTCTGTTTCAGCATAACTGGCTTTTCTCTGGCTTCTGTAATGTAAGGATTTCTCTGCATATGGTGATGAGACAGGTTTACTATTATTAGAAATCAATAAGTGCATGGATCATTTTCAAAGGAAATGTAAGCCATATGCTTACAGGTGTATTTCTAGCACCTGCAGACACAAGTGGTTATGAAATCATGACAATCAGGTGGCAGGAAGAAAAGGTACTTGCTTTTTTTGTGTCTCACAGTTTGACTAGTGAGAGTGGCTGCCCATTCACTGAGAATACTGTGTGCTGGGCTCATTTGTCTGTACTTTGAAGAGAGTAATTTTTCTGTGCTTAAGATCCAAGCCTGTAGTCACTCCTTTTCTTGTAGTTATTCAAATGGTGACACACATCCTGAATGTAGATACATGTCATGTTCTTACTAGTGATAGGAGATGCACAGCATTTTGGAGCTCTGACTTTGGGATCTCCTTAACACCTCCCCAAACTTGCTGTATGCGGTACATGACACCCCCTATACTTACAGCAAGATTCAACAGTCAGTGGTATAAAGAGCCCTTTGATACAATCTAAGCTTCTCCTCTAGTTTCAGGGAAGATATAATCCCCTTTTCTCTTTAGGAAAATAAGATTATCTGGAGTTATCTGTTGGTGCAAGCTGCTTCTCTCAAAAATTCTGTTCTGTACTGGTGTTTGAAAACATAACTACTATGTTGAGCATGATTTTTATTTTTTTTCCCCATAACTTCTTGTGTGCTTACTGATATATTTATAATACTCCCTATAAGACATTTTACTATATGAACAGGTCATTTAAATGCGTCGTATGACCTCGTATTACTTGAAGGCTAAGGTCCTGTCTCCTATGGCTTTATTTTCTGTTGGCAGTCTGGACAGAATGAAAACAATACAATCAGGTGTGTAATATGAATGTTTTGCATATTAGAGAAAGGGAAGTTTTTGCTTAAGAATGCGACCTGCTTCTAGTCAGGTGCTGGTCTTTACTCCTTTAAGATTTTGTTCATTCTGAAAAAAAAATCGGAAAGGCTCTTCTTGCAATTAGAGTGAAAGTCAAACTGTTCATGCTTTGCAAGGGTCATGGCTATATTATTGACCTGCAGTTAACTGTGAGACTTTTCCTCTGGCCTACTAAGAAAATGGCAGACTCTCCAGCTGACTGACTTGAATGCCTTGGAATTAGGATCCTGCCATGCTCCAAGGCTCAAATAAATTTAGTGCCACTTTAAGCAAAACCAGTGTCAGACTTGGATAAGGCTGATCATTAGACAGCTTTAAAGGTAAAACTGTCAACTTAATTCTTAAAATATTTAGATATTCTTATCCCCCTTTAAGAGACTATCTAAGCTACATCTTCAACATTCTGCCATACTTCACAAGAACTTTCCTACTTAGCCTCCTTTGCATTATGCATTGGATACCTCTGAATGCCAGTTTGTGTGAAAATCTGCCTCTATATTTAACACATTAACTACAAGAGTGTATGTTTGCCTTTACTAAACATTCTTTATAGTAATGACTATCTCACAAACACCAGAACAAGAGTGTCCTGTGATCAGAGATCACTTTTCTTTATATAGACGTCCTTTTTTCCAAGTTAAGTAATCTTCCTAAAAGGGAAGCATGTATTTGTCTAGCAAAACAGATTCCTTATTAAAAGACAGTTTGTAATGAAATAGGTTAATATTCAAAATATCATCTTTAAAGGTTTTTTAATCACAGTCATTAAAGCAAACAATGAAAACTACATGTTTTTAAATAAAGTCTTTGAGTTGCTCTTCTAAGTAAGTTGAGGTGGGCTTTTAATAATAATAGTTTATCTAAGTCACCTTGCTCTTCGTATCAATTCTTTCCCACCTGAGATGAAAAATACAGTTTATAATGAAAGTGTTTTCAGTTGCCTCCAGAGTTAAGCATTTTTACAGATCATTGTGAACTTCAAGGATCCCCTAAGTCTAATAGAGATATAATAATTGTAGAAAACAGTTTGGAAGAATGAGTAATTGTTTTAATACCAGTAGTGAATCCTACTCTGTAGAGAGAAAATTATTTTTGTAAAACTGTTACTCTGTAAAAAGGATGCATGAACTAAATTAACAAGTTTTATTATCTATACTAGATAAAACTTGAAAACTGAAATTCATAGACTTAGCTTTACTAGTTTCTTCTAACCCTTCTGCTTCATTTTAACTGCTTGGACCTGAAAAAAAAAACCCTATAGATTTAAATTTTACCCACCTATTTAAATTCAGCTATAAACTCAACTCTGTCTTGGCTAAATAAGCATAAAAACCAATAACATGGTGAGAAGTTCTCATGTTGAATTTCAGTGTTTAAAACTTGTTTTTTTAGAAATAATTGTTCTATAGTAGTGCATTTTTCTCTCCTTTAATACTACACATTTTTATTATAATTGGCCTTGAAATCTGGAATATCTTTGCTTAAGTTTCCTTTCCTTAGCTTCAAAGTGATGTAACAGTAAGATTTAATTTATTCATTCTATGCCTCTCTAGTTTAATGCTAGGGTGTTTCTAGGCAGAATTTTCTGTAGATTTAAACTGTTTAAGAATGTCGTGGTTCAGCCCCAGCTGGCAGCTGAGCACCACGCAGCCGCTTGCTTGCTCCCCCCCCACCCCCTCCAGTGAGATGGGGAGGAGAATGGGAAGGAAAAGGCAAAAAATTAACCCTCTCAGCTGAAACCAGAACAAGGACCTTGGTGTCTGAATCCACATTGACAGAAATCCTCAGGACTGTATGATTACAGAGATGGCCGAAAAATGAGAAATCTCCCGATTAGTACTGAGTCACTACATAGAAAAAAACCACACACACAAAAACCCAACTAAACAAAAACAAAATAAAACCTATAAAGCTATGTTAATTATAAATGAAAGCAGAAATCTCAGTTATTTTCCAATATTGTTTTTGTGGTGTTAACTTTTACATTTTCTTCCAATTTTTGTACTGCATATGAAATCAAACTGCATTGGAGTAGAAGGGAGACTGTGACTTCATTTGCCAGGTGAGGGACCATGAAGAAACACATTTCTGTATGAAGATTAAGTATTGTAAATTGCTGTAATGCTTAGAACAAAATGTGAATAATGAATTGAAGTAGAGGTTTTTCTCTTGGTGTTTAATAATTCATTCTGAACTGTAAAAAGAGTTATTTCTTCTGTTGAAATATATGGGGCTATGCTATGGTAGTACTCTTGATTTATAATCCTTGCCCTACAGATTCACCAGAAAAATCTTTTACCTTGATATAGGTATAAATTACATTGAACACTGGGAAGGCTCAGACCAGAAAAAGAAATGGAACAGCACTGAGGCTTCCTCCTGAAGGAAATTTATAGAATCATAGAATGGTTTGGGTTGGAAGGGACCTCAAAGATCATCTAGTTCCAACCTCCCTGCTGTGGGCAGGGATATCTTCCACTGGATCAGGTTGCCCAAAGGCTCATCCTACCCGGTCTTAAACACTTCCAGGGATGGGGCATCCACAACCTCTCTGGGCAACCTGTTCCAGTGCCTCACCACTCTAACAGTAAAGAATTTCTTTCTAACATCTCATCTAAATCTCCCCTCCTTCAGCTTGAACCCATTACCCCTTGTCCTGTCACTACACTCCCTCATAAACAGTGCCTCTCCATCTTTCCTGTAGGCCCCCTTCAGGCACTAGAAGGCTGCTATAAGGTCTCCCCGGAGCCTTCTTTTCTCCAGGGTGAACAATCCCATCTCTCTCAGCCTGTCCTCATAGGAGAGGTGCTCCAGCCCTCTGATCAGCTTCATGGCCTTCCTCTGGACTCGCTCCAACAGCTCCATGTCTCTCCTGACTGGGGGCCCCAGAGCTGGATGCAGTACTCCAGATGGGGTCTTACAAGAGCGGAGTAGAGGGGCAGGATCACCTCCCTTGACCTGCTGGTCATGCCTGTTTTGATGCAGCCCAGGACACGGTTGGCTTTCTGGGCTGCAAGCACACACTGCTGGCTCATTTTGAGCTTCTCATCAGTCAATACCCCCAATTCCTTCTCCTTGGGGCTGCTTTCAATCCATTCCTCGCCCAGCCTATAGTCATGCTTGGGATTGCACCGACCCATGTGCAGGACCTTGCACTTGGCCTTGTTGAACTTCATGTGGTTCACACAGGCCCACCTCTCCAGCCTGCAAAGGTCCCTCTGGATGGCATCCCTTCCCTCCAGCGTGTCAACCACATCACACAGCTTGGTGTCATCAGCAAACTTGCTGAGGGTGCACTCGATCCCACTGTCCATGTCGCCGACAAAGATGTTGAGCAGTGCCGGTCCCTGTACCGACCCCTGAGGAACACCACTCGTCACTGTTCTCCACTTGGACATTGAGCCGTTGACCACAACTCTTTGAGTGCGACCAGCCAGCCAATTCCTTAACCACCGAGTGGTCCATCCATCGAATCCATGTCTCTCCAATTTAGAGACAAGGATGTGCAGGACAGTGTCAAATGCCTTGCACAAGTCCAGGTAGATGGCGTCAGTTGCCCTTCCCTTATCCACCAACGCTGTAACCCCATCAGAGAAGGCCAAGTTTGTCAGGCACGATTTGCCCTTAGTGAAGCTGTGTTGGCTGTCACCAATCACCTCCTTGTTTTCCATGTGCCTGAGCATAGTCTCCAGGAGGGTCTGCTCCATAATCTTGCCAGGCATGGAGGTCAGACTGACCGGCCTGTAGTTCCCTGGGTCTTCCTTTTTACCCTTCTTAAAAATGGGGGTTATGTTCCCCCTCTTCCAGTTGGCAGGAACTTCGCCACACTGCCAGGACTTCTCAAATATGATGGCGAGTGGCCTGGCCACTTCATCCGCGAGTTCCCTCAAGATCCACGGATGCAACTCATCAGGTCCCATGGACTTGTGCACTTTCAGGTTCCTTAGATATTCTCGAACCTGATCTTCTCCTACAGTGGGCGGTTCTGCATTCTCCCAGTCCCTGCCTTCTGCAACCTGGGCAGTGTGGCTCAAGGATTTTCCAGTGAAGACTGAGGCAAAAAAGTCATTGAGTACCTCAGCCTTCTCCATATCCTGGGTAACCAGTTCACCCATCTCATTCCGGAGGGGACCCACATTTTCTCTCGTCCTCCTTTTCTCACTGACATACCTATAGAAGCTTTTCTTGTTGTCCTTGACATCCCTGGCCAGACTAATTTCTATCAGGGCTTTGGCTTTCCTAACCTGATCCCTGGCTGCTTGGACAGTTTCTCTGTATTCTTCCCAGGCTACCTGCCCTTGCTTCCACCCTCTGAAGGCTTCCTTTTTTCGTTTGACTTTGCTCAGGAGCTCCTTGTTCATCCACAGGGGCCTCTTGGTGGTTTTGCTTGACTTCCTCTTTGTTGGGATGCATCGCTCCTGAGCTTGGAGGAGGTGACCCTTGAATATTAGCCAGCTGTCTTGGGCCCCTCTTCCTTCCAGGGCTTTGTGCCACGGTATTCTACCAAGCAGATCCCTGAAGAGGCCAAAGTCTACTCTGCTGAAGTCCCGGGTAGTGAGCTTGCTGCGTGCCCTCCTCACTGCCCTGAGAATCCTGAATTCCACCATTTCGTGGTCACTGCAGCCAAGGCTGCCCTTGAGCTTGACATCCCCTACCAGGCCCTCCTTATTGGTGAGAATAAGGTCCAGCACGGCACCTCTCCTCGTGGGCTCCTCTATCACTTGGAGGAGAAAGTTGTCATTGACACATTCCAGGAACTTCCTGGATTGCTTGTGCTCAGCTGCGTTGTCCCTCCAGCAGATGTCAGGGTGGTTGAAGTCCCCCATAAGGACCAGGGCGTGTGAGCATGAGGCTGCTCCTATCTGCCTATAGAGGGCTTCATCTGCTCGGTCTCCCTCGTCAGGTGGCCTGTAGCAGACCCCCGCTATGATGTCCCCTGCCCCAGTGCTCCCTTTAATCCTGACCCATAGGCTCTCGGCGGGCTCCTCATCCATCCCCAGGTGGAGTTCCATGCACTCCAGCTGGTCATTGACATAGAAGGCAACACCCACTCCTTGTTTCCCCTGCCTGTCCTTCCTAAAGAGCCTGTACCCTTCCATCCCAACACTCCAGTCACAGGAGCTATCCCACCACGTCTCTGTGATGCCAATAGCGTTCCAGGTGCACACACGTCTCCAGCTCCCCTTGTTTATTCCCCATGCTCTGTGCATTCGCGTAGAGGCATTTCAGTTGTGCCCCTGATGAGGCTGACTTATTGGCTGGGGTGGCTGGAATTCTTTTGATGTATTCTCCCAGTGTTACCCCGTTGGTTCCTGTTGCATCCGGAGCCCCCAGCTCGTCTCCTCTAGGCTTCGAGCGTGCTGTAGTGCATCCAGCACGTCTCTGAGCAGTAGGCCGAGGGCCCTCACCAGCACCCCATCCTTCCAACCTGGGCACATCAGCCCACAACATGTCGCTGGCAAGCCTGATGTTATCCCCCTCCCCCTTCGACAATGACAGTACCAACACTCTTGACTCTCTTCTCTAAGCGATACCCAGATTCTTGCACATTGAGGTAAAGAAAATTCCTGCAGAGTTCATAACATTCAGAAAATATACATTATTTATACAAGTTTCCATATCTCATTATCTTTGTTTCTACTACGCAGGACATTTCTGAAGTTCAGTGTGGGTGAGGAAGTGAATTTTAGCTAGATAATAATAAGAGTACTGTTTTTGCAGTAATCATACAGACATTTTAGGGATTTGTGGAATGCACATTCAATGAACAACAGAAAAAGGGGCATTCACAAGAAGATGCTGTAGGTGTGCTTTAGCCACTGTCATGGACAGTGTAGGCAAATCTGAGATAACAAAACCACATTCAGATATGATCCTTAACTCATCTGCTGTGAGTGACTGAATTCCTAGGGGTGGAATGTAAGCTCGCTGATCATTACACCCTGACAAGGGAAGAAGGTTCAGAAGAGCTGGACAAGCAGGATGTGCTCATGAAGCTCAAGGAGTAAGGCACGGTGTGACCAACCACAGCTGTTGCAAAAAAGCTGACTGTATCTCAACACAAAAGAGACCAGAGAGCGACCTTTCTTTTAGGTAAACAGCTATGTCAGTTACTTACATCTGTATTGTGTTATGTAATATATTTTTTGTATCAGTCCACTAAATCAGAAATCCCTTGTAACGTCAACTATCTTTAGATAAGTATATTAAACATTACACACTCCATGGTTGGAATATCTACAAGAACCTGGTTAGAGAGTATTGGACTCTGACATCTGTTTATAATGTATCTACTAATACATACTACACCTGAATTCCCATCCCACCCCTCTGGGGTTTTTGTTTGTTTGTTTGTTTGTTTGTTTGTTTGTTTGTTTGTTTGGGGGGGTTTGTTCTTTTGTTTTCTTTCCCATTTTCCTTCTCAGTTTTGTGAGAAAGGTCAAGTTAACAGCAGCCAGCTAGCAAGCGATGACAGAACTCAACGTGAATAGCTTTTTTGACTTTTACCAGTTTTCTTCTGTCAGATCTAAGCAGTCCAAGATTTTTTGGCTGCAGAAACTTCTTTTGAAAGCAAAACAGAACAAACAAATAGTCATCTCACTCCTCTCCCTCCGAGTTTAGAAAGAGTCTCTTGAAAGGATTTTTTCAATGTATTAATAGCAAGAGTGGGTCTAAGGAAAATATTGGACCAATACTTGATGAAGATGAACACCTGACTAACAGGTATGAAGAAAAAGAGAAGGCATTCAATGCTTTTTTTTGTTTGTTGGTTTGGTTTCTGTGGAGGTTTTTTTGTTTGTTTTTGTTTTTCCCCTCAGTCTTTAATAATACTGACAGAGCTTGGGCTGCCTGGTCCTCCAAGTTGGAGGACCGTGACTGTGGGAACAGTGACTTCCATTTGTGGACACTGAAATTGTAAGGCCCCAGTTGCATCAGCTGAATGCTCCTGAGTCCATAAGGCCTGGTGGGATTCATCCCAGAGCACTGAAGGAACTAGCAAATATTACAGCAGAACCCTTCTCAATCATCTGCCAAAGGACTTGGGAGTCTGGGGAGGTCCCTGCTGACAGGAAGCTAGACAGTATTATTCCAAATTACAAGAAGGGCATGAGGGAAGAGCCAAGAAACTACCGACCTGTTAGTCTAACCTCAGTACCTGGAAAAATTATGTGGAAGATCATACTGGGTGCTACTGAAAGGCATTTAAAGGACAATGCAATCATCAGGCACAGTTAATGTGGGTTCACAAAGGCAAAGTCCTGTCTAATTAATATATCTTTATATAGAATCATAGAATCATAGAATGGTCAGGGTTGGAAGGGACCTCAAAGATCGTCTAGTTCCAACCTCCCTGCTGCGGGCAGGGACACCCTCCACTAGACCACGCTGCCCAAAGCCTCATCCTACCTGGTCTTAAACACTTCCAGGGATGGGGCATCCACAACCTCTCTGGGCAACCTAACAGTAAAGAATTTCTTCCTAACATCTCATCTAAATCTCCCCTCCTTCAGCTTAAACCCATTACCCCTTGTCCTGTCACTACACTCCCTCATAAACAGCGCCTCTCCATCTTTCCTGTAGGCCACCCTCAGATACTGGAAGGCCACAATTAGATCTCCCTGGAGCCTTCTTTTCTCCAGGGTGAACAATCCCAACCCTCTCAGCCTGTCCTCATAGGAGAGGTGCTCCAGCCCTCCAGTCAGCTTTGTGGCCTTCCTCTGGACTCGCTCCAACAGCTCCATGTCTCTCCTCTCCCCAGAGCTGGGTGCAGTACTCCAGGTGGGGGTCTCACAAGAGCGGAGTAGAGGGGCAGGATCACCTCCCTCGACCTGCTGGTCACACCTCTTTTGATGCAACCCAGGACACGGTTGGCTTTCTGGGCTGCAAGCGCACACTGCCAGCTCATGTTGAGCTTCTCATCGATCAATACCCCCAAGTCCTTCTCCTTGGGGCTGCTTTCAATCCATTCCTCGCCCAGCCTATAGTCGTGATAAGGTCACCCACACAGTGGATGAAGGGAAGGTGGTAGATGTCAGTTTTCTGTATTTTAGTAAGGCTTTTGATACTGTTCCTCACAGCAACCTTCTGCACAAGTTGTCCAACTGTAAGATCAGCAGGTACACGGCGCTCTGGGTAATGGACCGGCTGAATGGCAGGGTTCAAAGAGTTGTAGTGAATGGGGCTACATCTGGCTGGTGCCCAGTCACCAGCGGTGTTCCTCAGGGCTCAATTCCAGGGCTAGTTCAATGATCTGGATGCAGCAGTTGAATGCACCATTAGTAAGTTTGCTGATGATAGACAAGAGGCCTTGAAGAGGAACCTAGATAGACTGGAGCATGAGGCAATCATGAATGGCATGAAATCAAACAAGAACAAATGCTGGATTCTGCACCTGGGACAGAGTAATGATGGACATAAGTGTTAATAGGGAGAGGAGTGGCTGCAGGGCAGCCATGCAGAAAGGGATCTGGGGGTGCCGGTTGACAGCAACTCAATATGAGCCAGCAGTGTGCTGTGGCAGCCAAGAGGGCAAAACACACCCTGGGGGATATCAAACACAGCATAGCCAGCCGGTCAAAAAAGGGGATTGTCCCACTGTATTTAGCATTGGTGGAATCTCACCTTGACTGTTGTGTGCGGTTCTGGGCCCCACAGTTTAAGAAGGATGTTCAGAATGCACCCAGAGGAAGGCAGTCCAGCTGGTGGAAAGGCTGGAAGGCATGTTCTGTGAGGAGTGGCTAAGGACTTTGGGTTTGTCTGGTTTGGAGAAAAGGAGGTTGAGAGCTGATTTCATTGGTCACTACAGCTTCCTGAGGAGGGAAGTGGAGAGGGAGGTGCTGATCTCTTCTCCCTGGTATCCAGTGACAGGATGCCTCGGAACAACTCAAAGCTGCATCAGGAAGCAGCTGTGCTTTTAACATTAGGAAACATTTCCTTGTGAGACAGCGGTCAAACACTGGAACAGGCTTCCTAGAGAGATGGTCAATGCCCCAAGCCTGTCAGTCTTTAAGTGGCATTTAGACAATGCCCTTAATAACACTCTTTAACTTTTGGTAAGCCCTGAAGTGGTCAGACAGTTGGATCAGAACTGAAACTGAAGTATTCTCTTTTCTCTTCTCTTCTCTTCTCTTCTCTTCTCTTCTCTTCTCTTCTCTTCTCTTCTCTTCTCTTCTCTTCTCTCCTCTCCTCTCCTCTCCTCTCCTCTCCTCTCCTCTCCTCTCCTCTCCTCTCCTCTCCTTTCTTCTCACTTTTTAATCTATTCTTATTACAAAAGATCCAGGTTTTGATCATTATTGTGCTTGCTCTGAAAATAATTAATTAGATCTAGTAAGTTTATTTTCATAAACTACAGATGTTATTACTTGTATGTATGATGATATAATATAAAATCATATATGCATATATGTACGATCATATTTTTATCATGCCCCAAAATGCTTTAACTAGTTGGATACATAAGAAGATTCATAGCTGAAAATTCATGCAGGAAAACATTAATTTTGTTTTATTGTTATTAAAATCTTAATTGTTTTCTCCTTCACTTATTTCTCAGCTGTGTTTAAGTATTTTTGCACAATAATGTTCACCAAATAACTGGGACTATTTCCTACATTGGATAGACATAGGAAGGCAGTGTTATTTAGCTAGAGGAAGCAAGAAGTTAGATATAGATACTTCAAATACTAAGTATCCCAGCTTTCTGAAAGCTACTCATATCCATTTGTCTCCACAAACAGTTGTCAGGTAAAGCACATTCCACTGTATTTTAACATATTTCTACTTAAGGAACCGCACCCCATATTATCCATGCAATTTCCATGTTTTTGTTTTCTTTTGAATATTACACATTCCTCAACTACAGGTCAGAGAAGCCCACCCAGGAAGCCCACCTGGGCAGCCAGCAGCCTACGGGTGAACCACAGGAAAGTGGGACAGGAAGCGCTGTGCTTATCTCCACACTTCTCCTAAGCAGCCATAACGGCAGGATTTACTATCTTTTCCTGAGTTCTGGTGTTTTTGATAGTATCAGCTTGTCTAGATTAGTAAAGAAAGCATTAAAGAAGAAATGACTGTGACTGACTAATAAACCCCTACAATGGAAGAAGGCTCACAGGACAAGGGCAAGCAGGACATGCTCATGAAGCTCAGGGAGTAAGGCAGGGTGTGACTGACCACAGCTGTTGCAAAGAAGCTGACTTTATCTCAACACAAAAGGGACTAGAGGCTGACCTTTCCTCTATGTAAACAGCTATCAACAGTTGAGTGGATCAGTGGTGGTGAAAATGGCTCTCCCTCAGTTCATTAAGAGAGTGTGGATGTCTTCCTGAGTTAGCCAGACCAGTATGCAGCAGTGAATATGTGGCTCAGCCCAAAATAGTATATAAACCCAGAAAACTAGCAAAAGCATTTCAAAGAGAGCAAGAGGCTTGAGCTGGTTTCAACCCACATATGCCTTCCTGGAGACTGGGAACACCAAGAATTGTGATGTTGAGCATGCTATAGAGACCAGTAACAAGCATCACATTAGTACTGTGACTGAACTGTGTATTGCAATTGCTATATTTTACTAAGTGTAGGTTATATTTTTATTGTGTTTTCTGTATATTTTGTACCACTCTGCTAAATCAGAAATGCCATGTAACATCAACTATCTTCAAATAAGTAAATTTGATATAAATGATTACACCCTCCACATGTAGATGATTACACCCTCCACATGTGGAATATCTCAGAGAACCTGGTCACAGAGTATTGGACTCTGACATCTGCTTAGCTAAATGCTCATCCAGTGAGACCTTACTATTACTATTACTGACATCTGTATGCATTTTTTAAAAAAATTAAACACCCTCAGGAGTACCATTTATTTGTGTTTTTTTTCTTTTTCCAGCTTCAAGCAGTCTGAACAACACAATGGAAGATGAACTTCAGTGCTGCTAAATGTAACATATTCTGGGTTAACATGGATAATTAGAACCACTTATACATACTGTTTGTTTTTTATTGTAAGCAATTTAATGGAAGTGCTCAAAGCAATGTTTTGGTAGACACTGCAATCAGCATGTTATTCAGTACAGTCAAAGCCATATTTTAAAAAACACAAAACAAAATGAAAAAATAAGATGTGGAGTATTTCTAAGGCAGAAAAGTGTCATTATAAAATTATAGTTTAATTACTCTGCCATATAATATAACCTTATCTGGAATGTTAGCTTATATTGCTGTCTCAGAGGCATTCAGCAGCTGTACAGTAGGTAGATATAAGTATTACATTGAAACGTGTCTGCCATATTGTACATTGTTGTTCATGTCCCCATTTTATACAAATGAAGTACAGTGTTACACTTGTTCAAGTACTGATACACATATATATAAATAGGTATACACATAAATGCTTTTTTAAACTAGGAAAGCAAAGAAACAACATTTTCCTCTTGTACACTCCATAAAAAGTGGTTAGTCGTAGAACGGAAACAAAACAAAAAAACCCCTCCAAGACAAAAAAACATTTTTACAAAGAGTCACTGAGATTGGTACAGTCTCCCTGGATCATTATGGTCTGAGAACTTACTCACTGTCTTTCCCCCATCACTCTTTCCTGCTGCTCCCTTTGTGCTTTTTACTTCTTCCTTATGCAGCTGGCAGGACACAAATCATGACCAAGTATGTGCATTCCGCAAGTGAGGTTCATGCCTTTCTTGATGAGATTTCTCTAAATGTGGGGAACTTTACTGTCTAATTTGTGGGATATCTGGGAAAAGGAGGATGGGGTGTATGTTAGAGAGGTGAATGGAGTTGCCTGCCTTGTGTGGTAGTGAACTACATGTGAGGTTGCTGCCAGGCAAACCTGTACATTGAGGCATTGGGGTCTCGCTGACAATGACAACAGAAAAGTTTCCTCATATTTAATTATTTTTAAAAAGCTGGATCAGTTTCCTGATCATGGTTCATGGCCATGTAAAAAGTTATGGCAGAACAGTTAGATGTTATGGAAAATTGCTTTATCCCATTGGATCTTCACTTTAATTTCACACTGGTATTCAGTCCACTATATCAGACTTTAAATGATCATAGAATCACAGCTTAGTTTGGGTTGGAAGGGATCTTTAAAGGTCATCTAGTCCAACCCAACTGCAGTGAGCAGGAACATCTTCCACTAGATCACTCACCTCCACTCAGAGCCTTGTCTGAGCTGACCTTGAATGTTTCCAGGGATGGGGCATTTACTACCTCTTGGGGCAACCCGTTCCAGTGTCTCACCACCCTCATCGTGAAAAATTTCTTCCTTATATCCAGTCTGAATCTAATCTTTTTTTTTTTTTTTTTTTGTTTAAATCCATTACCCCTTGCCCTAGCATTACCCCTTGTCCTAGCATATGATGTCCAATCTCCTTCCATGTGGACTGCAACATTCACATTTAGTTCATGGAGATTAGCTCATGAGTTTTCAAAACCACAGCTTCAGGTATATTGTTCTTTTAAATGTAGAAATTAATGAACACAAACAGATCTTTTAAACAAAGAATTATCTTGAAATAATTTAAGATGAGGATCTCAGTATCTGTTTTATTTGTTTAAGAATTTATATAAATGCTAATTTATGTTAAGCACCTGCTGGCCATAGTTTAACATTAAGGTGTGAGATGCACTTCACATGCTTTCATCACAGGGTCTGAAATTCTTTTAAATTAAATCTTCCTCAGAAAGAATTTTCTTCAGTTTTACTAGGTAGTTGCTAAGAACTTACATTGTGCTGAATGTAGGGGGTGGAAATTCTTCATATATTTTTAGTGTTTCCATATGGCTTTACAGGAAATTTAATGAAGACATCGGGAGTTATTTTAGATTGTATTTTTTCTGATTAATCTCAGATTGCAGCAAATTTTATAAAATAGTTTTTCTTTTCATAGACTCTGATATAAAAAATAGAATATCTTGCTTTCTTGGCATTAGATCAAGAGGAATAAACACACTCAAGGTTTTGAAATGCTGTTCAGTGCAAGTGTGTTGAATTCAAAATGTGATGTGTGATGGATTTTCCTTTATTACCACTACAAAATCTTAATGTTGCCATGTGAATCACTGGGATGTATGTCATCATTTTTTTTTGCTGTTGTGTACACAGATACTTCTTTTTAGAGTACAAAGCGTGTAACCCATAATAGTGGGTGGTAAGAAACAGGATTGTTTTGTGAGCTTTCCTGGGTATAGAAAAGTTAGTTTAATGCTGCATTCCTTAAAGTGCACCTCAGGCCTAGGACAGATCCACTTATCCTCTGCTGATGTAAAGACAAGAGTGAAAACATACACTCTGATGTTAAAAAAGTTAAGTCTATGAAATAGCTAATGTTCCCTTACAATCTGTCATTGTTCATAATCCTATGTAGGCTGTATATTCTTTATTTCCCTATACTTACCTATTGTCATGGGTCAGCCCCAGCCGGCAGCTGAGCACCACGCAGCTGTTCGCTCACTCCCCCTCCCCCCCTCCCTTCCCCCGAGGGATGGGGAGGGGAATGGGAAGAAAGGGTAAAACTCATGGGTTGGGACAAGGACAGTTTACTGGGACAGCAAAGGGAGAGGGAAACAACAACAGTAGTACTTAGAACAGAATACACAAAACGGGTGATACACAGCACAGTTTCTCACCCAACAACCCACAACTCAGACCTCACACTCAGACCCGTCCCGAGCCTCCCCGCCCCTCCCCGATTAGCCCTCTTTTACGCTAAGTGTGACATCACATGGTATGGAATTCCCCCTTTGGCTAGTTTGGGTCAGCTGTCCTGGCTGTGTCCCCTCCCAACTCCTTGTGCACCCCCAGCCATCCCGCTGGCAGGGCGGTGCGAGAAGTGGAAAAGGCCTTGGCTCTGTGTAAGCACTGCTCAACAACAACAGGTCCATATAACAAAACCATCTCTGTATTATCAACACTGTTTCCAGCACAAATCCAAAACACAGCCACATACTAGCTACTGTGAAGAAAATTAACCCTCTCAGATGAAACCAGGACACTTATAGAGGGCTAAGCCAGAATATTACTCTATGTAACCTTATGATAAATTCATCCAATTATAGTAACTAAAAAATTGAACTACATAACCAAGAAGACTAATTGCTGTATTTCAAATGAATAAAAAATACAAAATATAGCTTGACAGGACAAACAGCTTTGTGACACTCTCATCTTATATTTTTATTTTTTAAAGGCTATTTGCTGACTCATTTGTGCTAAATGACTGTGTTCAGGCCACACATAGTGCCCATTTCTTCCCTGACTTCTCTTTTTAATTCTATTCCATCAATCTAATTATCTTCCTTGAATTTTAAGTTGTTTTGTCTTTCTGAGATTAGTTTTATTAATCTTTTTTTCTAAATATATCATATTCTCGTCTTCACACACTTGAGAAAGTTATAAATATATAGATTTCTTAATATTTATTGACAGTCTCATGCATCTTTGTTCATAATGTGTGGCAATATTTTCTTTTTTTAACAAGTTTCCACAAAGTGAGAAAAAAAAATAGTACAGCTGTACCATACATGGCAACTTATTACTTTTTATCAATAGTAATTTGTACTTTTGTTATATATATCCATATTTGATTTAAGTAGTATTTTAATAAAGGAAAGTTAAGGGTAATGAACCTTCTCCTTTTGCATTTCAGTCTGGGGTTTTTTACAGAAAAAAAGAATGGGAGATGTTAAAAAAAAAAAAAGTGCCACTCAAGGGAAAGCAGATTTCTTATTGATCACACAATGAAGCCTTTAGTTGTTCTTTCTGCACAATTATCAAGAAGTTGTACCATTTACTCCGGTGTAAGATTTTTTTGATTTGGTGGAGTAAAATGGGTGGCTTAATACCTTTGGAACACTGCACCAAAGCTGTGCGCACTAGCCAATACATCCAAATCACAGCTTGCTACTTAGAAATGCATTGAGTTTTATTTGTTACTAGTGAATAAAATGTTCGGGGTTTCATTAAACATGAAAAATTTTTCACATGTATATACATACACTCTTAATATGAGCACATATGCACTATGTGCAGAGAAAGTTAATAATAGAATTGTCTATGTTTTTTATTTATCCTATGTATAGTTTATGTAAAACTTAGAGTGATACATGCAGCCTTTGACACAACTAAATTTTGTTTTGATTCTTTTTTTTTCTACCAGCTCCCAATGTATTTCTTTTGGAAATTACTTTCATTGTTCTGTATTGATATTGTAGTAGCTGTAAATTTTAAGTGTCATCTAGGTTTTCTTGTTCAATCAGAAATCACATTTTATATGTTAATTTTACCCTTCATTGTTTGCTCTGTGGTTTGTTTTTAATAATCATCTTTTACAGAGGCTCGTGGAGGATTCTTAAAACCATTATCCCTTTGTGATTCTACAATGCAATGAACAATATTTGTAATACAATATTTTCCTTAAATCCATGGATATTATTGTTATACTGTTTTTCAAAATTACTAGAGTGGCTTCATGTAACTGAATTAAATATAGTTTAATTAACTTAAAGTAAATTAAATTACACATTAGCACTAATAACTTTAAGCTTTAGAATGCATTTGAATTGGGAAAAGGATTTGAATACCTGGCTTAACAGCTCTAGTGTGGTACAAAATTAATTAGTATTATACATATCTTAGCTCCTTTCAAGACATGCACAGATGGGATAACAAAACTAGAAAGATAAGGAGCTCTGAAACTCTCTTTTTTAATTTACTAATTAAAGAAGGTATTTGCTATTGTAAGCAACTGAACTAAAACAAGATTAGCTATTGAAGAAAAAAACCCACCAACCCTACAGAAGTATTAAGGACTGAATCATAACATTATTTTACTTGAGGTCAAATTATTTTAATTGTTATGAAAGTAGAAGAAGAAAGAGCACTGTTCTTAATCTTAGTCTTTTTTCCCAAAGTGATTAAATTATGTGATTAAAATGAAAAATAAGAAAGAAAGGTAGAAAAAGGAGATTTCTTTCTAACTGGACCTATTTCCTTAAGATACAGTTGCATCTTTCATTTTGTTAAAGACATTATCAGGCTTATCTTTAAGTTCTCTTTTGAAAATAATTCATAGACTCTTGACCACTGTGTTAGTTTATGCTTTTTACTTTATTTTTTCACAGCATGATGAAGAAATTTCTGATGATTCTGAAGTACAGTTACATCAGATGCCACAAGTAGAAAGGAGCTGAACTACTTTATGAGATTATTCAGAAAGGCATGACAAAATATAATACAAAAAGAAACCTATAGCAACTTGATAAAATCTGTTTCCTTTCAGAGAATTTTTTAAATTTTATTTTTAATAATGAGGCAGGTTGCTAAAACCAGCCAAAGATAGTTCAGATTGTCTAAGAGAGACTCAAGAAAGAAACTGCTGTTATTACTGAAAGTATAAAACTGTAGGGCTAGCAAAACCAGTAAGTAACATATCAGACTGGGCCAGTGCTGTCTGAGGGTACCACTCATGGCAGCTGGAGAAAGACAGTAAAGCATACTCATTTTTCTGACAGTGTAAGCATCAGGCCTTCAGGAGAGTGGGGATCAATACTTGCTCACCACTGCGTAACATCACTGTTTGCCAGATGTATAAGAATACTTCCACTCAAACCAATGAAATTCTCCTATGATAGCTGGTCCATATCTAGACCTACAGTATATAAGTATACTTTGACATATAGAGAAATATCAAGACAATGGAATTACAAATAAACATATTGGTTTGTTAAAACTGACAAAACTGAAATGGAAACTTTATTGGCTAATGTGAAGAAGCAAGCCCATGATGGTTTTGGGAAAGCACACGGGGTCACTTTTAGATAGGAGATCACTCTGTCAAACAAAGTACGGATTTGGAAAAAAAAGAATCTTAGGCATATCAAAGGCAAATAGGAAAGACATTGAATAGGAACATATTATCCCATCACAAGCAGGATAAAAATTGTCATCAGTGATCACAGCAACACTGTGCACTGATTTTCCACACAGTCAATTTGAGGAAGACTTGTATCTGTTTTCATATAGAGCAAGATGGTAAATAGGTTAAGTTAAACACTGAAGTTATCAAATCAAAGGCAAGAAGATACTAAGCAGTCACAGGAAGCATACTAGAGAAGGGAAGGAGACTGCTAAGAAAGGAGTGGGCAAACTCTTACAAATTTCTTGTCTCTTGCCTTGCAAGAATTTGCAGGAAGGCAGTAAATGATGTAATAAAATGATCCAGGAAGACTCTAAAACCAGTGTATACCAAGAAACAAGTCAGAGGTGTGTGACTGGAAAGGCAAGAAGGGTACCAAATTACAGAGCTCATTTATTTCAAAGAGATATTCACAAGCTTTGAACAATTGCAATAATTTCTCAATTTGTAATTTAATACTGTATTTCTGCTCCTCAATCAATTTCTTCATATTAAGAAATCAGAGACAGGTAGACCATGGGGTTTTCACTTGTACATTCAATAAGCTTATGTATAGCAGAATGATGTATTCCTTTATTTATTTTTACCTAAGAGGATAAAACTCAAAGAAAATATACTAGGAGTCAAGCATTATCAATATTTTGTTCATATAGGAAACTTTATTCAATGTGAGTAAAGCCTGTAGTATCAAGGTCTAAAATTTAGATTTCAGACTTTGGCCCTTCACTAATAGTAAATGGCTACTAAGAAAACCCAAAGTCTTCTAGACTTACATTACGCATGGCATCACTCTCAGATAAGAAAGTGGATCAATTACTCTGCCTTTGAGAAGAAAATTGGGATTAAACTGCCTCAGCTCAGCCTTCTGTCAATGTTGCTTTTGCTACTTAGCATGCTGCTATTTACCTCAGTTCAGTAGAAAACATCAGGTTTGAATTTGCAGGAATGAAAGCAAAAGTTTACCTTCTCTCTTCCACCACATCATCTCTGGGTGAATAAAATAACAAAACCATACCAAAGAACAGTAATTCTCAGTTTAGTGCACAGCAATCAATATCTCAGAACTGGGGGACTCTATATTACTGTAAAAAATACAATGAACTGCTATTTATTAGTGCATAGCATATTTTGTTTATTCCTTCTTTATGAACTAAGCCACAAACTCAAAGCTAACTAATGACAGCATGATCTCAGTTTGAATAACAAATTCTTTTAAAAAGCTGTGACACCTAAATTAAGTAAAAAATCAGTTTCTGCAACAAAAATAATCTAGAATAAATGGCACTCATTTGGAGTCTGATGGAGATGTAGTAGAAATGAGATTAATCAGTTCTAAATTAAATTGGATTTTGACCATACTTATTTTTCTGCTATACCACAATAAGAAGTAGTTTTTTAACAAAAAGTTAATAAATAAAAGCACTGAAAATGACAGATCTAACTTAGGAAAAAACAGAAAGAGAATCCAGGAATACAAAAACTGTGACTTCCTATAGATCAAAATGACTGACTTAAAAATAGAGTAAGATAAATAAATAATTCTTCTTAAATACAGTTAAATGCAATGTCCTGCATGTAAGATGAACATGCACACTTGCACAGTTCATGAATGGGGCAAATATGTTCATATTTCTTCTATTGTTCTTCCTGAATTTTATTATGTCAGTGTATGACATGGGGATAGCATATCAGACTTAAATTTTGGAGTGAAGAAGAGTATATTGGGGGAACTCAGGATATAAAAATTTAAAGAGCTCTTAAGGATTTCATGATGGTTGTAAAATATGATTACTAACTGTGTAACAGTGCCAGAATGCTTATCCTATATCCTGATAAAAAAAAACCAGCATGGAACAGGACACTTCATAAAGTTAAATCTGAATGATGCTACACAAATATAATGAATATCACATGTGGAAAATCTAACTTAAAAAAGAAAACTTGGAGAAAAAAAAAAGCAAGTGTAAAGGCTAACAATAAAAAAGCTAAAGGCTACTAAGCTCAAAAAAGACAAATCTCGGTGAAAGATGAAGAGATTATGATAACCTTGTGGATACCAGAGCTCTGTGAATTGTTTCTTTATAAATGTGGTCCATATAAAGACACAGAAAGAAAGCCAAGGAAGGGAAGTCTCAATATTGTTTGGTTTTACTGCCACTTTAAGATAATGGATGCTAGTAAATACAGAAAAAAGGTTTATAGGAAGATGAATAATATAGAAAGCCATGAATGCTAGAGTCTGCGTCTTGGTCTCAATTACAGATAAAAACCCACCAAAAACCTTTTCTCCTTTCTGGTGTACCTAAGCTGGTAAAATCTCTTCTGTGTACACAGATGTGCTGCCAGTAAAAAGTACATCTGTCAGTTTGACTTATGTCATCAGATGGTGAAAATAGGTACAAAAAAATTCATTCTGTTAGACATGCTTTTACAGGCACTCTGTCAGCATAGTTTAACCATCAGAGCTAACCCAATGAAGGAACTATACTGTGCCTTACCATGTAGTAAGGGCATGAAAGAGTGAGAGGTGGTCTAAAACAAAACAGTTTGTAATGCAGGAAAAAAGTAGAATAAAAGATGGAGTGGAAGGAAGAGAAAAAGGTAATTACAGATTTACAGTAAATACATCTACAGATGGTCAGATTCTGCTGTCATTGATGTGTTATTGCTGATTAACCCTCTGCAAATCCCACCGTAACTGTGTGAGTCAAGGTGAAGCACTAAGCTGTGCAATTAAGCCCAGGACAACCTTGACTACAATGACAAACGGAAAAAAGACATGAACCCCTAGCTGGGAGCTAGAGACTACCTGAATTTAAGGCAAAGAAAAAATAAAACCTGAGGTGTTAATATCTACCATTAGGAATTTGGGAAGCAAAGGTAGAGAGAACTAAATTGAATGGGTGTCCATCTTTACTACAAACAGCAGCAGACCGAAAGGATGCTGAGGCTGCTCAGAGCACATGGCATAATCATACAGCCTGGGGAGGACTGTGGGGACAAGTGGGTCAAACTTGAGAGCTGAGATACAAATGTGGTGTGAATAGACAACAGAAAATCTGTAGTTTGCTTGTGATCCTGCACAGCTCCCAGGAGAGGAGCATGACAAGAAAGCTGTTTCTTGTGAGAGAGGAACTTGGCCTGAGGCTTTCCCAGAAAGACCATGGCCCACATATGGCTTTGTTTCTGCTACCTCTCAGGAAAACTGGCACACATATATTTTATAAATAAATTAATAACACTATGAAAATATCCTTATTCCACATGACTAATTTCTTACTAAATGGAAATAATTTTAGAAGGCTTTGAATTTCTGTGCTTACTAGCTATTTCTATGTTGTTTTTCTTCCTTAGGAAACAAATATTACCATTAACACTAAATTCTACTTGCACCATTCTTCACATTGTTTCACAAAATACCCTTCTTTGTTCACAAAGCTGTAACAACTACAGATGAACTGGAACCTCCAAATTATTTCATTTTTTTTAAGCCTTACTGGTGGCTGTTATTCATGACACAAGATAGTCACTACCCAGAACTACAGCTCAGGGAACACCCCTAGAAATATTTGACTCCAGAGGACTTTCTTCTTCTAGCCTCTCTGGCTGTCAGACTGAAACGTGCCTGCTGATTACTCTTGTTTTGAAATGTAGCCTAGTCTTTTCCTCTTGACTCACATTTCTCTCTCCATTTCCTGTGACTGTGTCTCCCTGTGGACAGTAACGGGCCTCTGGCCAGGCCCAGCATGCCAGCCAGTAGACCCATCCACAATGGCACCCTGTGGTTCAGCATAAAGCATGCAGCCAAACACCTTAATACAGTTTGACTTGATGTTGAAACAGATTGGACCTTGGCTATGCCACTTTTCTATAAACTTTGGCTTCTCTCGTGCTGGACACAGACAGTTCCAGCCAGCTCCAGTGGACATACTGCAGGACACAGCTGAGCCCCTCAGTCAAGCTGGTGTCACCCAGTGAAAATGTATGTAAGAAAGAGCAAAAAATTATGCCTGGCAGTCAGCAGTGAGGAGAAAAGTGTGAGATACAGCCCTGTGAACACCATGGTCAGAAAATAAGGAGAGGGACAACGTGCTCCATGGCAAAGCAGAGATTCCTGACAGGAACCGCAGCTCATGGAGAACCCATACCAGAGTAGACAATGAGAGGGAGCAATGGAGAGAAACCATGAAGTTGTGACTGTAAGGCCACCCAGTGCCTTCTGTTGCCTCACTGAAGAGGCTCAGTATAGCAGGTGGCCATTTCACACGGAGGAGTCGTCGAGTCAATGAGTGGAGTTGAGCCTGGGACAGGCAAGGGGGGGAAGGTGTTTTCTATAGATGTGCAAATATTTCAATCTTTTTTGTTTTCTTTCCCAAAACCTGAATCAATACTCAAATATTCATATTTAAATGGCAATAAGTTAAGTTAAATTCCCCGAGTTGAGTTGGTTTTGCCTGTGATAGTAATTCATATGCAATCTTCCTGTCTACCAAAACCCACAGGTTTTCTTGCTCCTGTTCTTCCTATTTTCTCCTCTCTTCCTGCAGGAGGGGGAAGGGGAGTGAGTGAGCGTTATTGTGGGTGCTTGGCTGTCAGCCAAGGCCAACCCATCACATTGCTGTGTTTTAATTTACTACCTTGAAATTGATGGTGCCACAAGTGAAGTGAACCCAAAAGAATATAAGTGATGAAACAAGCAGACAAAATCTCTCCTTCCCTGAATACATTAAAAGAAAAAGCCAGAATGAATACTGGTAGTTTGGCAAAATAGATTTTAGAAAACTTAGAAAAGAAAAACCAAACTTTAAGCCAAAGTTTAAAATTATTATTCATAGGCTTTACAATAGTAATCTATTATTGTAATAACTCTTTAGAAATCTAGGAGCAAAAGGCTTTGCTCAGAACTGTGCAACATACCATAACTGTTATTTTTCTGTCCCCAGTCTCATCACTTTGCACTTTTAATACAAGAAGGTGTATTGGATTTATGTGGCAAGGTTTTGATAGCAGGGTGCGCCACACAGGGGTGGCTCCAGAATTGGCTCCAATAGAGCCAATACCTGCTGGCTCTGATGGACATGACACTGGCCAAAGCTGACCCAACCAGTGACGTTGGTAGTGCCTTTGTGATAACATATTTAAGACGGGGTAAAAACAACAGCACCTGGGAAAGGAGTGAGAATACATGAGAGAAACAGCCCTGCAGACACCAAGGTCAGTGAAGAAGGAAGGGGAGGAGGTGCTCCAGGTGCCAGAGCAGCCTGTGGTGAAGACAATGGTGAAGCAGGTTTTCCTGCTGCAGCTCATGGAGGTCCACACTGGAGTAGATATCTACCCTGCAGCCCATGGAGGACCCCATACTGAAGCAAGTGGATGTGCCTTGTGACCCCATGGAGACACCATGCTGGAGCAGCCTCCTGGCAGGACCTGTGGCCCCATGGAGAGAGGAGACCATGCTGGAGCAGGTTTCCTGGCAGGACTTCCGACCCCGTGAGGGACCCACGCTGGAGCAGTTTGTTCCTGAAGGACTGCACTCCATGGAAAGGACCCATGCTGGAGCAGTTAGTGAAGAACTGAAGCCCATGGCAAGGACCCATATTGGAGCAGTTTGTGAAGGACTGTCTCCCATGGGAGTGACCCCACGCTGGAGCAGGGGAAGAGCATGAGGAGAAAAGAGTGGCAGAGACGATGTGTGATGAACTGACTGCAACCCCCATTTCCCTTCCCCCTGTGCTGCTTAGAGGGGAGGAGATAGAGAAATGGGGAGCGCAGTTTTGCCCAGGAAGAAGGAAGGAGTGGGGAGAAAGTGTTTTGAGATTTGTTTTTACTTCTCATCCTACTCTGACTTTTGATTAGCAATAAATTAAATCAATTTCCCCAAGTTGAGTCTGTTTTGCACATGAGGATAATTGCTTAGTGCTATCTCCCTGTCCTTATCTCAGCCCATGAGCCTTTTGTCTTATGTCCTCTCCCCTGTCCACTTGAGGAGGAGTGATAGAGTGACTTGGTGAGCATCTGGTCGCTAGCCAATGTCAACCCACCGCAGCAGGCTACTGTAACTGATACCTGCCTGATGAATCTGTAAAGTAGCTATAGTGTAAAAAGAGCAGGTAGTAACTTAAAAACATTGAAGTCCTTTGTCGTGGTTTAGGCACAGCCAGCAGCTGAGCACCATGCGGCTGCTCACTTGCACCTCCCCCAGCGGGATGGGGAGAAGTATAACGAAAAGCTTGGGTCGAGATAAGGACAGGGAGAGATCACTCACTAATTATCATCTCAAGCAAAACAGACTGAACGTAGAGAGGAGATTCATCTAATTTATTACTAAGCAAAACAGACTAGAGGAATGAGAAATAAAATCAAATCTTAAAACACCTCCCCCCACCCCTCCCATCTTCCCAGGCTCGACTTCACTCCCGGCTTCAATCTCCTCCCCCCCCTCAGTGGCACAGGGGGGCGGGGAATGGGGGGTTGTGGTCAGTTCAGCACACATTGTCTCTGCGGCTTCCTTGTCCTCAGGGGCAGGAGTCCTCTCAACGTTCCCCTGCTCCAACATGGAGTCTCTCCCATGGGCTACCGTCCTTCACAAACTGCTCCAGCGTGGTCTCTCCCACGGGGTGCAGACCTTCAGGAACAGACTGCTCCAGCGTGGGGTCCCCCACAGGGTCACAAGTCCTGCCAGCAAACCTGCCCTGGCATGGGCTCCTCTCTCCACGGGTCCACCGGTCTGGCCAGGAACTTGCTCCAGCACGGGCTTCCCGCAGGCCACAGCCTCCTTCAGGTGCCTCCACCTGCTCCGGTGTGGGGTCCTCCACGGGCTGCAGGTGGAATCTCTACACCCCCTCATCCTTCCTCCATGGGCTGCAGGGGGACAGCCTGCTTCACCATGGTCTTCACCACGGGCTGCAGGGGGATCTCTGCTCTGGCGCCTGGAGCACCTCCTCCCCCTCCTTCTGCACTGACCTTGGTGTCTGCAGAGTTTCTTACATCTTCTCACTCCTCTCTCCACCTGCAAAAGCTCTCCCAACTGTTTTGTTTTCCTTGTTAAATATGTTATCACAGAGGCGCTGATTGGCTTGGCCTTGGCCAGCGGTGGGTCCATTTTGGAGCCGGCTGGCATTGGCTCTATCAGACACGGGGAGCTTCTAGCAGCTTCTCACAGAAGCCACCCCTGTAGCCCCCCTGCTACCAAAATCTTGCCACGCAAACCCAACGCATATTTAATACTTGAAGTTATCTAGGTAGTCCTCACTAGTAAACGTTATGTCTCTTCCAAAGCTTTGTAGCAGAGCTGTCCCTCCATGGGTTTTTTATTTATGTTGGGGTGAAATTCCTTTTATTTGAAGCTTTTTTTTAGCTCACTGTATTTCCGACCTCCTGTCTTTTTCTGTTTCTGTCCTTTCCTTGTTTAGGCCAAAAAGTTGTCTTTTCCTCTATCATCTTGCATAGCATGGGTTCTTTTATGTGAAAGTACTAGATAATTCATGTGATCTGAACCTGTTTTCTTGTGTAACTCTGCTACTTTGCTTCATCAGTTCATTACAAATCCCAGCTGGAGAGATCTCTGTTCTTCCTCACCTTTTATTTCATTTTCTTCCTCTGTTACTACTTATCTCCAATTCTGTTCATAATGTTGCAAAGTGCTTGCAAAAAAAGTTTCCATGGAAAGATAATGTAAACTTGTATTTCACTTTGAATGCTGTATTACTGAGACAACAGAATGATCTCATTTAGGAAAGCACTTGGTTAGCAATTTTAAATAATTGCCATTTGAAAATCTTTGGGTTTTCCTCATGTAAAAGGGTAAATGGGGATGCTGAGCTTACTCTCTCTCTGCCATTTGTTGCTTTGTATAGCCTTCTCATATCTGCTTTAATTTCTCATGTGTCTAAATAGTCACAATGCTTTCAATCTTTCCGTACATAGAAGTAACTTCAAGACTATTAAAATTGTTACCTGTTTTGAAGCATCTTGTTCTTTACTGTGACATCCTTGAACATAAGTGGTCAAAAGAGACTAAATTTTCTAGTGAAAGAATAACCACATTAAACTTTCCAATGTTATTTTTTCATCATACTTTCCATTCTCATAGTAAATAACCAGTATGTTTAAAGATCCTTGGAAAGTAAAAGTAAAATGCTGAAGTGCATTACTGTTTGGTTTTTTGTGTTTGTTTTTTTTTGTTTGTTTGTTTCATTTAATAAAACATACAGCTTATTTTCCAAATAAAATGTAGCACAAATAAACATGTTCCTGGGAAAGAACACACAATAATCAAACCTTTTTCCTGCATGAAACTTATTATTTAGCTGGGAGAAAATATACAAAAATTTATGTCATGGCTGTTGTACTGCTACAGCAAAAAATAATTGAAAGAAAAATCTGATAACAAAATGTGAAGAGTTTCAAACTGAAATGACTTTGCATTTCAAAATGACATGATATTCTTAATTGCTAGCTCAAAGTAATTATTAATTGATGATATAATTTCTTTGTGGATGTCAATTGACATATTGACATATTTCCTTCAATGAAGAGGGGAAAAAAAGTTTTATTTAAAACACTAATTATTTATGCATATCTTTTTCTAGTACCACAAAAAAAAAAAAAAAAAAAAAATGTAATGACAAATATTTTTCAAAGTTCAGTTTAGATTTCATTACAAAATAGGAAAAAAATGTTCAGCAAAGAGAAATATGACAGTGGCCATTTGCATTTAGCAAAGTACTTGTAATTGTGTTTACACGGTAAGGTTTTGGTAGCGAGGGGTGTGTGTGCAGGGATTGCGTCTCTGAGAACTGCCCCCATGTCAGGCACAGTCAGTTTCAGCCAGCTCCAGTGTTGTTTCAAATGATCATGCCTTCTCTAACACTTGGCCTTTTTAAAGGAAAAAAATCTAGCAACTAAAGACATCACTGGTTTTAATTCAGACCTCATGGACTAGTTTGGAGGCTCATAGTTCTGTCCTTGTTCACAGCTATTAGTTCTCACTGTGTTTACCCACAAATTTTAATTTTTTTTTACAGAGTTTGGGCACCCACATATGCATGGCCAATGTGCATTTCAGGGCTGAAGTTCCAAAGCTGAGTGTGCCATTTAGATGTGACCTGAAACCGTGGCAGTTTCTGTGTCACCTGTCAGTGCAAAGAGTCAGATTCAGTGAAGAATGGAGGTGCCCAGTATGAGATGCTAAGGAAATTTAGGCATCACTGTCCAGAAACGGAATTATCAGAACCCTACCTCTATAGGTATAAAAACAATTGCCTGTATTTTCTCAGGTAGAAGTTCCTTAACGTTGCACTTGTCCATAAACTGCTTGTGAGCCTGTAAATACATATTTAAATGTCCTTTGTTAGTGTTGCCAGCAGGTTGAGGGAGGTGATCCTTCGCTTCTATTCAGTACTGCTGAAGCCACACCTGGAGTATTGTGTCCAGTGCTGGGTTCTCCAGTATCAGAGAGACATGGACATAATGGAGAGACTCCAACGAAGGGCCACCAAGATGACGGGACTAGAGCATTTCTCCAGAGACTAAAGGCTGAGAGCATGGGGACTGTTTAGCCTAGTAGAGAGAAAGCCCAGGTAGATCTTATGCATGTATATAAATACCTGGAGGGAGGGTGCACTGAAGATGGATCCAGGTTCTTTTCAGTGGTGCCCAGTGACAGGACTAGATGCAGTGGGCACAGACTGGAACACAGGAGGCTTCACTTGAACATAACATAACATAACACCCTCAGTGCTCATAACATAACTTGAACATAACACCCAGTGTTCAGCCACCCTCACATAACACTGTGAGGGTGGCTGAGCACTGGCACAGGTTACCCAGAGGGATTGTGGAGCATCCATCCTTGGAGATATTCAAAAGCCATCTGGCAGAGTCCTAGGCAACAGGCGCAAGGTGGCCCTGCTTGAGCAGGGGGGGTTGGACCAGACAACCTCCAGAGGTCCCTTCCAGCCTCAACCATTCTGTGATTCTGTGACTATATTATGTTCAAAAAAAGAAAGTTCTGTGCTGCAAGATCTCATTAAATGATGGACAATTAAGATAACAAGCTGTTATAGCAAACCTTGGGCTTAATAAAGTTGAATGTTGTAAACGGAGCTAACTTTGAAGTATTAAGAATGATAATATATTATAAAGTGTCTTAGCTGGAAAACTATACTTCTACCCAATCTATTATCCTATGGGCTTTGACACATAATGTCTCTAGGAATGCAATGAATAGCTTTGTAGTAAGGAATTTGTAAGGTGTGACTGTGATTCCATATTTGAAATCACTTCCAAATAGTTAATGGTGAATACACTGGTGTTTCCCTACAAAGAGGTAAGTTTATTTCTCTTACCCACACCATTCAGGATAAATATCATCAAGGTAGCCTTAGGGTATTTCAAACCTCATTTTTTAAGCTAATTATAACAGTAATGTGTGAAGATATCTAAATCTGAAACATCACTATGTCTGTGATTGAAAAACCAGTTCACAAATTTGTCTATACCTTTTAGAGTGGTTAAATGAGCAAGACTAGTCATAGGAAGATGAAAGAGGAAATGAGGTGAAACAAAGCTGCATGACTGAATAGGGTTGTAAAACTGCTTTTTCTATTCAGAGAAAAAATAAAAACTAAATGTCTCTAAAGACATATTTTTATCAATGTAAGGAAGGTAATCTGTGGGAGCAGTATTGTACTCAGCAAAACGGCATTCTATTCTGTCTGTTTGTTGATGTCTGTGACCCCTGTGAGGGACTCATTGTTATCATCATATATTGCAGGTCAGGAATGAAGTGATTTGTTCTATTTCCAGTTATATCAGATTGTTAATGAGTAGATGCAAAATGTTCATGGAAGCACTCCTTTAGCTAAGTACAGCATTTCCCCTTTTTCTAATCCACTTGATGGAATTTTACTATTTATAGTCTGTGGGAATATTTAAGAATAATAACAAAGTTCAAGCATGTGGAGTGAATGTTACTTTAGACATTTTATGTCTCTTTCTGAATTCCCATTATCTTTTTAGTTGATTCTTGGTGAAACTTCCCTCTGAAAGGTAGAAATTGGTAGGCAATGAAGTAAAGATAAATCTTTGCTATTTATCTATCTATCTATCTATTTATTAATTTATTATGGAGAGGACAAGTATAGCATGTCCAGTACTAATAAACCTTCTCTGTATTACTTTGCCAGTGTTCCCTGTCCTGACTTAAAGTACATCCTTCCTTTTAGATTGAACTGTAACTCACTATCATTGTGCGTTCACTCTTTTGTTTGTTCCAGGTAGACACCGTCAAGTGAGAATTGTGCCATGTCTGATACAGTGTATTAATATATCTATGACTAACCTATGGTGTTTATGAAATGATATATATATATAGGCAAATATATTTTGTTATTTGTTGCCTCATATTAGTCAGACTATTTTACAAAAAAAGAAATATCAGTTAGAAAGCGAATTTTGCCATCATTACATGAGGTTTTTTGATATGAACCTCTACAGAGCTACACACATCTGTTGTAGGAGAATAAGGTAATAATACTTCACATTTTTTATACAAGGCCAAACCATATAACGAGTCTTTCAGGTCTCTTCTTTTACACATATGCTTAAGTATCTCTAAAATAAATAGAAAAACACACAACCAACATAATGAAGAAAATTCTGTTGCTGTTTTTGTTTGGTTTTTGTTTTGTTTTTTTTTTTCCCCTTGACAGTTTTCTCAATTGGGATATACTGCTATACTGTAGGAGCAAAAATTGCTTGTGGCTTATATAATTTATAAAATCTGTTTTTATAACATATATGACTATAATCCTATAGTAAATCTGGATTTGTATCCAGTAAAGGTAATTCTGGTAAAGGATTTAGTAACTATTAAACTTTTCTTATTATTAATGAATTAAAGAGGGGGTTGATAAATAGCTATATGTTCAATTTTGTGAGGCTCCATCTTCCAGAGAGAACATCTTTTAGTAATTCTGTCTTTCCCCTTATCTGCCCCCTATACTATAGTTTCCTAGTTATTCCTTCGTGCTGTAAAATGTGCAGGGTACACAGCAGATCACTGACAAATTTAAATTAAAAACCAAACCAAAGACAACCCCTATTTTTTAAAGATAGTGGAAAAAAGGTCATAAATAACAAGACAGACATAGGAGTTTTAATCTATTGCGTTCTTTCCTTCTGCCAGAGATGTAGAAAAGGAAAAAAAAAAAAACAAACAACAAAACAAACAACAAACCATGTTCTAAAAGATCTATAAGGTAAGGGAGTTCAAATGAGCTGATCAGAGAAGCAGGGCAATAAGTGTCCTAATTTGGCAGGAAAAAATAATATCTTAGAAAACAAGCTGGATTAAAAAGAGAGTCTTTCAGCAAAACACTGGGTGAATGCTCAAAGCCTGAGGGTATCCTCTGAAATCTTCTCAAGAATACTGGTAATGCCTTGTACTGCTGTATATTTGCAAAGAGGAAGTATTTTCTTACACATATATTCAAAATAAATAGTGTGGAGTTGTGAATAATTTGAAATTTGAATATGATGAATTTCTGCTAACCCCAGATCTTTTTTTGATGGGCAGGAAAATTCTTGTGATAGCTGATAATTTTGGTAGATAATTTCTCTGTATCACAAGCTACCATTCCTCACAGCACGGGATCCTGTGTCCCACAGGACTTACAGACACCTAAAATTGGGGCATACACATTGCAGAGTGTAGAACAGTGCAATAAAGATGATTGCTGAGATTAGATATTGTGACTGAAGAAGAATGAGGCTGGTCTGTACCGGAAGCAGAAGATAAAAGTTGAAAATTACAGTATTAACTATAGAAACACATGAGTCGTGGAAACTGGATAATCTTAAAATCTTGATTGCTCAAAAAGAACATAAGAAAGTGTCTCTGAGAAATAATAACTAAACATCAAAGCAAAAATAGAACCTGTGTTTGTCTATGTATAGAATTATTCTCATATTGAAGAACAAACTGGGTACATTAAAAGAGGAATGGAGAATGGAGAAGAGCAAGTATGAAAATGAAGTACCAGAAGTGAATAGTTAGAAGTATAAATGTGAGATTACTGAGACACTGGTATAAACCTGAAAAGAATTATTGATGAAAAGACCAACATTTGGAGAGAGGTGGCTGGTTTGAAAGTGGGTAATGAGTAGCAGAAGGGAACACAACAGAATTTCAACATGTTTCAAAAACCCATATTGAAATATGTAGTCTTGATAGAGCTAGTTATTGCAGCCTTTAGTCACCAGCGGTATGAAGAGATAATACAGATTCAGGCTGAAGGATGGCTTGGTTTAGGCTGTATTGCAAATAGGTGAAGGAAATTGTTGCTCCCACACTATAATTATGAAAGAAATCACAAATATCACAAATACTGTCAACAGAACACCTTGCTTCCAGTAACTTCTCAGGAAGTCATACATCATATTCACATCTATAGTATGTTCACTACTGAACTAAGTAATGTGGGAACCAAACCAATCTGGCTTTACCAAGGACAAAGAGAGGGTAGGAAATTTAGGTCCAAATTCTGGAGGTGATAAGAATTGAATGCGGCTGTTAACCACTATAAATCAATGGGAAATTTAGACTAAAACGTATGTCTTGGGAGGATGTATCAGGTCTCAGTACTAACAGGCTTAAGCATGACATGATATACAGGCCAAAATGTCAGAAGAAATTATTTTTTTTTTATGGGATGCAGGCAGTGTAACTAAGTGGTGAATGAGTTAAAACAATAAAAAGGGCACTATCAAGTTAATATGATTGTATGGCTACAGTCTTCATATCAGAACTGTATTATAGACACAAAACAGGAAAGGCATCCTTCTGGATGGTCAACTTTAAGAAGCTGGCCTCTCAGTACAAAATGTCAACTGAAACTGTTCTGCAGGAAAAAATACCTCAGATTTAATAAGTGAAATACATAGCTGCAGGAGGAAAACAACAGCATGGAGAAAGTACAGGGTGACATTCTAAAATGAAAGGAGGAACAATAAAGCTCCAGGAGGTTGAGGAGTTCATGAAAAGAATTGATCTGTAGAAAAAGTCTTTTTTAAGATTTGAAAAAAACTTGGAGTCTCTTAGGACAACAGAATTTTCAGAAAGCTTAAAAAGAAAAAAAAAACCAAAACGAACCAAACTCAACAATGAAAATGAATGCCCTCAGGTGTCCATCCTTATGTTTACATATAAATATCCAGAGGTGAAGCAGGTATTTTGTAACTGATAGGGCTAATTCCATAGCTGCTATGGAAATGTCTTATATGCCTGTTTTGGGGGTAGGATTGGAGATGAGAAAATGCTGGACAATTTTTCTATGCTCTTGCCCTTTAGATTTAATAATAAACTGAGCAAATTACTCAGTCTATCATTTGGGAACTTGGATGAAAGTACTAACAGTTTTTCTGGAAAGATTAATCAAGTGCACATAAGGAAAATCCTGGGATATCAGTGGAAGTGTGGAGGGCGTTAGAAGTGTTTTAAAAATAGCTTGCTGACCATACTGTTGAGCAGACGATGACAGGAAATGATGTTTTAATGACACACAGTGGAGTGATAGATTTTGTTAATTTTCAGGCCTGGCTAGAAATGCCTCAGGCTATTACAGTTCTAGTCAATCATGCAATTTGTTATTATCAAAAAGATTGGAATGGTGACTCTGTTAGATGATGTCCCAGAGAATGCCATAGCTGTATGCAGCAAATAGCAAGAGATTTGACAACTTGGAGGCAGTATTATGTATTTACACAGTCTGTGTAAAGCTGCAGGGCTAATTTGAAAAGCAATCCAGATTCCCCTCAGAGACAATCTCAGCAAGTGCAGAAGTGTTAATTGACTTGGAGGAACAGGAAGTAATTCATGAATACAATTCAATAACTCACCAGCATAGTAGGTTATAAAAGGCAGATGTCTTATACAGATTAACAATGACTGTTATGTTTAAACAAAGTAACTCCTGTCTGGAGTGGAATCTTACTTAGAGACAGAAGCAGCTATTGGAAACAGGATGAAGCTGTTTTCTATAATAAACATATCCAGTGGATTTTCAGCGATCTCCTGGCATGAGGAGAATCAGTGTATGATTCTTTTAAACATTAGAGAATTCACATATGTAGTTTTTTGTAGCAGGAGAGAAAGCTTATATATAACACATCTCATGATTATTAATACTTCAGACATTTTTCAGATGTGTCAACACATTAGCCTTAAATTGTAGTCAATTTTCAACTCTGATTAATTGCAGTCTGTTTATCTAAATTTGCCAGGAAATTTCAAATTAATGCAGTACTATCCTTCCCTTCAATGTCTATTACTGTTCTGTAATGTCACACATTCCTGCAAAACTTCTGTTTGCATGACTGAGATGATTGTATTGCAAAGGTAAAAAAAAAAAAATACTAGATGTCCTCTAAATCTTCTCACAGGGGTTTTATGAGCTTTAGTTAATATATGTAGAGTGCTTTGAGATCTTTAGGTGTCTGGGCATCGGAAGATATGGGCTATGTTTTTAATTATGTAATCCCAAATACATAACAGTTTGGGGATATTATAGTGGAATACAACAATACTTCCCCATGCAGTAGCTCTTTATGGGAAGTTGTGTTTGTTTTTTTTTTTTTAATATTTCTCTAGTGCAATTTGCAACACTGTGATTCATTTAGCTACCTTTTTTTCTTTTCTTTTTTTTCTTTACAATCTGATAGTCAGTGCAAGAGTTGATTAAACTGATCTGCAACTATATAAAGAGAAGTGTTGAGAAAGTAACACAGAACCAAAGTGCTTGCTAACATGTTATAAAGCCAATGCACCTATCTGCATCAGTACAATATTTGATCATAAAGGCACACTTTTACTTAGTAGAAAATTTCAGCATTTTTTCCTTTCTTTTATCTCCATTATTGAAAAGTATTTTACTTGGTTGGTATGGGAATGATAAAAGATGATAAGCAAGTTTCACTCTCATTCAAATATTTTACATTTCCTGCGAAATTTACCTTTATAATTTTTAATTTATTTTGAGGTTTTTGGTTTTTTTTTTTTTGTGAGAGACAGAAATTGGAAATCAACGTTTCAAATTAAAGCCTCTGCTTTAATAACTAGTATAAGAAAACAGTCATAACTCCCAAGCTGTACTAGTCACATTTTAATAAAGCTTTCTCTATAATGTGTGCTACAGTTTTTGGAAGGAAGTTCAGTGGCACTCCCCAAAGATTCCTGTATTTTAAAAGAATGTTTCATCCCCATTAAAAATACATCTAGAAAGCAAAAATCTTTTGAAAAATAACCCCTCTTAATTTTAATTAGTGCATTTTGCATTGGATGTTCACTATACAGGATGTAATAGATTTACAAAAATTGCACACTTGCAAATTAATGCCATTAAACATTTAAAATTTGAATTTTATTTGACAGATACGGGCAAATTGTGGTGATGAGAGGTGGAGTGTGTGTAAATTGTCCATCTTTCTTGGTGTTGCGATCATATTATTTTCATTTTGCTGTGTGGAATTCTTTTTGTTGATGTAAGTGAAGTTTGTAGATTGTGTGATGAATGTATATTTTAATGATAATTCCAGATAGGGAAAACTAAAATATAGTACTGGAAGTTCACCTCTGTGAGCTGACACTGTGATAGGCAGGATCCTGGAACAAGCACAAAACCACAGATGAAATGCAAACAGTAAATTTATTTTCGTCATCTCACTAACCAAGGGACCTCCAAAGCAACACCCGAGCAGAGCCACACAAGTGGATCAGAGGCATCATGGAGCTTGGTCCTTGCTAGGGAGGCTTTTCAAACCTGCTGCTTTCACCTGTATATCAGGGATTCACATAGTCTTGCACTGTACTTTGATCTTTCCCACAGCAGGACAGGAATCTCAAGCATGTCCAATAAGGTGCCTCTAAGTCTATCACAGGCCTATGTTATCTAAATACAGATGTTCTACTTGTCAAGCACACAAGACTAAACAATGATTAGTATATGTTTTTCTACACCTCAGCTGCAAGTCACTTGAGCATGTTTACAATCCTCATCACCAATCTTCTGTTATTTTCCCATATCACCTTAGTGACTTTAAATACACACAGAGATGCTGACAACCTTAATGCAGCTCATCTGAAAGTCATTGTGGTGATATAGCCTCAGATGGTTATTGAGTAACACCTCCCTCCTGTTTAGCAGTAAGTTGGAGACACTAAGCACTTATTTCAGTGATCATTTGAGAACTCCTGTTCCAAAAAGTTTTTGCAAAAGATAAGCAGCCTAGATAGAAAAGAGTGTGTATTGAGTTTACATGGTAAAGGTTTTTGTAGTGGGGAGGGGGGCTGAAGGGGTGACTGCTCTGAAGAGACACCAGGAACTGCCCACATGTCAGACACAGCCATTTTCAGCCAGCTCCAAGACAGACATGCCCGTGGAGAGGAGCTCATGCAGGAACAGGTTTTCTGGCAGGAACTGTGCCCCATGGATGACCCAGGCTGGAGCAGTCTGTTCCTGATGGAGTATACCTCTTGGAAAGGACCCATGCTGGAGCAGTTCTTGAGGAACTGCAGTCCATGGCAAGGACGGATGTTGGAGCAGTTTGTGAAGGACTGTCTCCTATGGGAAGAACCCCACACAGGAGCAGGGAAACAGCAGCAGAGATGAAGTGTTAAAACTGACAACAATCCCTGTTTCCCATCCCTGTGAATCCACTCAATGGGGAAGAGGTTGAAGAGTCATAAATGAAGTGGATCTTAGGAAGAAGGGTGGTGGGAAGGTGGTTTTAGTTTTGGTTTTGTTTCTCATTATCCTGCTCTACTTTCAATTGCTAATAAATTAACCTTTCCAAGTTGAGTCTGTTTCCACCTGTGATGGTAGTTGGTGAACAATATCTCCCTGTTCTTATCTTGACCTGAAAGCTTTTTCATTATCAACAGTTTCATAGCTGCTGCCTACTTCATTATTTTGGCAAATTCTCAAAAAGTTTGTGATAAGAAAGCACTTCCTTTCTGTTGCCATCTTTCCACCTGTTTTTAGGTACATTAAACCTTTGCCTTTCTTGCCAACCAGAGTGCTTTAAAATGTTATCATCTTCACATGTTTCCTGCCACATCCAGGTTTCTCCCTCTGTCTTTCAGCCATGAGTTTAAGAGCTTCTCACTCAAACCAGAGCAAAGCTGGCCATGTTAGTGCAGCCAACCAGTATCACCAATGAAAGCAGGTTACCTGACTTCCCACAGAGCTTGAAAATAATTGTTTTGGGCCAATAGAGGAGATCTTTGGTAGAAGGAAGAAAGAACATGACAGAGAGTATTTCTTCTCTCCAGTTGCTTGCACAGTGAACACAAGCTTCAACCTGCAGTCACAGTGTATGATGGTACTGCTTTATAACTGGTATGAAGCTGGGAGCATCTTCCCTAAATTAATCTCCTAATCTAACTCTGAACACTTCTAGCCTCTTGGGTCAGTGCCATCTCCCAGAAGAGTGAAGAAGGACATAAAACAATTTAAAGGGCCTGAAATAGTTGATAGTTCCATGTTTAAGTGAGAAGCGTTTTTCCTCTTACCCATCAGGTGCTGCAAAAGAGATATAGGATTCATATGAAACTAGTGAAGATATTTTCTTACAAAGTTCCATAATTTGTGAAGTAGAACATGCTGGACAAAAGCCATTTTCATTTCTCTTCCATGAAATGGAAAGCTTCATTTTAACAGAATAAATTTTTTTTTAATAAATCTAACTGTAGAATTGCAAAGAGGAAAATTAGTATGGTTTATGAGAAAAAAATCGTGCTCCATCAAAAGGATCAAAAATATATCACAAATTACATTTTTAAAATGATAGTCATACACCTAGAAAAAGCATTTAAAAACATATTCATAAAGAATAATAGGTCAGCAGAAGCATACTATTTTTATATGCATCATATGGATTATTCTGCCACATTTATTTGCTGTGAGAGATTGATTTCTCATGGCATGTACTGTATATCTGTCATTTTAAAATAGAATAAAATGAACAATTCTGGTGAAAAATATACAGATGCTTCCATATTTGAGCCAATACCATTTGGGAAATGGCATTAAGTCTTTAAGTAAAATCCAGAGAGGCAAAATACTTATTTATGGTGTATTTACAATGAAATACTCATCATTCCCTAGCCATTTTCTATTTGAAACTCTTTGCATTATAAGAAAGGGAAAGAAACTTTCATTTTAAATTCTTTTAGATACGTAGTGTAACATAGTTATTCAAAAAGATTCAAGAGAAGATGCTTTGTACCTACTAGAATAGGAAAATAAGATCAGTATTTTTATCTCTGCTCATTCACTTTGTAGGAATTTAGAAGACAAGAAATCATAGGTATTCTTTTAGCATTCTTAAAGGTATGTGTCAAAAGGAAACATAAAAATTTCTAATTGCTGTTATTTTATGTTTAACACAAGACAAGATACACCATAATTTGTCCAGATATATTAAAAAAGTAATCATACTAATAGTAGCTATTAAGTTTTGTTTTTTTCTTTATTAAATGTGTTCAGAGGCACCTGCCATTTCTGGTTGTGTCAAATGATTAATATAAATTTCCTTTTTAATCTATTACATCAGGAAAATCCTGTCTTTCATGGACATGGGCCCCTCTCAAAATGTTTTCAGTTATCAAAATACAAGTGATAGGGTTTGACTGACACATATCGGATTTATTTGCAATTATATTTTTTTTTTAGATGAAGAGGACAAAAAAACCTTTTGAAATAATTTTCATGATGGACAGAGATATTGATATCAGTTTCAGACTTTACTGGGAAAAAATGAAAAGGATATGAAAATTAAAGCAGCGTTTATAAATAATAAAGTGTTTTGAAAATTTGAAATCCATTTTAAAGTATCTTTAACTTAAATTCACTTCCAAGTGATACTTCTAAGTGGTATCACAATTACTTTTGTAGCAGAAAGATGACTGTCGTGGTTTAGCCCCAGCTGGCAGCTGAACACTACACGGCCGCTCACTCACTCCTTCCCCCTGGTGGGATGGGGAGGAGAATTGGAAAAAAAAAAAAAAGGTAAAACTCGTGGGCTGGGATAAGGACAGTTTACTAGGACAGCAAAGGAAGAGGAAAATAGCAATTCTTATAAAAGAATATACAAAGTGGGTGATACGTAATGCAATTTCTTTACTGCCCAGAGCCAATGCGCAGCCCATCTCTGAGAAGTGACCCCTCCTCCCTGGCCAGACCCATTGATACACTGAGCATGATGTCATATGCTATGGAATACCCCTTTGGCTAGTTTGGGTCACAGGTCCCACAACCATAACTTTGCTCCTTACAAAGGATTTATCAAGTATATGTTTTAGTAATGTCAGACAGATTTGAGCTTACTTTCGTAATGTAACTCTAAGACCTTGCATATCTATGTAGAAATTGATTCTGCACTTTGGTGATAGAACATCTACTGAAATGTTGAGTTACTTGCAGCTGAAAACAAGTTCTGAAAAAAAATAAAAATTAAAACAGTAAACCTGATTTGTATAGGGTAAAGACTATTAGTTTAATCCTCATTTCCTTTTTTTTTTGTACGACCCTGTCACATTTTAAGTCTAGACTTCAATAATTTAAATAAACAGTAAGTAACAAAATTCAGTCATCAAAATCAGGTTTTCTTCTGTAGTCCCTAACTGGCATGTTTCAATAGTGCATGATTTTTCACAAATTTCATTAGTACACCATTGATTGCTCATTTTTCAGCTCTCAAAACAATTTAACATAGTCTCTTTCATGCGGAGAATAACATATTCATATTATTTGATTTTTGATGAAACCAAATGACCCTTTAAATTTGCAATAGGATTCTTTAATTTTGCATGAGTTTCTTTACTGCTGTTCATTTAATTTTCTGTTTCCATTAACCATCTGCAAGCATTTGACTCTATGACAATTATTCAGCTGTACCACATCATGACTGACATATTTTATAAATGTTTAAAAGGAAAAAAGAGAGCAAGAAAGGGAGGAAAAATCCCCACGTTCAAACAAAAAAGTCACAGTGCAGAATCCTGTATTTTCCATACAGCTGAGACATCTGAATAGTAATTACTGGCCCGATTCTAAATCCAACCTAATTGCATTTTGTCTTCCCTTCTGACGAGCACTTCATGATGATGATGATTAGTCCCACTAAAAGATGTTCACTCCATTGATATTTCCCCACACTGATAGCCAGAGGGTCCTGCAGATAAAAGACTATGCAGACAAAAATGCTTTTTTCTGTTTCCATTTATTCAGCTAAGATTTTTCAAGTGAGAAAGAATCCCCACGTATTTAAGTGAGAAAGAATCCTAGTTTAGATATCTATCATCTCCCAGCCTGTCCTCCACATGGAGGGAATTGAGCTGGTGTTCATTAGAAAGCACTTTAATTAACAAATATAACTGAGAGGCCAAGCCGGGGTAATCAGTGCTGATTAACTAGGCCACTTCTCTTCACAAATTAAGAAAGCTGCCTTTTCCTCTATTTAAAAAAAAAAACAAACCACACTTCCATTCAAAAGAATCTCAGTGATTGTTTGAATGGTTTGGATTACTAAAATGTTTTATTCTTAATTTTTGCATGTTTATTGATGATTTAGGCAAGCCCTGTGGCATAGGAAAGAGAGTTAACATATTTTCATCCATCTCTATATTTCACAGGAGCCCATTAAGTTAGATTTCCACTGCAAATTTAAATGTGCAAGAGGAACCAAATGACTGCAGAATTAGAAGGCTCTTATGCCTTTGGCATTTTTGTCTGGGTTTTAAAAGTGTGATGAAATCTGTGACAGAAGCGTGAAACTCACACTATCTGGAAGGACATATACCATTGAATATTAAAAGAAATAAGTAATATTGAAGAGAAAGAATAAAGGAAAAAATAAAGAGAAACACTTTTGCATGTTCATTTTGATGAATACTTTTGGTTTGGCATAAATGGATATGCAAAAATAAGAATGTCTTCAGAGGACTCATTGTGATAATTCCTTGCAGCAGCTTGGATGAATTTCTCTAAAGTTCAAAGAAAAATGTGGCACAGAACAGTCCTTTTCATTATCCAGAGTTCCCAGCTGAAACCAGAGGCCATGCCAAAGATGAGATGAAAACTCTTTGTTCTCTTTACCGGAGGAGAAAAGAGAAAACTTTGAGGACTTTGGGTAGTGGTGGGCAAAGTACATTAAAGATAATTCATAGAATCATAGAATGGTTTGGGTTGGAAGGGGCCTTAAAGATGACCTAGTTCCAACCCCCCTGCCATGGGCAGGGACACATTCCACTAGATCAGGTTGCATAACTTGTTTAACATCTTTGTCAGCGACATGGACAGTGGGATTGAGTGCACCCTCAGGAAGTTTGCTGACCACACCAAGATGTGTGGTGCGTTGACACACTGGAAGGAATGGATGCCATCCAGAGAGACCTTGACAGCCTTGAGAGATTGGCCCATGCAAACCTCATGAAGTTCTGACGCGCGGAAAACAGACTCCACAACCTGTGAAGTTGTAAAGTAGGTATGTTTATTCAGCGCTGGGCAGCACGGGGGGTCGTCCCACCAAAATCGTGCGCGCCTTGCAGCAATTCCCTTTGAGTTTTATATGATAGAATGTTACATATTCAAAAAGCACCTATACATATTCATGATCTTTCCGCGGAAAGGTGGTCTTATTACAATGAGTTCATTTCCATTGTCTCCGCCTTTAACTCCTCTCAGCTGCGCACGCGCAGTGCCTCTTGGTGGTCGTGGGCCGGGGTCTCAGGGATGAAGGCCGTATGTCTTCCTCACTGTGCACTTTTCACCTTCACCACAAAACTTACTCAGACCGGTTCCTAATTAGCAGAGAATCCTCCGTGTTCAATCCCTTCTGATTTACTACCTCCTTATCTTGTGATTGGTTACAAAAATGCAAGCAGAGCGAAGGGTCATCTTGACCCTTCCTTACGCTAGCTCTTGTTAAAACATCTTACGTAAGGGTTAAGATTACTAGATATGTGGCTTAAGCTAGTTAATGATCCTGCCATTTCCTTTAAGTGTTAGTTCTCTCTATCAGTTCAGCAAGGCCAAGTGCAAGGTCCTGCACATGGGTCAAGGCAATCCCAAGCACAACTCCAGACTGGGTGGAGAATGGATTGAAAGCTGGCCTGAGAAGAAGAACTTGAGGGTGTTGGGGGATGAGAAGCTCAACATAAGCTGGCAGTGTGCACTTGCAGCCCATAAAGCCAACCATATCTTGGGTTGCATTGAGAGAAGCGTGACAGCAGGTTGATTCTGCCCCTATACTCCGCTCCTGTGAGACCCCACCTGGAGTACTGCAACCAGCTCTGGTGCCCTCAGTACAAGAAAATTAAATGGAGCTCAGATGTTGCCCAAACTGAAGACATCTGAAGATGAGGAAAGTTCTGCATAGTAATTTCTTGCCCTTTTCTGTTGCATAACTATTAATTTTTCTCTCAGATTAATTTTGAAAAGTACATATAATTCACCTTATGGTTTCCCTATGATGAAAAACAAAAGCTATACAACCAGAGTATAACTTTTCTTTAGGACTACAGTATTACCTGAAAATTCAAATCTCATGATTCTTGGATATGTCACCCTTCCTAAAGGAAATATGTAAGTTATGCTGGTTCCAGTGAGTCCCTGCTGTAATAAGTAATTGGAGGTAATTTGGTGATCAAAATGGGTTAGATGAGAAAAAGCAATCTTTCTGCACCATTCTGCACCAGAGAACATCCTGTTTGGCGAGGCTTAACCAAAATGTTGCAAATTGCAGTGCTATGTTACTATGACAACTTGTATCTCTGTAACAAACTACCCAGACTTGGAGGAGCCACGATAACCGAAGAAGCAGAAAGGCGCGAAAATCAACCTATAAAAGACGCTGCTTAGCTTGTTTGAATTCGCGAGCCCTTGGCGGAGCCGCGGCTCCCCGGCCGCCCAGCGCTGCTTTTGCTTTTCTACCTTAATAAATACAGATTGAATTTACTTTGGACTCTATTTGTCTCAATTCAACTATAACACTGCAATCAAATTATGTGTCCAAATCCTGATGCAAGTTCTTTACAGACAGACCACTGGAAAATATCTGCACTTACTATCAAGATTTCTCAGAAGTCTGAGGATTCTAATCTAAGTTTTTGGTTATTTTGGCTTTTCTATTTAAAACACATAAAGTGTATGGCATTTTTTCCCAATCTGTTTTTATCAACAGCTTTGCTCTTCCCTCCCCTTCTTAATTCTCTACTGCAGTGAGGTTTTTCTAACTTAAAATTTCTCTTCTACCTTTTTTTATTCTGATTTCTTTGCTTTAGAATAAAAATTAAAATAAAATCTCATTATACAATATAACTAAGAAGGAATTAAATTTTGAATTATATCTTCAAATCATTTCAGTGTTATTGGTTTTATCTTGCCTAGTGGGAGAAATATCACAGTTTCACTCTCAATTTACATACCTGTATATTATGAATTTGCTATATGGTCTTGGAGCTCATGTTGAAAGACAGCTAAGTACTATATTTGATGTGGCATGAAATAATCTGTACTTCATGCAGATAAAAATTTAATTCACTAGCTGTGTTCTACTCATTATCTTTGTTTAGCTGATGCTCATTTACTTACATAAAAAGTCTTTTTCCAGGGATCAATACGCTAACACTCCAGGATTTTGCATAGAGAATAGCTTATAGTTTTCTGTAATTACCTGACTGTGTCATAGTCTTTACCTGAAAAATATGAAAGATTAGAATTTGGACTATTTCACTATGCTCTCTGCCATGGATTCCTTCTTTAGAACTTGATAGGCTATAAAAATAGCAGTAAGACCAGCACTCTTCATTTGTAAATTACTTATCTGCACTTTTCCTTTCCTTTTTGAATGAAATATTATAAAGAGCTGCCAACCTGAATGCTTTATAGGAATTATAATGTGACAATCAATCAATTGCTAGTTCAAAGGTTGTCAATTTTGATAGGTAACTCTTGTGGATTTGCGCCAGCTGGCAGCTAAGCGCCACTTACTCACTCCTCCTACCTCCCAAGGGCATGAAGAAGAGGATGAAAAAAACCTCATGGGTTGAGATAAAGACACTTTAATAGAGTAACAAAGAAAGAAAGAATAACAACAGCAGTGATAGCAAGTAGTGATGATGATGATGATGATGATGATGATGATGATGATGATGATGATGATGATGATGATGTGATGCACAAATGCAATTGCTCACCACATGCAAAAGGGAAAAAGAACAACAAACATGTCCAGTCTGCTTCCAAGCAGTGATCCCGCCTCCTGGCTAGCTTCCCCAGTTATATATGGAGCAAGACAGTACATGGTAGGGAATATCTGTTTGGCCAGTCTGGGTCAGCTGTCCTGGCTGTTCTCTCCCAGCTTCTTGTGCACCAGGCAGGATGTGAGAAGCTGAAAAGTCCTTGACTTAGTGGAAGCACTACAGCTACCTAGCAACAACTAAAAACATCAGTGTGTTATCAACATTATTCTCACACTAAATCCAAAACACAGCACTATACCAGCTACTAGAAAGAAAATTAACTCTATTCCAGCCAAAACCAGGACAAACTCAACCGCAAACTCTAACCCCACTCAGTATATATACAACAGCATCTGACTTCACTTTTTTCATGATAATTGTAATATTTTTGCAGAATTCTAACTGTGAATATCAATATAATGGTGTGGGACACCTACTTACAGTTAAATATGAAAGATTAACTTTTGAGGTTAATCATCAGAAAGAAGAGTTCCAACTTACTTCTCACATATTCATTCTCTTTAAATGTAATCATCATTAATCTTAAATAGTTGTCCTTTCCCTTAAGATTCTTACTTTTTAAAATTTTTCATAATTGGAAGAACAAACTTTTTGACCCTTCTTTTCAAATTTCGCAAGTTTGCGATGCTTGCAATTAAAGCTGCAAATAAAAGCCGTTCGTCAATAGCATTTGTATGAAACAAAGTTTTTACTGGATCTGTGTAAATTCAAAGAAAGGTAAGGTATTTTATAATCAATATATTTTATGTTATTTAGGAATAAGTTTTTCTATTAAGGCTGCCTGCATGAATGATTTACTATGCTGTGAAGAGCATGGAAATTACTCTCACTGCATCTCAGCATATCTAAAGCTGTCCTTACAAATGTTTAAAAGAAATTTTAAATAAGTATAATTGCTCTGCATTAATATTTTCTAGAAGGTGGCAAAATTTTATATTTGCCACCTCACTGTTTGCTGACTCATGCTAAATTATTGTCTTTATTGATAAAGGCATATTTGGAAAGACGATCACGCTCATTTCCAAAAATTTGAGGCATGAAAGTTGCAGAGGTTCTAGATGAAAACAATAAAAGTTTTGTATAAATTATATTTATTTTAGTGTGAAGCTTTAAATCATGGTTACAGTTATTCTGTTTCATCATACTGCACAGCAGAAGATGTTAAAGAAACTACCTTAGAGTAGATTTTTTTTTTTAAGGAAGTGAAGTTGATACCCTTAAGGACTCTTTGCCTTGTGCTTTATGAAGTAACATTACAGAAAATCAAGACAAACACCTTCAAATATTTAAAGAATAGAAATATGAAATATCATGAAATATCAAATGTCATTCCCCCAAATGTTTGAATGCTTACCCAAATCTCTTGAAAATTAAACACAAAGCTTGGAAGGTCTACAGGAAAATTTTCTAACAGGATTATGTCTAAGATGTGAATATCTCTTTTATTCCACCTTGAAACCATGCACAACTATACACTCCTCTATATGTATGTTCCTCATAAATGTCAGGTAAAGTAATTTGAAGTAAAAAAAGACAATAATTAACAAACATTTGATATCTCCTAAAAGCCTTAATTGACAGTTATATTTTTGTTTTCATGAGATTTTATTTCAAGTCTTAATTGATTTGAAGAAGTTCTTTTTCTATAGCCAGTTGAGCAAGAACTGCAGTTTTCAGAAATAAAAATAACAAGTAATATGCTGTATTCATTATTATAAGATCATTTGATCAAATACATTTATATTAAATCTAGCAGTAACAAGACATTTGCCACAGGGACAGAGAAACTGCCAATTATATTAATATTAACTCAATGAATGCAAGTTATTAAGTTAATCAAATCATATAGCGAAAGCCACCCACTATTTGCTGCAACAACTGGAAAGGGACATTGCAAATTCCAATCCTCAGTTCTGTTCAGAGCACAGTAGAGATCTTATCATAGGATCGTAGGATTTTCCTCTAGACATTTCAAGCTCTATGTTTAATTTTCAATAAATTTGGCATTGGGTTGGAAGGAACATTCAAAGCTCAACTAGTTCAAACTGCCTGCCATAGGCAGGGACATATTTCACCAGATCAGACTGCTCAAAGCCCTGTTCAACCTGGCCTTGAACACTGCCAATGATCCACAGATACTCTGGGCAATGTGTTCCAGTGTCTCATCTTTGCTGTACCATCTAATTGTAAAAAAAATTCTTCCTTATATCCAATCTAAATCTACACTCTTAGTTTAAAATCATCACCCCTTATCCTGTCACTATAGGCTTTGGTGAAAAGCCTTTCTCTAGTTTTCTTATATGGTCCCTTTATATATGGAATATCTGTAATAAGGTCTTCCCAGAGCTTTCTTCTCTGCAGACTGAACAATCTCAACTCTTTCAGCCTCTTTCCACAGGAGAGATGTCCCAGCCCTCTGATAATTTTCATGGCCCTGCTCTGGACATGCCCCAACAAGTCCATGTCTTGCTTGTGCTAGGGACCCCAGAGGTGGATGCAGTACTCCAGCTAGGGTGTCATGAGAGCGGAGTAGAGAGGAAGAATCACCTCCCTTGCCCTGCAATTTCAGTTGTCACTTGTTCTCCTATCTTATTTATTGGGGGGTACATTTTCTTTAATCTTCATTTGCTGATTAGGGTATCTGTAGAAGCCCTTTTTATTATTCTTTGCATTCCTTATCCAAATTCAACCCACACCTGTGCTTTAGCTTTCCTGATCCCTTCCCTACACATCTGAGTAGCATCCTTATATTCTTCCTGGAATACAAGTCCCTGGTTCCTCTGCCTATTAATTTCCTTCTTACACTTCAGTTTGACCAGGAAGTCCTTACACAGTCATGCTTGCCTGATTTCTTACATGTGGGAATTAAGAACTCTTGTGTTCTAAGAATAATGTCCTTAAAGAGTTGCCAGCTCTGTTCAGCTCCTTAATCCCTGAGGGCAGTTTCCCAGGGGTTCCATTCCCTAATTCAATAAACAAATGAAAGTTTGCTCTCCTAAAATTATGTCTCACTGAAGGCTCTTCTTCAACAGTTATTGTGGGTGACTAGATGACAACTTATGTGTAGCACTTCAGTTCATCAAGAATACACAGAGAAAGAGGCGCAGTCATCAGTTACTAAAGCCTCAGTTTTGAATGGAACTCATGATATAGACGACTATAATTGCATGTGTTTTCTTGGTAATGTACTTTGCAATTTTTGGCTTTATGGAGTTGCTAAAACAAGTAAGAACATCATCTGCCTCAGTTGTTCTAGGAGCTACTTTTTGGACTAGGAACAAAAGCATTAAGGATGAACAAATTATGACCACACTGGTTAAGTAAATAATAAATCCTTCTTAAGTAAAGAAAATCAGTTTTATCAAATTGTGTCTGACTAAGTTCTTCAGAAGAGCTCTTTTTAATGATGTAATTAATTTCTTATTAAAGTAAACAGCATTTTTACTTTTTTTTTTTTTTAGGTGCCGCTCAATTTAGCCCCTATCAAGGTACTACAACTGAAATGAAGTGCTACCAATTTGTCCCAAAAGCTAATTTGGCTCTAGGTGCTTAGTGCATTACATTTGGATAATATCATCTACGAAAAGAAACAGTTTGGGAAAGTACGGCGTAAGAAATAATCGAGTTTCATGTTAAAATAATTTTGTTCATCTTACTCATTAGTTTTCCTGACATTCCTGTAACTTGTTTCATATTATGTTAGTGTAATCCACTAGTTATTTGTAGATGTTTCTGTGCTTTAACAAATAAGGTTTGCAGTACAAGTAAATGAAAATAATCTCATATAAACAGGCTGCTTACAGCTGCTATCAAGAAGAGAAGCTGCTTTGCTTCTGTTTCTTAAGCTAATCATAGGATAAATGCTGATTGTTTGGAAAAATAGCCATTAACTTTGCTCATAAAGGACTAAAACATGAAATATTATCAAAGCAATTAGAATAAAACCCAAAATACATTGTTATACAAGAAGCTTCAATGAAACTCTGTGGAGGTCAAAGCACCAGGAGAACACAAACTAGAAAAGAACAAAATAGATTATGTTAAACTTCAAAACCTAGTTACAAAGCTCAGCATAAAAGTTGGTGTGATGCTGGGAATAAGGAAATTAAAAAATTACTTGAAGAAATAAAAAGGTAAAAAGTTGAGGACCCAGGGGATACTTTAAGGGTTAATGAGACTCGTTCTAGAGCTTATGACTAACAATGTAGTCATACACAAATGGAATGGATAGCAATTATCTGTGTGAATGTTATATTGTTTATAAGGAAAAGAAGAATGATTTACTTTGATATACATATTTACTACTTGACCTGTAAGTCATGAACACTTTGGGGGTAGAAAGTTTAAGGCTACTTCCATCATACCATTCTCCCTTTTTTACTGAACAGAAAAGCTTCAGTTCATCTGGGAGTGAGTACCTTGGTGTTTATGGAAGGCCATGCTGCTGAACCTCCTGCTGAACTACAGTAACTTCTTCTGCATTCACAGGCCCTGAGGCTCCTCCATCTTTTTGTTACTGACCAACTGTAGCGGACCGCTACTGTATGCAGTTTGTCTCGACATTGCCGTCGCACCACCATTTCCCCGCATTGACGCCCTGGCTCGGAGGGCACCGTCCCGTGTCCCCCCACCCGCCGTCTGCGGACAAGCGCCACCGTGCGCATGCGCGAGAGCCAGGGCACGAAAAGGCTTCCCAAGAAGGCAGCATGTACCGCACGACGGGTGCCGCCGTGTGCATGCGCAAGAGCCAGCGCGCGAAAAGGCTTCGCGAGGAGGCAACATGTACCGCACGTGCCGTACGAACAGCACGTACGCAGCCGCGATCTGCGCATGAGCATGGGAGCCTATATAAAGGAGCGCACGTGCTCCGGTAAGTGGCAGGGCTTTTCTCCTTTTTCTCCTCCTCGTGCACCTTCTGGGACCTGCTTCAACAAAACCTGCGACGCTGGGACACCATAGAGGGAGCTAACATAACATCATTGGACTCAGAGTGGTTGTAATTAGACTCGTCCCCAACTTGGTCCCTTCCCCTCTCTATCTCCCTATCTCTCTCTCTCTCCCCCTCTCTCCTTTGCTCTTCCCCACTCTCCTGGTTGTCTCTTTATATACAGTCCTTATCCCCCTGTTCATACAAAATAAAGTTAAAAGGTTGTACAACATCTGACCTCATTTGTGTCTTAATCTCGCTCTTGGGATCATATTGAAACCTCCCCGATATTGGATCGGAACATGCTCCTTTACCAACAGACCATTAAAGCCTTTCTTGTAGCCCAGCTTAAAGCCACGTGCAACTTTGGGAAGAAGTTTTACAGTCTTTGATCTGAAAAAACTGAGGTGCAGGAGTCCTCTTGCTGCCTTCACTACACAACTACTTGTCTTGGAAAGAATCTTTCTTGTGGTGAAGTTAGCAATCAGCAGTTGGAAATATACTGTTTATCACATAGGAGCCTTCCGGCAAGATTAAAAAAAAAAATAAACCTGAGAAGATAACAGATGCTGAAAGGAATAAAAATCGACGGAAGGAAAGCTGCTGCATTCTGCACCTTCATTCTTTTCAATGATGATTGATAAAATATTACCACTATTTTAGTATTATATTCCCTTATTATCTGGAGTCTGGATTTGTTGAACTCTGGGACATGCTGCTACAAGTGTGATCCTTTGTGAGACTGAACAGAGAGAGTGTGAAGTTCCACATACAGGTACATTTTTGCAGTATTTATTTATAGTGCATTCCATATAATTTGCTGTGAAGATAGTTTGGGGATTGTGAAAGGAAAAGATCGGAAAAAAAAAAAGACTACGAAGTGGAGAGGAAAGAGTATGAGACAGCATCAGACAAATACAAGATCTTCTGGGTGATGTTCCTACTTAGGATTACTTTTAGTAGAAAAACAGAAAAATATGTTAGCCTGGCTTAGATTACAATCAAGTGGATCCCCCCCTTCCCACTGCCCTTGTCCCCGTCCTGCCGGGCATATTACACTTAGATAATAAACAATGTGCAGCATTTATGATCTAGAAGTACCTACTATCATGATACAAAACTCTCATACTTTTTTACTCTTTCCTGACAAACATACATAGTTTGATTGCCTAAGTACTCAGTAAGGTCACTATTATTAGAACTGTGTTCTATATTTCAGCAGCCAAATTCATCCTTTAATTTAACCATAAATTCTTGCAGTGGGCATTTTCTTCACTCTAACTATTCTTTTAAACATCATCTATCTTATTCGGAGTAGAACTGGAGAGATTTGGAAAAAAATTACTTATTTCTAATAAAACAGATGCCAGCTAAGAGTGAGGGGAAAAAGCAATATGTTAGCTACAGCTGTCCATCCCTTACCACATTTCATACGGACCTTGGTGTCAGCAATAGGTGACTGAATTCACGTATGATTACTTAAGAATACAATGTCCTTTTCAGTTTTCACTCTGGGGATTGATTTCCTGCTAAACTTAAGGAGTAATTTAACACTGTTTCTGGTGATAATTTTGTACCTTGGAAATATAATGTATTAAGATAAAGGGACTTAAATTAATTTTTATCACATACAATCACATTTGGAGATTATTAAGTGCATTACACTATAGTCACATTAAGTTTTTTTCTCATCACACGCAATCACATTATGCAATGTTACTCATAAAGGAATCAAGCTCTATCTTAAAATTAGATACTAGTTTTACTTCCTTATTCCAGTGGGAAGTCCGTTCCTCGGGTATGCTGCTCTGATGACTGCAAACTTTCATATAATACCCAGACTAATTTTATTAATACTCATGTTATATCCATTTGTTCCTTTGCCAACATTATCTTTCAGTTTACATAGTCTGGCAAGATCTATTAAGAGAGAATAATGAGCCTCCAGTATTTGAATCTTTCTTTCTTCTTTTTGAATCAATGAATAGTTTAGCCTGTTTTATATTTGCCAGTCATGTAATTCCTCCACCCCTACCTTCCACATGAGCAATTTATTACAATTTTTTGCTGTTGAACCTGTTAATTTGTTGATTCCTAAAGAATTATGATATGGAGTTACAGCTAGCCCTTCAGGTTTGACTACTCTAGTGTCTTGCAGTTCGGCTCATCTTGTGAAAATACTATTTCTCTTTAGAAGCATTGTCTTAGTGTTCAACATCTCTGTCATTATTGAAAATGAAGCAAAATATTACTTTAGTTTACTTAAATAACTTTGAATATTTTTATTTAAGAAATGCTTTTTTTCCCCTTCTTCATTCTCCTAATAGTTGAAGATCAACTAAAAGATTACCTCTATTAAGGTTTTATTTTTACTTCTGGCAAATCTCTTTTCAATGCAAAACTTGAATTTCAGCTTTCTTTCTCTTGCCTCTCTTACATGACCTGTTTATTCTTAACATCTTCTGTGAGGTGTTAATTTTAATAGCTGAGCCATTCCATATAAATTTTTCCCTTTGCTTGTATTGCATTTTCCAGTCAGAGTTTTGAGCTCCTCTAAGTCCAGCTAAATTAATTAATTAATTTGACTAGTTAGCGCCTTAATTTGTTAAAACAAATCCTTTTGAAATCAAAACAAAACAAAACAAACTACCATAAATTGCAGTTGGGTTTGTTTGTTTCTTTGTTTGCAATTGATCTAGCTGTTCAATTTAAATTATATCAATTTGAGGTCTTTTAGACTAAAGTTGCTTTCTACCACCAGCCATTCATGACTATCCAAGGAAGAGAAAAATTTTTGTTATGTATCTAAGAAATTAGTAGTACCCCATTAATTTTTAATTCAAGGTAAGAAAGTGAATCAAGTCTTTTTACTTTAGAGGATGTTCAACAAATAAATCTGTCATCTTTGTAACCAAGATTATCTGATCTTTACTATAATAAGTAATATTTGCTTTGTAAGCAATGTGTTCTCTCCCATAATAAAAGAGTTCTACTCGATTTTGTTACATAGATTTCTTCTTAATTCCACATTTGATGCATAGGTGTGCAGCTAACTCCCAGCTCTACTCAGCAGACTGTTTATCACATTCTTGCCTGAAATCTTTTCACCTAAATAAATTACACTAATTTTAAACTTATCTCTTATACTTCCTTGTTTCTTTAAAGTCTAATACACATTACCATATACCAAGACAGTATGAATTTTAATGATGTGATAATATGGTGCTGTGTTACCTAAACACTTGGTCTGAACATTGTGCACAACTTCTGCTCTGATTGCTATTGTTTAAATATATTTTTAGATTAGTAATAATGTTGTAATATTCCCAGTTTCATAAGACTCAATATGAACAGTGATTCTGATCTGGTTTATCTTTCAATACCTATGGGTTTCAAGGGAAATACACTTTCTGTCAAAGTAAGATAATTTCTGCCTCTTTTCCCAGTATAAAAATGAGTTGATTCCGAAGGAGAAAACATCCTGCATTTTGCATGGTTATATCCTGCCTCTAAATTTACTTTTCTACTTCTTCCTTTTGATTACTTTCTAAATTGACTATTGTTTTTACTCACATAAATAAGATGACACTGGCATGTGACCAAAGACAAATACAGGTGTTGCAATTGATTACTTTTTTACTGAAGTTTGTATGTGTACACAAATAAGTTGCAAAACACATTGCTCTAAATTGTGAGCAACTATTATGAAGTTCTTAGATGACGTCTATAATTTTTAGAATTTAGGGCTACTTTCTCTCATTGCCTCTTCTTTGGGTCAGAATTGGAAGTTTTTGTTGTACAATATACTCATGATTAGAAGAGGTAAGTGCTTGGTTTAGCAAAACATTCATGCATAGGCTTGAAACGTGAGTGAAACTACTAAAGTCAGTATGAATGCATGGATGTTTAAAATTAAGAACATTTAAAGTCTCTTCCAGAACTGGGCTATACAGTCTGTAGAAATACCGTATGATTTTAAACTTAATTAAAGAAAATACTCTGTTGTCTTTTTCAGTCCAGAGGCACTGAAAATAGAAACCGAACATGCATACAAGTACAAGTGAAAACATTCAGGGTTAAAAAGATTTATTTGTCTAAACTGGGGGGTTTCAAAAAGTCTCTGTAATCCAGGATGTGCTAGATAACCCTGCCTAACACTTATGTTTTATATTTCTGAAAGAAAGTCACTTGGAACAAAATATTCCACTGTGTCTCAGTAATTCTCTTGTCAGAGGGTGAGATGAAATACATTGGCCTTCAGAATTCTGTTTTGGTCTATATGTTTTGTATATAAAGTGATAGAAGAAAATGGCATAGATTTCAATAACTTTGAAAACTGATCTTCCACTGTCTGAACAAATTGTCTGGCTGATAGGCATTGAATAAGCATGTTTACTTGTGATTTTGCACAGGAAAAAGTATCATTTTAAAGGAAAATGAGGATGCATGAGTCATGAAAAGGATTATTACTGTTCAAACACTGTCATAGGAATGGTTCATCAAGCTGGCAAGTTATTTTCTACCTTCCAGATTGAAGAAAGGATGTGATTTTCTATTATGAAGAGCAAAGACTACATCATACTTAGAGAAGTGTCATGACCCAGAAATCAATCAAGACATTAGACTAATCTTACTGTTTTGAAGTAAGTATATAAACAGGTTGTTTTCTTGCATGACTAAAAGACATTGCCTACTTCATAACACAGCATCCAAAGGTAGAATTAATTATTTCAAAATTACTTTCTATTGTTACATAGCTGGCACTTGCTTGCTACACAACCTAGTAAAGTGCACAAACCACAGTGTCACTGTATACTAGTGACACATGGCACATGAAGCCAAGATCTACTAGACTCATTTTCAGGTATTGCTTTATTGGAGGCATAAGAAAAATGCATATTACATATTTTCCCCAAAGGATGTAGGGTAGAAGTATATTTTGTCTTTTTCCAGGTGCTCACAGGTGGCTGGTAGCTCTCTGAAACAAAATGTCTCCCACTGCTCCATCCTATTTTTTTTACTGTGCCTGTCGTGGGGTACAGTTAAGAGGTATGTGTCAGTTTTTGGAATGTTATTCTGTACCTCAGAGTATGGCATGTGTACATGTGCATGCACGCACATAGAGACACACATATGCACAGACACATTTTGACATCTAAAAGAATTATAGCCTCAGCCTCAGCCATGGTAGCAGTAGTATCTAACATTTCTGTCTGTAAATGAAAGCTAAGATAGTATTCTTACGGGTCACTAACTCATATAGTTGTATTCTTAGGCTGCTTCTGTGTGTAAGTTTACCATTACGATAAACTAAAGTGGACAATAAAGAAGACAGTTTGCTGCACAGATAGGATGAAATTGAATCCATAAGTTAAAAATTAATCCACAAGTTCAAACACTGGTGTTAATTCTCACCTAAGCATCTTAAAGGAAAAAACCAGCACATTTCTTAGAAATATTTTTTGATTCTAAAAAAAGCACAGAAGAAGAAAAAAATCCCACTAATGTTTCTGGAAACTTTACAGAAACATCATAATTAAATTATTTAGTCTTTTTTTTTTTTTAATGAAATATTATTGGCACTAGTCACAACTATGTGCTCTGCCCTATCATTCTATAAAATAAATGTGTAAATGTGAATAAACCAGCAAGCTTAGTAGTAGTAACAATCACTAGGCATGGACAATTTTAAAAAAGCATTTTTACACAAATTCATACTACAACATATAAGTATGCTATTTAGTTTTACTCAGTTAAGCATAATGGTAAGAATTAAAAGGCTTCTTACAAATTTCAGTGAACTTATTTTGTTTCCAGAAATTTATAGCGTCATAGAATCACAGAAGTTTTTTGGCTGGAAAATACTTTTAAAGTCATCAAGTCTAATGGTTAACCCAGCACTACCAAGTCCAACTACTAAAGCGTGTCCCTAAACACCACATCTACACATCTTTTAAATACCTCCAGGGATGGTGACTCAACCACTTCCCTGGGCAGCCTGCTTGACAACCCTTTCAGTGAATAATATCCAATCTAAACCTCCCCTGACACAACATGAGGGCATTTCGTCTTGTCCCATCACTTGTTACTTGGGATAAGAGATCAACACCCACCTCAGTACAATCTCCTTTCAGGTAGTTGTAGAGAGCAGTAACGTCTCCCCTCATCCTCCTTCTCTCCAAACTAAACAACCCCAGTTCCCTCAGCTGTTCCTCACAGGACTTGTTCTCTAGACCCTTCTGTAAGGCTCTGATAACAAGTGAATGTCACAAACATCTGTCTTGACCCAAGGAGGGATAAACTGATAACAAGGGAATGTTGAGGGAATGGCACAGACATCTGTGTCAGAACCTGCAGAGGCAGGATCCTGTCTTGTAAGCCCCTTCCCCTATTCCTGAAACATGTAGACAAAACACCATCTGTGTCCTGTGCATGTGTGCGTGCCCGTGAAAGGCCATCACTCTGTCAGCCCCCAAGGGGATGGGCAGTGAGACCCCCAAGACCCCCACAACCCACTGACTTATTTCTGGAACATTCCTGAGCACATACTGTGCCTGCTCAGTGATGACAGACTCCTGCCTATGCGGAGCATTTTGGGTTATAAAAAGGGGAAACACAAGCTTTTGGCATGCGCCCACCACCTGAGGACTACAACTACGAGCAGAGAACATCGCTGGATCCAAGGGTGGTGATATCTTTTCTCTCTTTTTCTTTCCTTCCTTCTTTCTTTCCTTCCTTCAGGTTTGCTGATAATACAAAAGGATACTGGGAGGAGTGCCTGCCACACAAAGGACTGAATATTCTTTCATATGTTTTTGATTCTACCCCAAATTACACGTTTTGTGGATGATATAATAAAGACAGCTAACCTGAACTTTTTGCTTTTGCATTTTTTCTTGCAATTTTGATCCACAATATTTGAAATAAATGGTGATTTTTGAAATAAATGGAGCTAAGAGCTTATCCTAAACACAATCTAGATGGATTACTAGGTAATCTACCTTCTACTTCCTACTATGACTGGGTTCAAAAAAAAGTTGGAAAAGGATTCTTTTGGTTTTATTCTACAGTTCCAGCATTCTGGTACTTTACTGTGTAAGACTTACAGAAACCTATAGGTCTAATCTACCTGCGGAAACACTGCTATGAAGTAGCAACATCCACGCAGTTGTCAAAATCAAATTTGTGGAAGTCCTTCACTGGTTTCATTCTGAGACTTCCTTCAAGCTCATTCTGGAGCAGATCCAGCTAGTGTGTTCTGTAGTTGAGCTCTGAGGATACCATGAGTTTCAGATCTTTTCCCTAGGGCTTCTGCTATGTGAATGGGCCTGGAGATCCTGTTGCTTGCTCAATGGCTCACTATGGTGTTATAGGTGGTCAGTTCTGGGCAAGCAGTACAGACGAGCCTCCTTCCTAGAAAACTGATGGCATTCACTGTCACATTGACAGATGGAGTTTGCAGATATACTGGGTAGGAGCAAATGTTAAATTTTTCCTCACACTTCTGATTAATTTCTTCTTCCTCCTATTCCTGTGCCTGCTTTCTCTACTTTTAAATCCTTCTCTAAATTATCTCTTGGTATATAACTCTACATTTGGCTATATCAGACTGAATTTTGTCTGAATGAACCCAAGTCATAAGCATATATCTTCATGAAAGAGATTCATTAAAATTGTGGACATTGCTTGTGAGGCCCAGGTACACCTCCTGATACTGTGGCACTCTCCATGTATGGTAAAAACATGAATTTCTGGTAACTATTCATGATCATTTCAGTAAATACACTACTTTTAATTCAGTACACATACATCCATATATACATCACCATACATACATATGCATATGAAAATATATGTACATATAAGTATTTTATGTATAATTATTCATCAAAGTATTCTTTTTACTCTTATGATTAAAAACTGTATGCTTTTTCCCAAGCATGATATTAAGTGGCAGTAATGAGTCCACAGAACCATTCATTCATTGATTTATTCTTTTAATACTCATTAATAGATGTTAAGATGCTTATGCCAGATCACGGAACTGAGATACTGAGGTGAAATTTGATTTCTTCAAGATCATCCACCAGACCTCTGTGTGGCTGAAAAAGCAGATGCATCTCCTTCATTGGCCAGAATATTTGTGAAATTTATGTGTTAGAGTTTTACAATACTGTAGATCCCTGCCCTTGACTGAAATAAGTTCTTTGCCTTTTTGTATAAATACATTTCCGATAATTTATCTAGTAAAAATCCCAATAATTCATGGCTATATAAGGATTATTCTCCTGTTATATCCTTCAGTCTTGTTAAAATTTATCTTTGTCATTTCTTCAGACTACAGTCAGAAACCTTCTGTCTTGGTGAAGCAAATAAATGTTTGCTTCATACTGATTTAAACTTAATACATCATAGTGGCATATACATGTCTTGGGTTAGAAGTTCTACGAACAAGAATGTCATTAATAAAGAAAATAAGAATTCAGTACTGGTTTACTTCATTATTTTCCATTGCATTGTATGCCTTTCCTAAACTGGCTTTTGTTGAAGCAGATTCTTCTCTAAAGAGCGTTTCAAAACCGCTGTGTTGCCATTACATTAGGACAGAAAAAATCCATAGAGATAGGAACCATTTTCAGATTCAGGGTTAAGACATTTCTCTTACATATAAAGTCTCCCATCTCCATGGATACCAAAACCTCCTGCTAAGACCATAATTTATCTGTGGAGAGCAACAGCATGGTCTAAGTGCTTGTACCTTTATCTTCACTGAATAGCACCTTCTGGCAAAGTAATTGCCTTGCCAATAATGAGGCTGCTTGTGTAACAAATTGTTTCTCTGCATGAAGAGAAAATATTAGGATATTTCTGAATCTAACTAAACACTTTATCCATCAGAAATTGCAGAGGAACTAGACAAGTATGATGTTAACATTGAAAGTGGAATCTAGCAATAATGCTAAAATCTAGCACTGATTTTATAATAAATTCCAGAACATCTTGATGGTTAAATGTGTCCTCGAAGACTGTACATTTTGTATAGGCACTTATTTACCCATGAATGTGTTTCTTTTCAAAGAGAGCAACTGTGTAGAAACTATCTAAGGTGTACCGGTCATATAAAAAGAGTAATTTGTACATGTACTTTGTACATTGTCATCTGTGAAAATGCATAGAAATAAATACATGGTTAAGAAGGCTGTGGACTTTTTTTCTGACTTTGCTTTAACTCTGACTCTATTAAGTTCCTTTTGATAGACAGACCTCTAGAATCACAAAATCTATGAATTATCAACCTGCAACAAATAATACAGAATGTAACAGTTAGAATTCACTTTCTTAATGAAGTTCACCAATATTTTCCTTGACCGGGATTTTTTTAAGACCATTCATCAGCTTTAATGTATGGACTTCTGATGAAAAGACTTTATGGTGGAAATTTCATGGAAATTAATGGAAAATCATGCTTGTTCTTCATGAAATAACTGCAAACTCATTCCTTCAAATTCTGCTGTTAACTTGCTTAGTAAGCGCTTCTAATATTTTCCTGAAGTAGGAGAGATTGTAAGACAACAAATTAATAAGTATTTCAACACACCCAGACATATTTATGATTCCTTTTAGTACTTTTTAGTTTTTAAGCAGAGGTCAACAAAGAGAAAGAAAAAAATGTTTATTTTTTTTTAAAAAAGATGCTTTAGTTTATATTACTTTATCAAGATGGTAAATTGTGCACTTTTAGTAGAAACGATATCAAATACTTTAATACACACAAAAATTCTATGTTGCTCAAGATTAAAGAGCTGCATATTGATGAGTGTCACCAGGTAACGAAAAGCTTAGTGATTGCATAGAATTTGTCCCATATTTCATTATTTCATCTGGTTTTGAATAATATTATATAAAAATGCATGTAACCTGCCAGCCTACTTTTAGCAAGACTTCTGCATAAACTGAAGTATGAAATTTATTCCATGAAGTATTGTGCATAAGTGCTACCTATTCAACTGGGCCAAAAGCCACTTGATTCAGATTTCAGACTAGAAAAAAAACCAACATGTTTTGCTAATTCTGTTTGGCTGAATTAATCCATCTTCCTTTGGGAAGCCTATTGTCACAAAAAAAAAAAAAGAAACAATGCAAGTCTGAACATATATTATTTCTGGATATCGCTGGAATACCAGGAGACTGAGTGTTTAGGAAGGAATTTGCTTTCAGTTTCTCCAAAGCGTGGATGATTATTTATTTTAGGTTTTGTTGCTACAAAGATCACACACACATGTGGTGGGTTGACCCTGGCTGGAGGCCAGGTGCCCACCAGTGCCACTCTCTCACTCCCCTCATTCACTAAACAGGGGAGAAAAGGTATAACGAAACACTTGTGGGTTGAGATAAGGACAGGGAGAGATCACTCACTAATTGTTGTCACAAGCAAAACAGACCGAACTTAGAGAAGGAATTCATCTAATTTATTACTAGGCAAAACAGAGTAGAGGAATGAGAAATGAAATCAACTCTTAAAACACCTCCCCCCACCCCTCCCATCTTCCCAGGCTCGACTTCACTCCTGGCTTCAACCTTCCCCCCCCTCAGCGGCACAGGAGGACGGGGAGTGGGGGTTACGGTCAGTTTGTCTCACGTTGTTTCTGCCGCTTCTTCATCGTCAGGGGGAGGACCCCTCTCATCGTCCCCTGCTCCAGCATGGAGTCCCTCTCACGGGGTGCAGACCTTCAGGAGCAAACTGCTCCAGTGTGGGATCTCCCACGGGGTCACAAGTCCTGCCAGCAAACCTGCCCTGGCATGGGCTCCCCTCTGCACAGGTCCACCGGTCTTGCCAGGAACTTGCTCCAGCATGGGCCTCCCACAGGCCACAGCCTCCTTCAGGTGCCTCCACCTGCTCCGGCGTGGGGTCCTCCACGGGCTGCAGGTGGAATCTCTACACCCCCTCATCCTTCCTCCATGGGCTGCAGGGGAACAGCCTGCTTCACCATGGTCTTCACCACGGGCTGCAGGGGGATCTCTGCTCCGGCGCCTGGAGCACCTCCTCCCCCTCCATCTGCACTGACCTTGGTGTCTGCAGAGTTTCTTACATCTTCTCACTCCTCTCTCCGGCTGCAAAAGCTCTCTCTTAGTGTTTTTTTTCTTCTTCTTAAATATGTTATCACAGAGGTGCTGATTGGCTTGGCCTTGGCCAGCGGCAGGCCCGTCTTAGAGCTGGCTGGCATTGGCTCTATCAGACACAGGGAGCTTCTAGCAGCTTCTCACAGAAGCCACCCCTGTAGCCCCCCTGCTACCAAAACCTTGCCACGCAAACCCAACACAACATGTAACAGGAAGATACAGTTTGAAAGATTCAGGCTGAAGTTAGAAGTGTAGTTTCCAGAAACTCTTATTGATTCTGCATTTATATTCTTTAATTAAAGGATTCTGGCAGTTCAGGTCAGGTTTCTGGCCACTGTGATGTCATTATCCCATACAAGTGATTTGTTCTTCATAGGCTTCCCTGCAAATAACTGAAAGTAAATAACATGTTTCCAAGATAAAAATAGAGCAGAAGAAGCAAACAAACAAGCAAACCCCCAACATAATCACCTTTGTAAAGCATAAAGGAGCAGTAAAAAGAGCAAGTATATGTATTTTTCCTTTGCAGTTACCCTTTAAAACTGTTTTAAATGAATATTACCAAATTCCTACTGACTTTGCTTAGCTGCTACAAGGGATGATTTCTTACAAAAATAAATGTGATAATTTTCATATTTGTTTCCTATAATAAAAACTAAAAATTCATCCATTTAAAATGAAATAGTAATAAGTGAAAAGTCCAGCACCCTACAGTATATTTTGCAGGGTATAGTGCAGACATTAATATTACATAATTCCCTTATTTTAGGAGGTCATTTTCTGACAGACTACATATATTTTAAAATCCAGGTCTAGGAATGGATCACTGCTTAGCTGGAAGCTGTGATCTGCTTTTATAATTCTTGCCAGAAAGTATTCCCACATCCACTGTAAAATGTCTGGAGATTCAGGAAAAAGGACTAGGTCAATATTGCATTGCTAACTCATTTTTTAATCATGTAGTCTAATAATATTTGTGCTTATTTCTTACCCCTTCTTATAAGCTTGACCTTTACTTGACTGTAGGGAAAAGTTGACTGTAGGGAAAAGTTGACTGTAAATAGAGCTGAGAAGCATTACATTGAAAAAAGTAATAAAAATATAAGATAGGCACCATGTACTGACAATGTTTTTGTAGACACTAGAGTGTTCAGAAAATGTCAATACTATTTAAAATGTAAATATATTTTACTGCAAATTCTAAAAATTAGGAAGGAAATTCTTCCTTACACTTAAAGAGATCAATACAGTTCTGTTTTCTGACAAAAAAAACCCCAAAACAACCAAATCTCAAAATCAATTATAAAATGGAATTTTAAACATCACACAGTAAGTAAAAAAAAGAGAAGATAAACAGACTATTCATACATGATATATCTATATGATAAATTGCTTCAGCAGCACCTACCTTTGTGAATTTGTAAAATGCCTTTCCATTGTTGAATACATATATAACTACAAAAAAAATCTTTCGAACAAAATATTTTGAAATTCCATTTTGTATCTTTATGCATGAAATATTCCATTGACACATAGGCAAAAATAATCCCAGACTAAATTATTTTTTCATAGAAAACTAAGTTTGTTCTCTTTCTCTCTTCTCTTTTTTCTTTCCTTTCAACATTAGGGTCAAACTTTATGCCCATATTCTAGAAGAGTTTTAAAAATCCCCTTGATACTGTTCACCTACCGAAATAACGAACAGCAATTAGCTTCATAATTGAGTTCCCATTTTCCATCACTCATCACTGGGAATACTGAGAGCTGCTAAAAGAAGCAGACAGGACAGTTCAGCAGGTCCATTAGATATTTTCCTTTGGGAGAACCACATTTATTTTTACAGAGTCTTGACTGCAGTCACAACCCTATAGAGAAGGTTGATGTCACACTGTACCTTGAATCAACATAATATTCAATATTTGTTAAAAAATACTGTTTGTTTTGATATAAGTGAAAGTGCATTCTAATAATTGCGGATAACACTGCAATATTGTCATACATTGCTGTCAGGTTAATTTCAAAAAGAAATTATGCACAAATATACAACATAAATTTATGTCATTAACTCATGTTGTTACTCTAAACAATAAATTAAAACCAAACTTTGACTTGTAAATTTTTTTCACAGGTCGATACTGACATTTACAATTTGTCAGGTTTCCTGTTTCATAAAAAATATTTTGTGACAGATGTAGTTCTTCTGGATCTTTATATAATCTGCTGTAAAATTAAACTTCTGGCTTTGTTAGGAAAAGATGATGTAAAAATACCTGCAAAGGTTGAAAAAAACAGGCAAATTATCACTACCACAAACCACAAACCAAGTGATACAAATAGGAAGGATTTGGGGTAATATTTTAAAGTTAGTATTTTCATCCCAGTTCAAATCCATTTCAACCAGCATTTTATCAGAAGACTGAAGAATCTCTTAGACCATCATGTCTTCAGAGCAATTGAAGAATACAGCCTTTTCCAGAAACAAATTGAGCCTTTCTTAAAATGTGGATCAGGTATTTAGATACATTCTCCAATACTTTTGGAGATCAAATCAGATCTCTGATATTTTTCAGACTATAATCCCAGATCCTCACTGTACTGATGTTTTCGAGGACAAATGTATTAATACTTAGATCACATTGCATTTTTCCTTTGCTAACATTGTCCTTAATTAAGCAGTCTGGCATTAATAGTACTGTAGTGTTGTATTTTATTCTTTTTCACCCATTCATCTCATGTTTCATTTTACTTCCATGTCTTTGATTATTTATTCCTTCAAAATATCATTTAGTGCTTTTCCTGACTGTCTGAGGTTGCCTGTATTCTCCAGTTCTTAAATGTACTAATACAGTTTCTTAAATCTATTGAATTATTAAATTACAAAGTCTGGTACAATATTTGGACCTTTGCTGAAGGTTTTATTCAAATTCTGTGTCTCTGAATCTGAGGGCAGTATATGAAAAATTGATATGTTTATGCAGTCTTTCAGTGACATTCATGCCAGCTCTCTAAATCCTGAACTCAGGAAATCAAAGGAAGTCTCAACAGTGTTGTCATTCAGACCAAGTGTTGTCAAATGCTTGTTTGCATACATTTTGCCATAATGCCAGAAAGATCTGACAATCTGATTTCCCTCCATGTAGTAAGAGTGTCTTACACTAGTTGTCTATGCTTCTTCAGAACATAATGTATTAGCAGAGATTTTTCTCTAATTTGAAAGTTGAGTGGGAATTTTTGTCTGAAGAAGTATGAGAAAGAATGTCAGGATTGTATTTTCTCAGGGTATAATAAATAGCATACAGCATACCTGAGAATAACTCCTCACCTCCAGGTTGCAAGCAACGATGGCTCAAACTAGTTGTATGCGCTGAACAAGATGAATTTACTTTGATAGAATGTAAACCATTCATTTGCTTTCTGTCGTATGAATATTCCCTTAAGAGGTCTCAGGCGGTAAATCTTGGGAAAGTTTTGAGAGGTTTGTTCTAAAAATCCATGGAATAATACTTGTGTATAATGGAAATAAAGATTTAAATGCAAGGTAGTGCCCTCACTTCCTCACTCTAACTCCAATTTGGAGACACAAAGGAGAGAGCAAGGTGAAATGCAGGGGAAGATTTTGGTGGATGATTCCCACATGATGTAAGATTTCTTGGGGACCATGTAGAAGGAGCGCATTGGAGCAGTTCCATGGCTACCACAGGAAACCAGAGCAGGTTCAGAGACCAAGCTACACACCAATGCCTTATTACTGGACCCTTTACATTTTCTGCACTCTAGCATACCATATGGATCTTATCATAAAAGATTTTGGCTAAATGTCAATAGTGGTTCTCAGTTAAAATATTCTGTTTGACAAAATTCTGAGTTATTATTTCTTATATATGTAGTCATTAATTAAAAACAAAACAAAACAAACAAAAAACCCAAAACAAACAAACAAAAAAACCACCAACCCCCCCCCTTTGAAAAATCTTCTTGATTTATTTTTACAACTTCCAGGCTGTGAAGTTTGTTCAGCAGCAGCACTGGATTCCTCTTGTGGAAAGGTTACCAGTGTATGGAACAGCTGTACCCTTCAGCTGGGAGTGGGTTTGTGTCAATGTGCAGGGAGATGAAAGAAGATGAAGGCTTTGCATTTTGCTTTTTTCCCTTCCCTTCCCTTCCCTTCCCTTCCCTTCCCTTCCCTTCCCTTCCCTTCCCTTCCCTTCCCTTCCCTTCCCTTCCCTTCCCTTCCCTTCCCTTCCCTTCCCTTCCCCCCCCCCCCCCATCAGGCAGGTCTATGCCCTTAATTTCTGAATATAGTGAAAATAAAAACCAGAAATTCCACTGCCCAAAAAGACACAAGGGAAACAACTTGAAATCAGTCTTAAAGGATTTATCTGGTGTTCATACAAAGATGGCATGAACCACATCTGTGGCTGTAGAATCCCTCAAGCACACTTCCAAGCCCTCAATCAAATGAGCAAGAACTTGAAGGTGATTGCTAGCTCCCTTCTGCTTCTTAAGGGTGCATTCAGACTTGCATAGGGGGTTCTTATATTCTTCACCATGCACATCTAGATGTATAATAGCTTTTTTGTAACCTTGGACTGTTCTCAGTGCCCTGGCCACCTACACTGAGCAGTACGGGGACAAAATTGAAGAAGCTTTTTCGCTTTTATAGCTTATTGATTTTTATATTTTCAGATGTATTAGAGCAATTTTTCAAATGTATCCGCCTTACCTTGATATCTTGAGTGTGGAGAGAGGATTTCACATTTATTAGCTTTGCTTTGCTGAAAAAAATACAGCAGTAGAAGTACTTCTGTGTTATCTCAGGGATATAAATGGTTTTGGTATAAAAAAATTAATCAATTCTCAGAATAAAATTCAAAGCTTGTGTGCAAGTGTTACATAAAAAGCAGACAACAAGGAATGCACTTTCTCAAGTAGGTAACAAAGATGGTTTTAAAAAGTACGGTTCTGAATTGCAGTTGAATTCAATGATGCTCAATACTTTTCAAATAGGAAAGTTGTCTCTTAATGGAGAGCATATAATATGGTAAATACTTTTTTTATTATCTCTGATCAACCGTGACAGCATTAGAAATGGAATGCAGGAGAAAAGTCTTCTCCAATGGGACTACTATTTTCTCAGATTAGAGGCAATAAAGTAATGTATGAGCTGTTTCATTGTGAGAATTTTGATTTCATTTGGTGATTTGAATTTTTAAACACTGCAAGCAGGAAATCCTATCCTGCATCAAAAGTATACAGCAACTGGCCCAAGAAGTGAAGGGATTTCAGCTATCCTGTTGTTTACCATATTAAGAATATGGTATTTGTTTCTCCTGTAGTATTCATATCAAGTGATAATAGTGACTACATCCATTCAATTGTAATGATCTATTTTTCTTCATTTTTATATCAATTACATGACTTTGATCACCTCCTATTTGTTTCATAATGCAAATACTTCTGTTTCTGATTCTGTACTTCTTTGTAGTTTTTTTTACATCAAACTAGGAATATACATGTCCTGGTTTTAGCTAGGGTAGACTTAATTTTCTTCCTAGTAGCTGGTATAGTGCTGGTTTGGATTTAGTATGAGAATAATGTTGATAGCACACTGATGTTTTAATTGTTGCTAAGTAGTGCTTACACTAAGTCAAGGAATTTTCAGCTTCTCATGCCCTGCCAGCAAGAAGACTGGTGATGCATAAGAAACTGGGAGGGAGGACAGCCAGGACAGCTGGCCCAAACTGGCCAAAGGGATATTCCATACCATATGATGTTGTGCTCTGCATATAACCTGGGGGAGTTGGCTGAGGGGAAGGTATCTGCTTTGGGACTGGCTGGACATTGATCAGCAGGTGGTGAGCAACTGCATTGTGCATCACCTGTTTTGTATATTCTCTTATTGATCTTGTTGTTATTACTACTATTATTATTATTATTATTACTATTGTTATTGTTATTTCTATTATTGTTGTTATTATATCTTCTTCCTTTGCTGTCCTATTAAACTGCCTTCGTCTCAGTCCATGAGTTTTACTTTATTTTTTCTTAATTCTCTCCCCTATCCAACTGGGGGGGGCAGGGAGTGAGCAAATGGCTATGTGGTGTTTAGTTGCCTGCTGGGTCAAACCACAACAAGACACTTCAAATTATTTAAATAGTTCACATGAGGGCTACATAAAATATTTTTGCATAAATCCTCCTTGAGTGTTTTAAAATGCTAATGTTGTAGTTACTTGTTGTCCGCTACTGGATAATATATTACTCTGGGAGCATCACAAATCAAGACAATATTTGGTCCACCTTCATAGTTTTCCAATTTAATAAAATATTTTTTCTGCATAAAAAAATAAAATCTATTATGTGAGAAGTGTTTAGAGAGGAGCAGGAAAAGAAAATCCATAATTTTTGTGTGAAAACACTTAGATGTGCAGTATGTAATATATCCCTGAAAAAGAATAAGATGCAAATATAGTCCTGGGGCTGATGTGGCACTCTGACAATGCTTTTCTGTCTGGATAAATAAAACTGATACAGAATACTTTTAAAAAGTCTAGAGTAAATGAAGCAAACTACTTTAAAATGAAATTATGACAGAGAAGAAAGTAGAGTTTTTTATATTACCCCATTTCCATGTCTTTTCCTGATTAGTCTGCAACTGAGGCATGTAGAAGGTTCCGTCTATGCATGTCCATGTAGTAAATCCATATTAGAGAGCCTTATTTCAAAAAGCACTGAATTCTTTCCTGTGTTTTGAGGCTTTTGCTATCTGATTGGAATTATTTATGATTGAACTTCTGAGTAATTACACAGGCAAATACTGTCTGTATGAACAATTACACCAAATACAATTCTCCAGTGGGAGTATGATCTATGATATCCAAATGTAAAATGTTACTATAGATTAAAATGTAAAAGATTTCACACTTTCTACAGCAAATTATAAAACATTTTGCAAGTCGATTGATGTCAAGGTCATATTGTACCCTCTGAAGAAATACTTTTAAAGCAAGTAAGCTTTTTCATATTTTCTCATTCTCAGTGGAACCACGTCACACCACCATTACTTTTATAATCTCTAACTAGCAAAGCCAATGACCACACACCATCTTTTCTGTAAAAGGAAACCTAGTTTTTTGCATACTCTGATGGACTTTCTTTCATTAAAAGTTAGAGTTTCTAGCAGAAATAACACAGTGGATAATAACCAGTAGATAATTGCTGCCATCATCTTTAGGTATTCGCCACTCTAGTGGATTCCTAAGCTCTAAGTTAGGTGTCTTCCTTTCTATAAAAATCTACAGGAAAAATTAAGTTCCTCAGTATGGAACATGCAAATTATTTGTACATTAAGCATTACTGAAATAAACAACAGAAAATATTGAAGAGTGTATCTTAAAACCAATGCATCTCTGGAGGTTTGATTTTTCTTCTGTGCATTCTTAGTTCTGAACAATTAGTTCCTACACGTCTAAGCCTTTCTTGGGGAAAAAAAAAACAAAAACCCAAGAGATTTCTTTAGCTGAACCTTCTTTCAAAGCAGGCACAAGAAATAGCTAAAATTATTTTTATACTTAACAGTACAGTGTTGAGATCAGTTCTTTGGGTTCTAGGGCAGTTAGGCTCAATTTAAATCTTTTACTTTCCAAGATAAAGCCTAAGTGTTTGGGTCTTTCTAGGAAGTTTGAACTGGTGGGTTTTGTTCATTTTGTTTTGTTTTGTTTTGTTTTGTTTTGTTTTGTTTTGTTTTTTGAAAGGGGGGTTCTTTTGGGGGTTTTTTGTTTGGTTGGTTTTTTTTAAATTCTTGGAAATATTTGAAGAGCTTGTAGTTTAGAATGACAGTGAAGAAGACAGAAGGAATGTTGGCATGTTTACATGAAGTAGTGAGGGAGCAAGACCATAAGGAGGTCCTATCTAGCAATGAAGAACTTTCTCTGCAGCATCCCTGGAACAATACTACCAAAACAAAATAAAAATCAAATCAGTGCTTCTTTAATCCTATAGCTCCAAACATGGGCAGAATTCTGGTTTTATTTTTTGGAAAGAATGGAAGAAGAAATAAATATGTGCAAACAACTTTGAAAATTGTTAGGGCTAGAAGGAGAGAAGCCTTTACTTTGCAACCTGGTCTCCAGCTACAACCCAGCACTACTGTATTTACCCCATTTACCTGCAAAAGGAGACAGACTCATGGAACCTTCTGACTAACCTCTTCTTTGCCTTCCAAAACTGCATAAAGCATGAAAACATTATGCATTCATTCCAAAACTGAATTTCATTGAATTAAAGTCTCAACTGAATGAAATTTACCTCTCAGTTTCCCTTACAGCAGAAGGGCTATGTACTTGCATTTGTTCACTGACTTTGTAAACTACTCAGAAAATGCCAATACGAAAGATCAATATTGGTCTTAACCTCATTTTTTTTTGTTCTTAACAAGTTGTACTACTTACCTATATTTTACTTATATATTATTTAAATACAGTTGAGTTCTTAGAGGTGTAGTGTGACACCTGATTATCTAAAAGATACTCAGAATTTTTTTTCTAAATTGTGTTAAGAGATGGAAATAGTGCAGGTATACAAATGCTTTGTTATTGAGTCAATAGAAAACGTGTATCCATGTTATAATATCCTGGGTTGATGGTCTGTTCTTTACTGCCAGTTTGATGGTTTCAGCTATACAGAATTCAAACATATTAACTTTTTATTTGTACACAAATGTGCCCTTTATTTACTTTTCTGTATATAGGCTGCTTTGTGTTCTTATTTAAGGGTCAAATAATGTGTTTCAGAGGGAGCAATAAACCAGCCGTGATATTGTTTTAATCATATATCTCTCTCCTTCTTCCTTATTTATTTCTTGCATAAGTAAATGGGCAAGGAAAGGAAGAACATTTGGGATATACTATTTTCATTACTCTGCAATTGACACAGTATACTTCCTGAAGAGAGGAATTTATTTATGCTAGGTGAAGATGTAAATCAGATATAAAGCAGCTTGCTTCATACAGGAAGTAAATGATGTCAGAAAGAAAGAGAAGTGAATTTAACTTCTGGGACCCATGTGGTCTACCAGTCATAACTGGACTGGAAGTCAGTATATAGTGTCTTTCTGAATCCATTTTATTATCTCACCTCATATGACTCAATCTACTTCTCTATATCTCCCTCACTTCTCACTTTTTTTTATTTGCAGTCAGTTCTATGGAGCAGAGATGCATTCTACCTAACGCACCAGAGTATATATTTGATCTCTTTCTAAGTTAATATTAATAATGAGCTGTATTTTTTAAAAAAAAGATCTTTAAGAAAAGATAACTTAATAACTCTAAGAAAATATTAAAAAAAATTTTATGAACATTTTTTATTGTTTTTATATCAAGCCAAAGTATAAAATTATTATTGACTCTCTTAGAATCTTAGGTTCCTTATAGCCCTCAGAATCATAGAATCATAGAATGGTTTGGGTTGAAAAGGACCTTAAAGATCATCTAATGTCAACCCCTCCTGCCATGGGCAGAGCCACCCTCCACTACACCAGGTTGCTAAAAGTTCCATCCAATCTGGCCTTAAACACTTCCAGTGATGGGGCCTCCACAGTTTCTCTGGGCAACCTGTTCCAGTGCCTCACCACTCTAACAGTAAAGAATTTCTTTCTAACATCTCATCTAAATCTCCCCTCCTTCAGCTTAAACCCATTACCCCTTGTCCTGTCACTACACTCCCTCATAAACAGTCCCTGCTCATCTTTCCTGTAGGCCCCTTCAGGTACTGGTAAGCCACAATTAGATCTCCCTGGAGCCTTCTTTTCTCCAGGCTGAACAATCCCAACTCTCTCAGCCTGTCCTCATAGGAGAGGTGCTTCAGCCCTCTGATCAGCTTCATGGTCCTCCTCTGGACTCGCTCCAACAGCTCCATGTCTCTCCTGTGTACTGGAGTACACAGTACTGCAGGTGGAGTCTCACTAAAGCGGTGTAGAGGGATAGGATCACTTCCCTCGACCTGCTGGTCACGCAACTTTTGAAGCAGCCCAGGACATGGTTGGCTTTCTGGGCGGCAAGCACACACTGCCAGCTCATGTTGAGCTTCTCATCAATCAGTACCCCCAAGTCCTTCTCCTCGGGGCTGCTTTCAATCCATTCCTCGCCCAGCCTATAGCTGGGCTTGGGGTTGCGCCGACCCATGTGCAGGACCTTGCACTTGGCCTTGTTGAACTTCATGCAGTTTGCACGGGCCCACCTCTCAATCCTGTGAAGGTTCCTCTGGATGGCATCCCTTCCCTCCAGTGTGTCGACCACACCTCACAGCTTGGTGTCGTCAGCAAACTTGCTGAGGGTGCAACCGATCCCATTGTCCACGTTGCCAAAAAGATGTTGAACTGTGCCGGTCCCAGTACCGACCCCTGAGGAACGCCACTTGTCACCATTCTCCACTTGCACACTGAGCTGTTGACCACAACTTTTTGAGTGCAACCATCCAGCCAATTCCTTATCCACCAAGTGGTCCATCCATCGAATCTATGTCTCTCCAATTTAGAGACAAGGATGTGCGGGACAGTGTCAAATGCCTTGCATAAGTCCAGGTAGATGATGTCAGCTGCCCTTCCCTTATCCACCAATGCTGTAACCCCATCATAGAAGGCAACAAGTTTGTCAGGCACAATTTGCCCTTAGTGAAGCCATGTTGGCTGTCACCAATCAGCTTCTTATTTTCTGTGTGCCTGAGCATAGTCTCCAGGAGGGTCTGCTCCATAATCTTGCCAGGCATGGAGGTGAGAGTGACCAGCCTGTAGTTCCCTGGGTCTTCCTTTTTACCCTTCTTAAAAATGGGGGTTATGTTCCCCCTCTTCCAGTCGGCGGGAACTTCGCCACACTGCCGGGACTTCTCAAATATGATGGAGAGTGGCCTGGCCACTTCATCTTCCAGTTCCCTCAAGACCCACTGATGCAACTCATCAGGTGCCATGGACATGTGCACTTTCAGGTTCCTTAGATATTCTTGAACCTGATCTTCTCCTACAGTGGGCGGTTCTGCATTCTCCCAGTCCCTGCCTTCCACGACCTGGGCAGTGTGGCTCAAGCACTTGCCAGTGAAGACTAAGACAAAGAAGTCATTGAGTACCTCAGCCTTCTCCATATCCTGGGTAACCAGTTCACCCCTTTCATTCTGGAGGGGACCCACGTTTTCTCTCATCCTCCTTTTCTCACTGACATACCGATAGAAGCTTTTCTTGTTGTCCTTGACATCCCTGGCCAGACTAATTTCTATCAGGGCTTTGGCTTTCCTAACCTGATCCCTGGCTGCTCGGACAGTTTCTCTGTTTATAGACACATATATTTACATATATAAACATATGTATATAAATGTAAGGTTTTCTGACCAACAAGTTTTTTCCTGATTTGCTTATTTTCACCAAGATAATAGAGAAAACACACTTTAAGAATGAATGAGTTCTTGAGAGTGTATCAGGTACCACTTCAGCCATCAATCACTAAAGTATATTCAGTCTGGCAGGCCACACAATTGAGTGAATTGATGACCTAACTTGATGGTTGAGCTAGAATCCTTTTTTTTTTTTTTTTTAATGCATCAAACATGAAATCAGGTAAGGTTATCAATTTCTATTTACTTATTGATTATATGGAATACAGAAGCTGTCATTCTGGAAAAAAAAGAAGATTGGGAAGCTAGATGATATATCAGCTTATAATAAGAATAATTACAGATTCTGAAATCTGAGGCAATTAAAATATTAATTTCAGGTTGGGATTTGAAAAGATTAGTTTAAAGTTCATGGACATAACTGGGAAAATATCAAACAATTTTCATCAAGTGCTTTTGGCTACTCCTGTTATTAAAACTTTTTGGTACAGAATTTGGCCCAAATTTTCCAATGTATCATCTCTGAGTCCAGTCAAGATATAGGAATTATTCTATTAAAACATTTGGAACATTTCACTTCTCATCCTAGCCGAACACGTGACAGCAAAAGAGAAAAAAAGGTGGAACAAGTTAAATAATTTCTGATGTAAAATAATTCTGATTTTGTTATCAGTTTAGCTTTTCAGGTAACAAGTATCCTAATCTGTTCATTAGTTCATCTAGTGTTTTTATTGTTATTAACATTTTAAATTGTCTTAAACTAACAGAATCCATGCATAAAGAGGTAGAATGCATATAAAAGCACTGTACTTGAAAACTGAGAAAATTAGAAGAAAAAAGAAAATCCTTGGATGTCATAATTGTGGTGATTTTAATTTTGGATGTTAATGAAAATTGAGACAAACCCCCCCAGATATCTAGAAAGCCATAAGGCAAAGAAGTCAAGTTCATCAAAACCTGAAAAGACGGAAGCGAGAGAGTGTGGATTTATTAATTGTCTTTGCTGAAACTTCTGTCAGGAAGCTTTAGGAAGCCAATTCCAGGAAATTGCTTCCAAAAGGTTGACTTTTTTCCCCTGAAGTATTTTCTGTATGGAATCCTTCATTTTATTCACCAGCTTTTATAGTTACTAGGAAGGTTAATTTTCCAAGATGTTCAAACTAGCAGATGGCAACCAGTAGGGATACCGGAAAAATAATTCATTACCTCTGCTTTGATGATGAACCTGAATTGCTAGTCAGATTACTGAATCATGTTAAGTCCAGAAAAAATGACAAATGACCAAAATAGATTTGCAAGTCAAGTTTCTCTTTAAGAGAAAGGAACCAAGACTGACCTCTAAGTCTCTAAGATTAATCATCAGCTGAGACATAATTCTGTAAAATATTTTTGTAGACCAATACACTGTAAAGATTATTTTCTTGTTACCAGGTGAGGTGTAATTGAAGGGTCCACTCACTTCATTAATTCCTTCACATTGTTCAATTCCTGTGTAGGTGTGAAACAAATTTTTCTAGCTCTTTGTTCCACTGTCACTTCATTTACATCTGCATTAATTGCTTGGTGGATCATTAGAAACTCATAGTGTAGCTGATGGCCTTTGAAAATAGTTGAACTCTGCAAAAGATAAGGATTTCTGGCATGCTGGGCAGAGCCAGTACTTCTGGCTTTCATTCTAATTATTGTTAGAAGTAAATTTGGGCAACTGGATCTTCAGTTACTAGCTATGACACATATTTTTCATCTCATAGCTAATCTCTCTGAACATCTCACAAGTTTTGATGGCATTACTTCCAGACTGGGGATTCTGTAGAACATGGAAATTTTGAATTTTTTTTCAGCTTGGCACATTCCCTTTGATATTTCTCAAAAACTATGCTCGTGGTTCTGCAAGTAGGAATATGTAGTACTTACTGGTTTGAGCGGAGAAATTAATTTTTTACATCTTGAAATTATTTAGAAATATTCAGTTGCCTGACTGACCTCTGACACTATCTAAGCATAGCAGGGATGTCTTTGTCTTTCCCTCCATTTCTTTTTAAACTAATTGTTGTTACACAAATGTGTTCAAAAAGAAAAAAATAGAGACAACTGCCCTTGATAGACCTTTCTACGAACGTCTAAATAATAAGTTGCATTCAGTCGTCCATCTCAAGTGTCTCAAAGTAAGCTTTCTTAAATAGGCATTGGTTGGCTCCATAAATAGAAAAGCACAATTAGGTAATACATAAATATCCTCATTGGATGAGGACATATTTATAGAAAAGAATAATTATAGTTATTTCCCTAAATTAAAAAAAAAAAAGGAAGTAGATTTTGATTTTTCAATTTATGTATCATTTTCATGATCACTTAAATATTTTAAGTTCTCAGATATGATGTATTTTCTTTATTATTTTTCAGGAAACATTTAATAACAAACCCCTGATTTCCATATGTAATACAGAGAAAATTAATTTCTACCTAGTACTGCTGTTACATTTCCATAACTAATAACAATTGTTGGAAACAAGGACGAGATAAATCTATTAGGTTTTTTGTTTGTTTGGTATGTATGTAAAGAATACACATAGTCCTGGGTAAGGATCTTTATGTGTAGGCTCTGCCAATGTTAAGCTTCTACATCGAGACAGAGCAACAAAACCAGAAAAAGTCCGTTCCCGTATTGGTGGTTGAAGCTTACATTGTATAAGGACAAGATCATCCTAGACACCTATTTTCTTCTTCTTAAAAGACGGGAGCTTACCCTTCACTGCTTCCTCCTTACTCTGCCTAATTTTACATCTCATATTGACCTTGTGTGAGGCTCTGATAACAAGTGAATGTTGCAAACACCCATCTTGACATGGACAGGGATGGGCTGATGATGACCAGGGAGTGTTGAACAAGAACGGAGCCTGCGGAGGCAGGATAACGTCTTGTGAGACCACTCCTCTATTCCTAAAACACGTAAACAATGACCATCTGTGCCCCATGCACCATGTGCCTGTGACAGATCACTGCTCACTTGGTCAGCCCTGAACGGGGGGGGGGGCAGTGAGTCCCCAGGACCCCCACAACCCACTGACTCATTTCTAGAACATTTCTGAACATTCCTGAGCACATACTGTGCCTGCTCAGTGATGACAGACCTCCACCTATGGGGCGGGCACATTGGGTTATAAAAAGCGGAAACATAAGTTTTCGGCGTGCGCCCATGTGGCATGCCGGACTAGTCCAGGCTCATTGGTGCCGAATACAGGGCCATTATGACCCAGCAGAAGGGGCCCTGGGGGAGTCCAGCTTGGGTGAGAGCAGGGATTGAGCAACTTGCTTATCTTGCACTGATAAGCACCGGACCTGAACAGGGGCAGGAGATGAGCAATTTGTTCATCTTAACAAGATGCAGCGCCTGATGGGTCTACTCCTCAATCAACTAAGCGACGCCTGGGGTGAGGGGGAACCTTCACAGCTTGACATTACTTTGGTACAACTAAACAGACTACCGCACCTCTGTACTGAACGCCTTTGTTCTCCACCACTCCCCCCCGCCAGCCCCGATCAACTGCACAACAAGCCTTATTAAGGGCCAATCAGCACAGAATACCTGACTTAGTCCCACCTTGCCAAAAGTATAAATCTGGCATTTAGAATCCTTTTTTTTGAGGATGAGAACTCCAACTATCCGGACGGGTCGAAGGGCCTGGACCTCTCTCCTCCCCAAGCAGGGATGCCTCTTTGGTAAGACTTGCACCTCCGATTATGTCGGATGTTACCCCAGGAAAACTATCATTAACAAAAGCGCTGAACCATTAACTTGAGCTCAAAATTGTTGCAGTAAGTGCATTTATCAACGGCAATTCCGAGCTTTTATATCTGTCGCCTCAATAAATTACCTATTTTTCTTTTCAACTTTGCAAAACTGTTTCAGTGAAAGTCCTTAGTGGGGCTCTGACAGGCAAACGTTGACTCTGATATGTGGCCACACACATAATGCTTTAGACATAAACCGTTGACCAAGTCTGGGACTAAGACTGGACCTAGCCGCACCTAGGCTCCTCTCTGAGAAGGAGTTTAGAAAGCAAGGGGGTCCTTCCTGAACCTCGTGACTCAACGGGAGGGCCTCCCTCAGCCACGCATCAGACTTGTACCCTTTCACGCAACAGCCCACCACCTGAAGACTACAACTACGAGCAGAGAACATTGCTGGATCCAAGGGTGGTGATCTCTTTTCTCTCTCTCCCTCCCTCTCTTTTCTTTCTCTCTTTCTTTTCCTCTCTATCACTCTCTTTGTCTCTAACTTAATTTTCAGCACATTAGGGTAATATCGTCACACGTTTTGCTAAACGCTTACCTTTCATAGTTCTGCTAAGTTTTGAGCATTGTTATGACCTTTGCCAAGCCTCTATCTTTTGTAGTTCCACTGAGTTTTAAGTAAATTGATTGGTTTGAACCTCTAAAGTAATTGTCATTACTTCTGATTACTGCACAGAGAATTAAAAAGTTAACCTCACCCTCACCCCCTGAGTGGAACAGGACACCTTGTAAACAACATACAACTTTATCATTATCATTACATGTCTGATGAGTTCCATAAATAGAATTCTTCTGCTTTAACTGATCACCAGAAGTTAAACTTCTGTTGATTCTCTTGCTGTCATACTGGACATTTAGTAATATTATCTCCAACCAAAGGGTGTCAGTATGATGAAAGAGGGAAGCACGATTCCAGTTTAGGAATCTAATCTAAATATAAATAGAAAAAAAGTCTAATAAATCTAAATCTAATAAATATCATAATGAGTGTCCTGAGGTAATTTTTCACTCTCAGAAGGACTTTGTATATTTCATAGCTAATCTATGTAATTTGGATTAGATCCAGAGCTAATACTCTGGGCCAGTATGTAATCTAATATTTTGTGGGAGTATTCTTAAGCAGACCTCAAACCCTTCAACTTAGTGTATGAGGTCTTTTATATGAAAGAGCAGACTTGGATTTTATGCAGGTAATATATTAACACTAGTTCTCACTTGTTCTTCTGTGCCTGTGCATTGGCAGAGTTAATGTTCTCTTAATTTTTATGAAGCAGTAAGATTTGCTGATGAATCACCAATACACCTTGCAATTCCAAGTCTTTCTTCCCTTACTAGTGGCAAATGTTTGGAGTAGTATGTGAAAATTCAAATATATTTTAAATTTTAATAGAAGAATCTGTTTCTTCTCAATGGCTTAAGATAGGTGTAATACTTTGAGGTTACTTATCAGATCTCTGCCCACTGAAGAGTTGAAAGTAGGGCTTCTGGAGGTCTGGGAAGAGATGGTTTCTGGCCCTACAAGCCAGGAACTGCAATCAATTCCTTCATAATCTACTCAATATCAAATGCTAGTTTCTATAACGCTTTGTTTTCCCATGGCTCCCACCTTTCTCAGCCTCAACCCTTGCCTGCTTGCAGGCCAGTCTCAGAGCTCCTTTCTACCTGTCCTTGTAATACAAGGATGACATGAGAGTAAAACCTAGAGAAATCTTAATGTCCTTATGGGCTCTTTGATTGAACTAGTTTCATTTTCCTTGTGCCTTTTGCAGTGTTTCTTGATGCTAATACAGCTCCAGGATTTTCTTGGGTGCCTTGATCCCACAGGCGAAAGCTGTGATGAGGTACTGTGACAGTGAATACCAAGGCAGAGCAAGTGGGTAAAGGGTTTAACAACAGACCTAATGCTCCTCCCTGCGAAATCAAAAGCATCCCTAAACTACATGAGCAAAATGTAGGGGACGAAGGGGGACAGAAAGGACAGATGTTGCTAACCACTTGTCACATTAGGGTTAATTTTGTCAATGCTTTTCTTCCTTACATTTGTTCTTGGTGTCAGCCATGTCTGGTTTCAGTGAACTTACATGCCCTACCTATACTTAATATCCTTATTTATAGAAAACTCTAATAATGTGACTTGTGTTAAGACTCCTGTCTTAGCCTTTATCCTTTGTCCTTTCATAAAGTGCTATGCCAAACCAGCTGTTCTCAAGCAGTTAAAATTTAATAATAAAGTAACATTGATTCCAACACTAGCATAACCTTCCAACAAATAAATTAGTATGTGGGGGGTTTAGTGCTTTTTGGGCAGTGGCCTCAGCAAGATGATATTTAAAGTCAGGGGTTATTTTAAAAAGGAATATTATTTCTCAGTGATACACAGTTAACCATAACAGTGTGATTGACTGGGACACCAAGGTATTGTGAATGCAGTCTAGAAAATAAGAATGTCCAGTGCAGATGAACTGCAATAAAACAAGACTACTGAAAATGCTATAGAAGATGAATATGTATTAAATTCTCTGTAATATTTTATCAATTAATGATCCTAATTTATGGAATTCCTCATGAGAGCTAAAAACACTTCTGTCCAAACTCAAGAAGAATTTACTTCAAATATAGCTAAAACTTTGGTATGAGAATGATAATGCACACTTCCACGTTGCATTGTGGTTACCAGGACTATTTATTTCATAATCAACTGAAAGGTGAAAATAGTATCTGTCTTCTTCAAAAAACTTTATTTCTGAACAAGTGTCTTCTGGTAGTCATATATTTCCTTTTATTTAACAAACCTGCATATGAGTTCCCCTTTATTCAGTAAGGCCAGATAGAAACCTATGAAGTAGTTTTACTTGAGCAACCATTTGAAGCTCAGTTCTCTTGATTACCTTAATAAACAGATATCTCTGAATAACAAACAAGAATGAAAACAGAAGAAGTTTTGATTGTTTCAATTATTCTATTTATGTAAGTTTGTTTTAGTAATCTTTTCATATGAAACATAGAAGCTTACAGAAAACACAATTTATAAATAATACTTCTGAACAAGAGAGAAGGTCAGAGATTTGTTTGCACTGGTAAGTTCCAACAAAACCCCACCAAAACCCAAAATCAAAACTAAAACCCCCAAAAAGCACCACCAACAACCCCCAAAAAACCCAATCTGAAAATTTCTTGAGCAAACAAATCCTTCTACACCTTATAACCATGCAGGAGATCCTATGTGAGATTTGAATTCTTGCCAAGATTCACACAGAACTATGATTTTGAAGATGTGTAAGGCTGTCCAACCAACTTACTCAGAATTTAATCTTTTTCCTACTTTTTACCTGAAAAGGCAGTTAAAGTGACTCCAACCCATCAGTCACCATTAAATACTGCCCCTTTGAGCTAGGATACAAGAGAGTAGAAAGACAGTAAGGTCTGATATGTAACAGCTGGAGAGAGATAGAAATTCCTATTGAAATGAACTATATAAAAATATACAATTGAGTGAAAAAAATAAAATAAAATTACATATTGCATTTGAAGTTGTTTTAAATTTTTCTCAAATTAAAATGTCTTTCGAAATCCCATGTACTAGAACATTACCAAATCTCTAGCTTTGAGTTCAATTTTTAATTAAGATATTGTTAAAATATTAGATTTTCCCACATGAGGAAAATTTCAGATCTGAGTATTTTGTGGTCCAATTTATTCATTGTTCTTTAATAAGATGCTGCACTATCCTGAAATATAACTTTCATATCACTAAACATGTAAGCAGAAATACTACCATATACATTTTACACTACAAAAATAATTCTATATTTAAAGACATTAAGAAAGACAGTGATACTCCTCAAAAACTGTTTGAAGAGTTATAACCACTGAATGTTTACAATGGAAAGGTTGGTGTTTATGGTATAGTGAAATTGAATTTGAATGTTGGCACTCCAAACAACAGCCTGTCCAATTAACATACATCCTTATGTAGCTGCAAAATAGGACCTTTACTTGCACTTTAGCAGATTTCCTTCTTTAGTAGAAATGGTTACTGTAGCAGCAGAAATGGCCAGGATGTGATAAAGTCAGCTGTGTTTATGTTCTGATAGCATTACTTGCTTACTGACCAAGAGTTGGGACTTGAGTTTTCCTCTCAATTATGATTTAACCTAATACATAATTACAGGAATAACATTTCTCTCCATTACTGACCTGAACTATTTCTATGGTGTGACTGAAATGAATTACTCTTACTACTTGAGTACCTTTAAATGTCGTAAATGTTCATATATGTACAAAAGGGCTACAATTATTAGTGAAAGGTACTGTGTTATGTAGGGATGGATAAGACATTTGTACAGACAATAGTGTCTACGGTTGAGATTCTGTAAACCCAGAGTACTCTGAGGCTTGGAGATTATGTGTAACCGTTTGTGATGTATAAATCAATATAACCCACATCATCTATCAAGCTTTTTAACTTCACAGACAGCAACAGTCCTACCCAAAAAGAGGCATACAGGATGATAACTATCATTGCAGTATGCCACGAATAATGCAGAATAACTTCTTTGGTATTCTGTACAGACAGCAATGAAACCATTTGATTCACTTTTTTCTAGAAATTTTAGTTGTTTTAGAAGAGACAGCGTTATCCTGATTGATTAATTATAGCAAAGTCTATAATATAAAATGTCATGTATAACAGACATTATTGCCCTCAGAATAACATCAACTTGAAATTGCTTGCTGCAGAAAGAGAATCCTTTAAAATGTGAAATTCATTCCTATGAAAAAAATCATATTCCAGCAAAATTATATATCATCATAAATCAATATAAAAGGAGTTTAAGTGCTCATTCATAAATCAGCCTTCTCCTAAAAATAAGTCAGCATGTAGGGCAAATAAGAATGATTCACAGAGATCTGTATCGAACTATACAAGGTACTTGACTGATGAATATATAGTAAAGATAGTTATTAGATATTCAGAAACAGGAGCTGTTCCCTGCATCTTCTCTGAAGCATAAAGTCAGAAAAAAATACACATCTATAAAACTTTATAAAATAGGTACTGTATACAAAATGGACAGTGATTGTGTGAAAATAATGAGGGGATAGGAGATTAGTTATATAATGATACCTCAATCTTTTAATTAAAACTTTTCCATAAAAAAATTCACTTAATAAGGACCTTCTAGATTTCTTATTGTTAAAAAGACCAGGTGATGACTGAAAAATGGACATTCCTGTCCTTACTAAGACAGAAGTCTAAATAAGCTTAGAGAACTTATTTTAAGATACTCATACAACTACTCAATTTAGAGGGTTAGGTACAGACTGCAGGCATCACATATGTCTCACCACTCATTGTAATCTTAATTCAGTTACCTGAGCACTGATGTCTAGTGCTACTTGAGATGCAACAACCTGCTTGGCTACTTCAAAAGAGCACAGGTTTCCTCTCATACCTCCAGCCCCAACACTGTTGATGTTTCACATATCCCATCTTTGAAAATATTCAAATGAATTAGCAAAAGTGATTGAGTGAACACTGGTGTGGCAAAGCTGCACCGGGGTAAAGGTATTTATAGGGTTTACTTTGACTCAAACAATATAGAGCTTTAAGGCTAAAATTAAGAATTTTGTACTACTCACAAAAGGAAACAAAAAGCTTCCAGAGATGTTATGGTACTAGAACTTGAAAAAAATAACACATCCTGAATCAGTAGAAACACTCAGAAGTTCTCCTGTGAATAGCTGTTACCATGGTCCCATTATAGGCTTGTATTCAAAAAGCATTAAAAAATATGTATAGATTAACATTTCCTAAAGCCTAAGAAAGCTCTTCCTGCCAATTTACACATGGGGTTTTAAAAAAGATTAACTACAGAAATAATGTCAAGATGGTGGAGCATGTGTATCTGTCAGATACTTGGCGAGACTACCTCACAGCTTGGTTTTGGCCTACTTGTTCTGGTTTTTTTCTGCTCTTATGAACCAAGACTTAAGGGATAGGGCCTCTTCTGTGTCACAAGGTCTTATGCTCGCAAGCTGAGATTGATGTTATATGTGTGTAGGAGATAGGAAGCACTTAAAGGTCCTATGGGCAAGACATAATCAGAGAATTTCCTTTAGACTAGCTGCTTTATAAGGTGGTTAAGGTTAGATACAAGTGAATTGTGGCAAAACAAATGAACAAACAAATGATTTCAAGTGCAAAAGAGAACAGTTAAAAGCAATGCAAAAGTTAGAATGAATAGGCTGAAGGGGTATTGTGTTGGGTTTGCGTGGCAAGGTTTTGGTAGTGGGGAGGCTACAGGGGTGGCTTCTGTGAGAAGTTGCTAGAAGCTTCCCCTGTGTCTGATAGAGCCAATGCCAGCCGGCTCTAAGACGGACCCACCGCTGGCCAAGACCAAGCCAATTAGCACCTCTGTGATAACATATTTAAGAAGGAAAAAACACAATTAGAGAGCGCTTTTGCACCCAGAGAGAGGAGTGAGAAGATGTAAGAAACTCTGCAGACACCAAGGTCAGTGAAGAAGGAGGGGGAGGAAGTGCTCCAGGTGCCAGAGCAGAGATCCCCCTGCAGCCCGTGGTGAAGACCATGGTGAAGCAGGCTGTCCCCCTGCAGCCCATGGAGGAAGGATGAGGGTGTGTAGAGATTCCACCTACAGCCCGTGGAGGACCCCACGCCAGAGCAGGTGGAGGCACCCGAAGGAGGCTGTGGCCCGTGGGAAGCCCACGCTGGAGCAAGGTCCTGGCCGGACCTGTGGCCCCATGGAGAGAGGAGCCCAGGCCAGAGGAGGTTTGCTGGCAGGACTTGTGACCCTGTGGGGGACCCCACGCTGGAGCAGTTTGCTCCTGAAGGTCTGCACCCCGTGGGAGAGACCACGCTGGAGCAGTTTGTGAAGGACTCTCTCCCACGAGAGGGACTCCATGCTGGAGCAGGGGAACAATGAGAGGAGTCCTCCCCCTGCGGATGAAGAAGCAGCAGAAACACCGTATGCTGAACTGACCGTAACCCCCATTCCCCGTCCCCCTGTGCCACTGAGGGGGGGGAAGGTTGAAGCCGGGAGTGAAGTTGAGCCTGGGAAGATGGCAGGGGTGGGGACAGATGTTTTAAGATTTGATTTTATTTCTCATTCCTCTACTCTGTTTTGCTTGGTAATAAATTAGATGAATTCCCTAAGTTCAGTCTCTTTTGCTCGTGACGATGATTAGTGAGTGATCTCTCCCTGTCCTTATCTCAACCCACAAGCTTTTTATTACACTTTTTCTCCCCTGTCTATTGAACGAGGGGAGTGATAGAGTGGCTCTGGTGGGCATCTGGCCCCCAGCCAGGGTCAACCCACCCCAGGTAAATTCTTTACTGTGAGAGTGGTGAGGCACTGGCACAGGTTTCCCAGAGAGGTTGTGGATGCCCCATCCCTGGAAGTGTTCAAAGCAAGTTTGGATGAGGCTTTGGGCAACATGGTCTAGTGGAGGGTGTCGCTGCCCATGGCAGTGGGGTTGGAACTAGATGATGTTTGAGGTCCCTTCCATCTCAAACTATTCTATGATTCTATGATACAACATTCAATCCTGAATTTCAAACAATAAGTGGTAGTAAAATGGAAATCAGAAAGTATGCTTTTATCTGATGATAACCAGTAATGGACTGTACAATATTTTAAGCTTTGGTTAATTCAGAAAAACAAAGCCAAGTAAGAAACTGTATTAAAGACATGATGAAAAACTGAAGTTAAATGGAAATTTTTTTAAAATTTTAAGTTGGTATACAAGCCCATAGGGTATGAAAAAGTAACAAAGATACTAAAAGAACAGCTGCCGGAAGGGGAAGATACATAGGCAAAACACAATCTTACAATGACAATTCACACTAAATATATAGGTAAACTAAATATATAAGATAAAAACTGTAGAAAGATCAAATTTGTGATACCATTAGGGAGTAGGAGGGTAAGACCTTTTTGAATCACTACCTTAAAGCAAGAGAAGCTTTCACAGATGGACAAATCATAGGCTGGTAAAGGTCTTTCATTTACATTTTGAGAAAACTTTTGAGAGCTTTCCTTTACCCTAGATAACATCCTTAAACATGTTCTCAAATTTTTCATTCGTTGATCCCTGATCCCCTTTGATGGATCTGCTGCCAGGAAATATTTCATCTAGTAAAAGGTCCTGAAGAGAGTGAGAGCACACAGGTATGTCTCAAAACTGTCATTCCATTTATAGATATCACTTGCAAATACCTCACATTTTTATAGATAGTATCCAAGATACTAAAGTTTAAATATATTCTTCTCTTTTGATTCAGAGAGGAAAAAAAGATGTATGGTGAGAAACTTCTATCAAATTTGTGAGAATTCAAATGTTAAGGAAAAGTAAAGTGGGTGAAAAAATAATGCAACAGAATTATTTGTGAGTAAGGTTAGAACTATCATCACTGTTGCTGGCTCAGAAGACAAGGAGGGAGTGCAAAGACCCTATGGTATTGCTTATGGAACACATATGCTGATTCTAGCTACCTGAGCCCTAATTCAATGTCCATTAAAAAACAAACAAACAAACAAATAAACAAAAAACTCAACAAACCCCCAAACAGCTACAGGAACCAATAATTTTTCTGACTTGGGCAGAAAGGGAAAGAGTAAGAAAGAATAAACACACTGAAGACTTCTTTTCAAATGCACAGCCTCCCAAGATACTTTAGCTCTTTTCAAAATACACTCTCCACTAACAGGTCAAATAGGACTACATCTGGCTGGTGACCAGTCACCAGCGATGTTCCTCAGGGTAAAGTGCTAGGCCCAATTCTGTTCAATAATTTTATCAATGATGTGGATGGACCGTTAACAAGCTTGCTGATGATACAAAACAGGGAGATGCTGTTGACTCTTTTGAGGGCCAAGAGGCCTTGCAGAGGGATCTACTTAGACTGGAGCATTGGACAGTTATTAATGGGATGAAATTTAACAAGTCCCAGTGCTGGATTCTGCACCTGGGACATAGTATTTCCAGGCACAAGTACAAATTGGGAGAAGAGTGGCTTGAAAGCAGTCCTGCTCTCAAGGGATCTGGGGGTGATGGTTGACAGCAAGCTCAATATGAGTCAGCAGTGTGCCCTGGAACCCAAGGCATGCATCAAATGCAGCATAACCAGCTGATCAAAAAAGGTGGTTATCTTGCTGTAGTCAGCATTGGTGGGGCCTCACCTGGAGTACTGTGTGCAGTTCTGGACCCCACAATTTAAGACAGAAGTGGAGGTCCTTGAATGCATCCAGAGGAGGTCAACAAAGCTGATGGAAGGGCTGGAAGGCATGTCCTCTGAGAAGCAGCTGAGGACTCCAGGTTTGTCTAGTTTGGAGAAAAGGAGGGTGAGGGGTGACTTCATTGCTCTCTACAGCTTCCTGAGGAGGGAAGTGGAGAGGGAGGTGCTGAGCTCTTCTCCCTGGGATCCAGTGACAGGATGCAGGGTAATGGTTCAAAGCTGCACCAGGGAAGGTTTAGACTGGACATTATGAAGCATTTCTTTACCTAATCAAACACTGGAATAGGCTTCCCAGAGTAGTGGTTGATGCCGAAGAGGCATTTGGACAATGCCATTAATAACATGCTTTAACTTTTGTTGAACCTTGAATTGGTCAGGTAGTTAGACTAGATGATTGTTGTAGGTACCTTTATTTTGCAATACTTCCTACACCCTGAAGTATGTCTTGAGTTTACTTGTGAGTCTTGATTATTCATATTGTCTGCTGAAAGAAAGACTGCTGCATTTTCTCACATGTATTAGACACTTTAAAAAGTCGTCCATTAACTTAATTAGCACTGTTACTTATGGAACAATAGATTTTCAAATTGGCAGTAAATCCTACGTGACAAAGTAAGGTTGTTTTTTTTCCTTTGGTGTTTTTTTTTTTTTTCTGGGTACTATTAAATCTAAAATACATGTAATAAATACAGGTCAGAGGGGGGGGAAATGCTACCTACCTCTTTGCTTTCCCAGGACTGAGAAGTTTATTCTACTGATATTTTAATGCAAAATCCTAAGAGAAATCAAGAAACAGAACACACAATTCTCTTGCTCCTAAGCAAATTATTTGAATGTCAAAATGCAATCACATTCTTTGTTAATATATTAATTTATGCAACTGAACTTAGAGGGGTTTTCCCCTTCCAAACTTACTATTTTCTCCAAACAGCTCCATAGCTGGTATTTAAAACCGGGTCTTCTTGAAATTTGATTTCTCTACAGCTGAAAAGGATTGTAGCCACTTCTTAACTGTCTGATTTAATCACCAAGTTTGGCTGTTTTGTTTGTTTTTGAAAAGGCACCATGCCAATCCACAACTTCACACAATTTGTGTGGCACTAGTTCTACCCCTGTGTGCAAGTTGTACTGTAAAATGTGTGTTGGAGTGAGTACACTGAGTAAACTGAAAAGCCCCTTGTCTCAAATGCTTGACATTGAACTAATCATGCTAGTTAGACTGAAGTGTTTCTGAACATGTATAAATGCACATCGTTTGGCACATAGAGTACTCTGCATTCAGAGAGTTTACTCTTGCATTGAAGTCACTCCTAGGGTGAACAGGAGTTATTTCTGATTAAAGGAAAACAAATATAGGTACAACAAATAAATTTACACTCAGCAGTTCTGTTCTACTAAGTCATACTTTAAGGATCAACATTTTTTCATTAATTTAGTCCTAAGCCTTTTTCACTCTAGTTTAAGACATATAAACCAAAATGAAAATCATTAGCATATTGCAAATTTTACCCTCTGTATCCCATAAGATTATGAGCATGTGTTGTGGAATACCACATGAAATAGTACACACAGTGTTATTGTGGCATCTTCCAAAAATGTGCAATCACTTTTCTACTTTATTTATTACTATTATATAGAAAAATAGAAATAGAATCCAAAGCTTCTCCTCAAGAAATTAGCTGTAGGAGTTCATAGCTGAGAGCAGAACCTTGGATCATTAATTGACATTTCAGTCTCTGTTGACATTCATTGATTTGTTGCCTATTATTGTATTAAAATTGAAAGTCTTTGAATTGCTATTCACCATGTACCTTTTTGCTACACCCAAGGAATAAAGTCATATATGACCAGTTTGACCTCTATACAGCCTCATAAAGGGAAACTATTAGAAATCTCTTATATTTTTGGTTTTAGAAAAAAGGTGAACAGAATCACTGGCTGTCACTTTGAGGTTTTTAATTTGATAAGATATATAAACCAATGTCTTTATCACTATATCACAATTCTGTCATTCCATGGAACAAGAAATCAAGAGTACTGAAAGGAATTGTCAAGAGTAATCCTATCCTTATTGGACTAGGAAAAAAATCTGGAGAATAATCAAGCAAAGTTGAAAAAAATGGTCTCTGGATCTGGACTATTGTGCCTTTTCACTGCTGTTGGTAGTACCGGTTATTCAGTTGCACACATCCTTGTCACCACTGGTAAGAAGAAGGCTTATTCTATTGTGTAAGAAACCTTTCCCAAGCCACAACCCTGGAAAAGTAAGACCTCCTCAACTAATCAATTAAATATTTCAGGAAAGTAGCACAATTATAGCTTAATGCTGTGAATCTTTTGGTATGCAAAATTTTATCTTACTCTCCTCCTTTTTGATAGCAGACCTTTCTGTGTCTCACTCATAACTTCTGCTAGCTTAACACTAAGCTATCCCTGCAGTGATACTTTGTAATAGATAAAGAGATGGAACTGAAATTTTTGTTCAGAGATAGTATAAGCAAGCCAAGCCCTGCTAAAATAAATGCAGTTTTCCATTTAATTGCTGGAGTTTTGTGTTATGTCACCACATTACAGAGAACTGTAATCACATTATATTTTATGGCATACTATTCTATAAAGATCAGAAGAAACCCTTAGAAACTTAATTTAACTAGTCAATAATCATTAGCCTGGTATATTAAGCTTAGATTTTTATGAATAGTGCTTCTAGCACATTCCTAGAACTTTCTTCTATAACAATTTGGATTTAAAAGCAGAACATATGTTGTAGCCAGCTGGAGGATATCTGTGTTTGCTGGTTTTTTAGATGGTGTCCATATTCTATTACACCAGGAAGTAATAGCTCTCTTTAAGGTACCATATTTTAAAATGGTACTCTCTCCCTTTGTTCTTCTTTGTTCTGAAGCCATCAGACAGTCGTGATAAATTGACAGCTTTTTCTTTCACTGTTTTATGAATAGCATGATGGAAGACTTGTTATTATGTTTTTATAAGCAAGTCAAAGTAGAGGAAGGAGGAGTATAGAGTTACGAAGGCTTCAAAAAGCCCTGTAGCAAAGTAGGCAGAAGCAGAGTGTGAATTTAGTTCAGGTCTGCAGCAAGGTGATTTGTGGAGAGCATTCACTGGCCAGCAGAATATCTGAGTGATGTGGAAAAAGAATCATTCTGTTAAGATGGAAAACATCTCTGAAGAAATCTTGATAAATATCTGGCTACCCTGTTTCCTACAACTGGATGAAAGCGGAAAAGTTTAGTCCAAGTCATTGCTTGTGTTTCCTCACACACCTTTAGCCCTAATCCTAAACCTTCTCTATCCTTATCCTTAAGCCTAATCTTCTGTGAAGGTAAGGGGAAACTGTATATGAACAAGATCTTATCTTTTTTTTTTTTTTTTTTTTTTTCATTCTGTGAATAGTGTACTGCAGGAGAATGAAGATATTTAACATTCATCCAGGTGATGGCAATGAAAGGTGTTAACACTCATTGACTACGTCTTATAAAATAAACTAAATATATTCTAGAATCACCTCACCCTGAATAAATCTGTATTTTTGTTTTGTTTTCAAACCACACTTTGCTATGTTCTCAAAGCACCCAAGAATTTCTAAAGTAGTAAATTTTCAGAGATCTATGAACTAAAGGACTGCTAGTTTTAGAAGTAAGGACTGAAGTATAATGAGTCTATGATTGAGATCACCTTGCATATCTGTGCTATAAGAGGACACTAAACTGAGTTGCCAGGTTTTGTGCTGTCATCATAGCCGTTGAATAATTTTTGTCCTATACCAAGAGCAGGACATCCAGAATACCATTACTATTTCTTCATTTGAAAACTATAATAAAGCTTTAATTTCTACTGTTAATTAATACAATTTGGTGTTAAATTAATAGCAGGTAAGAACATAATTTTATATAGGGAAAATAACAGATATTGTATAGAATTTTTTTCAGTGTGTTTTTGGTTTTTTTGTTTTGTTTTGTTTTGTTTTGTTTATGTACCTTATGGAAGGGATGTTGCCTGACCTGGATGACCTGAGCTGATGGAAAACAGAAGATAGGCACTGTTTCCTATAAGTCCAATGGCAAGAAGTGAAGCACACTCAGCGGCATTTATTATAGCAGAGAGCACAAATCTGCATTTCCATTCCAATAGGACACTCTTCCAAACCCAGTGAGCTGAAACACGTACAAGGCATGTTTACATCATGATTATAAATAATGAATTCTTGTTTGTACTTTCAAGAAGTGAAGGGACTGAATCAGAAATACCAGGCTCTGCTTATTGAACAATAAAAGAAAGCACACTTTACTGAACTATCCTACCTTTAGGGTACAATCTGTTACACCTGCTATCTGTTCTCTTCAGCTACACATGTGATTTGAGAAATAGCAGAATATTCTCTTTGTTTCAGGGTGAATTTCTTTACGTGGCATGGAGCAAAACAGGAATTTCCTGCATGGCAGGGAACAATAGAAATGTTAGTTGTGTATAGGCAGGGTTTTCAATTGGCTTTGCATACTGCGTACTCAACTGAAGCTGAAGATTCACTTACATTGTCCAATACTGTTTATTTTTCAGTAAAGTGAGATGAAATAGCCTTATTGTGCTAGTGGGCAAACTCTACTGTGTCACATTAGTCATTCTTAATCTTACCAAGCGGACTCATTAATTTCAGGAAAAGGCATTGGTAACATATCAACTGTGACAGCAGAACTCAAATAAGTTGACAGAACTCAGTCTGTAATATTTCCATTAAGCTGTACATGTGTTTGTAGTACATTCATTCTGCTGTTAGCTTAAATATAAATCCAGACAAGCTATGGTAAAAAATTAGTCTTTTAAAGAGTGAGTGTTATCATCTTCAACTTTTTGTAGATCTGTTCATGGGCAATTATTAACACAAGTTATCCTACTGAATCCAGTTACACTTTAATTACTATTAATTGATATGGGCAGATATAAAAGAAGCTGATCTTTGGTCTTATGAATGTAGTTACACTTTAATTACTATTAATTGGTATGTGCAGACAGAAAAGAAACTGATCTTTGGTCTTTTGAAGTATAGGAGCAGATCTCAGAGTTCTATTTGTTACTGGTTTAAATTCTTCTTTTGGTAGAGGTTTTCCTTTGGCATAAAATGAAAGATATAAAGAGAGATCATTTCACACATCATGTGAAAATACCCAAGATTTTTTGTAAACTATATTGATTTACATAAAACCATTTAATTCGTTATGCTTATATCTACAAGAAAAAAAAAATACACAGAGAGACTATATGGCTTATAACTATGTAACTATATATAACAGGCTTATCTGTTTTTTCCTGAATTCCTTATTACTATTTGTTGACTTTGTCAGCTATACTGACAATTAGGCACATTGAAACTGGTACCATTTCTGTCTGAACTTGGGAGACTTAAATCTAGTTTCTAAAGTCAAGGCTTCAGAAAGCTTCTCTCTTTTAATGAAAATCCTCCCTCTTTTAATACCTTCCATCCCACAGTCTCAGCAGAATGCATTCATATACTACAGGGCAGGCTCAGAGAAAACCATGACCATCATTGCCATAATACCCTTATGGACATTGAATGGCCTCATTGTCTTCAAAGGGTGTGAAACCTGTAGAACCCTACATCCTAAACCCGTGCTGAATATAGACTGTGCAAGTTCATGTCAGGCTCTGAGCTTCTGAATAATTATAGCCATATTTAACTTTATTCATCTTAGCAAAATCCACTGAGTTTACATGCATTCCTAATAAGCTAAATCATAGAATCGTAGAATCTTAGACTCTTTAAGGTTGGAAAAGACCTCTAAGATCATCAAGTCCAACTGTCAACCCAACACTACCATGTCTACTAAACCATGTCCCAAAGTGCCACATCTACATGTTTTTTAAACACCTCCAGGGTTGATGACTCCACCACCTCTCTGGACAGCTTGTTCCAATGCCTGACCACTCTTTCAGTGAAGAAATTTTTCCTAATATCTAATCTAAACCTTCCCTGATGCAACTTGAGACCATTTCCTCTTGTCCTTTCCCTAGTTACTTGGGAGAAGAGACCAACACCCACCTCACTACAACCTCCTTTGAGGTAGATGTAGAGAGCAATAGGGTCTCCCCTCAGCCTCCTCTTCTCCACACTAAACAACCCCAGTTCCCTCAGCCTCTCCTTATAAGATTTGTGCTCCAGTCCATTTACCAGTTTTGCTGCCCTTCTCTGGACATGCTCCAGCACCTCAATCTCCTTCTAGTACTGAGGGGCCCAAAACTGAACACAGTACTCAAGGTGCGGCCTCACAAGAGCTGAGTACAGGGGCACAATCACATCCCTACTCTTGCTGGCCACGCTATTTCTAATACAAACCAGGATGCTGTTGGCCTTCTTGGCCACCTGGGCACACTGCTGGCTCATGTTCAGCCGGCTGTGAACCAGCACACCCAGGTCCTCTTCTGCTGGGCAGCTTTCCAGCCACTCTTCCCCAAGCCTGTAGCATTGCATGGGGTTGTTGTGACCCAAGTGCAGGACCTGGTATGGAGCCTTGTTTAACCTCATACAGTTCGCCTCTGCCCATCTTGTCCAGATCCCTCTGCGGACAGATCGACACTCCCACCCAATTTGGTGCCATCTGCAAACTTACTGAGGGCGCACTCAATCTCCTTGTCTAGATTGTTGATAAAGATATTAAACAAGACTGGCCCCAGTACTGAGCCCCGGGGAACACTGCTTGTGACTGGCTGCCAACCAGATTTAACTCCATTCACCACAACCCTTTGGGCTCAGCCTTCCAGCCATTTTTTTTACCCAGCAAAGAGTGCACCTGTCTAAGCCATGTTAAAGCATGTTCAGGTATTTTTTTTTCGTGCATGAAATACTAGATGATTAAGATGATTTAAGCAATTAAAGCTCAGATTTGATTCCAGTCTTGGTTAGGTCACATTCTCACTTATATTGAGATCATTCAGTGTTTCAAGTAATGAGCTGTGGATTGAAATTTGATTGACCAAATTTTTAAAAAATGAAGGTAAATGAAGGTGATTTTTCAGTAGAAGATTCTTTTGCTAATAAAGAGATATGTTTTTATGACAAATAAACCATATTCAGTGCACCTTTTCAAGTGAAGTCTACAATTGTAGCTACAGTAGGCAGGCATTTGTAACATAAATATGCTTTGCACATATCTGATCAGCAGACAATACTACTGGTTTATCATTTGGAATACAAATAAAAAAGATTGTTTCAGCAATATTAAAATGTTCAGGAAAAGCAAAACCAAAATTTTCATTCTGAAATTGAATGAGTTCAGACACCGAATATTACTCCTCAATTGTTATACAGACAAGTTTTGGGGTTTGATACTGCTATTCTAATGTCCCAGTGTCTTGCAATAAATGGAAATCTAAATTGATTTTTATGTAATAGTTAATCCAAGCATTTTTTCTTGCACCAAAATATTTCAACTCCATTTTTATATATTTTGCTGTCTCTGATGTACTCAAGATAGGGCAGAGTAATATTACTAAGCAATATTCTCCAGCCAGCGTTTATCCATCTCCTTTCCATGGTCTCCATCTATGTAAGAAGATGATGATGCTTTATAAAGTTAAAATTACCCTTCTGTATCATTTATTTTCAGTTGTATTATTATATTCTATATGAGGATTAAAGTGTAAAAGCATGTACAAAATCTCACCCTATCACAGAAGCCAACTACATTCATACATTTTGTAAATGGTTTTCTGGTGCCTCTGTTATTTGGCAACAGTATTCTGCACATGAGTTCTCATTTTAGGCTTCTACAGGTATGCAATATAATGCATATTTATATTTCATCAGGAATATTTTCCACTCTTGGCAATAGTATTAGGTAAATTACTGAAAGCTGTGTAGAGTAAACAGTTTCTATTTTGCAAAGTATTTTGGGTTTTCTACATCTGGCTTCATGTCAGGTAAGATCAAACCAGAAAGTTTTAAATGCTCTGAGAAGGAAAATTCTGGATAAATTCTTACATTGTTAGACGCTATTGTTTTATTTTATTTTTTTCCCAGGAAAATAAAATAGTTCCATTATAGATATTTTATGTTGTTTATCTTGATACACACATCTTTCATTCTGAAAACAGTGAAACAAGATGTCAAGGCCATTATCAGAATTTTTCAGTCCAGTCTGTTTTCCACTGAATAAAAATATATGACTTATTTCTGACCTAACTCATCTTCTCCTTGATTTGTTATGATTTTTTTCTGGCAGACAAAGAGTCCATCTGCTACCAGATTTTTGTACTTTAATAACTTTAAATCTTCAGTTAATAAATTAAAGATATTCAGTTTTTTCATTCTGTATTAAAATTTATTTAGAAATAATAGAATCTCATGTGTTTCTTTACTGGTCTATGTTTATTTAGAAAAGAAAAACACACAAAAATTTAAAAAAAACCATCCACAGCCTTAATAAATCAGAGGTTTTTTCCAGTTTAATACTCTTGAGTTTAAGGTATCTGACCCTGCTAATACAGGGGAAAAAAAAGAAATTTATTTTTTTATCTTTTTTTAAATAAATCGAAAGATCAAAGCACGTTTCCTTACAGTTAGTTCTGTCACTGTTAAGAGACTTTCCTACTCCCTGTTTATTTTCTTTGGTGCTGTTTTGAACATTTACTAGCTATTTTGCTTTTGTCACATATTCCTCTCATCTTAACAGAAATAAGCATTTATACTAATTCCTTTTCAGAATTATGTCTTTTAAGTGTGTAATAAACTATTCTGAAAACATTTTTATTATCAACTAAAGTTCCACTCTATTAGCATTTGTATGTTTGCTTTAAGCTCTGGAAAATTAGGCCAAAATTATCTTTCATTCAAATCAAGGAAGTAGAAGAATTCATGAAATGGAAGAGGCATAATAACGTAGCATTATGAGCAACAAATATGGTATGTTCTAGAACTAGATAGTTCTTGATTTATTTGCAAGGCACGTAGACCTGTCTGTATGTTTTTAAATATTTTGAGGAATTCAGAATCTATTTGCAGATAATGACAAAACCATAGGACTACATCTATTAAAGGAAATATCACTGAAAATCTCTCTCCTATCCTAATGGTAAGTGTAGTGTTTATTTTGCTGAGTATCATTGGAAAACACTACAGAAAAGAGGAAGGAACACTAAAGACGAGGAAGATCATTTGCTTAGTGGTGTGAGATAGAAATTAAGCTGAAAGGCCTGTCATTTTGGGAAAGAAATAGAGTGGTTGTAAGGACAAGATTTATGTCTGAAGTTTGCTGTCAGTTATAACTTTCAGTAGAAGGCTCATCTGTTACTAATAGTTAAATTGATGGTTTTGTTTTATAGGTGATCAGTGTGAAAATTCATTTTTAAAGTGGTCTTTCAGGTATAATTCTTCTTATTTTGGACAAGCAGAATTCCATCCAAAAATTTGTCAAAAAAATAATAAATCTGCTTTTAGAGGAGCATAAAATCTAACACCTCTCCCTCCCCCCCCCCTCCGCCCCCCCAATCTCCCATGAGACATTTGGGAATGTTTCTGAAATACGTTGCTTGTTAGTTCAATATTTCCTTTGTTCATTGTTAGCTTTCTGAGATTGTTAAAATAAGAGATCTTGCAAGAGAATTATTGTTGATGAATGCATAACTACATTTTTTTTTTTCATCCTATCCTTTCCCAAAATCAAGGTATTTTTATCTAAAAGATTTGTGGTATAGCCGATATAGTTTTGTAGTTTGAATACAATAAAGAGTAATTCAATATTTAGCTACATTTTCTTTCCTTTATGTAAATTTTCCTCAGTGCTGGGCCAATTTGCAGACTGTCTGAATGTAAAATGGCCAGTGAATCTTATAAAGTTATGGTATACGATACCCACACAAAATGTAGTTTTAATTAATGAAGTGCATTGTATCCTGACTTTATGACCAAATCATCTAGCTCACAGGGTATGACTGAAGGCTGGAGAAAGTGTAGATTTCAGCCATCTTTGTTTCTGTTAGACTGGTATTTCAAATAGCAACCTTTCCACTACTACCACACTGCTAACAAAAAACCCTTAAATCTTAAAAAGCAAAGCAAAACAAAACTTTACCTATCTAAATTTTAAATAGCTTCACATACAGGATGTCGTATTGTTACATTTTGTGATGTCACATGTTTTTTTCTATCAAACTAACAATGATTATAGTATCTAATCTTCATTAAAAATATGTCTAGATTCCTAGATGAATTTTTATTAATGACTCAGTTCATTCAACAAAGAATACACCAGTCTGTAGACATTTGATTTGAACGATACAAAAAAATGTATTCTAACATACAGAAGTAGATTTGGGATTTTGTGATTGTGAGTGCCTTTGGATGAACTGATTTTTTCAAACCAGTACATTTCTGGTGTGATTTCTTTAGATACTGGGGATAGTATTTTTTTTTTTTTAATGAAGTATTATTATTTGGGGCATGATATGGAGGTTAAAGTGAAATAATAATTTAAGCCTCAATATACCTATTATGGCATTTATCTAAAAAAGACCATCACCATCATTTAGCTCTTCTGACCAAATGGGGTGGAATCACCACTAATTCCTTGCTGATTCCTGAAGAATACATATTCAGGTTACCCCTCAGAATCCAAAACTAGGTCGATAGTCATAAGACCACCAGATTTGTTTGGACTCCTGGTCATCTGGGCAGTTAACTTTTTCAGAGAGTATTACATCTATGTTTAATTATGGTACGTCATTATTATTAAGAAAGTACTGAATACTGAGTGAAGTTCAAAGCTGTATGTAGAAAGTTGGTATTTTCAACTTTTTAAAAATGAAATCGCTTAAAGCAAGACTGATTAGGAAGAGGAAAACTAGATTCAACAAGTGAATAAATTAATTTGATTTTGATAACCAAACTGACTTTGCTGTCATATGAAACTGGAATGCAAAACCAGCTATTTAAAATTTTCAGCCTGTCTAAAGTAATTCAATAATTCAGGTTAGCCTACTTTTGTACTTGGAACACAAAGGCATTATTTTACACATCTTAGCTTGGTTTTCAGTAGCCATGTTTTGAGAATATTATATGTTACTGATCCTATACTTTGTTTCTTCATTTGCAGACATTTAGTTGCAGTTTGTCTTTGACTAAGGATGTGATCTGGATTCTCTAACTTCCAAAAACATCATATAAACTTGGAAATCACTGAGATGTTGTTTTCACTGTGCAGAAGCTCATACTTTTTGAGGAGCTACAGAGTTTTCTTGTAACTTATCATATTTTCAGTACTTATCAAAGAAATGTGAAAGCAGGAAATTCTTAACAGTAGTAAAATCACTCATGAGGACAATGGCAATATGGAGCAAACCAGAAAACTGGAAAACCTCAGTCATTTCTCTGTAGCCTCTGTAAGGAAGCTGTGAACTTCAGCAACACCAGTTTGATTAAAATCCAATTAGATTTGAATAAAAGATAAAATCTGATGCCACTTGACTATTTCTTTTCCTCATGAATTTTTGGAAGATAGTAACTAAACACGAGAGATCCAGCAAGTCAGAAAAACAACAATCAGAAAAAAAAATCCTAAATTATGTGATTTATTTCAAATTTATTCACTTGGAGATCAAAATATGATCTAAGGACTTTTTTTCAGCCATTCTGAGATAAAGTAATTTCACATGTTCAATTATGCACAGTTAGGTAATGGAAGATAAGAGTTCATCACAGGAATATTTCTGAGAAAACTTTTGGAAATTGTTTTGTAATTGTGATAGATGAAATAGATTCTCTGAGAAAGGGTACTAGCTCCTTGAGTGAAATTCTGAGTTGGTGAGATTATCATTACTTCCTTGTAATTCTAGAAGTTAAACCACAGAGATATTTGCTCTATGAGGTTAAATATCAGCTGTGTTCCTAATGATTGAGTTGATAGAAATTATAATGGTTTTAGAAACAACTGATATTGTAATAGGGAGAATTTCAGAATTGATGGGTGTATTACAATACAGCTGTAGTCCATAATGATCTAGTCATGACACAAATGGTACATAACTGTTTACATGCAAAACTGATTATTTTATAGAAGTTGCCAAAAAATTCACTTCCAAAACCTATTTTCAGATATATATTTTATGGTCTAAAATCTAAGTTCTAAATTTTATCTTTTAAAAATCTAAAATGATGGGATGTATTTATTTGCACTATTACTAAAGCTGTCTGTTGTTAACAAACATGCTGTTTATAGACCCTTTTGTCAAGGATTGGAACAGGCTGCCCAGGGAAGTGGTTGAGTCACCATTCCTACAGGTATTTAAAGGATGTGTAGATGTGGTGCTTAGGGACATTGTTTAGTGGTGGACTTGGCAGTGTTAGGTTTACGGTTGGACTCAATGATCTTAAGGGTCTTTTCTAACCTAAATTATTCTATGATTCTATGAAACACATCAAATAACTTTATGTGATGGCTGAAGAAGCTGATTCTGTTAATTGACTACATATGAACATTGCCCTCTTCACAAGCTTATCAGCCTTTGAGTAAAATAACTAGAACGCATGAATAAAATTGCAGTGGGGAGGGGATAATAGCTCTACCTTTATCAGCTATCACTTTTTCCTCTAGTTTAAGTCTGTGATTATTCGAGAAGATCTAAAAATGTTATGGGAAACTTGCATTCCTTATCAGCTGCTCATCATGACTTAAGTACATGTGCAGCTGTGCAGATCCAAACATCAGTGACAGCAATTAATTTCTCTCTAGTAACAACATCCCATCTCTTTCAATATTTTTCAAATAGAATTTAATGTATTTATACTCATTTAAACAGTTGTAAAAAAGATATCACTATTGGGTGGGCAAAGAAGAGTGTAAATGGAATCATGGGGAGAAAGGATGAATAAGCCCTTTCCTGAAAGGCAGGAGAAGGAATACAAATAGGCTTTGGCCTCATATAAGTGGTAAAGCCAGCTATAGAGAATCCTCAAAATAGTGGGCAAGGGAAAGCTAGTACAAAATGTAAAATCCTCTGTACTCTCAAGTTCCTGAGTTCTGTATAAAGTCTATGAGTCTAAATAACACCTCTATTTTGACCATATTAAAGAACAGCAACAAAAGATTAGAAGTGGTTAATAAAAATTTTGGTGGTTTTTTGTTTGTTTGTTTGTTTTTTAATATCTGGATAACTATATAGGTCTTAATTTAAACCCCACAGAATACAGTTCTAGTGTTAATTTGAAATAGGTGGCCCTTGTAACAGACCAGAGTAACTGTTGTAGAAGACTAACAGTCTGAAATTGCTAAATATTTGAAAGAATGAGACTTATCTTATTCTTTTTAATCAACCGTTTCAGAATATCACAATTAAGAAACTTCATTAAAAATGAGTCCAGAGGAGGGCCATGAAGCTGATCAGAGGGATGGAGCACCTCTCCTATGAGGACAGGCTGAGAGAGTTGGGGTTGTTCAGCCTGGAGAAAAGAAGGCTCCGGGGAGATCTAATTGCGGCTTTCCAGTACCTGAAGGGGCCTACAGGAAAGATGGAGAGGGACTGTTTATGAGGGAGTGTAGTGACAGGACAAGGGGTAATGGGTTTAAGCTGAAGGAGGGGAGATTTAGATTAGATGTCAGAAAGACATTCTTTACTATGAGGGTGGTGAGGCACTGGAACAGGTTGCCCAGAGAGGTTGTGGATGCCCCATCCCTGGAAGTGTTTAAGACCAGGTTGGATGAGGCTTTGGGCAATGTGGTCTAGTGGAGGGTGTCCCTGCCCGCAGCAGGGGGGTTGGAACTAGATGATCTTTGAGGTCCGTTCCAACCCAAACCATTCTATGATTCTATGATTCTATGTGTATTTTCTGTGGTGATGGTAGTGCGTTACACCTGCAAATTCAGTAAAGTTACTTCTCTAGATACCAGCAGAAAACTTGATGCATAACATGTCAGTGCTGTTGTTGTGACAAAACCACTGCATTCAATAACAATTTTGAAATCTGTCAATCGTAATAATGTTCCATATATACTAGAGAAGTATCCTATGGGCGATCCTCAGAGAGATGGGAACCTCTGAATGGCAATCTAGCACTGAATTTTAATGCTCAGAGTAGGATTACAAAGGTGAAAGACTCATTTATTCATATTTATTCAGCAAACGCTAACAAAACTTTTTGATTTTGGTGACTTTTCATATGGGCTGCAACATCTGAAATTTGTCAAAATAATCCCAAGTTACAACAGACAGAAAATTAAAATTTCCTGCACCAGAGCTCTGAGGATCTGTAAAGCAACCCTGGATTTTTTCCTAAACTTATCTGGAGATAAATTTCCGACTGTTGGATACCGAATATCACTTCAAATTAAAGAATTGCAATATTGGGCAACCTACTTATAGACTATAATCATATCAAATTCTTTTACTCCAATAACAGCAAGAGAGACAGAAATTTCAAATGTATAGCAATCAATAAATCATTATTAATAATGCATGTTATGGTGCATATTGCAATGTGATTGTCTTTTTTCCAGATAAATCAGATTGACCAAGATAAGTTTACAACTGAATGCAAATAATCTTTCTATATACCTTTGAAAGAAACATAAATCAGAAACCAAAGGAAGATAAGTATGTCATCTGTGTTGAGAAAAGTTTCTTAATAACAAAAAGGCAGTTATGAAGGACAATTTAAAATTTGATGGAGTATTGTCCCATTTTCAGTGGTACTTCAATCACAGAAGCATCAGCAATCTTAATTCTTATTATTCAATAAGACAAGATCCAAAGGGATCTGAGTAAGAGACTTATAGGACATGCTGTTGGCCTCAAACTTTGCAGCTCCTTAAAACTAAGTGGCACAGATGTCTTAGAAGCACTTGATGGCTTTGAAGGAGATGCTAAGGAAGTTCTCGTTAGACATAATCAGTAAATTGGGTTAATTTTCAACCAGCACTCAAAAACTGGAAAGCTTGTTAATAAAATAGTGGTAGAAATTATTATAAGCATCTTACACAGGGACTAAGAGCCTATTAGTCAATCTTACTACACTAAAAGACTTAATGGTAGAAAGTAGTATCAGATGATATGTTTAAGAACACCACAAAAAGATAGCACAACAAAACCTTTTAATGTTCAAACATAAGCACACTGAATGCCTTATAGATTATACAAAAATGAAAAACATCTCCTGATCCCTTATGTGTTGTTTATTCTCGTACTGTCTGGAAAGGAAAAAAAATCACTAAATCATCTTCTCAAATGACATATAAATATATATATATATGATACAGTTTGACAATAAGATTTAAAACCAAAACAAAATAAACAAACAAAACCCACAACTCCCATAAAACCCCAAAACCTAATAGATCTAAAATCAGGAGAAAATTTTCTCTTTTTTATTGCTCCTAAAAGTCAGGAATCCATAAATTATGATCTATAACATGTTAATTCTACTAGCATACTTTTGATCTATTTTGTAATAATAGTAGTAGAAAATATTCAACAGAAGCATAGTTTTTTTTCTATAGAAAAGTTTTGTTTGCAGAGAGCACCAAATATAGCAGTTTCACAATTTGAGCTATGTACTGTGAGTTTTGGAACTAAGCATGGTGCAGAAAAAATCCTAATTACAGCTTTGAGAGCTGTTTGGAGTCTGCAGGGCCAAATGATTTCTCATTTCTGAAACTACATTGGACTTTTGAAGTTGCCTTCCAGTTTCCCATTTTGCACTTCACGTTTACATTACCTTTATTTTTCACCAGGATAAGGGCATCTGCCTCACTGGCAGAGAATGCTGATACACCATTTGCGGTCACATATGATTGTCTTCTGATAAATTTATTTAAACTCAGATTTTCTCTTACTCAGTGCTAGAGCTCCTTTGCTCCTCTCAGTCATGCAAAATACAAAGCAGCAGCAAGTTATCTCCTTTAATCCTTTTGTGATGACTACACCTGTGGTAAGAAGAAAAATCAGATTCTCCTCAAGTGAAGAGAGCAAAAGAGAAAAAACCATTCAGGAAGAGGAGCTGGATGGATCATGGTGTCCAACAACGACCACTCATGTTCTGTGAGCTCCTGAGGACGTCCAGGCTTGTGCTACTCTGTAAGTGTGACGTATTGATAAACCAGGATGCAACCTTATAAGGCTTATCAGTATCTCATGTTTTATCTATATATAAATCCACGGACGTTCAGACCTACCTTGCACAGACTGTGAAGGAAACTATCAAGGGCAACTTGAAATGAAGGCATTTCATTTGTAGAATTTTTTCTGACTTCTACAGAATGCTGGAAATCAAACTACATATTTCATGTTATAACCTCTGCTATTGTCTCTTTTGCAGCTCTCTTACCTAGAAGTTGGAAGACTTGTGTGGAAACTGCATCCTTAAATCTACAGTTATAATGTAAACAAATCCTCACGGGAAGAAAGAGCTTATGTAAAGGAACAAATCCAAACTTTTAAAAGATACAAAATGCTTTTAGTATGGAAAACTGAAAATAAATGATCTTGCTTCCCATCAACCTACAACACAAAAATCAAAATTTTCCAACTGAAAATTTCTTGAAGGAGTGAGGTTCGTGTGAATAAATGTGCCTGTACAATGCATTTATGCTGTGGCCTATGATTTCAGAGAGCTCACGGCTGCACTTTCTTAGATCTAATTATGTAGGTGAAAATAGTCCAAAGCATAGACATCTCTGAAGTACCTGGATTGCCTAAAACAGTAGGGGAAAACAAACAAACAAACAAACAAACAAACAAACAAACAAACAAACAAAAAACAGAACAGAGAAAAAAAGTGTAACTGAGTATAACTGACAGAGGACCTCCGTGGTCCTAATTACCCTTAGAAGTGAACAAGTATGTGGAAGAAGTTAACCATGAGAAAGTGCTGTAGTTACCAATTTTCTACTGTGTAATTGACAGTGAAAATTCAGAATTCACAGTTAATACATTCTGTGCATTTATCACGGAAACACAGAGGTTCACTTTTTCTGTGCCATGCCATTGCACCAAGACATACACTGTATTTGTTCTTTTCACTTCAAATGAAATGCTCTTCTCTTTTTAGGAAAAAGAGCTTACTTCAAAATAAGACTGTGGTGGGTTGACCCTGGCTGGAGGCCAGGTGCCTACCAAAGCTGCTGTATCACTCCCCTCCTCAACTGGACAGGGGAGAGAAAAAACAATGACAGTATTATGGGTAGAGATAAGGACAGGGAGAGATCACTCACCAATTACTGTCATGGGCAAAACGGACTCAACTTAGAAAAAATTAATCGAATTTATTACCAAGCAAAACAGATTAGAGTAATGAAAAATAAAACTAAATCCTAAAATACCTCCCCCCACCCCTCCCCTCCTGGGCTTAACTTCACCCCCCATTTCTCTACCTCCTCCTCTTGCAGTGGCACAGGGGCATGGGGAATGGGGGTTGTGGTAAGTTCATCACATGTTGTCTCTGCCACTCCTTCCTCCTCAGGGGGACGACTCCTCACACTCTGCCAGTGCTCCAGCATGGGGTCCCTCTCACGGGAGAAAGTCCTCCACCAACTTCTCCAACGTGAGTCCTTCCCATGGGCTGCAGTTCCTCACTAACTGCTTTAGCATGGGTGTCTTCCATGGAGTGCAGACCTTCAGGAACAGACTGCTCCAGTGTGGGTCCCCCACAGGGTCACAAGTCCTGCCAGCAAACCTGCTCTAGCGTGGGCTCCTCTCCCCACAGGTCCTGCCAGGTGCTTGCTCCAGTGTGGGCTTCCTATGGGGTCACAGCTTTCTTCGGGTGTCTCCATCTGCTCTGGCATGAGGTCCTCCACAGGCTGTAGGTGGAATATCTGCTCCCCACCACCCTTCATAGCTGCAGGGAGACAGCCTGCCTCACCATGGTGTCCTCAACAGGCTGCAGGGGAAATCTCTGCTCTGGTGCCTGGAGCACCTCCTGCCCTTCCTTCTTCACTGACCTTAGTGTCTGCAGAGTTGTTTCATTCACATATTTTCACTCCTCTCTGTGGCTGCAATTGCTCTTGGTGGGTTTCCCCTCCCCCCACCCCCCTTCTTAAATATGTTATCCCAAAGGTACTACTACCATTGCTGATGGGTTTGGCCTTGGCCAGCAGCAAGTCCATTTTGGAGTAGGCTGGCATTGGCTCTATGGGACATGGGGTCAGCTTCTAGCAGCTTCTGACAGAAACCACCCCTGTAGCCCCCCCTGCTACCAAAACTTTGTCATGCAAACCCAATACAAAGACTAATCAATATCAAATCCAGAATGTTTGGCTCTAGACCATGGGAATAAAAGGCAGGAATTTTTTTGTTGAAGTTTTTCTTTTGTTTAGGAAAACTTGTAACAATTAAAAAAACTTAAACACATTGCTGTTGTACAACTGTCCTGGTTTTGGCTGGGATAATTTCCTTCCTAGTAGCAGGTATAGTACTGTGGTTTGGATTTAGGATGAGAATAACGTTGATAACGCACTGATATTTTGGTTGTTGTTAGGCAATGTTTACACTAAGTCAAGGACCTTTCAGCTTCTCACTGCCCTGAGGAGGCTGGGGCTGCACGAGAAGCTGGGAGAGGACACAGCCAGGACAGCTAACCCAAACTGGCCAAAGGGATATTCCATTTATACTCACTACATAACTTGGGGGCAGCCGGTCAGGGGTTTAGACTGTGGCTGGGGAGCTAGCTAGGCATTGGTGGTGAGCAATTGTGTTGTGCATCACTTGTTTTGTATATTCCTTTATCATTATTATTATTGTTGTTGTTGTTATCATCATCATCATCTTCATCTTCTTCTTCTTTTTCTGTTATATTAAACTTTCTTTATCTCAGTTCACGGGTTTTCTCCATTCTCTCTGTCATCCCACTGAAAGGGGGAATGATCAAATGGCTGTGTGGTTGTTTTAGCTGCCTGCTGGGTTAAACAACGACAACAAGACTGCTGTACTAAATCTTTCAAAATATTAGTAATCTAACACAACATTGATCCTGAATTGTTTCATGATATGTCCTAGAGGATTCATAAAGTTTTCATAAAGTTTTCATAAACTTCATAAATGTTTGTTTAGTTATCCTATCACAGTAGATGTTATGATTCAATTTCCTAGAGAGTTTGTCCTTCAGTTCACTTCTCTTCCTTTTTCTCACATTTATTTGCTTTTCCTCCTCCCAGTCCCATCTGTTCATAACACTGTAGCATCACCCTAAGAAAAGTATTTCTTCATATAGTTTTACCTCAATGCTAGCTGGGATTTCATTTACACTGAAACACTTATATCTATGAAAACAATTAAAGGAGATTTTTGCAATGATAATTTAAACTTCAAGAAAGAGCAACACTCACCACAGACACAGGTCTTCATCTTTCATCTTAATTTTTGGGATATCATATAGAAAATTACTTTTTCAAATATAAACCTAATGCTACTCTTCTACTATGAAAGAAAGAGGTAAGAGGATGAATATATAAATTCATCTGTATGCAGGTATGCTCTCACACCAAATCACTACTATTACACTGTCAATCTAAATTAGGGCACCTGAGATTAAAGTTGGGTGATTTTGCATGCACTTTCTCACAGCATTAGAAAAGGCAGATGCTGGTTTATTAACATACAGAACTAATTCCATTCTCTCAAAATAGAAAAAAAAGATAGAAAAGCCATATTTAAGTAACAAAAAAGAGCAGAAAAGACAGACTCTGCTTTTTGCTAAAGATGTGAAAAAATCACTTGCGATTTTCATGATGATCGTGATAGCATAATGATTTAGATTTTTAGACCTCTTTTCTGTTTTTGAAACCAGGAAAACAGGAATGAGTAGTTTTTCCTATAAAGCTAAACATATTTATAGTCTCAAAAAAAAAAATTAAAATAAGATTTGAGCCTTTATTTCTCATGAACTTGGTTGTATGTAAATCAAACCACATAAACCATTAACTGGCAAAGAGAAAGATAACTGATAAAAAAGTTTAAAGTATCATTGATTTTGTATTCATTCATAAATTTTACTATTTGATTCACAAGCCAAATTACTCATTCATAGGCAAATTAGTCAATCTGCCCACTGACAAATTGAGAGGGACATTCTTAGTCCCTCTGAGTTACCTATTGGCATGAGACCATTCTTAGTCCCACTTAGCATGGGATGCTTTTCAACTCAAAAATATTTAGTGCACTTTTATGCATTTTCCCATCCATTTTCATGGAAGCAGATTTAATAAACAACTACCTTCCCTCTGTAACATACCAAAAGAAGCAGGAGCAATTGTAGTAATAATAATATGACAGGATAAAGTGTAAATATATGATATTGTTACAGTTACAAGATCTCACACAAGTTGTAGTGTAACATATACTAGGCTTGTAAGAGATTCAGTCTAGAAATTTCAGTTTGGAAAAAGGGTGAGAAGAAACTTCTACACCCTTTAAAGGCCACTTCAGCCCCTGAAATAGCACAACTTAGAAGTGTTTGGAAGCTCTCTGATTAAAGATTTCCTGGACCATGTGCTGTCTATCTCTTTGTTTTTGCATGCTGATCCACCCTTGTTTCTACAGTGTAATTTTCCCATCTTTCCTTCTAAAGCTTGCAAGCTCACTTTACTCACTTTACATCAAGATTTTACTCCATGATTATTGAAAGAATGCAAAATTTCAGCTTTTCATTACCAGGCTTGAGATCTGGCTTCTGATATTTAATTCATTAACTGAATGATTATATAATAATTAATTAAATCAATGCTTATATACTATAGTCATCTGAGGATTGTCATGAAAAGTATTTGTTTATTACTGTCAGACAATTAAGTAAGATCAAGGAGATTGTCATTAAAATTAGGAAAGTTACTAGCCAGAATATGACAGGAGAGCACATCCTCTGGAGGATCAAGATGAGCTGCAAACAATACATAATATCACTGCATGAAAAGAAAGTAAGTTTGTTTTTAATTAATATTTTATGAACTTCAATGGTTAAAACCTCCAGTCAGGATCAAAAACCCCTCCAGGAAGCTTTTCTTAGAGGAAAAAGGACTCAGTACTAGGATGCGTAAAATCTAATGTAAATAAGATACAAGTAGTGAAAGTAGCAAGAGAGTAGTAAGGAATGGCAGTATATAGATACACAAATTACCTGCTCACTAGAAGATACAGAAAAATACTTTCGAAAGTGAAGAGGATGCCTAGCAGGAAAATTTGATTTATGAAAAGAAGAACTTAATTGCCATGTAAGAAATAATGTGTTTAATGAAAGTAAAGGACACCTAATGTCATGATGTCACAGAAAAGAATTTTTTTTTTTTTAAGGGGGAGGAGGGGAAACTTACATAGGAATAAAAGTTATTGCTTTTGCTCTGTGAGTGAAAAGGAGACTACTGAAGTTTTTGACAAACTTTCTTCCAGGAAAAAAAAGGCATATAGGAAGGAGAGTTTTGAGGACAAGGAGTCTAGGAACAGCTCTGCTAACTCTTCTGAAAGTCAGGCTGCAGATTTAACTGGGAATAAGAAACATCAGGACAATACATATTTTCTAAAGCCACTGACAATTATGAGGTCACAGTGTCTCTATTAGAATGGTAACCATTTATGTATAATCAATAATTATCAATAATGCTATATCAAAGAGAAAATACAGCTTTTCAGAATAAAATTGCCTTTATTACATGATAGTCATATATTTGACAAACTTAGTGCTCATCTCTTGCTTTGCGAATGCTGAATAGGCCTCCACAGTCATGATTTTATAAGTGTAACAACTTAAGAACTATAGTCAGAAAAATTCGGACTTGTTGAATAAAATTATGTTAAAAATATCAGAGAAACAGTTTTAGAGAAAAACTTAGCCTTATAAGCAATTCATTTCTAGTCTAAAAAATGTAAAAAACAGCTTGGTTAACTTAATGGGATATTGTTTTCTATCTGTTGCTTAAGAGGACTGTGTTCACTCTTGACATATAGTTGTCTTAGTCACCTATGAAATTTAATCTCTTACTTTGCTCTAATCTGGCAAAATTCAGCCTGTCCAGAATAGATGCAACACCCTCTCATGCTCAAAAGAAGGAATACATCAGACTTTAATGTGAAACACGTCAGAAAAGGTATCAACCCATTACCATCCCCTCTGCTGCTCCAGGTTCATTATTGTAAAGTTCAGAATCTACAGCCCTAAAGTACTTAGAATCATAGAATGGTTTGGGTTGGAAGGGACCTCAGAGATCATCTAGTTCCAAGCCCCCTGCTGCAGGCAGGGACACCCTCCACTAGACCAGGTTGCCCAAAGCCCCATCCAGCCTGGCCTTAAACACTTCCAGGGATGGGGCATCCACAACTTCTCTGGGCAACCTCTTCCAGTGCCACACCACCCTCACAGTAAAGAATTTCTTCCTTATAGCTAATTTAAATCTCCCCTCCTTCAGCTTAAACCCATTGCCCCTTGTCCTGTCACTCCATGCCCTTGTGAATATCCCCTCTCCAGCTTTCTTGCAGGCCCCATTTAGGTACTGAAATGCTGCTATAAGGTCTCCCCAGAACTTTCTCTTCTCTGGGCTGAACAACCCCAACTCTCTCAGCCTGTCCTCATAGGAGAGGTGCTCCAGCCCTCTGATCATCTTTGTGGCCCTCTGTACTTTCTCCAACAGGTTCTTGTCATTCTTATATTGGGGGCCCCAGAGCTGAACACATTACTCCAGATGGAGTCTCATGAGAGTAGAGTAGAAGGGAAGAATCACCTCCCTCGACCTTTTGGTCATGCTTCTCTTGATGCAGCCTGGGATACAGCTGGCTTTCTGGGCTGAAAGCACATATTGCTGAGTCATGTTGAGCTTCTCATCAACCAACATCCCCAAGTCCTTCTCCTCAGGGCTGCTCTCAATCCATTCTCTGTCCAACCTGTATTTTTGCTTGGGATTGCCTCAACCCACTTGCACTTGGCCTTGCTGAACTTCATGAGGTTCACACAGGCCCATCTCTCCAGCCTGTCAAGGTCCCTCTGGATGGCAACCCTTCCGTCCTGCATGTTGACTGCACCATGCAACTTGGTGTCATCAGCAAACACTGATCACGTTGCTGACAAAGATGTTAAATAGCACTGGTCTCAATTCCAACCCATGAGAAACACCACTCATCACTGATTTCCACTTGGACATCAAGCTGTTGAGCACAAGTCTTTGACCATCCAGCCAATTCTTAATCTATCAATTGGTCTGTTCATCAAATCCATGTCTCTCCAATTTAGAGACAAGGATGTCATGCGGGACAGTGTCAAATACTTTGCACAAGTCCAAGTAGATGACGTCTGTCACTGTTTGCTTGTCCACCAATGCTGTAACCCCATAATAGAAGGCCACCAAATTTGTCAGGCATGAGTTGCCTTTAATGATGCTATGTTGGCTGTCACCAATCACCTCCTTATTTTCCATGTGCCTGAGCATAGTTTCCAGGAGGATCTGCTCCATGATCTTGCCGGGCACAGAGGTGAGACTGACCAGCTTGTAGTTCCTCAGGTCTTCCTTTTTTCCCTTCTTAAAAATGGGGGTTATGTTTCCCCTTTTCCAATCAGTGGGAAGTTCACTGGACTGCCAGGACTTCTCCAATATGAGAGACAGTGTTAACTTCATCCGCCAGTTCCCTCAGGACCCGTGGATGCCTCTCATCAGGTCCCATGGACTTGTGTGCCTTCAGGTCTCTTAGATGGTCTCTGTCCTGGTTTTAGCTGAGAGGGTTAATTTTCTTCATAGTAGCTAGTGTGAGGATATGTTTTGGATTTGTGCTGGAGACAGTGTTGATAATATGGAGATGTTTTTGTTCTATGGACTTATTGTTGAGCAGTGTTTACACGGGGCCAAGGCCTTTTCTGCTTCTTGCACTGCCCTGCCAGCAGGATGGCTGGGGGTGCACAAGAAGTTGGGAGGGGACACAGACAGGACAGGTGACCCAAACTGACCAAAGGGATATTCCATACCATATGACGTCATGCTCAGTTTATAAGGAGCTTGGGGGAAGAGAAGGGGGGGGCGGCGGCGTTTGGAGCAATGGCATTAGTCTTCCCAAGTAACCGTTACGCGTGACAGAGCCCTGCTTTCCTGGAGATGGCTGAACACCTGCCTGCCCATGGGAAGTGGTGAATGAATTCCTTGCTTTGCTTTGCTTGTGCGCGCGGCTTTTGCTTTACCTATTAAAATGTCTTTATCTCAACCCACGAGTTTTCTCACTTTAACTTTTCCAGTTCTCTCCCCGATCCCGATGGGGGGAGCAAGTGAGCGGCTGTGTGGTGCTTAGCTGCCGGCTGGGGTAAAACCATGACAGTCTCAAACCTGATCTTCTATAGTGGGCAGTTCTTCATTGTCCAAGTCTGCCTTTGCCTTCTGCGACCCGGGTGGTGTGGCTACAGCACTTGCCAGTGAAGACTGAGGCAAAGAAGTCATTGAGTACCTCAGCCTTCTCAATATCCTGGATAACAAGGTCTCCTCTTTCTCTTCAGAGAGGGCCCATATTTTCCCTCATCCTCCTTTTATCACTGACATACCTATAGAAAATTTTCTTGTTGTCCTTACTGTCCCTGGCCACATTTAATTCTATCAGGGCTTTAGCTTTCCTATCCTGATCCCTGACTGCTCTGACAATTTCAACTATATTGCTCTCCGACTACCTGACCTTTTACTAAGTAAAAGTGGCTGTGGCTCTCTGTCCCTGTATTGACTGGTGTTGATACAGGGAGCTGAATCTCATACATGCAAAGCATATAGCAATATAGACCACTGTATATTTTTCTAGATTCATGACCTCATCTTCATAAAGTGACTGATATATTTACACTTCAACGGATTTCATTCAAAAAAATACAAAGTGAAAATACAACATGGATTTCATGTATATTATCATACAATGATAATTAACCAAACTAATCGAGTAAATGTGGCAGTATCCCAATACAAGTGAGTATTTATTTGAAAGCTTATTAGTGTTAATAATGTTACTAAATTATAATTATAATTTACTTCTTGTTACTAATGCATCTTACTCAAGAATAAAATGTTAAAATTTATTTTAGATTCTTTGCAATATTATCAATATTTCCACATTAGTATGACTTGGTATAGGTGAGAAAGATAACTTTCTACTTAAGGTCTTGATACAGCAAATATATAAAGATATATTTCATATATAAGGTTTCATAGTTAGAAAACAGGCTTTTTTTTTCTTATTTTTTACATTTATTTTTATGTCATTATAAATATCTATTTATAGGAAAGGCTGTAATTACTTTGAAATATTCTTGTTCTTGCTCAGAAATAATGTGACTGGAGAATATGAAAGGTTGATTTGTTTCTTGTTCAAAAGTCAAAACTACATCTCAAGAAATAATAGATTGAAATCCTCTGCAAATGAATATTAGAAAAATCTCAAACAGCTATTTCTTGTTATATTCCTATTCTTCTGCATAAAAATATCTTTTTATTAATTTATTATTTCTGTAAAAAAAAATAAAAAGAAACAAACCAAAACCTAAACCTCAGATTAGATCTACAACTCAGAAGATCAGCAGATCTTAGTACTGCAAAGATAATATCAATGAGTCATATCAGAAAATGGTAATTAATCAAAAAAGTGAAAATCATTAAAATTGATACTTTGGTGAGTCAAGACCCCATATAAACAGTGGCAGAATGAAGAGTGTGGCAGAATCCTTCATAAAACTGCTTTACCTCAAATGCATGGAGAATTCTTTCCATTCAGTGTTTGATAGTCCATTAATTTTTGCCTTTTACATCTTTAACAGGAAGGGGACAATCTGTTCTGGACATACTGACGCTCATTTTTCTCTGTTGTGTCATTCTAGTTTCTTGCTTTCAGATGAGGAACTTACATAATTCAGGAGCAATCATAGCTCACTTTATAAAACAAACTTTACACCAAAAGGCTTTAAAATTGTTGTTTGATTTGAGTGATAGAGGGCGAGAGTGACCTAAAGAGAGAAAGGAATAAATCTTTGTAGAACATAGCAGAACTAAAAAGAGGAAACTGTCAGATCATGGAAATTTGCGCTTCCATCTGGCTAGGCAGGACCCAGAGAAGGCAAAACCATTGGAAAAATTTAAACTGCTGCTGTTGTAATTGCTTTAATAGCAATTTTGCTGATGTCCAACAGCTCCAAGAGCAGAGATAAGTGGAGTCTGAGGAGATAAGAGGAGTACCAGCAGATAATGATAAGAAAAAAAAAAAGCAGCAACAACAAAACCCAAAAGACATGCAATGTAGTAGGAAAATTAGCGAGGAAAAAATAATCAGAGAGTATGGAATCCAATTTTCAAAAAAAGCACCTCTGAAAGCATGCCACTGAATGGATTTTATGTTTACAAGTAATTAATGTCATTCTCAAAATTTGATATAGACTCTTAACCATAAAATTATATCACAAATATATGCCATATATTTATAAAATCTAAAAGGATTTACAAATAAATTGACATTCCTAACTAACAAAAGTAACAAACCTACCTTTTTTTCAGAAGTCTTTAGTACAAGAGTTCCTCTGCATTGAGTGAAACCATGGTATTTAGGCTATAAATCAAACTACTATATTAACTTATCACGTCAGCTAATCTATATCTTAATAGACAATTACCCATTCAAAAATCCAATTTACCTGTGTGCTTTACAGCTGCTACAGCTAACTGCATGTCTCCCAAGTAACAGCTGTGTGAATTTCTCTGTTGGATCTGCTGAACAGTACAGCAGCCACTCTGAACTCAAGATTCAGCTCTGGTAAAAGGACCACCTTTACTGCTCTTAATCTAAGCAGCGTGACTGATTTTTAACAGTAATTTGGATACCTGGAAGATAACACACTGTAGTATTGCTCAAATCTCCACACCTCTTTTCTGTTCTTGGCATATACTTTATGCTAGAAACTGTGAGGCTGTTGTCAAAAAGCAGACTAGCAGCTGTCTTTTTTTGTTGTCCATATCATTGATCTTTCCTAATATGATACTTTTCAGTCCACTTTATACTGTTTATATTCAACTGTTGAAAAGCTAAAAGAACAATGCAAATTTTAATCAGCTGCGGATCTAGCTTATCACTAGAAGGACAATCATATCTCAATGCTTGGCTCACCTGAGTAACTTGTATTGCATTCTTTCATTTCATTATACAGTCAGAAAGTAATGTCATAGATATATCTTTACTGTATATCACTGGCATAATCTTTTTATTTGTTTAATTGTATTCTTCTAACAGACTTTCTGCCAATGAAAACTGGTGTGAGATAAAATTAGTGTTCTGAGTATTGACTAAGCTACATTAGACAGCATAGATATGTGTGGTATATTCTGTAACAATTTGCATGTTTTCTATGTAAAAACCATAGTGACAGAATAATAAAAAGTGAAACATGACAGTGGCAAAAGAAAGCACTCACTTTTATAATGGTTGATGTTCTGTTGATAATAAAACAGCTGGGCACATCAGTAATTTTCTAATAATGGCACATTTGTACAGCTAACGTTCTCAATTCCTTAAGTAAGTTAAATGCTACTCTTCTTAAAATTATGATCTTTAATTTATGTGTGGCATTTGTTGTGTTTCTTTAAAACCTAATTTTTAAACAGATGAGTAGTACAAGGAGTAAGATCCTTAGAAGAATGTAATGTATTTTCATCAATAGATTCTTGATTTTTTTTGTATTCTTTTATGAGAGAGATGAGGGAAACAGTTGCAAAGTAACAGATAAATTCATACATAATTCATTTGAATGAATATTGCTGATGCATATAAAGATCAGAAGGGATTGCTAGGAAATAGATCACTGTCTGAAGGATCAAGAAACCTATATTCACAGTGATTCAGTACTGCTGCTGGCCTGCTTTGCAATTTGAAAGTCACTTTCCTTCTCTTCCCTTCAGTATCTCTTGTCACTTGGGCAAGCTTCAGCTGCCTAAGCAAAAGTCATTTGAGACTTCCTACAGTATTCCTCTCAGCTTCCAAAAGGGCATGGTTATGACAAGATCTGGGTGAAATCTGCCAGCTCCATGCTGATACCTTAGATACACCAACATCTTAATGGCATCTATGTTACAGCAACAACACTAAGCCTTAGTTTTTTTGAGAATCCTGTAAACTGCTACCACAATATCTGTAATACATGACAAATGCCAGAACATATCGAATAGTTGTTTTGGCAAGAGATAGTAAAAACCATAAGGACACAGAAAGGTCTTTAATAACTGAAAAGTGGTTTGTTCTGATAAACATTTTTGCAAAGTAGCTTCCTCTTACTTGCTAATAACATCCTACAGTCTGAGAAACATATACAACAGAAGGGGCATTAAGTCTCTTTTTTGTATGCAGAAAATAAGTAACTTCCAGAAATCAAAGTTTTCTGCTTTAATGGTTTGGCAGAAGAGAAGAAACTGGGATTCTGTCTATGGCAAGGAGATTTTTGTCTTTCGTTTCTTGTAATTAATTTGTTCCATGAAATAAAATCAGAAAAATTCTTTATCTAGACAATTTTAAAGTCAGACTTGCTCAATATTCGGCAATATATAACTCACTTGAAAACTGTATTTCTTTTTAAACAGGCATCCTGTCATGTGTGTCCTCACCAGTACCTTATTATTCTAGCATTGTTCATTTTTCCTTAGGGCAGGGTTTCATTCACAAGCTGTTGGTCCTTTTATCAAACATAAACCATTACCATTCTCTCACTGTGTGTTTGGAACAACCTTTTTTTTTTTTTTTTTTTTTTCCCCCACCCTATATTGATTCTTCTGTATCCAAAGCCATTGATGTTCATCCAAAGAATTTATCATAGAGGGAAACTATTATATATCAATATAGACATGCTTCTTTTTTCTTGGCAGATCAAGTATGTGGCCTTTAAGGCTGGAAGAATCACAATGCAAAGCTGAACAGTTCTGCCAGCCTGAAGACTTACAAGGTGATGCTTCTGATCTGGGAAAAGATACAGAAGCACACCTATTAATATTTTATATATCGTTGGTTTGTTTTTGTGGGTTTTTTTTTGTTTGTTTGTTTGTTTTTTTTTAAACTGGGAACATTTTACAATTATATTTAACGTACATATTACCTTTTTGTCCAGTATTCTATGTGCATCAGACGACCTTGGGGGGCGAGGAGGGAGGGGAAAGAAGGGTATTTCATTCTGACAGTACACAAAGACAGACTCAATGATCCTTCCAAAAGAATTTATAAGTGCTTTCTTTGAAAAAGAAGCTGTGCCAGACAATCAGATCAGAGTTGCATTTTCCTTTTCCATATCTCTGAGTTGTGATCTTAAATAAATACAGAATGAAAATAAAATCTTTCAATAAAGAAGCACTTGAAGATTATCTTTTTCAGGGACAACCATGGTGCAGTGCTTATAGTATATCTCAAACTATTGTAAAGGTAGTTCAGCAGCTGACTAGTAAGTTGATTCTACAAAATGTAGTCACTGACTTTTTTTCACAGTTCTGTCACTTGAGATTTATCTACATAATCTACCTATATTATTCTTCAATGTTACTAAGGATATAGATTTAATTCATTTTCATGCAAAGTAGTGTCTACTTGCTTATTCACAGTACTCTACTACCCTAGATATATCATCTTGCCTTGCTTGTTGGTATACAGTGTTGTATCTTGTCAGGATACCTGTCTAAAAGTCCAGTACTTATCATAATGTGAAACTTTAGTCCTACTCTGTACTCTGTAGAGTATCTTAGAAAGAGTAAAATTATTGGGCCAAATTATTAATGTGGAAACTAGTAGGAGGTGCAATACTAGGCACCTCTAAACTAACATCTAGGAATAACCATCTGTTTCAACTCCCTTTCTGCATTTAGTTATGAAATAAATTTTATTTATGTACTCACCTTTCAGTTCCACAAGATTCTGTACTGACATAAGATTTCTGGGGAGTAAGTTAAATAAAAAAGGCAGAATCTCTAAAAGAGTCCTCAGCACATATTTTTGTTCCTGTTGATATTGTCTGTGGGTATCGAAAGAGCTGCTTTCCTTTCCATCTTGTAGTGACTTACACAGTGGATGAGCAGGCACAGCAGACATGATTGCTCTCTAATTTCTTTTAGTCTTGTATGTAAAACCACAATCAAACTATAGCAGAAACTTACTTAAGTAAACATTGATATGCCGCATAAATTACTAGAATCCTTTGAACATTCAGATTGGAGTTATGTTAGGAATACTTTGTTCCTTTTATGTTTGTGAGCTGTACAAGACCTGAGATAGCATGATGCTGAATGTCATTTGTGAAGAGCTGAGTACACTTGATTCCAGTAGACTTCAGTAGCTAAGTAGTTAAGCTAATCAACACATCACAAATTCAGGACCAAAGACCACAAAACTGCATATCATGTGTTTATAGTTGCACTTTTACTGTATACTTTCCAAGTGCCAGTTTGTCAAACACTGATTACAGACAATAATGGGGTTTACTGATTTTTTTTCATTAGGTTCTGAACTTGTAAAATTTGAAACCCAAATATTAATTTTAAACACAAATGGGTGATTAGTCTGCATATTTTTTGTATTGTTGTCTAAGTTACTGTCTGGTAAATATCGTCTAAGCATGATCATAGGTCTATGAAATCATTAAGTGATTAGTGCCATGAATGGTTGATGACAATAGCAGGGGATGAGGAAAATAACAGAAAATACAGAGATGAGAATTGGGCTGGGGGCGGGGGGAAGATCCTTTGATCTGAAGATCATGATAATATTTTATTAGATACATCAGAATCAAACAAGAGCAGCTTCATTATACACAAAATTCTTCTTATATAAGTAGATTTCTTCTTGGTGTAGAATTCCCAGTGGTAATCCTATATAGTGGGAGAAAATTGTCAAAGCTATTTCTGTTTTATAAAAAAAGGATCACAATCCAAAACACATTAGGAGTTCTGCCTATAAATCACAGAAGATAAGAAGAAAACTGTCAGCATCAGAAGAGATTCTTTAAGAGTGCATCCTGTCAAATCAATGTTTAACAAAAGAGGTGAGTGTATATAGTCTAAGTGAAACCACAGTTAGAGAAATATGAAATTGGTTGCAACAACTTTCTCATGAAAAAATTTTCAATTATCCACTGTCAAAATAGAAATATGTGCGCAGCAGTATTCACAGAATGACAGAATGGTTGAGGTTGGAAGGGACCTCTGGAGGTCATCTGACCCAACCACCCTGCTAATGCATGGCCACCTAGAGCCAGTTGCCAAGGTTGTTGTACAGATTGCTTTTCAATATCTCCAAGGAGGGAGACTCCACCACCACTCTGGGCAATCTGTGCCAGTGCTTGCTCACAGACACAGTGAAAAAGTGTTTCCTGAAGTTCAGAGGGAACCTCCCATGTTTCAGTGTGTGCCCACTGCCTCTGGTCCTGTCACTGGGCACCACTGAAAAGAGGCTGACTCCGTCCTCTTTGCACGCTCCCTTCAGGTATTTATATACATTGATTAAATGACTCCAAGCCTCCTCTTCTCCAGACTGAACAGTCCCAGCCCCCTCATCTTTTCCTAATAGGAAAGGCACTCCATCCCTTAATCATGTTCATGGCCCTTCATTGGACTCTCCAATATGTCCAAGTTTCTTGAGGATCTGTCCCTAATCTTTTAAATTCCAGCAATTGCTAAGTCCTTGAATAGCCTTTGGGATCCTTTAGAAACGCCACATTTTCATCTCGAAGTCATGCTGCAGCTGAAATCAGCCTTCATCTGTCTTCAGAAACAGAAATGCAAATAAGCTTTCTGCCTATCCCCCTAGTTCAGAATGAATAGCTAACTGTATGTGAAGAATGAACTTTTCTTGAAAGATCACAGGTTGTTGGCAGCTATCATAATGAAAAAAAAAAAAAATTGCTGCCATTGTTCTGCTTTCTGAAGAAAAAGCAGACCATGCAGGCCAGATTAGATAGTTTCATAGCTGGCAGAAAGAAAAGCTTCTTTCTGGCATAGTGACTGTCAGATTCTGTTTCTTTTGGCTTATGGTTAGGTTGTCAGTTGGAGAGGCTTATATATGTTGCTAGTGAGAGTGGTGTCACAGATTGCACATGAGCACACTGTCAGAATCTCTGTATCTGGTGAATCATGCACTGGTGTTTTATGCATATAAAACAGCTAACAGCAGCTCCAGGGGGGAGCAGGAACAGGAGAGTAAAGGAAAAGGACTCCATTTTTGTAGAGGATGTGAATGAATTGCCTTCATTTAATTCTCAATACCCTAACTATAAGTAAAAGTAAAATGAAGTGTATGTATGTAGTTTATCTACTTATTTAGTGAAAGCAGCATTTCTTTATATGCATATATATGATATACATGCAGTATATGTATACTGCACTGTGTACATGCAGTGATTTTGGCAAGAAAATCACTGGTGGCTGCTAGCAAAGACAAGATTATTTTAATTTGGTGATCCTTAGATTGAATCCAATAATGTGTATTTTATTGTCTGGTTCAAATTAATGATTCCCCTAAAGGATTATTGGGCTGATAATCCTTGTTAGAAAAGAGTATGAAAAGAATTTTACTGAAACAAAAAAGTATTTTTGTTTCATTTGATTTATTTTTATGAATCAGAATTACTTATGGTCCTTTGAAAAGTCCTCATGTAAAAACAAGGAAATAAATAATAATAAAAAACCAACCAACCAAAAACATGTTAGCTCAGTGAAGAGAACGTGAGCTTGGGATGTGGAAACCCTAAATAATACTGAGATGAAAACATATGTGTTAATGTAAACAGGAACTCCCAACAGGAGACAATGAATTCTGCTCCCAGAGTGGATATAAAGGAAAAAGTCAAGGTTCCTTATCTAAAAAATGCAAGCTTGGATTTTAACCATTGCTAATAAATGCTCTAAATACATCAGACAATACCAAATTGCGTGTAGGCCTCTCCCAGAAATTTCAGTACTGTTGATACTTGTCTGTTCCTCTGCAAATTTTCAATTTTGACATCTTTTAGCAATAATAATAATCACCTAGCATAATGATTGATATCAGCAGCAAATTATCCTTATTTCACAAAGACTAGGACTTCATCTGTGTGAGCATTGTTGTGGAAATGTATTTAAATACTACAAATGATTTTTGTATTTTCACCATAGTTGACATTATATTAGCCTAATTATTGCAATTCAGTTGCCATAGTTTGTAAAGGGTGATGCAATGTGTAAAGGCAGTAGATTAACAGATTATAGAGATTTGTTTAATGATTATCTTGTCTGATTCTTCTGGAAGGTATGCTGAGGTAAAATGATCATTCCTTTGTTTAACTTTGGAGACTAAATTACAAACTTTCAAAACTAATTAATTTTAGAAAATTAAAAATAAATATCATGCTCAGGTTGGATTAAGGTTTTTTTTTTCAGTCTGTAAAATAAAGAAGTTCAGTGTAAGAACTTTTTAATGAAGCATCAAAACTATTTCATCTTTGGAAATATTAAAGAACTTTTTTTTATTTTTTAATTTTTTTTTTGCTAAACACTTTGAAATTGACTTGCTAAGGAATTCAGAAAAGAGTTTGTAAAACATGATTTTTGTTTCTTGAATATCAGAACAAATCTGGAATTTGGGCATATCAAAGGAAATAATACAATGTGGTCTTGTTACTTCTGTGAAAAGAAGGTCTTACAGCCCCAATAAAGGGTGAAATAGCTCAGCACAAAATGCCCACAGTCACAGCTCTTTGAGAGTGACATAATATCTTCTAGGCTATGCCCAAATTTTAAAGGAGTAAATTAGTTAGTTATAGAGCTGAATGCAGCTAGGCATGCAATTAGAACTAGAAATCTGACAAGAAGCAGAATTCCTGAATACGACAATACAGACATATACCCTCTTGATATGTCTAGGTTGTCTAACTATGTAGACAGACAACGTTCCACAATACTCTAATAAGTGTATGTGAAGCTTGAAAGAACATTGTTTAAATAGAATATGATGAGGTATGTATATAAAAAAAGTTTAGTGTTACTTTTCTTCCTTCCTTAAATAAAAATATTGTGTATTAATCAAAAATGTTAGAGTACTACTAACAAAAGGTTCAGTCACAGACATTGCAACATTCTTCAAAAATTATTTAAAAAATAAAAATGAAACTGTTCAATGAACTGATTAAAAAGAAGCAAACATGAAACCTGCTTAAGGGACAGATTGTTTTGTTTAACTTTCATCTCTCCTTGTATCAGTGGTTACTAATAGCAGAACAATAACCACTTTCTTTATTGCCCTCTACTTTGTTCTGATGTACAACTATTTGCAAATCTTTTCTAGCTAGTGTCTATAAGTATGGAAAAGATGATGTTCTGCTTTAATGAGGTGTCAATCTTTTTGAGGTATCTACAACAAACAGATGGCTAAAGGGTAAAGGATGTAATAAATCATCAGGTATTTGCCTGAAGTTAACAAGCTTTTAATCTTTCTTCACCATTTATATATAGTTTATGTTGCATATTTGGTAAGTTGTCACCCTTTAATGACACAATTTCAATTTGCTTAGTAAAGTTTCCATTACTAACAGTTAAATATTACTCAGATGCAACAATCTGATAAAATACTGCTAAGTCATTCAGCTGCGTTTCAAATTCCCATCTACTAACAAAAGCTAACAACTAAACTGTTCAATTTTAGCATATCTCATGCATCATCTAAAGTATGTCTATCTACTGTTGTTTGTGATAGAAATGTCAGTACCAAAATCAACTAACTGAGGTGCGAGATAATTTGAACAAGAAAATTTGCACACATGTACTTCAGATTTGACTTGGCCACTGAAATTCTAATCTGTGTGTTAATAAGAGAAGGTTAAATGATAGGAAGTATTTCAGCTAAGAGAAATCTCAGTTAAAGGAAAGAATACATATCTAGGTGATACTTATCAAGGCTGGGGATAGAAAAGGAGAAAAGCTGAAATTCTAGGCAATAGAGTAGGAAAATTGTTGTAGTTCTTTATTTTAACAATTTAAAAGATAATAATGTAAAAACTTTCAACGTTTCAATTTCCTGACTCCCCAAATTAAGAAGTCTGTTTTTTAATAATAAATAGTAAAAAGAAACCTGAACAAAATATTTTATGTCAAAGTTTTTTTTTTTCTTATTGACCAAGAAGGAAACCTTTTTTTGGACTGATTTTTTAAATCTTTATTTATTTTAAATGTGCTCTTATTTTAATTAAATTTGGCCTGAAATAACAACTTTCTAGAAATACCAAAGAAAACCATCAGGACATGTCGTGACTAGCTATTTTCAGCAAAAGCATTTGTTAAAATTAAGTCTTATTTATACAGTTAAATTTGTGCACATCTGAAAATGGTGTCCTCAAAACAGCAGTTTTTGCATAGCAGTGTGAAAATGATTATGTTGAAAAAAGAATCACCTGTATTGTACCACAAAATTTCAGGTGCATGGTCCAGCTTGTGTCACATGAGGATGTAGGTGTATTTGTTCTACCCCATTTCTGTGATATGAGGCAAAAGAAGCTTGATCCATCATGTTAACAGTGCTATGGGGTGCTAGTTTAATGAATTATTCTACATGAACAATTCACAAACACACACACACTGATTTAAGAACAAAATGAAGGATGTTTTGTTCTGTTGAATTCATGATGTAAATTGACATGTTAATAATAATGTGGTAGAAAGTCAGGGAGGCACTGGCAATCCAACTGATTCTCCAAAACCCTGTCACCTCCTCTATTCAACATGTGAATGAACACATAGCACCTTCCTTCATCTATAACTGCAATGTTTTAATGTTCAGTTATTTCCACAGTTACTCGGATGCTGCTCTAACATTTTCACCTGAGTATATTAGGAGACATTTGGGTTCACCGTACATTTTTCTACAAGCATATCTAACCATTTAAATTGCCCTTTCATAGTTCCCTTGCTGCCCTGACTTCTTAGACTTCAGCTTTCTGCCTTGTTGCCATGAAGTTGAAATGTATGCGATTAGTATGCTCTTAACAGTTTTTTTTCCAATTTTGGGTTTTTTTTCCAGAAAAACCTTTTACTTATTTTTTAAAAATCAACATCTTAAGAGTATTTCGTGGCTTTTTATTGTATGAAAATAAATGTTACTATGACTACTTCCATTAAATTTGCCTAATTCCATACAATTACAAAAACTAGCTAAACCATTCAGATTGTTTAGTGAGTATCTTTTCATAGAATCATAGAATCATAGAATAGTTTGGATTGGAAGGGACCTTTTAAGTCCAAATGCCCTGCAAGGAGCAGGGACATCTTCAGATAGATCAGGTTGTTCAGAGCCCCATCCAACGTGATCTTAAATGTTTCCAGGGACAGAGCATCTACCACTTCTCTGGACAACCTGTTCCAGTGTTTCACCACCCTCATATAAACGTTTTTTTTACCCTTCTTTAGTTTAAAACTGTTATCCCTTGTCCTATTACTACAAACCCTACTAAAAAGTCTGTCCCCATCTTTCTTATAAGCACCCTGTAAGTATTGAAAGGCCACAATAAGGTGTCCTCAGAGCTTTCTCTTCTCCAGGCTGAACCACCCCAACTCTCTCAGACTTTCTTCATAGGAGAGGTGTTCCATCCCTCTGATCATTTTCGTGGCCCTTTTCTGGACCCACTACAATGGGTCCATGTCTTCCCTGTGCTGAGGACTCCAGAGCTGGATGCAGTAATCCAGGTGGGGTCTTACCAGAGTGGAGGGACAGAATCACCTCCCTTGACCTGCTGGCCACACTTCTTTTGATGCAGCCCAGGATACAGTTGGCTTTCTGGGCTGTGACCTCACATTGTCAACTCATGTCCAATTTTTCATCCATCAGTACCCCCAAGTCCTTCTTGGTAGGGCTGCTCTCAATCCCTTCATCCCCCAGCATGTATTGATACCAGCAGTTGCCCCAGCTGAGCTGCAGGGCCTTGCACTTGGCCTTGTTGAACTTCATGATGTTCACATGGGCCCACTTCTCAAGCTTGTCCAAGTCTCTCTGGATGACATTCCATCCCTCAGGCATGTCAACTGCATGACTCAGCTTGGCATCATCTGCAAATTTGCGGAGGGTGCACTTGATCCCACTATGTGCTTCATGAAGATATTAAACAGTACTGCTCCCAGTATGGACCCCTGAGGTACACCACTTGTCACCAATCTCCATCTGGAAACTGAGCCGTTGACCACTAGTCTCTGGATGAGAACATCCAGCCAATTCTTTATTCACCAAATAGTCCATCTATCAAGTCTGTATCTCTCCCATGTAAAGAGAAAGTTGTTGTGGGGGACTGTGCCAAAGGCCTTACAGAAGTCTACATAGGTGGCATCCATAGCTCTTCTCTTGTCCACTGATGTAGTCACTCCATCATAGAATGCCACTAGGTTGGTCAGGCAAGACTTGTCCTTGGTGAAGCCATGCTGGCTGTCTCAAATCACCTCCCTCTCCTCCATGTGCCTTAGCATAACTTCTAGGAGGATCTGTTCTCTGTTCCATGATCTTCCCTGGCACAGAGGTGAGGCCAACAGGTCAGTAATTGCCAGGATCCTCCTTCCTACTCTTTTTAGAAATGGGTGCAATGTTCACACCCATTCTTAAACAGAGATGTGTTACCTTTTCCACTGTAACGTATACCTATTTTTCAAGACCTGTAGCATCTGTTTTGATCTTTATTGTTTCTGATATAGGGCTATTAACACTGAAGAGAATCAAAGAAAACATGCCAAACAATTTCTTTGGGTTTAGCACACTTTACATGGCTAGTCTACTTTTTAAATAAAAGATGCAAAAGAATTTCGAAAAGCCCCTGTCTGTAACAGTGTTTGAGAAAAATTTCTATAGTATTTAGATTTTACTCATGCACATTCAAAATATGGAAAAACAAGTAATGACAAACATGATTTCCTGGTTTTCAATATTTTATTTCTTCTAGCTCCAAAATATTTTGCGGTTTTATTTATGGTTTGTTTTAATAAAGAACATTCAAGCATAATACAGAGTCCTCAGGCAAACGTATTAGAAAGCATATACTGAAACCCAGGGGTGGATGCTATAGCTCTTTATTAATAATTCAGGTTTAAACAGGTTCCTTCTAACAAGGCATTATTATATAAGAATGAAATTAGAAAATCATACAAAGTACTGGAAATTTCTTTGCATATGCAACTGATTTTTATTTGATGAACCAGTTGATGTACTGATCTAAATCCCAAATCATCCCAGTATTGTTTTCTTGTTATCTGCTATGTATATAATATATGCCATCATATACTATTTGCAATAGCATTACCTTACACTTTAAGCTGTGTACTTCCAACTGTAGTAGCTGCAACTACACTGTTTATACAGAAATCCACTGGTTCATGTCAGTGAAGTGATTCTACAAGCATTATGATCACACTTTTACATGACGTGAACTGGGTAGGATATGAGACTTCATGTAAAACTTGCACTCCACAGTATTATTTATTTCAGTTCCATTGATTATAAATGGAAAAAAGACAAAATAAATAACAGTGCCTTCTGTGAATCAAAAGACAAATCTGTGGGCCTAAGAAAGTTAGAAGATTATATTATAAGCAAAAAGCAGCAGTGATGGCAATTTAAAACCTTTTGATAATGTTACCATAGATGTCTCCACATTTCTACGAGAAAATATAAGAATTTTCTGGGTTGAGATAAAAACAGTTTAATAGGACAGAAAAGGATGATAATGATGATTATGATAAAATAATATACAAAACAAGTGATGCACAGCACAATTGCTCACCACCCGCTGACCGATGCCTAGCTAGTTCCTGAGCTGCAGTGCTCCCCAGCCAACTCCCCCCAGCTTATAAAAAGAGCATGATGTCATATGGTATGGAATATGCCTTTGGCCCATTCGGGTCAGATGTCCTGGCTGTGCACCCTCCCAGCTTCTTGTGTCACCTCCTGTGGAAGACTCACACCTCCTCGATGGTAGGGCCTGGGAAGCTGAAAAGTCCGTGGCTTAGTCGTAAACACTGCCTAGCAACAACCAGAACATTAGTGTGTTATCAACATTATTTTCATACTAAATCCAAATCACAGCACTATACCAGCTACTAGGAAAAAAATTAACTCTATCCCACCTGAAACCAGGACAGAAGGTATGTGTGAAGGGAGTCAGTGAGAATCAAACATCAATTTCCATGCCATCAGGTAAAGTCATAGCCAAAAATAAACCCATACCTTCCCCTCATTTACACTCTCGATTCATAGAGTACACAGAAGAAAAGAAAGAGAGAAAGAGAGAAAGGGAGGGAGGGAGGAAGGAAGGAAGGGAAAGTGTAATGTACATAAATATCTGTCTGCAAAATTTAACATTTCATAATCTATATGGGAGTTGAATATTGATATTAGGTTGAATTGATTTCTAATAGATTAATCTTAAAAAAAACATTTTTCAGAATATTTAATTTGCATTTATCACTGAGCACAGTATGACCTACATAATCAAAAGGCACATCTTCACTACGTTTTAAGAGTTGGCTGAAGTATGAGAACCAAGTATAACGCTCATAATCCAGATGTTTGTTGAAAAAGTAAGTGCCACCTGTGTCTTCAGAACGGAGGAAAAAGGTGTGTCTTGTATGTTTCTTTTGTAATAGTCAGAGTATACATGGCTTTATCTGCATATAAATTGAGAAAAAGAGTTTCTTGAGAGATTAATCTTTTTTTGTAAAATTAGTAAGTCCTATAGTGTGGTTCATAAACATTATGAAGAATTAGATGTATACAAAGTAGATTTGGGCTTGCTTTTACAAAATACAAGCTGAATCTTAAAGCAATTCATATTTAAAATACTTAATGTTTTTTCCTGTTTTAGAGCCATGAGAGACAAAATGATACCCTGGATTTATTTCATCCGTATTATGCATTATTGCATTTAAGAGTTATTTTCATTTAAAAAATGAAATCTGTGAGATAAAAATTTTGTCAACAGTAACGAAGAATGTGGCCTAGGAGGAGCACATCTGAAAGTGAGTGAATTAGTGTTAAGTGTTCATGTTCTGTGCATTTTGGAGGTGTGTGGGGTTTTTATTTGTCACACATTTTGTTTGACGATGTGGACTGAATGCTCATTAACTATGAGGGAGCACCAGCACTTGCAGTGCGCATGTTTAGCTGTTTACAGAATCAGACCAGGTCCTGTTCTCCCAGCCTCACCTGGGATGTGAATCAAAAGTATGACAGTGGATGTGACCAGGAGAATCATGGCAAATGCACACTCCTGGGCCAAATTGAAATATTTATTGTAGAAGCACTGTTAGCATATTATCCCATCCATGTTGTGATGTGGAAGTGGGATTTCTTGAATGCCCGTGGAATAGACAATAGATCCACATTTTGCATAATGCATTGGCTGCTGCAAACAATATCAAGACATCTGTTGAAGCTTAGGTTTTCAGCGGTTGTTTTCATCTCTGTGTATCAATGAATTGAAGCATTTTAGAGAAGCATAAATTCTTACTCAATTGTCAGCTGATTAGTACAGACTGGTGTCAGAATGCATGTGCCAGCCTGTTTCCTTTACTCCCCCTGTGACAGCTTCCAAAAGCAGTAGACATTTGAAGGCAAATACCTGAGGCACAGTAGTATTAATCACAACTCTGAAGACAATAATGTGTCACAGAATTCATGCTCCTTTCCATTTCAACACTTTGATTTCCCAAACAAAAATGCAGATCTGGCCCCATCAAATATATAGTTACTTTAAATGCTTTCATTGATATGCTTTTTAACCATTACATTTGTTTTTTGCTGTAATAGTTTAGCATGAACAGAATACTTATCCAGTTTTCACCCTGTGTCTGTAATATTGTAGCTCTTTTCTTCCTAGATGTGTGCACAGTTTGAGTTGAGGGTCATGATATTATTTTCCGATTACTCTGACAGAAATGAATGTCACTGCCTTCGTAATGTGCAGCATGGCTGCCTGGAGCTATCTTATTTTGGCCCACATCTCTTGCCTGCTAGTGGAGTTTCCATTAAAAAAACATATAAAATTCTGGATTATGTTTCATTTTTATGTGAGAGAGAATTACATCATAAGAGATCTGTTTCTTTGCTGAACACTCTCACATTGTATGAGATATAATTGCAATATTTGTAGCTTTGTACCTGCAGAGATGAACCTAAGTGACTATTAATGGAGAGCACAGAAGGAACTTCAAACAAGAAAGGGGACATCATATGTAAGGCACTAATAAAATCCTGGGATGATCCATTCATGGTTTATGTAGAATAGAAGTTGACCTATTGTGTTGTGCTCTTTTCCCTAGTGTGCCAAATCCCACATGACATACAGACACTTACAGAACGACAAAGACCATATATTTTCCTCAAGATTTGCCTTTTTAGTACAAGGACTAGAAAAAAAAAAGTGGGGGTGGAGGGGATAAATCCTTTGTCATAGCTATGCAAACCTGTTTTTTAAATTTTACTTTTGGAATTGTTTACAAATAAAACTCTTTTATTGTTCAGAAGACATATTTGTTCTCAGGAGTATCTAAATGTTTGCATGCTGTTACACCTGTAGGTACAGGCTCTCGAAAAAACTTTCCTGAATGAATGCACATCAAATAGCCTTGTGGTGATACAATAATAATAACAGACAAAGCTTTTTAAATAATGTCATTTTTCAATAATGTATCCATATATAAACCATATATCCATATATGGTTTGAAATAATCAGGCATGCTGAAACACTATTTTGAAGCATCACTGTTTCTTTTCTCCATCTTAAGTTTTAGTGTCCATAATTCATATCCAAGACATTTTGTCTTCATTCCTCCTTAAAAAAAAAAAAAAAAAAAAAAGTTATGTGACTTTTTTTGTTATTGGCCAAAGCTTTCATACCTTCTGTGTAGGTTTCCATTAGTTTAAAGGTGTTTTATCTAGCTGGATCCATGCATTTCAGTCAATTAGTGGCTTTTATTTTGTTGTTATCATAAAGGGCCATTTCTTTCTTAAAATGGTCAATTAAGTTCATGGAAATAAATTCAGAGTTAACCATGCAGCAATTGAGTGTTTGAAAGCTCTTAAAATACCCAGAATGTACTTAAAGTACAGCTCTGTGGTTTCACTTAACTATTCCATTTGTTTCAGTTTGTATAAAGCACCTTATAAAATCAATCGAGACAGTCATTTTCAGTTGAAAAGCATCAGACTACAGATTAATTTTTTATGAGGAGATAATGTGATAGAAGAAACAAGAAGATGGAGTAAATGAATCAAAGGGAAATTGTTCCAAGGCACAGAGGAAAGTTAAAGCAATGAATATGAGAGGTAAAGAGATATAAAAGTGGCAGAAAGTACTACAAGGAGTGGAGAAAACCCATTCCAGGAAGCCTGGAAACTGCAAAAAGATCCTCTGAAGTAATAGAAGATAACAACTGGACCCACGTCTTAGGGAAGCCCGCTACCTACCTGGAGCTCAGGTTAAGGATGTAAGAGAAAGCCTCCTACCCTGGTAAGGCTCTTGGGTTTTTACCCATTATTGATTTTTCATGTGGACAGTGATGAAGTTGAAATAAGAAGTCCGAAGTCAAACAAGACTTTGAGGCCTTGGGATGACTGGTTAAGGGATCAGAAGTGCAACATTGTTCTCTACCCTTTCAGTTGCAGAGAATGATGTTGGAAGAAACAGGAAGACCCAGCAGATCAACACCTGGCTCCATCACTGGTGCCATCAGCAGAAGTTTGGGGTTTTTGATCATGGGTTGGTCTACACTACACCAGGCCTGCCAGCAACAGATGGGGTACACCTGTACTAAAGGGGGAAAAGGATCTTTGCACAAAAATTATCAGGGCTCATTGAAAGAGCTTTAAACTAGGTTTGAAGAGGGAAATGAATAAAACCAGGCTTGTTAGATATAAGCCTGGGGGTGGCATGCCAATGTTTGAGGGACAGTGTGCTAGTGAGGTCCTTCCGTCTGCTCCACAATGTGGTGAGTACACTGGAGCACATTTGAAATGTCCCTGTACTAATGTGCGCAGCACCCTGGCCATCTCAGTGGAGGTAGGGAATAGAGATCCACGCAGCAGCAAAGATGCAAAGATTGATGATGTGTTAGAAACCACAGAAGCACCTGAGAACAGTCACATAGGAATTAGGGCTTCTCCCCCAAAAAAGATGTCAGGGTCAATAGCCAAACTGAATTGCGTCTACACCAATGCATGCAGCATGGGCAACAAACAGGAGGAGCTGGAAGCCATTGTGCAGCTGGAAAACTATGATACGGTTGCAATCACAGAAACATGGTGGGATGACACACACAACTCGAGTGCTACAATGGATGGCTCTTCAGAAAGGATAGGCAAGGAAAGAGAGGCAGTGGGGTAGCCCTGTATGTTAGGGAGTGTTTTGACTGTCTAGAGCTTGATGATGGTGATGAAAGGGCCAAGTGTTTATGAGTAAGAATCAGGGGAAAGGCCAACAAGGCAGATATCATGGTGGGAATCCATTATAGACCACCCGACATGCATAAAGAGATGGATGAAATATTCTATAAGACTGGCCTGGCTGAACAAAGAACTTTGACTGGAACTCAGGAGAAAAAAAAAAAAAAAAAAGGAGTTTATGAGCTTTGGAAGATGGAGCAGGCAACTCAGGAAGACTACAAGGATGTCGTGAGGTTATGCAGAGAGCAAATTAGAAGGGCCAAAGCCCAACTAGAACTCAGTCTGGCTACTGCCATGAAAGACAATAAAATATGTTTCTATAAATACATTAACAACAAAAGAAGGGCTAAGGAGAATGTCCAACCTTTATTGGGTGTGAAGAGAAACACAGTGACAAAGGAAGAGGAAAAGGTTGAGGTACTTAATGCCTTCTTTGCCTCAGTCTTTAATGGTAAGACCAGTTGTTCTCCAGGTATCCAGCCCCCTGAGCTGGAATACAGGGATGGGGAGCAGAATGAAGCCCCCATAATCCAAGGGGAAGTGGTTAGTATCCTGCTACACCACTTAGAAACACACAAGTCTGTGGAGCTGGATGGTATCCACCCAAGGGTACTGAGGGAGCAGTGGAAGTGCTCACCATGCTGCTTTCCATCATTTATCAGCAGTCCTGGCAACCTGGGTTGACTGGAGGTTAGCCACTGTGACACCTATCTCCAAGAAAACACAGAAGGAGGATCTGGGGAACTACAGGCCTGTGAATCTGACCTCAGTGCTAGGGAAGGTTATGGAGCAGATCATCTTGAGTGCCATCACGCATCACATACAGGACAATCAAGTGACTGGGCCCAGTCAGCATGGGTTCATGAAAGGCAGGTCCCACTTGACTAACCTGATCTCCTTCTATGACAAGGTGATCTGCTTAGTGGATGCGGGAAAGGCTGTGGATGTTGTCTACCTGGACTTCAGTAAAACCTTTGACACCGTTTCCCACAGCATTCTCCTGGAGAAACTGGCTGCTCATGGCTTGAATGGGCATACTCTTTGCTGAGTAAAAACTTGCTGGCTGGCCGGGCCCAAAGAATTGTGGTGAATGGAGTTAAATCCACTTGTTGGCCGGTCACAAGTGGTGTTCCCCAAGATTCAGTATTAGGGCCAGTTCTCTTTAATATCTTTATCAAAGATCTGGATAAGGGCATTAAGTGCACCCTCAGTCAGTTTGCAGATGACACCAAGTTGGGCAGGAGTGTCAATCTGCTTGAGGGTAGGAAGGCTCTACAGAAGGATCTGGACATGCTGGATCACTGGGTTGAAGCCAACTGTATGAGGATCAACAAGGCTAAGTGCTGGGTCATGCACTTGAGTCACAATAACCCTAAGCAATGCTATAGGCTTGGGGAAGAATGGCTGGAAAGCTGCCTGGTAGTAAAGGGCCTGGGGGTGTTGGTCAACAGCTGGCTAAATATGAGCCAGCTGTGTGCCCAGGTGGCCAAAAAAGCTGGTAGAATCCTGGCTTGTATCAGAAATAGTGTGGCCATTAGGACTAGGGAAGTGATTGTACCCCTGTACTTGGCACTGCCAAGGCTGCACCTTGAGTCCCGTGTTCAGTTTTAGGCCTTCACTTCAAGAAAGGTATTGAGGTGTTGGAGAGCATTGAAAGAAGAGTACGAAAGTTGGTGAAGAGTCTAGAGAACAAGTCTTATTCAAAGCAGTAGAGGGAACTGGGGTTGTTTAGCCTGGAGAAAAGGAGGCCGAGAGACCTTATTGCTCTCTAAAACTACCTGAAAGGAGGTTGTAGTGAGGTGGGTGTCGATCTCTTCTCCGAAGTTACCAATGATAGGACAAGAGGCAATGGCCTCAGGATGCACCAGGGGAGGTTTAGATTGGATATTAGGAAAAATTAGGAAAAAATTCCTTCACTGAAAGAGTTATCAAGCTGCCCAGGGAAGCGGTTGAGTCAGCATCCCTGGATGTATTTAAAAAACATGTAGACATGGCGTTTAGGGACATGGTGTAGTGGTGGACTTGGCAGTGTTAGGTTTACAGTTGGACTTGGTGATCTTAAGGGTCTTTTCCAACCTGAATGATTCTATGATTCAATAACCCTATAGTGATGCCCCTCAGAACATGATGATCTTCCTGAACAAGCTAGCTGGTATATGCTCAAACTGTTGCTTTCTGGGACTACAGTATAGGGGTAGATCTTTGGACATCTTTGAAGATATAGGGACACAGGTGAATATCTTCTAGTATAATAGGTCAGTTTCTAAAATCTAAGACATAAATCCAAAATGGAAAGATAGAAGTCTTTTCTGCTGTTTATATTAAAAAAAAAAAAAATCGAAAATATGCTAGATTTGTTCCTCTACAATTTAAGGCCTATTCATAACGTAATTCCAAAATAAATCCAAATTTTACTTCAGTCCATTTTAGCTGCTGAAATAATGTAATAGGAAAACAGTCCATTTTAATTTGTATCAAGATTGCATATAATAGGAGAGATTTACAGAATGTTATTGAAGCTGGTCAAAATAAGTTATATCAGCTCTGCAAAGTGTAAAAAGATAAAGTTACTTTAAAAATATTTCCAATTGTTTTGAATGAAAATTACTTTTGGCATTGCAAATGTAGGTTTAAAATTAATTTTCTTACGACATATTCTTTTTGTGGAAAAGCTTTTCAGCTTTTCAGTAGCTCTGAGAGTTATCAATATATTTCATTAAAAATTTGTGTTACCTTCTCACCATGGTTAACTTTTTGATGGGACAATTTCTAACATTCTTTAATATGTTTGGGCTTTTTGTTTCTTTTTTTTTTTTTTTTTAACACAAATGTTTTACTTAACATTAGAATGATAAAAATACTGCTATTTTAACAGAAGTACTTCAGGTTTTGACTAACTCAAAAAAAGTATATATCACACTGCAGTTTAAGTCATATTAAATACCATATATAGGGAAGGCAGGCTATGTCCAGCTCATGAGAGTACATAATTCTGTGCATCCACTGTGGCCACTAATAACAGGACATAAGTTAGGCAGCTGGCACAGTTGCAGGATACAGCAACAAAATAATTCAAAGGTGACTTAAATCCACTTAGGCACACTCCTGCTCCTGTGGCCATGGAACTATGCTTTTGATTTAAGAATAACTAAAATTGAAACTAAATGCAGAGCCCCAGAATTTGGTAAACCACATTTAAAAACATAAAGGGAAAATTGTGGATCATGCAGTACCTGTGAGTTAGCAAATACATTTTAAAAAGGAGCATTTCTTTACATACATATGTATACCACAAAGCAGCAAATGCTTAGGCTGACTGTTTTACAGATGATAATTGGAAAATGATACTATTTGCAAGTGCTGGAAAGGGGTAGACAAAGGATGTCAACTAATATTTGGCACTGAAAGAAAAGCTATTACATGGTCCTTGATCATAGTTTGACTTTAAATGTAATTAATACACATTCTATAATTTTTGTCATTTAAATGCTGTTTGAAAAGCAGACTAAGTTTTCAGTACCCTTGGTGACAATAAATAATAATGACTTTAGCATTTCTGGAATGACATAACAAAATTTTTTCCTATGCTTTTTAACACTTCAGAAAGGTCAACCATTCCATTTAGGGACAGTTAAAATTTGATTTGAAATGAAAATGTGAGTATTATTTCCATATTCACATTCCATAAGTTTATTTGACTCTATTTGATCCTTTATTCGATTCCATAATGAAATTAAGTTGTAGGAAACATTGCATCAGTTTTCTGTATAATTTATCCCAGCTCAGACCTTCCCTGCTATAAGTTCATGGAGAAAGCAGGTATTATGCTCTGTTAATCTCCATGTGCATGGAGAGCCCAGAGACATGAGGCAGTGAGGGGAGTGACTGCCAGCAACTGGAGACAGACACCACAGAGACATCTGTGTCTGTGGTGGCAGCAGCTGGAGAGACCTGAGTGTGTGTCTATTGTATGGGTATTCATGTCAGTGTGATATTGGTAGTGAACATGAGGCTGAATGAGAAGGCAAGCAGGATGAGACACTGCTGGGCAGAGTAGGGATCCAGTGGGCAGTTGCTGGGTGGACTGTCTTGGTTGGTTACTGAAGAGATCCATACTGAATATATATATACTAATGTATATTTTTCCTACGTACAGGCTTTGACCCTCATCAGCCAGAGAGGAAAGTAGGATGAGGCTGTTGACATTATTTGTACTTAAGTGAGTGCTGTGTTTCTGTTTTCTGTGTTTCTCTGGGTCACCTCAGTCACTGGCCACGTATATACGCATACATGTACTATGCATGTGTACATGTAAACCTACTGGGAATACATGTTCAGCAACACTAATAGTTGGACTTAGGGACACAGAGCTGCAACTGCCTCACCTCTGTTAGGCCACTGGGTTTGGCAACTCCCAGAATCAAGAACTTTGTGAATGCTTGAGTAGCACTGTAAATGCAGCCACCATCACTTGTTTATTAGTTTATGTGAAATTTCAATAGCATTACACCTACAGGATTGTCACATCTGCAAACGTCTTTTTTTGTTATAGGAAGATGCATATACCAATTAAAAAGCATATTTGTAATTCTAAGTGAGGTATTGTAGTGATCAACATATAACTTCTCATGTGTAAATTATAAAAATATACCATACAGTTAGAGGAATTGTTAGAGGCCTTATAGATCAGGGGATCAGGGTGTCTGCAGTGTGCTCAGAACAGGAGAGATGCTAGAAAGCTATTTTTACCTCTTCTACTGCTCCACTCATCAAATTATGAGTCTGAATCTACTTCAATTTTTACTCTGTCTTCAGTAGGAAGACATTATCCTCAAATGTTTACACATTGCCTTAAAATGAGGCTGACTGACACCAAGCCCTGGATCTCAGCTGGTGCCTCCAAATGTCTGTCTATAATAATAAGTAATAATTAAATCAAAGGAAAAGGACTCCAGAAATATATGCAAATTGTTACTAACTGGTACATGGAATACTGATATATGCTTCCTAAGTATAAATATATGCTTACTACTGACCATAGACCTCATTTTTCTTGCAGCTACACAAGTCCCTACAGATCTGGAAGACTTGTCATAACTTAGAATACTCCATAAGGCCAGAAAATAAATTACACTTTCCTCGATTATCCTTCTACAATGCCACAGAAATATACCTCATCTATTAAGGAGATAGAATGTCAGTATGTAGGGAAAGGTACAATTTTGATAGAGGGTCAGAAAGTGTGAAAGAAAGCAATGACACTTCATAAACTTGACTGTCATCCAAAACTGAGCAGTATCAGACCACTAAACTCAAGAAGTTAGCAGTAAGATTTTTTCCTCTCTCTCTGTAAGCAAGCTTGCCAGTTTAACATTGGTCATAAATTCTGAAGGAAATTTTTGTTCTAAACCAGCAATACAATGGAGGAGATAGGTAAGTGAGAAATAAAAATGAAAAAAACAAAACAAACACAATAAAACCCTAAATAAGTAGAAATTGGAGCATTTTCCTACACACATTTTAAATATGAAACTCACCCTATAGATTCTATGGATAATCTGGGTCTCAATTCCTACAAACATAGAACAACTCTTGGAAGATGCTATGCAGTCTCCTGGTGATTGCACTCCCACTACAGTGCTTCTGATTATTTTTATTAGCAGAATGAAAAAAAATATTTGGTTCCTTAATGAACAAAGAATATTTCTGTTTCAGTGCTATTGTCTTCTGAACAGATACAGGAAGCGGAATATCTTGAGTATCTTCACTGCGTGCTTTAGCAGTTTTAACCTTTCTTCCTTTCCAAGTAATACAGTTTTACAACTGTAGAAATACATAGGTAGGAAACCGTATGTTTCTGACACAGGCCTTAACATTTTCTGTTCTTGTGTTATTATGTCTTGACATGCAAAATAAACTGCAAAATCTAAACATTATAAAATAGTCACGTGGCACAAATCATAGTACCTAATCGTTATAACAAAGTCATGTAATTAATGCTTATCAAATGCCTGACTATCTAAAGAGTTATTTTATAACATAAACTACACTGCTTTAACTATTAGATCTGTTATGCCCAGATAGTTGGAATATTTAAATTCTCAGTTAATAATTTTCCTGGAGCCGATTTGGGAGCCATTTGTTATTGCCCAGTAACATATGGTTTTAGTGAGGAACAAATATCAAGGTGTCTTACAGATTCATCTAGTTAGAAACCCAGACCCTTATATGAAGCTTATTCCTGTCAGTAGTCCCCAGCTCTGTTATAAAAAGTGTCTTCCATAGGTACACCAGATAACAGAGGCCTTCTTCTGCATGTGACCTGTAAACCTCATATTGATCCAACTAGGGAAAATTAGCTCAAGCTGCAATAGCTAGTTTTAGCCTTGGAATTTCCATGCCAGTGCAGTCTCATGAGTGATGGATGAAATAGTGAAATAGCAGTGGAACACACCACTGCCAAGTATAAGGCCTGGTCTTCCTCCCTGGAAGTGTTCAAGGCTGGGTTGGATGGGGCTTTGGGCAACCTGGTCTAGTGGAGGGTGTCCCTGCCCCTGGCAGGGATGTTAGAAGTAGATGATCTTTAAGGTCCCTTCCAACCCAAACCATCCTATTATTCTATGATTCTATGAAGAGAGCTGTGAGTGTAGGGTGTAAAGACTTACACTAACCAGCTGGAAATGATATGGGATTGTGACAAACCAAGATCTGTACAAGTCCCTCAGCAGCTCTTGTGGAGAGAAACACTGCAACAAATAAATTGCATTAAATGCATATTTATGCTGTGGACAGAGAAGCTAATATGTTTTAACAATCACCCACACTATAAACAATGCCAGGTAGCCAGAGTTTTCCTCTAAGTATTTTTGTTGTCCTGAGTTTTCTGATATGTGTATGAGATTGCTGATAAGGATGTTAATAAATGACCTGTGCCTAGAATGTCCTTAAAATATTTTCCATATAATGCATTTTAATTTAAACCCTATGTTAACATACAGACACTAACTGTTCATTCAACCTTTAAAAAATAAATAGTGTAGTGTAAGGACATTTATGCAATAAAATATGATGTCTGGAGATGAGGACCCTAATCTAACATATGACAGTGTGGCATATTAAATGAAGTAATTGAAAGTCACTCTCAGCTTCCTCAATGCTAGCAACTCTTTAGAAAGATAATTTACATATTCTACTTCTAGACAAACACTAGTCTCACAAAAAATAAAGGGGTTTTTTCGTGGTGGTGGTGTTTGTTTTGTAATGATTGACAGAAGTGTGTTTTTATTTAACCTTTAAATCACTAGAATCCCATTACCATGTACTACATCCCTGTCTCCTTAGACAATACATCCAAATAAACAGATGTGTTAACTCTCCCTGAATTAAGGGTTATTACAGATAAAGCCTACCACAGTTTTAAATATTTTAGTCTACTTTTTTTTTTTAATAATTTGTGTTAGAAAAAAGAGAAATACTTAAAGAATTCATGATTTCCTATAGCTTATTCCCAAATCCAAATTTCCTACTAGCCTCAGTTTTCTAGAAATTAAAATAATTTCCATAGCAACCAGCTGTGACATCACTAATTACAAGCTCATAGGAAACTGGCAAATGAAACTAAAATCCTCTTTTCAGGCTCTCGTACTTCATAAAGCATGGTAAAGAAGAAGAAAAGTAACAACAGAAAAAACTTATATCACCATCACTCAGACTTATTTTTTCATTCATTCCTTTTTTTCAGCACATACCATAGTCACAAACCACTGTGATATCTTAATGCTTAAAATAGGATAGTGATCAGGATATACAAATTTTCATGCATTTAGAAATTGAAAACAGAATAGTAATTGACATACAGAAGATTTATATCTTTTACATCCTCCTTTGCTGCGCCATGCTACCAAAATCACTAACAATGTTGTTAACTTAGTGACTACACATCAAATGAAAATTATGTTTTATTCCTACCAAACAGAAAGTGCACTTTATAGATCAATATGTCATGTGAATTTTTATATTTATCACAGAATGAATATATGGATTGCAAGGAGCGGAAAAACAGACACATTCTCCCTCCAAATGGCAAACAATCGTTTTGAATAAACCAAATTGATCTTTATTAACAATTTTTACTGTTATTTCCATTTGAAAATTTTGACATTATTGACAGAAAGGAAATGAAAGAGGTGAAAGATAATACATTTGACAAGTGAAGTGAAAGAGAATGCTAAACTCTTTGAGAAATTGTAGTTTTCTGCTGGTTTACTATTGTGTTATTGTGAGAACAAAAAGGTAATGATGGCATACACTTCACTGGAAACTTTTGGTAGTTTAATACTTTAAATAGTGGGTCTCAGGTAGCATTTGCCTACTCCTTTCCACCCTTAGTACCAAGTGATTTTTACTTGGTAATGATTTCACAGATGTGGTAGCATATTTAATAGTAAATATATGGACAAATTTGCACTTGGTTCTGTAGAATTAGAAACCATTTACATTTCAGTATGGCTCTCCCCAAGAATTCATGCCATGCCAAACACAAAAAGTCTTGAAATGTAAAGATACCATGCTTCCATACATAAATATCTTGTTGTTTGTACTTAGGTCATCCAGCCAGCTGCTAGCCACAGTCAGCCAGCCTTCTCCAGAAGGCTATTTACAAGAGAAGGCAGATCAGTTTGTTATTTTGCAGTGCAAAGAGAGCAAGAACAAGCTGCAAAAACAAAATAGCTTAACATTTTTGGACTTTACATGTAACTGCGTTTACATTTTTCTGTCAGTACCCCTAATAAAGTATGAACATTCACTGTGGAACTGTGCACAAGACTTCTCTTTTTGTAGGCACCTAACAATGAACCAGACTCTTTCTTACATAGGAAGTATACATCTTAGCAAATAGGACAGTTACTAAGCAATAAGCTTCTACTAGCGTGTTAGAGTAGTATCAAAGACACTCTACAAACTTGCGCTGGAGCATATTTTCTGTTGAAGAATACTGATGGACTACCAGTGAAAGATTTCATGGAACTATCTTCTTTCCACACATCTTCTGAGAAATTCAAGCTGATTTTGCTTCTGAACCCTCCTTGTCATTAACAGTCTGTCTAAGTATGACAAACAGCCTGCCAAAGGAGGGTGGATCCACCAGATGGACCAGTATGGCCTTAAACTCTGTAGTTCCCCTTTGCAAAGCTTGGTTTGGTGGCTGCTCCTACTCAGAAATTTGTAGAAGTGAAACACATGGAAATCACTGACTTTGGGACATAAGCTTGTGGAGTTTGAGTAAGTGTATTTTGATTTGGAAAAAACACATGCTAGTGTTCCTGAGATAATATTTTTTTTGTTGTTTGTTGTCTTTGTTGTTGTTTTTGTAATTTTGCAGAACTTTGGCTTCAGCAGGAAGGTCAATAACAAATTTTTGGAAATCCTATTGTCTTATTAGGTAGAAATTTTAACTTTGAATGATAAAATCACTTCAAGCAAGATAGAATAGTTCACTTCCCAGGCTCTTAAAATATGTGACTCTGACACTTCTGAAAAGAGTGGAAATCGTATAATTATGTGTTTATGGCTTTTTGAGGTTATTCACAGAGAAATCAACTTCTGTCCTTTTATTCAGGTTCTGACCTTCCATTTTAAAAATGTGTCTAACATTTATGATTGTAGAGGAAACATCAGCACATCACTGATGAGGCATCTGCTTAAACTTGTAGGGAGGTATGAAAAGTAGTTATGAAAAGCAGCTATGAAATGTGTGAAATTTTCTATTTGTTTCAGCTAAAAGATTTCACGCATATTTCCAGTGATGATAATTGAAATGTCAACACTGTTAATTTCATTTGAGAAAAGTCAGAGAAGGTTTCTTTCATACAGCTCTAAGGTTTTCTCTTGTTCCTGTGCTACAAATGGATTTCAGGTTGGTCATAATTGTGTATATTTCCTTCTCTCAAAAAATAAATCTAGATAGCAGTTACAGACAATGAGTATATTGAATTTCATGAGTCAAGCATTTTGACAGGGAAATGTGACAGGAATATTTAACACAGATGCTTATTTTTACAGCACAACTGTCATGCTTGAAAAGATCAATGCATCTGGGTAATGTCTTTCTTGACTTTTTTAAGTTTGAATGAAGATTTCCTGTTTTAAGGATGCTGATTCATAAGTTGCAAATATTCCATTTCATGTATTCTTAATTGTCACTGTACCAGAAGAGATCCAAGGAAGTTCAGTGTTTAATACAATCTTTCATTACTGTCCTGGATTCGGTTAGGACAGAGTTAAATTTCACCAGAAGTTGGGATGGCACACAGCCAGGACAGGTGACTCAAACTAGCCAAAGGAGGTATTCCGTACCATGTGACATTATGATCAGCATAAAACGGGGCTAGTCGGGGAAGGGTGGGGTGGCTCCAGGACAGGTGGCTTGGGGATGGTCTGGCTTTGGGATGTGTCTGAGCGTGAGGTCTGAATTGTATGGTCGTTGGGTGAGAAACTGCATTGTGTATCTCTCTCTCCTTTTGCTGTCCCAGTAAACTTTCCTTATCCCAACCCACGAGTTTTATCTTTTTCTTCCCATTCTCCTCCTCATCCCGCCAGGGAGGGACGGGAGACTGAGTGGCCACCTGGTGCTCAGTTGCCAGCTGGGGCTGAACCACGACAATAACCAGTCTCTTCACAATTCAATTCACATGCCTGTGGTTATCCAAGCTTCAACAGTGTTACAGAGGATTTTTTTTTTTTTGCCTTGATTCAAAAGCTTTTTCTTTTTTCTCATGAATTGGTTAAGAAAATGGTGATTTCACACAAGTTTAAATGCTCATGCCTTAACTTGATAACATAGTAACCTTTTGTAAATTATAAGTCTACAAAATGTTTTGCCAAATTACAACAGTGAAATGGATTACCAATTTGCCAAGAAATTTAGCAATCCATTAATTTTTGTGGTTTGCTTTATGGTCTTTATAATGGTTCTACAGCTTCTCTTTTCCTGGTATTAATTTCATTGACCATTCCCCTTCAAACTGTTGTAAAACAATTACTTTATTTTCTGTTTGCCTAAAATACCTCTAAATACCTATTTAAATACCTTTGTTTCTAGTTTTCCCCAAAGTATTAGCCAGAAAAGATTTCCAATTATTAATAAAGGCTCAAAAGTTCAATTGCAAAATGCTTGTTATTTGTATTTTTCAAGTGGCTTTTGGATAAATCTTGACAGAAGTGTAAAAATAATACACAGTTATTGGATACTTTTCACAATTTTAAATTGAAATGGCAAGTATAAACAATCAGGATTGAATCTGCCAATATACGATGTGAGCTGTTAGAATTTCAGCTTAGATTTTCTTAGTTTCTTCAATGGATTGCAATACATCAAACACAAACCCAAGAATTACCATAAATTTGGATGAACTCAACATTTTTCCTACATTTTTGAATTGTCACAAACTGTTCATTTATCTTAGTTCACTTTGTTGCCCTGCTATTTCTTTCCTGAACAACTGTCCTTCCAAACATTGCATATTTATGACAGTATGAAGTACTTCTATTCTGAAGGCAAAATAAGTATAACAGTTTTGAAAAATACAATGAGGGAAGATGGTGGCATTTACATGTGCTTTTTGTTGGCTTTCTTCTTTCCCCACTTTCATGTTTAATAAAAGAATAACAATAATTTAAAATAAATTTGTCATACTAGGTCAATTTTATCTGTATTGCAACTGCATTAGTATCAAAAATGAAACATATATGCATATAAACCCAGATCCACTATTGCTATTAATTTCCATAGGGAAAGTCAGTTGCTCAGAATATATACACTAAATAGCTATTTTCTGTAATTAACCACAACCATCAACAGTATCATTTAGCATATGCTTCACTTTAAACATCTGAAGTAAGACTAGTCATATAGCAAAAGCAAAACTCATGCCAAGAAATTTTGTGGAGCAGGGCTATAAAGGACCCCTACAGAAATGCTAGAACAATTAGCTTAAGGAATCACTTGCATGTGAAAGATAGGTAGCTAAATAGTCAGATAGAGAGATAAATCATCTTTTCCTAACATAGATGCACATATGGAAGACTGCCGTACTCTTCTCCCCAGCTCCCTCTACTCTGCTCTTGAGGCACCCCTTGCTTTCCTGTCAAGCTTTGACCATTTGTCAGAGCTTCCAAAACTTATGAAAACTCTCCCTGCAGCACTTATGACATCCCACTGCTGACACCACTTGTCATTGGCTTGAGCCATAGATCTGACTTGAAATGCAGAAAAGAGAAGTGAAATGAAACTAAGCTAAATTAGGCTAAGCTCTGATTTATTACTCCTTCTTCCTCCTTTTTTTTCCTCTTTTTTTCTCTCCCATTATCTTATATACTCTTTCTGATTAGCCACTTGCTCTTAACATCCCACAGCTGTGCTTCCAATTGGCCAACCAGTCTTTGGATCTCATTATCTTTGTAATGATGAATGCTGTGAGTATACGTAGAGGTGCTAATAAATAGATGCACATAACAAGGGAAAACCAAAAAGTTTTGCATTGTGTCATGGTTTAGGCCCAGCCGGCAGCTGGGTGCCACGCGGCCGCTCACTCACCCCTCCCCCAGCGGGATGGGGAGAAGTATAACAAAAGGCTTGGGTCGAGATAAGGACAGGGAGAGATCACTCACTAATTATCATCACAAGCAAAACAGACTGAACGTAGAGAGGAGATTCATCTAATTTATTACCAAGCAAAACAGAGTAGAGCAATGAGAAAATAAAATCAAATCTTAAAACACCTCCCCCCACCCCTCCCATCTTCCCAGGCTCAACTTCACTCCCGGCTTCAACCTCCTCCCCCCTCAGCAGCACAAGGGGGAGGGGAATGGGGGTTGTGGTCAGTTCAGCACACATTGTCTCTGCTGCTTCTTTGTCCTCAGGGGGAGGACTCCTCTCAACGTTCCCCTGCTCCAACATGGAGTCTCTCCCATGGGCTACAGTCCTTCACAAACTGCTCCAGCGTGGTCTCTCCCACGGGGTGCAGACCTTCAGGAGCAGACTGCTCTAGCGTGGGTCTCTCCCACAGGGTGCAGACCTTCAGGAGCAAACTGCTCCAGCGTGGGGTCTCTCCCACAGGGTCACAAGTCCTGCCAGCAAACCTGCCCTGGCATGGGCTCCCCTCTTCACGCGTCTACCGGTCCGCCCTGGAACTTGCTCCAACATGGGCTTCCCACGGGCCACTGCCTCCTTCAGGTGCCTCCACCTGCTCCAGCATGGGGTCCTCCACAGGCTGCAGGTGGAATCTCTACACCCCCTCATCCTTCCTCCATGGGCTGCAGGGGGACAGCCTGCTTCACCATGGTCTTCACCACAGACTGCAGGGGGGATCTCTGCTCCGGCGCCTGGAGCACCTCCTCCCCCTCCATCTGCACTGACCTTGGTGTCTGCAGAGTTTCTTACATCTTCTCACTCCTCTCTCCAGCTGCAAAAGCTCTCTCTCTCTAAGTGTTTTCTTAAATATGTTATCACAGAGGCACTGATTGGCTTGGCCTTGGCCAGGGGCGGATCCATCTTGGAGCCGGCTGGTATTGGCTCTATCAGACCCAGGGGAAGCTTCTAGCAGCTTCTCACAGAAGCCACCCCTGTAGCCCCCCTGCTACCAAAACCTTGCCACGCAAACCCAACACACACTGCAAGCAAAAAAAATTGCTAGTGCTACCCTTGATAGAAAACAAGGCATAAACTCTAAGGTGTTTGAAATAATACATTTTTCTTAACACCTGTGTAAACAGTAGCAGAAAGCACGCTAAAATGTGATACCACCAGGATGTATGCAACATATATACATTTATTGAGAAAAAAAAAAGTATCTGAAAGCATGTTATTTACTGCATTTATTAAAGGGACAGAGAAAGCTTTGAATTATACATGCGTGACAGATACGATTAATGGCTTCATAGGACAGTATAAGTTTTAGAACGTACCAACAGAGTAATAAACTTCTGAATGTGATTGGCCTTTGGGAAACAAAGAATGTCCTCTTTGGAGGTTACTACAGCTGTGATGTAAATGTGAGGATGGGAAGAAATAAGTTGGCTATCATAGACTGCCTGAGTCATAACAAAAAGCATTAAACTGTCATTTTGGAAGCTCTTCCTCCTTCTAATGAGTCAATTCCAGAGTACAAAGTGTAGTCATTCAGAAGAGAAATGCAAAAATGTTTTAAGGTGCGTATTAAGTTTCAAATTAAAAAAAAAATAGCTCTTAAATGTGAGTCAGGAAAGTCAGGAAAGATTTATGATAGGTATAGCTGAATGACAAGACTGGTAAAAATTGGCAATTCTATGTCCATTATTTCTACAGTATAATGAATCACATTTTTATAATTATCTGAAACCCTATCTTGTTACCTTAAAGTAAGGCAAAGGTAACATTAAACCTGTTCAGAACCTTATGCCTAAGTAAATAGTGTCTATAAAACTGCATCTAAATACTAAAATTTTTTTTATTCATAATTATAAATAAAATTACTAATTAGATTAATGGATTTGATTGTATGAGTCAATAAGCTAGGTAGTATAATGCATCACTTCCATATCTGTTAGTGTACATTATGTATTAGCTAGCCTAGACAGAGCCGTGGACAAATGTTATCCTACAGGATATAAAACGCACCCCCCCAAAAAAAAACCCCAAACCAAATGCAATGTAATATTACTGCCATGTCTCTAAGTATACATTCTAGTTTGCTCTCAGACTTTCAATGCCAAGCACGCTTTTTTGGAAAGTAAGTGGCATTATACTCATTATACTTTTAAACAATATATCAATATATTTATTAGAAGCACTTTTATTAAAACCCTTCATGGTTTCCAATCCTTTAAGCAGGCTAGGTGTAACTCAAGGAAGACGGTTCATTTACAGCTCAAATCCCTTTCAACACACTCTTTTGTAGTTTATTGAAATATGTTTGGCCTGTGTTAAGGACTTCAAGGTTAACAGCATAGATTATTTAACCAAGTCGCCTACACCTCATGCCTTGCAAAGACATAAGAAAGGTTATTTAAAAATAGTCATGACATTTTATAAGACTTTCACACTTCATAGTTTTGATAATAGTCAAATAGGAAACAAGAACGTAATTTTCTCTGTTTCTTTAAATTCCATTGAATTATGGTTAAGATTTTGAAGATCTATGTCAAACAGTGGATGCAGTATGTCAGCTTTGTTAAATACCAGGTAAAATCTAGGCCTGGTTAATAATTGTTCTTGTTTATAATTGCTACCATTAGAGATCATATCTACTTTTTTTTTTTTTAATTTAAACTTTTGTATTAGGCTACTGCTGGGTTTTAATTGCCAATTTTCAAGAAGAGCTAAGTTCAAACCTATGATTTTGCAGCAGTAATTTATTAAGAACTGGCACTTTAAAGGCACAGTATTGAAAGATTAGGAGTGAATTACGGCACAGCCTGCACATTAAACTACCAGCTTGTGCAGCAAATGTTACAGACAATCTGCAGCCTGAAATATTAATATCTTAGTGCTCTGGAGATTACATTAATTACAGTCACTCTAGGAATGCAATAATTAGACTATTTTACAGTAGCCACTAAGGTCAGTTTATACAAGTAATTTTTAACCTGCTACAAAGCTCCATGAACATACTAACTGATCACTAACCTGTATTTTCTGCTCAAAGTTGTGTTGTTTTGAAAGGAAAACAACAGTAATGGGCCTGTGACAGACCGAAGTTCCTCTGCTGCAAAGTCAGGGACGTTCTGGCACCAGATTTCGTCAGAAGGCAATATAGAGTCATGAATGCTAATGGGCCTTCCTCATGGCTGGAAAGCCAATCCTGCCCGTTAGCACAAATAACTGCTGTGAGAACATGGATGTTACTGGAATGCTGACAAAATTGGACATTGTGTATATTGTAAGGTGCTTCCAAATGTGCAGGAAAACTTGGGAGTTCAAGCTGGGCTGCAACTCTGCCCTGCAAGTGGGAGCTCAAGTCAGCCTCCAGCTATGCTGATATGCTCCTCTGTGGCGAAAGGCAAAAAATCTCCAACCAACGAAGAACCAACAAAAAATCAAAGGAAGAATAGCAAACTTGGCTTTTGAGTCTTAATAGTAAACAAAAGTAATAGTTGGCGCCTGACAAATAGGAAGACAATACCAATCAGGGCAATAAAAGAGTTTATTTATAAGTGTTTTAAAGGCTATATTTTGATTTGAGTGGATACTGTAAAACACATCCCATGCATACCTATTCAAAACATAGTATACTATAGTAGCATCTTCTAATCGAGACCTGAACCATCTGATTCAAGGCATTGTATGCTATATCTTGGAGTTAAACTGTGTTCTGTAGAATAATAAGGCTAATGGAAATAATTGTATTGATAATGCAACGTCAGAATTCTGTATTGGTTTACAATTAATAGAGCATTCTGTATAACATCACTTCTTCTGTTTCTTTCCTACTATAGTAATATCTATGAATTCCAGGCATTATGAGGATATTTGCATGTGTAATTAGCTATAGATAGGAATTAGAAATTTGTTACTTTCCTTAAATGTTCAAGCAGCTTTCATTATAAAGGATCCACTACAATCATAGTTTTCAATTTACATTTTTGCTGTATTAGACTCCTGCTGTCCCATCAAGTAGGCAGTCTTGGTCTTACAGTGTGCTGGCCCCTCTTTACTGGTGAGACAAGCCTCACTAACACATATTTTAGTAGTAGGATAACCAACTAGAAGAAAAGTTAAAGAAATTACTCAAGGAGATATTAAGCTAACAGCAAAAGTTGAACGAAGGAGAGTTACTTAGCACAAAATCAAGGTGTCAAGAATAAAATTCATCAAGCCACTAAGAAGTTTGAAGGAAAGAAAATTTTAATTGTATATGCCTGTGACAAGAGTGTAGGTGATAAAAAGAAGAATTAGAACTGCATGTTTATGAACATAAATTTGTCTTAATTAGTAGTACGGAAACTTGTGGGATTCATGTTATTGGACTATTTAAATCAATCGTTATAAATCACTTATAGATCAAATGAATAAAGAAGGAGGAGTGGTGTTCTGTCTCAAACGTTGTACTAATTAATTCTGAGGCATTGAAATGTCTGAAGTAAGCAATGTTGGATAACTATGCTTTCATGTTATAATACACATGACAAGCACTGGATAATGTTTCTATAGGAGGATGCTGCTATTTCTAAAAGTATTCTTCAATTTTCTAATAGACCATTGTTTCTGACATATGGGAATTTAACATTAGATATTGTGAGAGTTAAAGACGGTACGATCACAGGAATAAAAATCACTTGATTATATGTGCTACATTTGAAATCCAAACTATCAATAAACATAGCTGATGATACAAATAATGAGGTTGGATGTCTAATCTTAGAAATAGTTTTGCACAGAAGCAGGTAGGACAATAAATACCTAAATGAATGAATGACAACTGTACTAGATTCCATGAGTGAAAATGTAATTAAAAAATCTTTTAAAAAAATCCTCAAACTAAAATTAAAATATCTATCAAAAGGCAAAAGCAAACCCCTACTATATACCAAGTCATGGGAAGGAAAGGGAAAATTGATAGAGATGAGAGAATTTGAACTGTAGAAATTCATAAGTAAACCAAATATCTAATAAAAAAACCCATCCCTCAACTGCTTGCAATGTTAAGAGAATTAAATTCCACTGGTGCCAATATGCTTAGTCATAAGTCAGCTTGAATACAGAAACACTGTAGACCATTTGTTAGCTAATAAGCCTTTGCTTCATTGGTGGAGGGCAACGGCTGGTAAATACCTATTTCCAAGTTCAGAAGAGAGCTTAATTTCCTTTCACTGCTCAGCCTGAACTATCAAAAAGTTGAGTTTGTGCTTTTAATTTCACTACTTACTATTTTTTACTACTAATGCCCAGGTAAAGCAAAGTGCTAGTTTAATAGTACTACACGGCTTCTAGTCTCTATAAAGTAAATTTACACTGCTTTATTTTTTGCCATATGAACTTGCAGCATTTAAATATAAAAGTCTCTGATCTTCGTTGACTTATCTCCTGTTGACATACATTAAGGAATCATCTATATGATACTGGACAGTTATAGAAGGACATCCTAGCATTGCCAGCAACCATGTAGAGAAGGCAAAGTGTTCAGTTAGTATGTCTGTATTTCAGAAAAAGCTAGATGCAGTATTCATGTGATAATGATGATAAACACTCTAATTCTGCTACTAACTCTTAAGCATGTTAAGCAACATTTATTAACATTAAACATTTTTAAATTGGCACACTTATTTATGCCTGTTTTAAGAAAGTTTTGGAAGACTGCAGAAATTCTTGAATACTAGTAGAAAGCTAATGCTATGTCAATATTTAGAAAGGGTAGATTAACCTGGGGAATAGATCTGGTTAATTATAGGCCTGTCAGCCTGATATTGATCCTGAAGAAAATAATGGAGCTGCTGGCACAGGGTTTGATTAAAAAAGAATTAAAAGGACTTAATATAATTAATGTCAATTAATATGGACTTATGAAAACTAAGTCTTATCACTTCAACTTAGTATCTCCTTTGAATACAACCGCAAATTTCGTGAATGCATGTAACCTCTTTCTTTGACTTGGTATCATTCCATTTTGATGCAGTGAGTTGAACAATATAAAATCCTCTTGGTTATCAGTGTATCTTGAAGGAGTTGAAGTAGGGTTTGCTTCTTGGTCCACCACTAATAAAAAAGCATTATGGCAAATTTTGTATGTAGCAAATACCAATTAATTAACTCATAAATAGTGAAGATGGCTGACATAAACAAAGTCACTCTAAAACTAGCTGAATTGCAATATGACAGATGTAAATTAATCAAGTAGAAAAACATAGTGCAAGCTAACAAGATGGAGAATCATTTAGGAAAGCACTGATTCTCAAAAAACCCCACATTGTTATTAAACTGAAATATATGTTAAATATGTTTGTCACTGTGGCCAAAACTTTGACAATGAATGAATGAATGAATGAATGAATGAAACTTTTGCCATGGACAATTAATCTAATTACAGTAGAATTTTTATTACCTCTGTGTCTTGTATATATCTGTGGTTTTGACATGGATATGATTGGAATACTAAGACCAGTTATGGTGTCCGTACTCTGCTTTTTTAAAAAAATAATATTGAAAAACTCAAGTTCAAAGAAAAGTCAAAAGTGTTATTCAAGAGTTGAAAAAAACACATTGTAGCAGTCTTCCAAAATTGTTTTCTCGTAGCATTCCTTTCACATTTTTATTATTAATTGTCTATATGAATGGCAGTGTAGATTTGTACATTTCCTATATTTTTTCGCTCCCAACCCCAGTTCCTATGCTCTAATTTATACTCATGACGAGCAACTTTTCCTTTTCCCCTTTTGTCATACAGGTAATGACAGACTTGAAAGGAGCTCACACTATTTATCTTATCCACAAAAAGGTGACACAATCACAGTTTGTAGGTGCCTACCAAGGAACAGAAATCTGGTTAATGGAGAGTTCTTCAATCTAAGGGAGAAGAAGCAATGGGTGGAAGCTCAAGCTATATGAATTCAGACCAGATATAGGACATAAAATTTCATGTTAAATAGTAATTAAGTGTTGGGAGTCATTCCCTTTTCACCACACATGTTCTTCACTGACTTTCATGGGAGTGAGGCCATGGTCTGGTTGTTCCAAATGTCACAAACTTAAAGATTTTTGACTAACAAATTTTGTGTTTCAAGAAATTCATAGCTGCAATATAGTCACAGTTGGACTAATCTGTTCACAAATGGTATTGTAAATTTTTTATTGGAGGAGGAAGGTTAGTATCATGGACTTTACCGGGTAAACCGAATTCATCTGGGTTCATGCTTGAGGAGCAGTTAATTCATAAACTAACTGTGCCATCATTGTGCTCAGGTTTTTAATCTTTCTGCACTGTTCATTCACTACATGCAACTGAATAGGCCTCTCTGGTCCAACAGATCCACCTATGATATTCATATGAAGTAGAATGTTCGTCTCAGTACATGAGATTTGCAGGTACGGAAATTTTACTTCACCTGACTTGTAGTTTCTCTTCAATGAAGCAGTCAAAACTCTAAAAATTAAGAAGAAATACTTTCCCAATCATTCCCATAGACTTGAATGCTTTAGCCCACTAAGGAGGTCAGAAATTAATTCTGTCTTTATTTGACCAGCATCAGCATGACAATCCAATGTGGCTACCATTCCTTAATTAAGCAAATAAAAATGCTGTCAGTAAAGGTTGTCTTTATGATCATTTGTCTAGTATTGTTGATTAACTGTGTGTTAGAGAAAATTGCTAATATGACCTATAATTAATTGATCAATTCAGTATGAAAGTATCATCATGCACAGATGGATGCAGTGTAGGAGACTAGATCATTTCTTTCCATGGAGTATTTGGCCTGGTAAGGCTTACAAAGCAGATCTCAGTGACAGAAAGAAAGGTTTTTCTTTGTGCATATTTGGTACAGTTAGAAATGCAAAATCAAAATTCTACTCCACTTCAATCATTAGTGTGAGCCCTTTCAAAGGCTTGAGGGTGTGTTTGAGTAGGGCTTATGAAATGTTCATAGTTCTGAACTTGTAGTGTGATACATTAAATCTTTATACAGCAAGCACAGTAGAAACATTAAGATAATGTCAGTTAAGTTTTCTTCTACCACTCAAGGAAACAAGACTGTTATTTCCTCTGATATAAACTGTGGCATGCATATATCCAACACAGTGGTGCTCAAAGCCACCAGACCAAGCAGCAATGCAAGCTCCAAATGCACAAATTACAATGCAAAGCCTAGAAAAACGTTAGAGTCTTGGTCCTTAAAATAGAACTACCCTCAGCAGAAGTCTTTATCTTTCAGCAAGGCTTTTAAGCATAGTGGAGCATTCCACTTAATACCTGTTTCACTTCCAATTCTCTTACAGGCATTTCTGCATTAGGTTGGTTCTTGCTGTACTGTACTTCATTGCATTATTTGGTGTCTCCGTAGTAAGAAAATTCTCCAGATAGCTGAGTTTCTTTGGTTTATGTATAAAAGCATTTTTTTGCTTATTTTACTCATTAATTTCAAGATGAAAATAAGTGTTTAATTATGGAACACGATTGTCATGAACACAGAAAATTATTTATCTCACTTTATCCTAAAGTTACACAAATAATTGTAGTGCAAATTTTCTGTTTATCAAACATGTAATTAAATCTTTACAGATAATTGTATGCACATATCTATAATATATTCATAACAAATATGAAAACAAAACTACAGTTAATGAATGTTCACACCACAATCATTATATTTGCTTTTCTTAATATACACTTAAACTGAATGCATTTGTAATTGCTTATCCTTCAAACAGATTAACTCCTGCCTCTATAATCCTTCTACTGTGCAACCTTCAGAATGAAGCTTCACAGATGCAGTGAGAAATGTATGATTTACTTCCACGGGGGCAAAAAGACCATATTAATCCTTACTGCATCTTGCTACTAGCTATGCTATATTTGACATTAGTTATGTTGGTCTTGTAAAAGTAAGACTTTTCAGACTCAGAGATTCTGAAGGGGAATTCGGATATCTGAAAAAAAGGTTGCGAGTCCATTCTGCCTTGCAGATATGGATTCAATGCGCACACTAGGTTTGACAAATACACTTTCAGAAATTACTTTTGTTACTTGGAATCCTATTTATGTGTCCTTATTTTGACATCACAGACCTCAACCTGATACTGAGACACATTCTTAGATGGCAAAAAGATAATTTGCTTTTGCTGAAGTTGTAATAATGCTAGTAAGCATTCTGACCTGGTGAATCTATATGTAAATGTGTCATTATCTATCTCTTCCCTCAATCATGCTAAGCTGTGCACAGGGTTTTCTTGCTTAGCAAAGGAAAAGCTGAAGTTTCAAATCACCTGCATACCACTCCCTGCTCATAAGATCAGAACCTACACGTGCACATCAGTTTGCAGCTGTTGGATTCTGAATATATTGATGTACATATACATGCACATGTGTACACATACATGCACATTTATACATATACATGTAATTATGTTTATAACTCCTGCCAAATCATCTTCCTCCTAGGTTAAAGTTAACTGTAATTCAGTTAAAAAGTAGTGTTAAGGTATTATTGGACAATAATAAGATGGAGAATTCTGATGAAATCTTAAAAGTTGTTTCCAAGAAACTCTAGAATACATTATAAAAATACTGTAATAAAGAGTAAAGAAGATAATAAAGCTTTGTTCATATGTTACATTTCATATACATTTATTATACAGTCATTTAAGGTAGAGGCAGATGGGTTTGAAATTGTCAGTGCGACTCTTAATGTCTCATATACTCTGGTCTGTAAATGTGAGCAACTGCATGTTTGATCTAACTTCTGGCACTGCTCAAGGCAAGTCTCATAAGGATTGCCAGGCTTTATTTCTCTTTCTTTGAAAAATAATCTCAGTAGCCAAAATAAATGTAATATTAAGCATCAGAGCAATTCTGAGCTGGTAGAATGTCGTAGTCATATCACAATGGCGTACTTTTTCTTATACTTCTTTTTATGCCCCCAGCTATTTTTATACGGGATTATAAAATCAAAACCAAAAATTTACTTTATTGATTTACACTCTGATACCTGCTAAAATTAACTGAAGAATTGCATAGTTTGCCCATCAGCACAGAAGTTAACATGGCATTTTAAAAATGAGCAGTAAATGATTCAGAATTAGTTAGATTCAAGTCATACCCATAGCAGCAGAATATAGCAGAAGTGTCAGTGTGAGGGTAATGTTGAATATTTTGGGGTTTTGCCTCCAAAATGTAAAAAAAAAAAAATATTTTAGACAAATTGTCATCTATCTCAACATACTGCTAAAGTTTATAGTCAGTGCAACAGGGCATGCTTGAAAATTAAACACAACTGTTCCTCCTGATACAACTTTACTTTTCTTCACCTGGCTGATAACATAGCTCCAGACTGCCAAGATTTTCCCTACCTGTCATTCAGACCATGCTGCTGCTCTCCTTTAGTCCCTCTCCCCTCAGATGGAATCAATCACAAGGTGCACCAGTTTGACCTGACAAGGATCAGTTTATTCACATTAACTTGCTTCCTGTCACTGATTCCATATAAACCTGACTAAGACTCTTCAAAAGACCTAATCCTTAAGACTTACTACCATTTCCTCTTCTATGCCACATTTCAGTCAGAGCACCAGAGAAAATATTGAAGTGAGATTAACTATGGCCTGCAGCTGTAGATTAGCAATGCAAATATAGCAAAGAATTTTAACTCGTTCATTAATATCAGTGGTTCTACCAAGCAAGAGGTTTTCAACAGAAAGGATCAAGATTCAGTTGTTCACTTGCATAACATTAATTTCAAAATGTATATCTACAGTACGTAGCTAATATGTTTGGTAAACTGCATACATATATTCAAATTCATTAGGGTTTTGTGATGTTGCTACTTATTTTTACTCCATCCTGTTGTAATTAACATAGCAAAGCCTACAGCTGACTAGAGTAAAAGAGTATGCAGCTATGAAATTTTCTGGAGAATCTCTACAATTTCTTCTTGTCCCAGTAGCATGCCAGTAAATGTGACTGGCTGAATCCAAAACAGTCAACCTTTCAAAACAACCATCTGGTTTTCAACATTCCCCCTTGAGCCTTCTATAAGGTAGTTTTGTTGTGACTGTCACAATTAAACAGAGAAGTTAGTTCCAATACATAAGATAAAATGCTGATTCTATCCAGCCCTTTCTCTGTAAAAATGTATTAGTTTTTCAAAGAAAGACAAGGGTCTTGATCTTTGTTTTATGCCGTCTCTTTTAAACAGGTCTTTCAGTGAAAGATGCCTTCCCATGGCCTTTGAGACACTTTCACTGTGTTACAGCTAAGCAAAGGTGCTGTGACAGTGAAGGAGAACTAAGGCCAACCTTCTCTTCCTCAGAGCCGTTTGTCTAGAGCAGATCTCCAAAGCGATCTGGGAATGTCACCTGTGGGTTAGTGAAAACTAATTTTAAGCAGAAAGAATTAAATAAATGGCTGGAGAGTCCTCAGATTGTATAAATTCCAGAGCTTCATTGACTTTCGATTCTGCATGTATGGAGCTGTCTCTTTGTTCATGCTTTTCAATTCTAATTAAAAGGAAAATCTAACATTTTCAGTAGAAAACAAATATGCTTAATAAGTCCTGATTATTGTTCCAGGAATAGCAGGAAAAGAACTCAAACACTTATCAGTATGCTAAACTTTTTTTAAAGAAAGAGTGGTGCTTTTCATTCTAGCGTTGCCTACTTTGCAAGTGTCTTTGTTTTCCTTCCATTTTTGCTCCTAGCTCCTTTCAGAGTATGACTTTGCTAGCACACACATCACAACATAAACAGCTTTGTAGATGTAATCTGATTACAGTTTTAAACACTGAGATGACCCTTGTTCCACATCTGTGAAGAAAGTATTCTACTGTATTTATGCCTGGCTTTTTTTCCTTCTCTTGATTGCTTTTCTAGGAAAATTTTCTTCCTCATAATCTTCAACAGAATGTCTCAGAAATAGTAATACGCCTATTGAGCAATGAGGATATTCTGAACTGCAGCTGTCTCATTTCTGCATTCCTTTGGCTTCATCTCTGATGATGAATTCACCTCCTGTTTATATAGCTCCTACAACTTAATTTGGTTCCTGCTTTAACTGTGACAGTATCTTCACATAACTGTCCTCCTAAAACAGTTTACAGTGAAGTCCACAGCCCCATCGTTTAATGCTGTATTACTACTTTGTTCTTAAAATATTCAACCATGTTCAGGAGGTCATATCACATACAATCCTAAGCAAATCTACCAAATCTCTGCTTTGCTTCCTAAGTATCAATACACTATAGTCCTTATTTCCCCCTCTGATTTCTTTATTCTCAAACTCCGGTTCTTTCAGTGTCCATTTGTTTAAAAAACCAAACCAGCCAGCCAAACAAACAAATTGGTTGCTGTTGATATAATGACCTTTAGTCCTACTGCTGTTGCCATTTGAAACAGGTTGTTTTTTTTTTTAATCTGAAGTGTTGCAGCATAAAATACCATAAGGTATTTAATACTTTTATGTCTGTTATAAATTCAGTGAATTTTATAGGTGAAAAGTTATGGAAAGAGTTGACCCAGCCAGAAGCTCTTGGGAATCTGTAGGCACTTTGTTATTTGACGTCTGAGATAATTTTATGTTAGTCAGTGAAACAGTACCTTAGCTGTTCACCCCCACTCAATCTATTAATCACAACACGATAGGCAAACAGAAAGAAGATAATTAAAGAGAAACATCAATGACACTCCAGGGTACAGAGAGAGTGGTACAAAGTTTAAAAAATTAACACTGTATCAGCTGACATTCAGATGTAGATTTGTGTGAGTTTACATTCCTCCAATTGAATGCCTCTAGTTTTGTTGTGGGTTTGCCCCAGTCAGTAGTTTTCAAATCCTGAGCAATAAATTGTGCTTGAGAAAAGGAAACCTAAACTAAATTCAGATGTCAAGTAAGTAGTGACCTTATGCTGCTGCCTAGATACAAGACATTAAAGGAAAAACTACTGAAACTGTGTACTTGTTATTTATTGGGAAGTTACATGAAAGTGAAATGCAAGTCCAGTTTCATCTCTATTGGTCTATCTTTTGCATTAGGACAGAATCATAGCCCTATACATTCACATACATCCCTCTCTACATGTCTATAAAGAAAATATTTTTTTTCCCAACTCACGTAGCTGTAATCCAGAAGCAAATCTTTTAAGGATAATGGCATTCCCACTAGAATAAAATAAGCATGAGTAATAAGAAAATGGGACATATAACTGAAGACTTGTAAGAAGTCTTTAAGATCAAGAAACAATTTGTCCTAATTCAGCAGCTCACCTACCAAATTAATCAACCCTCTTAGGCACATATGGAAAAACCCCATGTATTTTCATCTTGGAAGTGCATGTCTACATCACTCATTGGAAGACTTCCTACTTCCAGAATTTCCCATAAAACTTTTAATCTCTGTCTAGAATTATAATGTCATTGAAATCTTTATTTTGAAAATGATGCATGCACAAAAATAGGTGTATGACTGGATGCCTGAGCTGTGACTGGACAAGGACTGTCCACACAAAATGTACAAGAGCCCAGGTGTTCATTTAGTAGAAAATTAGTGATGTAACAGAAATGTTAAATTACTGAATTGAACTGGAAGGGATTTGTCTTCAGGTAATAGTAACTGCGTGGGTGTTGCCCTTAAATCCTAGTCAAATTCCATGGGGAATTTAATGCATTTATTATTAGTTTTACACTGATGTACTAAAAGCACAACTTGGCAAACTGTCATCACATCATTCACAATAGCATAAACTGTCATGGTTTATCCTTTAAGCAATTTAGGAATCATATTAATTTAATTGCAGAAGTGCCTATGCCAAATACTAAACTACCCAAGTTCTTCAAATGTGCATACATAGTACAACTGTATTTATATATGAAGAGGTAGTAAACAGAGGTCTCAGCAGCAATGCCCTGGGATAATAAAAGCAAACTTGAATTCTTTGTTATATAATAGGGAAAGTGGTTTGCATGGTGAACATGATTTCAGGAAGCATCTGAAATCTACACTTATCTCTCGAGGGTGAAATCACCTTGTTCTCCTATGCTCATTTGAAAGCAGTGCAATTTGTTGTTGAACTACAAACAAAAATGAGTTTCTTTCTTTATCTTCACTTTTATTTTCTTTTTACCAATAACAATTTCTTGAGCTGTTTCAATCCTCTGGGCTTATAGGTTTTATCAGCATTTTGAATGAATAGTGAACTAGAATGATACACCTCATTGGCATGGAATTATTTTTATTTTATATGGTGTGAGCATGATTCCTATTCATTTCTGAATGTTAAAACATCCGGCATAAACCAGTTACAATCTTCAGGTTCATGCATTTTTCCTTCAAGATATTCCATATGCCCTAGAGACAATTGATTCTGTAGATCAACAATCCATTTATCACAAACATTCCCACTAAACCAATTTCAGATCCTGTTTTCAGTTTATTTTGCTATTTTTCTAGTTCTTTGACATAACCGTTAAGTTAGAATAAACATGGGTCTTGGACTGCACAAATAACTACTTGTAGTTTGACATAATGAATATGCAAAAATCGATTTCTGCAATCCTTATTTACCCAGGGTTACAAAAGAGGCATTTTGTCTTCAGGGTTAGAATGAAAAGTCAGTACAAACTAAATCTGACATTTCTAAATTCATTGTCATTTAGATGGCATCTAACAAAAATTTATAGTATCGTGTAATGGACTCGAGTCAGTCTCATTTTAGTACATTAAGTAGCCTCTTACAACATTCTAGTCCAATGCTCTGTTTTCAATCTCTGGTAATCTCATATAAGTTATTGCATTTATGTCAGTCATTAAAAGGTAGCAAAATACTGTCTGTGTTGTCAGCTGTTTCAAAGATTTGTGGCCATTTTAAATATTCTAGCTGGTATGAAAGCTATAAAAAGACTAATAGGAAAGCAATAGTGTAAATATATCATGAAATGGACATATTGCTTATAAAATACAATTTACATTACATTTTATAGTTTACATTATAAAAAAGCAGGGAAAAGACAACACTATGAAACTATTACAATAAGTGATATGCTTGAAGTCTAGACCTATTGCTAACCAGACCCGTAAACAGCATTTGACCAAAGGCATCCTGGGATATTACAGTGCCTCCAGAAACAGAAAGATTTTATATTTCCTGTGTGTTATAGCTCTTTAAAGTGACAGCTTCCAGAGTTTTTCAGATTTTATTTCTTCAAGTACTATGTCTAAAAACCTACATGATGAGAGCATGTAGGTGGGTAATGTTGCTGTGGTCTTAATATGGTTCAGTGTGATTTTTAGAGAGTTCAGCAATAGAAACAGTAGAAAAATTAGGTGATTTTTGCTCACTTATATTTAAGAATGAAAGCAAGGCTTTGGGGCAGGAGAACTGTGATCAGGAAAGACATGGAACTTCTGCTTTCAACACTGCCATTTTCAAAAAAAGTTAAGACATGCTAAATACTACAGTTCAAAATAAAATACTACAGTTCAAAACTACAGTTTCAAAACAAAACTTTTTTGTTCAACTTAGTAAATATCTGATTATTTGCTAATTTTCCCTAAGGATATTTTTCATCCTCATAAACATTAAAACAAACATTTGCATACATATGAGGCAAAATATTATTGTAATAATTAAAATTAGGCCTCCAAAAATAAATCAGGAATGTGCTTTTTCCATTGCTGAGTTTAGCCATGACAATGAAGAGAGTGAGACTAGATGAAAATATATTTCCACCTGAAGAGATCTAGCTATTCTTGTTCGGAGTGGAAATTCAGAAAGATTGCAACAGTGTAAATTACTGTTTATCTAAAGACAAGTAGTGTAAATATTGATTTGATAATATAGCTTGTTTTTTGGATTAATATGTTTATTCTCCTGTAAAGTTAATGTGGCGGATTAGCCTATTTTCTTGGGTTTGGTTAGATCAGAATAAGTTTTTTCAGCACTTCGTCTTTCTCTGCCATTTTCCATTGCTCTTGTCCTCTAACCTCCAGTTTGTTTGAGGTTTATTTCCAGAAAATTCCGTTCAAAATGGACAAAACATTCAAAATTTGTCTCAACAACTGTAACTATTATACAACAATCCATAACTTATATTATCCATACATATGTACACTCAGACATATATGGAGATGTGTGTATGTGTGCGTGTATGTGTAGTCAACACATCGTTAAATGGAAATCAGTTAAAATAAGCCCAAGAAACATCAACTCAGTGTTCAGGGATTCCTTTTATTATAGTAAGTGTAGTAGTATCTACTAATATTATATCTTATTTAAAACTTTAACCCTAATGTGCTATTAAAAGATAGTAATAATATTTAGTACCATTAAATATTAAACCAGTCATGACATTCTACGTATTTCCTTTATTTTCTTCTATTATTCTGAAATGACTCTTCAAATTAATTTAATTTATCTCCCCTCAAGTCCAAAGGTCTCCAAGGAGACATCTCTAGATAGATGTGATTTCCTCTGTAATTCCATACTAGACTAATTTATCTTTCCTATGATTTTCATAGGTGTCTTTAAATGGGAAATGCTTCCACCCACAAGCCTTCTGTTAGTCCATTTTGGACTCCTCCATTATGAAGCATTTGTCTGACAATGTTAATGCATATGAGAACATTATAAGGCTAAATTCTCGATCGCTATATCCCAGGGACTCACAGAAACATTTTCAGCCCTTTCAGCCAAAGTACAGATGCAATGAAAGACAACCTTTTTTCAAGGTTAAAAACCCCAAAGGAACTTTAAGAAAAAAGCATTGCTGTGGAAATAAATCTTCTATATTTCTAATACAGATCCTAGGCAGTCCACCTGGATCATTCCGAAAGTCCATTTTGATACTAATTCCGAAATGGTTCTCTTCTATCCACTTTTTCTCTTACTGTTACAAATTTTCTGCTAGTGTTTCTTGTGTGTCACATTCTGTCCTTGCATGACAGAAACATGCTATGGAGTCTGTCCATACAACAGTCAGGGAATTTCCTGCAGTCAGGCTTTCCAGTCATTTCATTTGTCAAGTTACTGGCAAACTGTGTGCTCAGCTGTATGACATCAAGGGAAAAATTAATTTATGTATGTATCTCAGGAAATTAGGAGATAATTCTTGCTTCTCACATAGAACTTATTCAATGGTGTCAAGGCTCTGAAATTTAACAAGGAATCCAGGATCCCTGTGGAAAACAGTATTAATTTCAATAATCTTACATACTTCCATAAGACTGTAAGAGAGTATAAGAACTTCAAATGAAAAAGGTTTGGTGGAATTGGAAGATCAATGAAATTGGGTGGGGATTTTTTTCTTTTAATCAGATCATTAGGCAGCGCTTCTGAAAGCCCAGAAGAGCAGAAAAGTAAATTGAAGGGAAAATATATTGAAAGGAAACAAACTCATTGTTTAGATACCTGATTTTCTGAAGCAGTTCTTTTGTCTTGAGGAAACTGCTGCTTCCCTTTTTGGAAAATATGCACATCAAAACACCCACCAAACTTGAGTTATTTGTCTATAATATAAAATAACAAATTAATGACATAAAATTGAGGCAAAAATAAGGAAAGCATGGATTTTAAAATTTTTTTTTTTCATATGCGCTCTGTGGCATTAAATCCAACATGCTTCTGATTGTTTGCTCTAATCTGGTTCCTATAAGTCAATATCAAGAGATTCAATGGAAAACCTTTGAAAACATTTTAAAGCTCTATTTTATAATAAATTTCTTATTCCAGTGTTTCAAAGATGTCCTTTAAGAAAATCTTTACACAGCTGCTTTGTAACACCAGATCTCTACATCTGCCACAGGTCTTATTAACCAATGAGGGAAGAAAGACTGATTTTTATTTTTTTAATTATTTTATGCTTTTGTTTCTAAATTTCCCTCCATCTTCTCCCCATTATATAGACAATAAGATTCCTTCCCTTTCATTAAGAATAAATGCCAAAATATTAAGCTTTTGTTTCTTAGCAGTTGTGGGTTTTGGAAGAGTTTTTTGTTGTTGGTTTTGTTTTGTTTTGTTTTGTTTTTTCCAGGGGAACATAGTGTTTCTGACACCCTGATATTATGCATAACCAGTGTTTTTATTACATTGGGGGTGTTTTATATCGTAGCTATACCTGCTAGTACCAAAATACTTAAGGCTATGTCACACTAATTCCATTAACACACTCCCCCCTACACCCTTCCATTTTTATGAGTTTATGATTCAGCTGTAAAATTTTACTCTGTGTTTAAACTTGGAAGACAAGGTTTCATGCTTGAAAGTTGTTTTTAGGGGGGTTTGGGGTGGGTTTTTTGTTTGGTTGGGGTTTTTTGGTTTTTTGTTTGTTTTTTTGTTTGTTTGTTTTTTGTTTGTTTTTCTGTTTTTAACCAAGTTTAAAAACAGACCACCTGACAATTTTTAAAATGGAATAACCTGCCAAAACACAAAAGGAGCAATTCATTGTATATCCATATGTGTGTATAATTAACCTCCCCAAACCTGAAAAATAAAGTTCTGATTTTTGTTTGTGGTTATACCATGATGTAACTTCGGTGAGAAAAAAAACAGAAAGTGTTACATAAAACATTCATTTGCTAAATGCAGTACACAACCCATTTATCAGCCTTGTGAAGTACATAGCTTATTCAGCTACTACATAGCAAAATCCACATGCTGGCATATCTACTGAGTACAGATATATGCTGAGACACTATGTTCCATTTGAAACACTGCCTACATCTTTACATTAATTTTGACACTTAAGTACTGTGGGACATAGAAATTGTTGTTGTTGTGGGTTTTTTGGGATTTTTTGTTGGTTTTTTTTATTCACTTTAGACTATTTTAAATGGTGTTCTCTTATGACTTTCAAAATTTTAAAAATCTTAATAGCTGAAATCACTGGTTTGGGCTTTTGTTCACTTTTTAAGCCCCCACTGTAAACTGAATCTTTTTTTATCAATCTCTGCAGAAGTATGGTTTGCATGTATATTCACTCTTGAAACCTTGAATAGTTTTTACTACTCACCTTATTAAGAGATTGTAAAGTTTCACATCTCCATCTTTATAGAGGCATAGGCTACCCAAAAAAAAAAAAAAAAAAAGACCACATATCAGATTTTCAGCAAAGTATACAACAGTGATATCAGTCTTACTCCCAGGAATTCCTTCAATATCAAACCTTAGTTTAAAATGATTAATGTGTACATGTGTTTCAGGAGACCATTGACACAATGTGTCAATCAAAAAATTCTTCTGCTGAAGTCTGTTGCTGGACTCATATTAGTAAAATTTAGTAGTGGAGACTATTTCCATTATTAGTACAAAGAAAGTGTCACAAACAGAGTAAATGTTATTTATGGTGATATAAAACTAAAGCACTGCTTTGCTGAAGTAAATTATTTTTTCTTAGGAAAAAAAGTAATTATCAATAGACTGACTCAAGAGCTTTACTTTGATTTTTTTACTACTGTTCATTTTCAGGGCTTAAAAACCCCTCTAAACAAAAGAATTCACATTGGGTATAAAATTTAAGTGTTAATTACTTCTCTTAGTACAAACTTAACTCCAACTGATTCTTTTATTCTACTTAAATGATCATACATGCATGCATGCATGTTTATACATGTGTCAAAATTCTCTGGCCCTGCAGGCCCTAGAGCTTTAGAAAGCTGTTCAGTTGCTAGTGAAAGAAAGGAAAATAATTTCATTAACTTGAATAATATCCTTACATTCTCAAAGTCTGTAGGAAATATAGTGTTATCACAGATATACATGTTATCATACTTTTAACTAATAGAGAAGGCAAAACTTTCCTATTGTGGCTGAGGAGCTGTTTTCAAAACAAGGCTGCCGCAAGCAAGTTGTAATTACCACACATATAAAACAAACTGGCCAGCAGTTGCTTTCACTTAACTACATGCAGCCCATGCTGAGGGTCCAGCTCCTTGAGTTCTTCAATTCAAGAATTTACTTTCTGGGAATGTGCAGCACATCACAGGTGCATGGAGGAAAGTTTCTCTGTTCTGTGTATGTTTGGTCAGATTCATTGTCTACTCAGGTAAAACTGGAGAAGAGACAAGCCATGCTCTACCACCTCCCAGAGGGATACAGGGGTTCCAAGTGACAGATACCTCCCCTTCAGCAGCCCTGTCTCGATTGCATTATTCTGTGCTGTACAGAAGACCTAGGGTCCTACCTCAGCGTGATTAAATGAAGTAGATATCTACAATCTTTACATTATACCTCTCAGAGATGCTAAGCTCTTTGTGGAGTTAGATCTGTAGGCCAAAGATGAGCATGAAGTTACAGTGAAAGAATCCAAATTTCTCTTAAAACATATAAGGTTTTATTGTATTCCTCATGTGATATTGCAGATCTTCAGCTTTCAATAGTACTGAAATAATATTATATGATATGAGGATGAAAGGGGATCTTCAAAACCATTAATGTACCATATTCTGCCATAATGAGTAGTGAATGTCAGGTAAACAAGTATTAAAAAAAAAAGAAAAAATGTTTTGATGTTAAAAACTTTATTTTAAGAGGTTTGACAACATTTTTTTTCATTGGAATGATGCATTTTTCTATGCGCTGACTTCATCATCCGTATTACACCTTGCACTGAGTTTTATAAACGCATACATAATTCATTGTGTTCATACACCTAGTTGTAATGCATCACTTTGATGAAGACTGTTTAATTCCTGAAATTGGTTTCATAACTCTGTTAAATAGTTTTTTTGTTTCTTGGAAGCATGTGATATAACTGCTACATTTTTTACAATCTGGACTGTCCTCTTAATTATTCAGTAATTGATTGTCAGACCATAAAGTATATAAAATTTGCAATATTTCAGATTCCATGAACTATTTTAGACTGAATCCTGATAGTCTTGGCAATTATTAAATTGTTCCCTACTATGTAAATAGTGCTTTGTAAAAATGAAAAGAGCCATATATTGAATACAGCACTACTTTTTAACACCATTAAAGGCATATTCTGTCTTTTGGAGCTTTTACTTTGGATGAACAAACATACCTTTGAGGGGTTCTAGACATTAAAAAAAAAAGAAGAGGCTTTAAAGACCTGTGGTATATTGGAAGACCTTTCTCAAAATCCTAACAGGTAATCTTGGCTAGCTCCATAAACAGATGCCATGCAATCTTTGGCAGTTATTACATTATTCAACCGTCTCGTTGTCTATTTAGATAGTACCCTTCCTTCTGGAAACATACTTTGTAGCTTCTTTATAAAACAAATCACAAAGGTACTCATCTATATTTCAATCTGCACCAAATGCTGTACCTTCCCTTAAAATCTCTATCTATTTTCCCAAAAGAAAAAGAAAAAAACAGAGGATGGCTTCTCTGCTGTCCACTTGTCAGAAGCAGCCTCACTGGGATACAAAAAATAAAGTGCCCTGGTAGCTGTTATTTCTCTTCCAAGCAACTGATAAGACCAGACACATGATACTACTGTGCTTTCAATTCCTAGCCATGACAGCAGAGTCCGTAGTGACAGATGTTTACTCTGGTGACAGTTAGATTATGGAGTAATGTCTCAAAGGTTCCTTTTCATATGTTACCCCCTTTTCGTTACATTTGGTATGGAGAAATTGTTATGGGGAAAGAGCCTTCCCTTGCAATAGTACAGCCACTGTTGTCTACCATTTGTGCAGCTTTCCGGTCTCATAGTTGTTGTTCTTCACTGATCTTAATGATTGGCCAAAGGGAAAAATAACTAATTCCTGCAGTGCCTAACTTTTTAAACTCAAAGTTTGGCCTTTCCATTCATCTGTAATTAGAAAAGACCACAGGAATAATGCCAATGAATTGTATCAAGAAGTGGCATTAATTCACAATTATAGGGACTAAATACACATATGTGTCCATGAAGTCATTACCAAAGGGAGAGATGGAGAAGAATTGGAGAGATAGCAGGAATTTCTTGATGCTTTAAGTGGATTGCAGAAAAATACAAGCTGATCTCAGGGGTACATCTTTCCAGTTCTGTGAACTGATGTGTACAAAATGCACATCATAATTCTGCCAACATTTTTACTAGACCCTGTGGGAGACACTGCCGTCAGCTATGCATGGCAGGAGGATGAGCGTTCTCAGAAGAGGAAATGTGACTTGTTAGGATGACACTGCAAACACAGAGCAAACCCTCTCCAAAGTGATGTGTACATGCATGGGGTCTGAGAAAACAAAGAAGAAAATTGTCCACTACCTGTTTGGAATGGATTAGACACTGTTTGTTCTGGGATATTAATTTTTATATATTTCCTCTTGCTGTAATCCAATGATTATTGTCCTAATTAGCAGGAAGCTAAAATATTACTATTAAATATCAGTGTAATACAGTATTGTAACTGTGGGATAGGGGCCGTGAAACAGAAACTATAGAATCAGGTTGAGATAATTAGTTTGTAACCAAGGTAATAGGTAATGAAGCTAACTGCCCATGGCAAGGTACAGTGCTGCTATGTTCCATGTACAGTCCCTACCAAACTGAACAATAGGTTTGGAGATATTAATCTTATGAAGTAAGTTGTTATGGACAGGTGCATTCACAGCAAGGATACTGCGCATGCCTGCATGAAGGAGGTCATCCAGCAGACACAGGTGCAAGACCACTGACGACCACCAGAGACCCCTTGAGGACCACCAACTCAAATCACTGAGCATGCGTAACAGGAAGGAGAATATGGAAATGGATTCCAAGAAATGATTATCATAGGACTGCCTTTTCCTGGAAAAATAATGAATATGTATGTTTTGATCCTACATAACCTGTGTGTTGGTGATCACCTGGCATGCACGTTGGGTGGAGCTATCCCCCGTGCATCCAGCGCTGCAATAAAGAATGCCTGCCTTTTAACACTACATTGGTGTTACGAGGTTTATTCCCAGATTTCGGTGACAGTTTTGGCGACCCAGATGGGACACTGCTTTTGAACCTCGATGGATCCGTGGGATCGCAGGACCTCCAGCCGGCACCGGGTAATTCTCGGGGAGAACCTCCGATCCCTGGACCGAAGAGCTCTGAGCAAGACCCTTGGGGAAAGGTAAAGGCATTCTCTTTTAATTGAAACATTTGAAGGTACCTTATTTAAGGACCCTGTGGCTCTCCGGGACAGGCCTGTATTGGGACAGGACCACGCCGGGACAGGCCCACATTGGGACAGGCCCACGCCAAGAGCATGGGAAGCCTGCTCGTAAGGCACGGTGAAAGCTGCGCAGAGTTGGGCTGGGGAGATGTCTCAGGTAAAAGTCTCTGCTAGGTGAAAGCCTGTGGAGCAGGGCCCACAGGGGAGGGGAAGCCTCCAAGGTTGGGATTTCTGGTGGCAGGAGAAATCCCTGGGATTTCCGGTGGCAGGGGAAATCCCTGAGGGAACTCTAACACGGGTTGGGGTCCCTCTGACTAAGTGCTTGTGATAGTGCACAATCAGAACCACTAAGTCCCTGGGAGATGGGTACTTTTCCGAGTAAGAAACCAATCTCACGAAAAGCACCACTGGGATGCATTCTGGAGCACTGGAAAGATCTGGGAAATGTTGATCCTTTGACTCGGAAACAGTTGATTGAATATTGTAATCATTGGTGGCCACTGTATGCTTTAGAGAGCGGGGAAAAGTGGCCGGAAAATGGGACATTGCAATATAACACAATTTTGCAATTAATGTTATTTTGTAAGAGGGAAGGTAAATGGAATGAAATGGCATATGTAGATTTGTTTTTCACACTGCGAAATCATCCGGAATGGCAAAGGCAATGTGAATTGGTTTCAGCTAGTTCTGTGGTAATGGCATTAAAGGGGCAGGAACCTGATAAAAATTTGGAGAAGGTTGCTCAACTTATGATATTGGTAAACGGTGTTTTAAATGTGAATTTGAAGAAGATGATGTTGAATTATTGGTTGCACCTCGCAGAAGGCTAGGAAATGATCAGGGGGATCAAAATCTGGAGGTTGATAATGCTTCCGCCCCTCCTGTGGAAGGAGAGGCAGAAGGATTCAAGCCCGGTTGCTGGGAGGACAAGGGGAAGAGGGGGAGGAGACGGATTAACTCCCCTCCAGGCCCCTCTTCGACAGGCAGTTGGTAATGAGGGTCCGGTAATGGTGAAAGTCCCCTTCTCAATAACTGATTTAAGAGCATGGAAAGAAACTGCAGGCACCTATCGGGATGATCCTGAAAGGGTTGCCAAGGTAGTGGAAACAATAATCAGAACCCAAAACCCCAATTGGGAGGATTTACAAGTAATATTGGACACATTGTTGGAAGATACTGAAAAGAAAATGGTATTGAATACGGCCAGAAAACAAGTAGAAGGAGCTCATGCTAATGGGATTATACAAGGGACAGTGGACCAGAATTTTCCATTCACAAATCCTGAGTGGGACACTAATCAACCGGGACCCAGAGGGATGCTGACTAGATCTCAGAAGTGGATTTTGTTTGGTGATAGACATGCAATGCCAAAAGCAATTCATCAGTCTAAACTTTATGAAGTGAGACAAGAATTAAATGAGTCCCCTTCAGCCTTTATGGAAAGACTGAAGGTGACTGCTAGAAAATACACTAATTTGGACCCAGAGGAAAAAAAACCAAAACCAACACCAAACAAAAAAAAAACCCCACAAACAAAACCACAAACAAAAAACACCATGGAAGAAGCTATACAATTGGCCTCTATATTTATGGGACAATCAGCCCTAGAAAAAACTCCAGAAACTGGAAGGGGCTGAGTCCAGAGACTTAGGTAAAATGCTTGAAGTAGCCTGGACTGTGTATAACAACAGAGAAAAAGAAAAAGAAGTCAGACAAATGCAAAGGGATGGAAAAATTCTGGCAATCTTGACTGAGAATAATAAATGTGTAAAGTGAAACTCAGCCATAAATCAGCAGAGGGTGTTGGTGCTACAGGGTGAAAAGAGAACTGGCCTTTCTTGAAACTGTTAAAATTTAAGCTGGGAAAATAGTAGGTAAAACACATCAATTTTTGTACATGCCCAAATGTCCGTTGCCCTTATTGGGACAAGATTTATTAAGCAAATTAGATGCACAAATAATTTTTAAAGATGGAGAAATCAGATTACTAATACCAGAATCAAAAGCCATAGAGGCGAGAGTATTTATGTTACAGAATTCCTCCAAAGAAGAACAAATTCCAGAAGTGGTGGACAATACAGTAACCCCTTTGGTATGGGCAAGTGAAGTTCCAGGATGATCCAAACTGGCAGAACTGGTAAAGGTGACTTTAAAACCTGGAGCCAAGCCGGTAAGACAAAAACAGTATCCTATTAAGTGGGAAGCCCGGAAGGGATTAGAGAAATTAATTACAAAATTTCTAGAGTATGGGCTGTTGGTAGAATGTGAATCAGAATATAATACCCCTATATTACCAGTAAGGAAATCAGGAGGTAAGGAATACCGATTGGTTCAGGACCTGAGGGCCATAAATCAAATAGTTCAAGATATACACCCAGTAGTGGCCAATCCATACACTTTACTGACATCTTTGAAGGAGGAACATAAATGGTTTACTGTAGTGGATTATAAAGGATGCCTTCTTTTGCATACCTCTTGATACAAACAGTCAAAGCATATTTGCTTTTGAATGGGAAAGTCTGGCTACAGGACAAAAAACGCAACTAACATGGACTGTACTTCCACAAGGATTTAAGAATAGCCCCACAATATTTGGAAATCAATTGGCAAAAGAGTTAGAAATGTGGAAGAAACAGAATCAAGGAGAAGGTATATTATTACAGTATGTGGATGACATTATGATAGCAGCAGAAAGCAAAGAAACATGTTTTGAAATGACCACCAGTTTATTGAATTTCCTGGGCCAAGGAGGATACAGAGTTTCCAGAAACAAGGCCCAGATAGGGAAAGAAGCAGTGATTTATTTGGGATTTGAGATATCTCAAGGACAGAGACAATTGGGAAACAAAAGAAAGAAGCCATTTGTCAGATCCCCGAACCTAACAGTCCGAAGGAACTGAGAGCCTTTCTGGGAATGACTGGGTGGTGTCGACTCTGGATTCTAAGTTATGGACTGTGGTGGGTTGACCCTGGCTGGAGGCCAGGTGCCCACCAGAGCCGCTCTCTCACTCCCGTCATTCACTAAACAGGGGAGAAAAGGCATAACGAAATGCTTGTAGGTCGAGATAAGGACAGGGAGAGATCACTCACTAATTATCGTCACGAGCAAAACAGACCAAACTTAGAGAGGGAATTCATCTAATTTATTACTAGGCAAAACAGAGTAGAGGAATGAGAAAATAAAATCAACTCTTAAAACACCTCCCCCCACCCCTCCCATCCTCCCGGGCTCAACTTCACTCCCGGCTTCAACCTTCCCCCCCTCAGCGGCACAGGGGGACGGGGAATGGGGGTTACAGTCAGTTCATCTCACGGTGTTTCTGCCGCCTCTTCATCCTCAGGGGGAGGACTCCTCTCATCGTTCCCCTGCTCCAGCATGGAGTCCCTCTCACGGGGTGCAGACCTTCAGGAGCAAACTGCTCCAGCGTGGGGTCCCCCACGGGGCCACAAGTCCTGCCAGCAAACCTGCCCTGGCATGGGCTCCCCTCTGCATGGGTCCACCGGTCCGGCCAGGAACTTGCTCCAGCGTGGGCTTCCCACGGGCCTCAGCCTCCTTCAGGTGCCTCCACCTGCTCCGGCGTGGGGTCCTCCACGGGCTGCAGGTGGAATCTCTACACCCCCTCATCCTTCCTCCATGGGCTGCAGGGGGACAGCCTGCTTCACCGTGGTCTTCACCACGGGCTGCAGGGGGATCTCTGCTCCGGCGCCTGGAGCTCCCCCTCCCCCTCCATCTGCACTGACCTTGGTGTCTGCAGAGTTTCTTACATCTTCTCACTCCTCTCCCCGGCTGCAAAAGCTCTCTCTCTAAGTGTTTTTCTTCTTCTTAAATATGTTATCACAGAGGCGCTGATTGGCTTGGCCTTGGCCAGCGGCGGGCCCGTCTTAGAGCCGGCTGGCATTGGCTCTATCAGACACAGCGGGAGCTTCTAGCAGCTTCTCAGAGAAGCCACCCCTGTAGCCCCCCCGCTACCAAAACCTTGCCACACAAACCCAACACATGGACTGTATGTGAAACCCCTATATGAAGCCCTGAAGGAATCCAAAGACCAATATTTGATTTGGACACCTGAATGCCACAAATCATTTAAAGAACTCAAAAAGGCATTAAGGATGGCTCCCGCATTGGGTCTACCTGATCTAACCAAACCTTTTGAGCTGTTTGTGCACGAAAGGCAACATCTGGCCCTTGGAGTGCTGGCGCAACGGCCAGGATCTTGGAAGTGACCGGTGGGGTACTTCTCCAAACAACCTGACAACGTGAGTAAAGGATGGCCGGGATGTTTGCGTGCTGTGGCAGCAACGGTGCCGCTGATTCAGGAAGCTCGAAAATTGACTATGGGCCAAATGATAGTGGTATATGTACCACATATGGTAATAACTGTCTTAGAACGAAAGGGGGGTCACTGGCTATCCCCTAGCAGAATGTTGAAATACCAGGTTGTCCTATTGGAACAAGATGATGTGGAATTAAAAACAACAGCAATTGTAAATCCAGCAATGTTCCTGTCAACAAAAAAATCCTACCGAGAAATTGGAACATGATTGCCTGCTAACCATTGAACAAGTTTATTCCTGCAGGCCGGACCTGACAGACGAACCTTTGAAGGATCCTGATCTGGAACTGTTTACGGACGGAAGCAGTTTCATGCAAGAAGGAAGCCGAATGGCCAGACATGCTGTTGTTACCACCGACAAGGTATTGGAGTCAGGGACACTACCTGCAAATACATTAGCGCAGAAAGCAGAATTGGTGGCGTTAAAGCAGGCTTTACGGATGGTAGAAGGGAAAAGGGTAAACATACAGAGGGATTCCAAATATGCATTTGGTGTGATCCATGCTCATGGAGCCATCTGGAAAGAAAGAGGACTGTTATCAGCCCAAGGATCACCAATAAGACAACTCCTACAAGATGTGCAGAAACTGAAGGAAGTGGCTGCAATGCATTGCAAGGCTCATCAGTTTGGTCAGACGGTAATCGATTGGCAGATAAAGCTGCAAAAGAGGCTGCAGGACAAGGTATCCTTGCACTAGTACCAGTAAAACAGATGAAAATTCCAAATTTAAAAGCAAGATACAGCAAACTAGATGAACAATTGGCAGAGCACTTAAAAGCATCTCAGAATACCGAAGGATGGTGGGTAACACCAGAAAATCAGGTAATAGTAACTCCACAAGTTATGTTAGAAATTGCAAAAGAGAAACATGAGCAGACACACTGGGGTGTAGATGCTACGGTTAGAAGTTTAAGAACATCTGTAATGTGTCTAGGATAGGACAATATGAGTGGAAGTATTGAAAAGTTATTATTTCAAAACTTCCAAAGGGGGGAAATGTAACTGTGGGATAGGGGCCATGAAACAGAAACTATAGAATCAGGTTGAGATAATTAGTTTGTAACCAAGGTAATAGGTAATGAAGCTAACTGCCCATGGCAAGGTACAGTGCTGCTATGTTCCATGTACAGTCCCTACCAAACTGAACAATAGGTTTGGAGATATTAATCTTATGAAGTAAGTTGCTATGGACAGGTGCATTCACAGCAAGGATACTGCGCATGCCTGCATGAAGGAGGTCATCCAGCAGACACAGGTGCAAGACCACTGACGACCACCAGAGACCCCTTGAGGACCACCAACTCAAATCACTGAGCATGCGTAACAGGAAGGAGAATATGGAAATGGATTCCAAGAAATGATTATCATAGGACTGCCTTTTCCTGGAAAAATAATGAATATGTATGTTTTGATCCTACATAACCTGTGTGTTGGTGATCACCTGGCATGCACGTTGGGTGGAGCTATCCCCCGTGCATCCAGCGCTGCAATAAAGAATGCCTGCCTTTTAACACTACATTGGTGTTACGAGGTTTATTCCCGGATTTCGGTGACAGTATTGTTGGTTAAAAATTAAAATGACTACCTGTGTTGGGTTTGCGTGGCAGGGTTTTGGTAGCAGGGGGGGCTACAGGGGTGGCTTCTGTGAGAAGCTGCTAGAAGCTCCCGCTGTGTCTGATAGAGCCAATGCCAGCCGGCTCTAAGACGGGCCCGCCCCTGGCCAAGGCCAAGCCAATCAGCGCCTCTGTGATAACATATTTAAGAAGAAGAAAAACACTTAGAGAGAGCTTTTGCAGCCGGGGAGAGGAGTGAGAAGATGTAAGAAACTCTGCAGACACCAAGGTCAGTGCAGATGGAGGGGGAGGGGGAGCTCCAGGCGCCGGAGCAGAGATCCCCCTGCAGCCCGTGGTGAAGACCATGGTGAAGCAGGCTGTCCCCCTGCAGCCCATGGAGGAAGGATGAGGGGGTGTAGAGATTCCACCTGCAGCCCATGGAGGACCCCATGCTGGAGCAGGTGGAGGCACCTGAAGGAGGCTGTGGCCTGTGGGAGGCCCATGCTGGAGCAAGTTCCTGGCCGGACCGGTGGACCTGTGCAGAGTGGAGCCCACGCCAGGGCAGGTTTGCTGGCAGGACTTGTGACCCCGTGGGGGTCCCCACGCTGGAGCAGTTTGCTCCTGAAGGTCTGCACCCTGTGAGAGGGACTCCATGCTGGAGCAGGGGAACGATGAGAGGAGTCCTCCCCCTGAGGATGAAGAGGCGGCAGAAACACCGTGTGCTGAACTGACCGTAACCCCCATTCCCCGTCCCCCTGTGCCGCTGAGGGGGGGAAGGTTGAAGCCGGGAGTGAAGTTGAGCCCGGGAGGATGGGAGGGGTGGGGGGAGGTGTTTTAAGAGTTGATTTTATTTTCTCATTCCTCTACTGTTTTGCCTAGTAATAGATTAGATGAATTCCCTCTCTAAGTTTGGTCTGTTTTGCTCGTGACGATAATTAGAGAGTGATCTCTCCCTGTCCTTATCTCGACCTACAAGCATTTCGTTATGCCTTTTCTCCCCTGTTTAGTGAATAAGGGGAGTGAGAGAGCGGCTCTGGTGGGCACCTGGCCCCCAGCCAGGCTCAACCCACCACACTACCTCAAAGGATATTTATTTTATTGGGAAGAAGCTGGGAGAGGTGTGGAAGGGCATAAGGATATATGCATTCCATGAATTCATCCAAAACCAAAATATCATGTCCAACCACACCCACTTCACTGAGATTTTAGTGTTGCTTTTCAACTGCATGTTAAGTGAAACAAAGCAGGGATTTGTACCCTGGATTCGCTCATTTTTTATGATTTTAAATCTTGTGTACTTTTTGCTTGTTAGTTTGATATGTATTCCTAAGACATGTTCCAGCTTTCAGTACACTTACTGCTATTCCTTTACCTTAATGAGTTGAATGGCTGTCTAGAATATGTTCTGAGACTCTTCTTATTCTGAAATAATATGCAAAAAAACATGTTACCTGGTAAGACGTTGTATTTCCTTCTGAAAAGCAGGTGAAACTCTACTTAAAGAATTTGTAAAATGTGAGAGAGGTATTTCAGACTTGGCAATACCTATATCGAAGTGGTAGTCAAGCAAAATTATTTACAGAATAGTATTTGAACTTGATAATACATGATAATCCTCTGAATCTTAAGCTGTTAGAATCAGAAGGATTTTGGATACTGTCCTTTTCCCCAGTGAAGTTATAGTCTGGAGGTAATCTCAATGGTGTTCTCCAAACACCACTGGAAGATAATGTCATTTCACTTTTTTTCTTTTTATACTGGAGATTGTAAGAAATAATTCCATCCATTCATACTACATCAATAGTGATTGCTGGATGATTCTATAGATTCTTTCAGCAACTCTTTAGACTTCTTTCTACATCTGCCTTGGTGTAATAAGAGACTAAATGACTCAATCAGAAAACAGAAGGAGATTACAAATTTTTTCTCTATTGTTTTTTATTTTATTTTGACGTGGTTTAGCCCCAGCCGGGTGCCATGCGCCGCTCGCTCACCCCTCCCGTGGCGGGCTGGGGAGGAGAACGGAAAAACAACGGCAAAGCCTCGAGGGCTGGGATAAGGGCAGTTTACTGGGACAGCAAGGGAGAGGGGAACAATCAACAACAGTACTGGTAACAGATACTCACAATGGGTGATAACAGAGAACAATTTACCGACCCACCTGACGCTCAACCCGCTCCTGCCCGACTAGCCCCCTTTTATGGTGAGCATGATGTCATATGGTATGGAATAGCTCCCGGCCAGCTTGGGTCACCTGTCCTGGCTCCTTGTGAAATTAACTCTATGCTTGCCAGAACCAGGACAATTTTTATATGTTCGGCTGAGTGCTTCACTGTGAACCAGCAACTCTTGTGTTCATTACATATTGTTGCACAGACACTCATAGACAGACTGTCAAAAAAAAAAAAAAAGCTAATGTATCTGGGTCTTTGCATAGAGTTGATTACCTTAAATTATGTGCAAGATATCTCTTAAGTATCTGAAGTTTGTACCAAAGGCTGTTTATGCAAGCATTGCCACATTCTCGAGAACCTTTTCTACTGACTGTTCACAAAGACTCCTCTGAATGCAGCCTGGCCACTTCTGCAGCAAGATTCCCCAGGGCAGTCACTGTGCCTCTCAGACTTCTCCACCCAGGGTGTTAGTTAGTTGGGGCCCAGCAGAGGCTGCTGGAGTTACTCTGGGCCGGCTCCCACCTGGACACTTCCTGCAGTAGTCAGTCCATACTTTGCAGTTGTCTTGTTTTTTTGGCTGGGCTAGAGTTAATTTTCACAAGAAGCTGGGAGGGAACACAGGCAGAACAGCTGACACAAACTAGCCAAAGGTGTATTCCATACCATATAATGTCATGCTCAGTATATAAAGGGGGCTGGCTGGGGAGGAGGGGTGGCTATTCAGGGATGGGCTGGGTGTTGGGCTCACAGAGTGAGCAGATTGCATTGTGTATCACCTAGCTTTGTGTATTCTTTTATAAGTATTGTTATTTTCCTCTTCCTTTGCTGTTCTAGTAAACTGTCCTTATCCCAACCCACAAGTTTACCTTTTTCCTCCGATTCTCCTCTTCATCCCACTGCAGGAGGGAAGAGGGCAAGGAGTGGTCGCATGGCATTTAGCTGCCACCTGGGGCTAAACCACCACAGCAATGAAGGCTGTTATCAGCTCAAACAACCCTCTTGTTTCAACTTTGCCTGTTGTCTCCAATTAGCCCATTCTCTCCTGTGCAGAGCCCCACTGGGAAGGGAGCACCCGAACAACTCAGAGAATTGGTAAGTGCACCAGATGTGCACAATGACCCTTATACACAGCCATACCAGAACTGTAACCATAGGACAAATTTGAATTTCTTCCTTATATCTTATTTGTAACTTACATTCCATACTCTCATCACACCACGTTCATAAGTATTTGTTTTTACACATACTTAAGATGTAATTTTTTTTTTTTCTTTTAAATCTTTGGGCTCATGTCTAGAGGAGCATACACATGGTGAAGACATGAACCTACTGCATCCTCGGGTTAGTCTTGGTTTGGGATTTCTTAAACAGTTAACCCATTGCTTCTTTGGCATACATGCAATACTCCAGTTTTTACTTTGATGTTCCTGCCTATCAATATCAAAGCAGCACTGTGTATTGCTAAGCGTGCTCCATGACCTTGTTCACTTACTTGGAAATGCTAGTAAAAATGAGAATGATGTGAGTTAATGACATAACACAGTACGCATCACGGTCATAAGAAAGACAGGGTGATGTTTTGTTTTAACAAGTTCTCTAAAAAGAGTGTTCATTGCAAGTCAGAATTCAGCAGCAGAAAGGACATTTTGAAAATATTTAGGTTTTACAATGAAGAAATTTTAGTTTTGTCAGGTATTTCCAGTGAAGTTTTCTGTCCATTCAGTATCCAAACATACAAATATATTTAAACTTGTTGCTTTCATGTCTCCATTGATATGCAATTTTTATCTTTGAGTAACAGACATGCTTCTGTGTTCCTGTTTTAATCTGATTTTATTTCTTTTAGAAATTTTCTTGTAATCTAGTTGAGTGTAAGAAATTAATTTTTAAAAATTCTTCAATATCTAATTATCTCATTTAGAAGTAGAGTTATCTAGCATACAGTGAATGGCAGTACAACTGTATCAGTAGAATGCTGTCACTGAGGTTGAATTGACCTGTCCCTCAGGATATGCAGGCCATGCCTGTAAATCTGCAAAAAATTATACAAATATTTGCCTTTGGAACTGTTGAAGAAGTTGCAACAATATATGCTTCTGTGCCTAGACAATTAAAGCAGTTTTCTTACTACAGTTTAATAAAAATATCAAAACAGGTTTTATACTTTAACATGTTTTATAGAAGAAAAAAAAGAAGCAGGATACAATCTCTGTGTGTACAGGGACATATCTGGATACAGGAAAACATGGAAAGGTATCGGGGAAACAAATTGCAATAAAGTTTTCAACAATATTCCGGGTCACAGGTTCAGGAATCAGGAAGCTTTGTACAGATCAGATATAAGAATGCCATGACCTAATGCACTGAAACTTCTTAAAAATATGCTGTTTGTTTAAATACTAACTAAGAAGAACTATTGCTTAAATACTATAAAAAACCTGCCAGACTTTTTTTTTTTTTTTTGTGCAGGGAAAAAGGAACTTTTTTTTCAACTTGTACGAATGTGATTTTTGCACTAAAGTTTTTTGGCTCTGACATATGTTGTCAGAATTTTAAGTAAGTTGAAGTATGAAATCTGAAGTTACTGTATGCAGAGACTCTGTAGTAGTATTTAGGACTTCCTCTCTGCATTTATAAAAACTGTTTCAACTTACTCTGTAGCAGAAGTTCCCTGTAAGTAAGGAAGTGAGAAGCTTTTAGAAAATGTCTGAAAACCTCTGTTGGGGTTGATTTACAGTTGACGTTTGCTTTCAACCCCATTTGATTCTTCATGAAGCATTGACATCTTTTGGTAGACTTAATCTCTCCTGTTCTGTGAGAAGTACTTTATTCCTCCATCATAGGTAGTCATCATCAATAAAACACTCATAAAATGATATTTCATAATTATAGCTCAAAAGTTTAATGTACAAGCATTTGTTCTGCTAATTCCTTTCACCAAGAATAAAGTATGTCCAAGAAATCATTAAAAACTATTATTATGGTGATTAATTTTTAAAAAGCCTTAAAATACATACAAATATAGTATATGCAATACGTGACACTGATAGTTAATTTTTAGGTAAAGGAGACTGAAAAACAGTGAATAAAAATATATACTTCTGGGGTTTTGCTTCCCTTTTATTTTTATCATTTTTTTATTCTTTGCAAATAAATTTTCTAAAACTACGGTAGTTGTGTTTACTGCTGGCTCTCTGTGGTGTAAGCCTACTACTCACAATTATATGAGTAAGAATATAGGTTGTTCATGCTCTTGGACTTTAAAAATACACTCTCCCACCATTATTCTATTGTATTGTATTGTTCTGTTTTCAGCTCAGATGATAGAGTTAATTTTCTTCATAGTAGCTAGTATAGGGCTGTGTTTGGATTTGTGCTGAAAACAGTGTTGATAATATAGAGATGTTTTTGTTATAAAGAGGTGGTTTTTTGTTATTGTTGAGCAGTGCTTACACAGAGCCAAGGCCTTTTCTGCTTCTCCCACCATTCCACCAGCGGGATGGCTGGGGGCACCCAAGAAGCTGGAGGGGACACAGACAGGACAGGTGACCCCAACTGACCAAAGGGATATTCCATTCCATACAATGTCATGTTCCGTTTATAACTGGGGGGGGGTTGGCTGAGAGGCGTGGCAGCTGGGGGTCTTGTGCAGCATCATCTTCAGGGTGATGGCGTTTGTCTTCCCAAATAACTGTTACGTGTGATGGAGCCCTGCTTTCCTGGAGATGGCTGAACATGTGCCTGCCCACGGGAAGTGGTGACTGAATTCCGTGTCTTTCTTTGCTTGTGTGTGTGGGCTGAGATGAAGGGCAGTGGGGGCCTTGTGTAGCAGCTGGGGGTCTTGCATAGCATCACCTTCAGGTGGTAAGAAATTGTGCTGTTCATCACTTGTTTTGTATATATTATTATTGTTATTAATTTTTTCTTTTTTTGTTTGTCCTATTAAACTGTTTTTATCTCAACCCACGAGTTTTCTCACTTTCACTCTTCTGATTCTCTCCCCCGTCCCATTGGAGAGGGGGAGTGAATGAGCGGCTGTGTGGTGCTTAGGCGCCAGCCAGGGTTAAACCATGACAATTGTATTACATAAATTACTATTGTATCACATTAATATATTTTATTATGTCATATTATATCCATTACAATAGATTTTAAAAGAAGAAAAACTAAATCTCACTAAATCTGATTTTAACTCATCTATATTTCCATATAATAACATTACCATTTAGATGGCACTTAGATGAATTCTTTTGGTCCAAAACAAAGTCATATGGTTCTTAAAATCCACACTGCTACTTGTGCATCTTGCACCTGTTCCTCAGACCAGGTCTTCATTCTATGGATGAAAAATGAAAAGAAAAAAAAAAAGGTTTTTTATGCCCTTCTATATACCTTTCCTATGTAATATTTCTCCCCTTTCAATCAATCCACAAAACCAATCATCTGACTGAGGATGGTGTTGAAGGATAACCAACTTCCAACATTTTAGTGTGCAGTCTGGGCCACCTTTCATAAACATCACTTGTGCCTCAGGCCAGGCTGTGTTCCACTGTGGTCAAAGTAGATTTTACTGTTGCAACAAATGTTGGAGGACTGGTGTGGCCAAAAAACCAAACATTAAATTCTGAATAATGACAAAATTTGTGAAGACTGACATCTGTTTGTCATTAGAAAAGGGCAGAATTTATAAAATAAATGAATCCTTAGTTATAGTTCTTCAATTTTGTTTAGAAGGAAGAGATGCTTAGGCTGATTTTGAACTCCTTTTGGAAGGGATTCAAAAAATCAGCTCATAATACAAGCATGTTAGTTTGCTTGGCCAGGAAACAAGCTGGCTATGTAATGAAATGAAATAAAATCATGCAGAACATTTTCATTAGTACATTCATAGGTGATTTGTAATAAACTTTGTCAAGAATACTTGCCTAATTAGATATGTTACAATAGGTATAAACAAAAACTTATGCCCATACTACCTTTCAGCTGAAAGATATATTCAGCTCTTAGATATACAGGTTCCTTATTAGTGGTTTTATGTTTTGGTGTTTTTTACTCACTTCTCATTCACACTTTGAAATCCTTACACAGGGAATTGGGGACAGAAGAAATAAATCAGAACATGGGCGTTGTAGTAAGGGATTTCTAAAGAGATAATCAGTAAGGAATCTGCAGATAGTTCAGAACTGTTGTGTAAGAAATAGAGAAGAGAAGAAAATACAAGAATAGAATAATATATTACCATTGATTCAGATTCACTGAGGAAGATTCAAAGAAGTACCATTGAAGAACATTTTAATTTGAAAAGACACAAACATTTTTAACTGAAAAATAGAACAAAAACTATAACTAATGGTTGGAAGAAAGAAAGGAAAAGAGTAAGAAAGACTCAACAGTGAGGAAAACATAGTCTCATTGAGGAACTTTATTGAGAAGAAAAATTAAAACAGTTTATAAGAAATTAGCCAAAGTCATAAGGTTTGTGGAATGAAGAGATTACAGCAAGAAGATGCTTATGTCTGAATTTAGACATCAATGTTAATGAATTAGTTAACTCCTCCTATCCACACACAAGAGTCCCAGGTAGACTCCTTCTTGAGGGACATCTACTTGGCATATGGCAGCACAGTGTGAAAATTCTCTGTGTAAGTTGCAGGATGGTGAATTATTCGGTGCAGAGTTGAGTGCTAAGGCAGGCACATGGCTTCTGTGATCTAAACATGCTCATTACTGAATTCTGCTTTCAGGACCTGAATAAGGCCATGGAGACCTAACTCAGGACGCTTGCCAGTCAGCACCAGTTAAATATATTCTGAATGCATTTAGGAAGTGGTATTAACATATTGTTACTGAAACTGAGATGTCTTTCATTTTTTCTTTGGGGAATTGAAGAAAATGCCTACAGCTTGTGGAGCATTGCCTGATCTATGCAGAAGTATGGACACTGAAACTGAAGTTCCTGGGGCTTCAGAATTTGTAAAATGTTTTGTCCATGATTTCAGAGAATAGGGCTGGACCAGAGGTTTGCTATAAGTATGTCTTTAGCTCTGAAGATTTATATAATAAAAGCAAATATAATTAAAGGGAAAAACATTTCTCCCTTCTTGGACAGTTACTGCAGTATAACAGGGTAAGAATAAGGCTATCTTCTTTCCACACTGCTAGCTGCAACATGAGGTAAAATATGCTTGGAGAATACCTCTTCTCCCATAATGTTCCTGCTTCTATGGCAGAATTAAAACATAAAGAAAAAGTAATAGCAAGCACAGATTATTAACAAAATTCTGTTCAATTTCTGCAGTGAAACATGCAAAGAGATGTTTGCCAAGACTGTGAAAAGGAGACTTTTAAGGAAAATATTCTTTCAGTTTACACAGTGAAGTAATAATTGTTGCAAATTCACGTATACTACAGCTAGGCAATGCTGATATGTACTACGTTCATATTAGACTCTATTATGGCTTTGCAAAACAGTCATATTATTACAATGAATCTTATATCCTAAAGCTCATATTTCTAAAACAATATATGAAGATTTAATGTAAAAGCAACTTGACAACAAATGTTCCTAATGGAAACTGCTTAAAAATGATTGATTATTTAAGATTTACATATAGACACAGAAAAACAATGAATCATCGTATCTTGAGGGGAAATTATACCTGCAAATAAATTTAATCTTTAAGACAAACCAGAATACTGTCTGTAATCTGTTCCAGCTATCTGGTTTTTGTCTGCTAATTCTCAAACAACTTGGAATTACAACAGATTTTTTTTACATATATGACGGAAGTTATCAACATAAAAAAAATTGAAGAAATAAAACAGTGGTAGGAAAACCTTAAATGACTATATCAAATTCTGTGGGTATTATAGGGATATCACTTACAGGAGTATTCATAAATAAAAAATATCTGCCCTCCTCCTACTTCCCTTTCAGGCAGGAGTAGTCATAAACTGGTAAAGCCATTTTCTGTAAGAGTGCAAAAATGACAAGAGCACATTTTTTGAAGAAAATAATGCTAGTTTGCTCTTTCCCAAATAAGAATTTTACAAGCTCAGCTGGGTAGGCAATGTTGCATATATTATTTTTCATCTGCTGGAATGGTTATCGGAAAAGTATTGTTTGCAGTATAGTGATTTTTACTGCAACCACAGCAAAAAAAAAAGTATATATTTTAAATGAAGCTCAATAAAAGTTCAGTCAGAGAAAAGGAGCAAGTTTGAGGAATGTAATTGCAATGGAAGTTTGGTACCTAGGAACTTCTGAATACAGAAGTGGCTTCCTGAAGTGGCTTCCTAAAGTGCCTATGCATCCTAGAATGCCTAAATACATCCATAAATACCTCCTTAGTAGTAAATCTCTTATAGTGCAAAGAAGAAGTTAAGATTTATAGGGGAATATTTATAGGAAATGGATACTTTTGCTTCACTCAAATTAGTTATCTATATAGGTATCAACAACCAAAATTTAGATCCAAACTATGCAAGAGCCTATATTTTTGCTGCTGAAATTCCCCATGATGAAAAGGACTGTTTCTGGGGTGCTCAGAATTACTCAGCTTTTGACAAGACTTCCCTGTTTTGATAGACTACTTGGAACCTGTCCATCCTTTTGGTGCACAGACTCCAGAGAGGCCTCAGTGTCTCTTTACAATAAATACTTACTGGGCTACAGAATAGGTGAAAGGTAAAACTCATCTTGAATAATTGTGTAATGATCTGGAATATGCTAGCTTTTTTTTCTTATTTCAATTAAAATTTATGTGAAGCATTAACTTGAGCAAAGAGTGGAATGAGTGCTACTCCTGTGGAAATGTGGTCATTGCCAAAAACATAGTTTCTGTGCTATTGGTACAGACAATTCCCTGAAACATGGAGATTATTACTAGAATCCTTTATTAGGCAGATATTTTGGGAAAAAAAGAAAATAAAAAAAAAAATTGATGACTTAGAAGCACTAATTTCAGCTTATGTGTTGACCTTTGCGCCACCCTATGAGGTTTCAGAGCTCTTCAGTCTCTCCTACAAGAGACAATGAGACTTCCTCCATAACTGCTCTTTCTGTAACAGTCTGTATTCTCTGAGTCACTAGTATATTCTGCATTTAGAGTGCTGTGTTAAAATAACTATGGAATATAAAAGATTCAAAAACAAGAGACAAAGGATTGTACTACATACCCCTCAGCACCTGCCTAGTACCATAAGCCTTTATTCCCTCTAACTCTTTTATCTTTATAGGAAGCCTAACTCAGAGCCGGAGGTTTCAAAAGGCAGAAAACTGACTTCTGCCTGACTCCTTTTTATCTCCTCCTCACTCCTTAGTCTGAGTTTAGCACAAATATCAGTGAGTTGTCAAGCCAGTCAAAAGGATTATTGCTTCTGGAAAGTGTGAACCAGGTTGGGTGCCTGTGATCGAGATAAATCATTAACCTTTTTCAGCAAGGCGCTCTATTCCAAAGAGCCATGAGAGCTTGCAGCAGCCAGAACTGCTCCAAGGCACAGCCACTTTAATGAAGAAGTATCTCTGAGAGAAATCATCCAGCAGGAATTGGAGGCAGGTGCTAGTGCTGTGTGGTTCCTGAGGGGTGACAAGGAAAGCCTTTAAATCAGAGATGGGTCTAGAGTTAGAAGAGGTTACTGGGGGAAAAAAAGAAGAAGGGAAGGGAAGGGGTCTTGTCTTAGGGTTAATGGTCATTTTCAAGAACAAAGACTCTGTCAGCAAACAGAATTTGAGCAACAGTTCCTGTCCTACAGGAAAACTTTACAGTTTGCTTTCTCCACAACCAGTATAAGAATAGAAAAATTATTCTTCTTTAAAAGAAATGACAATCAGAAGAACTTCAGAACTCTTAAACAGTATGAAAAAGGTAGAAAAGTTTGAAATGGAATGAGCAAACTAGTGCTGAGTACTTAAAAGATGGCAGGATGCAGATGTAAAAGTTAATTAGGAAATTATGACAGAACACTTAAGAGATTGTTATAGTGCAACAGAAGATATTGGAATGTCTCCTGGTTTCCGCTGAGACAGAGCTAATTTTTCTTTCTAGTAGCTGGTATAGTGCTATGGTTTAGATGTAGTATAAGAATAATATTTATAACAGAGATGTTTTCAGTTGTTGCTATGTGCTTGTTGCGTCCACCCTAAGTTAAGGACTTTTCAGCTTCTCATGCCCTGCCAGATGCACAAGAAGCTGGGAGACCACAGCCAGGACAGCCAACCCAGACTGGCCAAAGGGACAATCCCTACCATAGAATGTCATGCTCCAGATATAACTGGGGAAACTAGCCGGGAGGCAGATTCGCTGCTAGAAACAAACTGGGCATCAGATTGGGTTTTTTTCCCTTTTGCACGTGCATCACTTGTATTACTGTTGTTGTTGTTGTTGTTGTTGTTATTACTGTTATTATTATCTTCCTTTTTTATCCTATTAAACTGTTTTTACCTCGACCCATGAGGTTTTTTTTCATTCCCTTCCCCATCCCCTTGGGTAGGGGGAGGGGTGAGCAAGCAGCTGCATTGTGCTTAGTTACCGATTGGGATTAAACCATGACAGGATGATACTTATTTTCAGGCCTAACAGCAGTGTGGAGATATGGTATTAGTGTACCTCTTGAAGCAGAAGTGTGTAGTCTAAATTATCCTGAATATAGACAGGCTCCTAGGGGAGGAAGGAACTGGATAACCATAGGGCTATAAACTTATGTAAGTCAACCTTCATGAACTCCACTGAGTCACATCAGTTAGGGGTCCATCAAGGCACAAATTCCTGTCCGTCATCACCAGTAGAATCAATTCAGGCAAATTATGAAATATTTAGATCCTATCTCTATTTTTTCTCCCAAAATGGCATTTGAATCTATCTAACTCCTACCGTTCAGGGAATTGTTTCTTCTTTGTAAGTTTCTTCTAAAGATACCTTATCCCTTCGGGATACTTGTTCTTTATATATTTGCCATACTCTGGCAGCTATAGCAGGAACAGTTCCTGTCCTGTTGTAGGAATGATACTTTCTACTGAAGTCAACTCCGATTTGACTCCAAGGAGAACAAGATCTGGACCTATTTATTGCTTATGTGGGCTACAGAACAGGGAAAATTCAGTATCCTCATAACACAGATGTTTATTTTGTCTCTTCCTACTGAAACATCTAAAATCTTTTTCAGAAGCTCTGCCAGGCTGCTGAAATGTCATCAAAATGTATGCCAGATGGTCATATTCTCAAGAGGATTTTCCCAAACATGCCTACCTCAGGGACCCAGGACCCTTATGTCCTGCACTTCACAGTCAAAGAGGATTTGGTTAGGGGGATCTAAATATCAACATCTGTCCCTAAAGTGAGTACTACTCTTGAAGAATGTACTAAATGTCTTATCCATGCCCTATAGAGGTGAGTGAAAAAGTAAATCACACAGAAATACCCGAAGAGGATGAAGACTTAGTTTCTGGATAGAAAATCTTAAAAACCAAACCTAGACATAGCTAAAAGTTGATAATAGGAATGTATTTATGATTTTGGTCTAGAATCCAGCTATATTTTTTTTCCTTTTTCAGGAATTTTATACACAATCATGGCATTCTCAAAGTATGAATTCTGTAATTTGGGAAACAGAGAAACTGGTTATATTGAGTTTAGTGTACTATGAGATTCTAAATTAAAAGAATTATTCAGCAACTGGCTCAGGCACCTATGTGAACAAATGTTTAGAGTACACACCACAGTCTTCCCACAGAACTATGTAGTTTCCCACATCACGTACGCAATGTATTATTCAGTCTTTTTTTCAAGGTCATATTTCATAGTATCAGTGACTAACCATGTGAGATCAGTATAACTGTGAACTCTGTGGCAAAAAGCAAGGGAATATTTAATTAGCATAAATCTGCATGTATGCCAGTTAATAGTGCCAAGGATTGAGCATCAATTCTTCAGTGTAAGAAGAACAACAATTTGTAATCCTCTCTTGCTCTGGAGGCAAACTATGAATTGAATCATAGCACACTTCTCCTCTTGAGATGTTTCTATGTTTGCAGTTTTAGTCTTGATCTGGTCATTATGCTGCTTACCAAAGGCCACTGCCAGCTATTTTCCTGTCGATGTATTGTAGAATAAGATAATACAGCAGCAGAGATTTTCTCCCCTTAGTCTCTGTGGAAAGAAGACGGAGCAGGAAGCACCTGAACCAACTTATTTCAGAAGCTTGCTCTTCTTCCCCCCTACTTTTTTATCTTTTAAGAAGTGCAGGGTGTAGCACCTTGCCTTTCCCTGGCCAGGGTGGCTCAGGGGAGTTTTAAGCATATACCACAGTTTGTAGTGGTTCCCAGAAGGTGAAATAATCCTAGAGAAGGATTCCCAGTTTAAAAGAAAATTTCTTTCTCCACAGACAAATGGAGGTTATTCTGCTAGGTCTAAATCATTGTTGCATTAAAAAAAAAAAAAAAAAGACAAGAAAAGTTCAGAGGATATCATTATATAATTAATTCTTGTCTGTACCCGGAAGACAGATAAGTGGTAGAAAAGTCTCAAGCTATTTTTATTGGAAGAGGCTCTGTATTAATTTCACTAATGGTTTGTACATGATCTCAGCTAATTTATCACTCAGCTGTTCATCCTAGAGCTACTAAAAATGTCTGTGAACAACTGAAAGATCACTAGAACCGGATTTTTCAATTGTGCTGCAATGTTCATCCTTCAATTCTACTTTAAGTCTAAGCATTGCAGGAAAAAATCACAGAAGCTAGAAATGATAATAGAATTAGTGCATTTACAGATGGGACTAGGGCAAACAGTAACACCTTAAATCACACTACCAGGACTCAAATATCTTTTGACACAAATGGATTCAAATGTTTCACATATTTCAAGAGTTTGAGACTAAAGGATAACAGAACAAAGAGCAGTAAACAACATAGGCTTAGAAAGAACAAATCAAAATATATTTTATTTCAAAAGATTTCCAAAGTTAAAGAATGAAAGAATAATGTCATATGCATAGACTTTAGTGACATTTAACACCACCTCTCTCTTTCATAGATAAATAAATTTAAATGGGTTAGTATATCTGCCTTATCATATGGTTTTGAAATCAGCTGGGTGGCCATGGAGGAGTGATAGCTAGTACAATATCAAGGTCATTGGAAGGGGTCATGGATCAGTGTCAAGCAAACATCTTTGCCTAGAAAAATAAACTAACTACATTTAATTGATTAAAAATAATTCTGTTGCAGAGAGTGCTATTTAAATGTTACCTCTTGCTGTTGGTTTAAGGTTGATTTAAGAGCAAGCTAAAATCCCATGCTTATGCCTATAGGGATTGTGCCTCACTGTGGAAAATCAAATGATGTTTGGTGTAAAAAAGCAATTTTCTATATAATAGGAAACATGAAGTTTCTAATTTGGGGAGTGAGGGGAAAGCTATCACAAAGTGTGGTTTTGCAGTGAACAGCAATAATATGTTTTAATTAAAACCCAAATCCAACCAGTATAGTAAAGTAGTCTCCATGGGACAGTTTTTTTATTTAACAGACCCACATGACAGTAGTTCTGGTGAAAAAGCAACACTTGGCAGTTAATATTGATTAAGTTTAGCATACAGTCCTGATTATCCACATAAGATAGTGTACACTTAGTGAAAAAGAGCAACTCTCCCTTTTCCTTCAGTTAACTAACTGACTTTCCTGTAAGACTCTACTGACACCAAAAAGAGCCAAAGCTAACTTAATGACATTATAAAAGCAAGAAACATATACATCATAGTCATGTAGCCATACCAAATTAACTTTGGTTTAGATTTGCCTGATTCTTTTTGTAACTGTGAATAAAATTTAATTTAGACTTCATTTTCTTGAAGTTGGGGTGGGAAATATTATGGAAAATCTGTTATTGAAGGTCACTGTCATTCAGAATTTACTCTATTTTTCCTTCATATATAGGTCAGCCCAGCTCCTAAACAGGCATCTTGGAAAAGGTGGCTTCCAGATACACCAATCCTATATCCACAAAGGGACTTAACACACAGACTAACCACAAAAAAAATTTGTTCAGGACAAGTCAGTGCCTGTCAATGTACAAAGCCGGTGTAAAAATACAGTTGTGTTTTAGCATTGTGCTGAGCTTTGACTTGTCTAGCCCACATGGGGCTCAGCATGGGCTCCCACAGGGACTCTGAAGTCCAGAACCAGTTTTCTTACCTTCATGGCTAATTCATTGGCTTTGAGCATGCCTTTAGGAAACCTTCCATATAAGAATATTAACACATCTTTTTTTTCCCTGGCAATTACAATCCACATTTACAAAGTTATCTTAACATGAAAGATGTATATGTATCATCCTGAATTTTTTTTTTTTTTTAAAACATGTTCGTAAAACCATGTAAGGAAGGACTTAGAATCCTATTACCTGTATGTGCAGACACAAAAAATTAGCTGTGTCTTGAGGTAATTGGACAAAAGTTCATTTCCATTCAGGATAGCACACCTAGTTGTGTGCTTCAAACCCACATATTCCATTAGAACCTAATTGCCTACCTTCAAATTAAATAATTAATGAACGAATTATTGCCTACATTTTTCAAGAAACACTTGATTTTTCTAGATTGCCTTGTCTACTTGCCTTGGATTTCTTACTTAAATGTGTCTATTAAAACTGTTGTATTTAATAAAGGGTTTTTGTTTGTGAGTTTGTTTTGTTTTGTTTTTTTTCTTTTTTCTTCTTTCAGAAAAATAATTAGATAAGTTATTTAGATTAGTGGAGTATATTTAATCTTACATGACACTGTTTCTTACTGAGTTTTGGTGAAATTCTGCTCTATGTATATATATGGACTGGAAGTGTTTTTTTGGGGGGGGTGGTTTTGAGGTGTGCAGGTTTTTGTGAAAGTTGTATGGAAGGATGCATTTAACATTGGCATCTGTCATGCAACATACTCTTTATGTGCTAAAATACAAAGATATAGCATAAATAAAGCAGACTAATTTTAAACTTCTTTTAACCCCTGTAGTCACAAAGACAAATTTTTCTGAAGTATTGTGACCGCCTTATTTTACAGCTATGTTGTACATTTTAAATTATGCTAATTTGGTACTTATTACCTAAATAAATATTATCTAAACATGAATATATTCTAAAAGGATAAAAAGTAAATTTTCTCTTCCAGTCGTAGGGGAAAATCAAAGTCATTTTATACATCACAACCATTTTGCTAACCTGCAGAATTCATTAAAAATGCCCTTTTTTATAGATGGGTAATTCATCAATGCAAAATTTTGAATGAAGGCAATTTTTTTAAGTTACTTCCTCTCAGAATGTTTTGCTGGTACACTTAATCAGTCAATAGGCCCTTCTAATGTGTTTTTAACTACTTTATAAATTGACTTGAGAATAGAGATGAGTGTTTAGATATTCTGGTGGGTATTGGCATTTTCTGTTCTTTTACAGGTTTTATTTGAATACACAGTGAATCATTGGTTGTTTTAGTATACTGATCTCGTACAGTATATTTTAAAGCATTATTTGCATCTTTTCGTATTACATTAAAAAGAAAATGTAAATTTCTCCAAGAAGAGGATCACCAGTGAGTTCCAGTGGGATGCATTCTAATCTTGCTGCAGTGATGCAAAACTTACAATTTATAGAGGAGGAAAATCCACAGAAAATAGATTTATTCTAAACCATTTGCATGATGTTTCAATTTACAATTAACTTTAGAATGTTATGCCCAATAGGAATTAAATCCTATAAGCTATCTGAAATATAGAGACATTTTTAAAAAGACTGTATTGTTACATATAATGATCCTGCTATAGTTGGTTAATTACTTGCTTTTACAAGAAGCTGTTCAAGGAGGTATATCTAGTAATCTATTTTTAATTGGGAATTTATTTCTTCCAATACCTCAAATTATTTAGTTTAGTAAGTTTTTTGTAGGATTAATAGTATGCTTTGCAGATAAAAACTGAAATAACATCACAATACATTTGAAACATTTGGGCTTCAAAACTCTGAGTGCTCATTTGAAAGAAATGAATATTCAGCTGACCTCCTTCTTGAATTCTGTTTCTGTAAAGATTGGTTCTTAAAATTGTGTGTAAGACAAGGCAATCTCTCTATCAAGATGAGTTGTTTTGGTTTTGGTTTGGGGTTTTTGGTGATTTTTTTTTTTCTTTTTCTATGAAGTGCAATCATAAGTTTTTATTTCTGGGGACCATGAACAATGCTAAATATAGATATTTTGCTATCTGAGTAAAACCATTGCTGCATGTAGTACTTTATGTTAATCTCTTAAGTGTTTTCATACTAAGAAAAACCAGCAAGTAGTACCAGGAAAAGATATAATTGGGTATATGCATCTGTTTTCTGAAAAAGCATTTTATGCAAACTCTTTTTATCACAGCCTTTTCTATTTTGCTGTTCTCTTTCCTCTCCTCCTGCACAAGAACTTGATATTCCTATATTTTGAGTGTTTGCTTAGCCCACATGCAAAAAGAAGTATTTAAAGGTTGAAGTGACTTTGTTTTTTTCTTTTTTCTTTTGACATTTGCATGATTCTTTTTAGTTTCTTGTTTCTGCCTGTACCAGAAAAAGAATATTGAACTACCAGAAGAAAATCAATCAGGGTTGGACGAACACCTTGCATTTCCCCTATGAATATTCATGTGAATAAAAAATAGAATCTGCTTAGGATGTGATTGTGTCTCTTTTGTCTTCAGTTTCTGTGTCTGTTCTAACAAGTAAGTTACTGGCAAAAATAGATACAGAAAGTATACATTTTAATGTTTCTAGGCAAATATTTCCTGAGAGAAAATTAGAGAATTTTAAATTGGTAACAGACATTCAGATTGAAAACATGACTCTAGAGTAACTAGAGGGCTCTTCCACCTTCCTTTTCAAAAACAGAAGTAAATTTGGACAAATTAAATTCAGGAATTAGAAACTGAGGTATTCACTGAGTAAGGTTGAAATCAAGTATTTAATTGATCAGGAATGAAACAGGTCCAGACTACTTATCTATTCAACTGGTTTTTGCTTCATGATAATTGCAGTGCTTCAGACCCTGACTGATAGGACAGTGTGTTGGGAAAATATGTGCTAAGCTTTGAGAGAAGACTTTTCTTCACAAAAATTCAGGGCCTCAAAAAGCCTGAGATGTTTTCAGGTATGTCCTAATGGTTAATTAAGAAGTGAAGGCCTATGGACTTTATCAGGTTGACCTAAAGCAGTCGTGTGCTGGTCACTGGGCTATGCCAGGAAACATTTTATGTCCCCAAAGATGTCCTTTTTGAACTATTCAGACTACAAAACCACTGGATAAGTGCTGCAGCTAATTCTGGATCCAAAGGAAATGCCAGAGTGTCAAATGCAAGCTCATTCCTGTGACATGTGGCATTCATCTTCTGTGAACTTTTGGTTTAGATACAAAAGAATATCAGAAATTATTAGACTTTCTAATACTTTTTTAAAGCCTCTGGTCACAAGAATGTGCAGTATAAACCTTAGGCTCATATAGAATCCTAAGATTTTATATGAGATTTTTTCACTACAGATATTTTTTCACTACATGCTGTCTTTTTAGAAACATGGATATTTGAATTAATATTGTGATTTGTTCCTGCCATGTAAATTTATGAAGAGTTCATAATTATTATTTTTTTTTCAGACAGATTTTGACCTATTTTAGTAAGTTTTTCCTTAGGGATAGCACATCCGTTTAGTATTTGATAGTCTGAAACCTTCCCCATGAAACTGTCATGTTTTAAGAGAAGAGAAAAGCAGACCATCTTCAAGAAGCAGAATGCAACCTAATCAGTAAAAACAGTAATGCTGGTTTGAAAAATGAGGCAGAGTGGGCTTGTCATTCAACTTGCTGCAACAGAGTTTTGAACTTTCACAAAGAGAAAAACGTTTAACTGGAAGGAGCATGTATCTGCTTAACCAAAATTATTTTGCCACAACAAAGTTTCTGCCACTTGGAATTCAAATGTATCTCTTTAAAGAAGAATTATATCTTTTAATTAATATGTTTTTACTATGTAATTGCTGAAATGGATGCTGTAGTTATCTTACATTAGAAAATCACCATTTTCCATGTTTCCTTCAATCTCCCAGTTTCACATGATTTTAGAATTAATTCAGTTGGCACTGGTTTTTTTGAATGAGTAAAGACTGTATAGGTGAAAAGTTCCATTCTGTTTCTCAAAATCAATGAGAAATTTGAAGATTCAGAAAAAACATTCCTCAGGATGTTGAAATAGCAGGACTAGCATCTTCTTTATGGGACTGTTTCACCAAGTTTTTGGTTTAAAATGCTGTATTTATTATTTTATACTGCTGCACGTGCCAGAACAAACAGCAGACAAAACAATGATGGCAATCAGGAAAGGGAGGAGTACTACAAGACAAAAAGATGTTTGTTAGTGGATCAGGTTGAATAGTGAGATGAAGATAATTAAATCCATTTGAACTTCATATGAATTTAAACCTAAATATAACTGAAACTTCATTAACATTTCTATGCCTTTCAATAATGAGAAACACATGTGATAGTTAATCTTTCCTTTTATCAATAAAAGGAGACTAACAATGATGTTAGACGTCGTTCCACTCTGGGTGGAAGAAGAGGTTTGGATCTCAAGACTGGATCTCAAGTTTAGTGCTCAAGTTTACTATCAATTAAGATAGCAAATATGTTCCATATTAAAATTGGTTTTAAAGATTTTACCCCATAAGACCCTGCCTCTCAAGGGCCAAACTGCGATCAGTTTACTTATGTAAGCAGGTAAGAAAGGCTGTCAAAATTAACCTGAAGTTTTCCCTCATTTACATTAACAAGTCGCTTGGTATTCACAGATAATTTTGAAGAAAAATTGGAGAAAATAAACTAGTGAGCATGGAATGAGCAATAATTCAGTGACTAATCCCTTCTAACTGGTGTTTTAATAAAAACTGAGGTTTTAATAAAAACCTATGACAATTAATGTTCTGAATATGTAAAATGTTACTGTGTAATGCTAAACCAAACCAAACCAAACAAAAACCTTCATGAGCAGAATAGAAGTCTTGACAGCTAGACATGTATGACAGCCAGTTGCTCCTCATTTCTTAAAAAACAGTTAAGCAACTAATTATTCTGAATGAAAAATATCTCTTGTTCTTGGCTCTTAAATATGATATATATATATGTCCAAAGGATCATTACAGAAGAAATGGTGTATCTGTAGGAACATGGCTTTCTGCTTTTCAAATAAATACTACAGTGAAATGGAAGAGAATAAATTTGTATAGGTGCAGCGAATGGTTTGGTTCTGTCACAAGCCCTTATTTGCATGTGCACTTGTGTGAACAGGGGAGGTTTGTGCGAAGGAGGGCTTGCAAGATTGGCTTCTATAATTGGTTTCTCAATATGTCTGAGTCCTTGAATGGCTGAACAGTCATGAGTGTGCCTGTAACTCCTGTTCACATTTAAGAGATTTATGTTGTGCATCCGACAACCAATAGGTCCCTTATGGTTCTGGCCTGACCTCTGATTTCAGAAAGCAGTGACCATGTTTTGTAACAAGGCTGTACTCCAACTTTTCAAGAGCATTAATTTTATACCATTGTAGCAGAATCCTGAACAGTGTCCATCAGCTTTCAGATGTTGGTGTATTACAGTGCACTGCTCATAATATGCAAAGTCAATTATTATCTTTTTCTGATACACAAGTTTTCAGCTAGATTTCAATGTTATCTTTTGTAAGTCAAATTTTTGAACAGAAACAGTGGTAAGCTTATGAATTCCTGTTCCAAATTCAGCATTGTTTGTGCATAGTTGAGATACTTATTCACTGCAATAGACGTGGTAGGTCAATATTGCCTCTCTGTGGACATGGCATTATTATATATCTTGCAACCCTTGTGGGAAGGTGCTGAAGTACTCACAGGTAGGCCCTACTAACCAACTAATCTTTTGCATTTAACTTGCCTTTATTTTTTGCTTCCCATGTAAAATATAAGATTTTGGGGTTTGTTTGATCATTTAGTTTTAAGTAGCCTGAGACTCAAATAATAAGATAGCTGTTTCTCGCCACCTGTATAATTTACTCTGTCCTTCATAGAAACAGCTTCGACTCTTTCCTATTCAAACCAGCTTCTATAGCAGGCCTTGGAATAAAATCTCTTGTCAGCCAAGTGCAGGTTTCAACCCAAGCAGCTCAAGTTTGGTTGCTCTACAAGGAATTAACTGGAGTGTGGATAACAGAGGGACGAGGAACTGGAAGAGTAACAGAGTTATAAGTTGATGCTGTGGATCCACTTAGACTAAAAATCTGCCTTTTGAGAGTTTGCATATAATTTGAAAAATACACCTCTGTTCTGAATTTACATTTATGCAGCCCTTTGCAGAAAAGTCCATGGCACTATGACATGTTAAAAAGTCCCCTTAGACTGGAACTGAACTAGCTTACCCTCAGACTGGGCAAAGGAGAGGAAGTAGCATGGTACTTAGTGTACATATGAACCTTTGTAGCAGTTAACTGTGTGCTCCAAAATAGGGAGGACTCTAGAGAATTCTCAAAAAATAGAGAAGTTTTTTTTAGAGATCAGATTTTCATGACATTAAATCATTAATGGTTGGTAACACTTTCCTCCCAAAAGTACAGCCTAACAGAAAGAAAATTAAACTAGCAAAACTAGTGATTTATCCTGTAACAAGACTAGGCACTGTCTTTTTGGTTTATAACTGTGAAGCCCAGCTCAATCAAGTGTCTTTTTTTCACTCACTTCTTTCAAAAGTTCTACACTGGAAGTAATATTGATGCAAATGAGTTTTGCAATTAAAACATCGCCTAGTTTGAATCTCCCTTTTTATCAGTGATTTGCTGTGATAGCAAGAAGTTTGATGTTAATACTTCTTTATGTCCTCCATGGTTCTATATGTAGAAGGGTACAAGTACAAATTTGCCAGCAGATTTCTCAAATAGACATTTCGTTGCTCAGTGAGGTCTTTCATACTTTGACTATTAAGCTACAGGGAGTCCTTCAGTAAAAGACGACTGGTTAATACAATGGATTTTCTTCACTTGGGTGCCTGTTTCATATTGCTGACATTTCTAAATGACAAAAGGCAATTTTTTCAGTTCAAATGAAAGAGATTCTTTGCTTGACCAAAACCAGAACAACAAAAAATATTTCTGAATTTAGATAGTTGTATTTTAAAAAAGGAAATTCTAAGTGAAATATAAACCAACAGTATTCTAATGTATTTTAAAATTATTGATAATTATTAAATATTGTAATATAATGCTTCAACTGCTTGTAAGTTCCTTTAAAGGGCTCTATTAAAACAGTTTGGAAATAATCAAATTTTAAAAATACATTCTCATGTCTACAATTAGCATCCCTCAAACTGCTACTTAATAGTAAAGAAGATTTACAGCCCATTCTGGACTGATGATATAGGAGCTGGTATTTTCTAGATCTGAAATTGTTTTCCTTTCTTGTCTTCTACTTGTCCAATTGTACTAGAATATAGCTGGGCATTTAGGTTCATGATGCACCTTTTCTAAAATGCAATATCCTTGGAGAATGTCAGTGGAGAGTTAAATCCTAGAACTTCTCCTTTCAAATGCTTAACCAAAGAAACCATCTCATGGACAATTACTTTGTTTCTGAAAAAAACCCTTCGGTACAAAGCGAGGTTTTTAACTTCCTCTTTATTTTTATACTATATATGTTAGGGTCCATTCCCATCATGCTCAGGTCTCTCCATTACAAGTCTAGCTCTTAAATGGAAGGAGATTATATGGCTGTCTGAGGCCAGAAATTGTCATAAAAAACTGTACGTGTGGGAGACAACTTGCTTTACTAATAATATAAAGACATTAAATGAATGTGTTCATTCTGAGACAGCCTTACTTTACTCAAAGAATGCTCATGAGTGCCAGTGAGCGTATCTCAATAGCCTTTTTCAACCACTTGACTTGCATTTTATGATGGAGCTACTACTATTGCCAGAGTACATACCGCATATGTGCGTATATATTTGTATATGTGTGTGGGTGTAAAGGAGGAAAAGTGGAATTTTACATTCAAATGAACCATCCACCCCCAAAAATCTCTTTTAAGAGAATCTCTAAGAAGGCAAATTATGGATTTCTTCTAGAATATTTTTTTCAATTCTTTCATCTGGGATGTGGTTAGGAGCATATAAATTAAATCAGTTTTTGATTTTTGAGGTCAAATAACTCCACTTTTACATGGCAAGCAATGTAAAGATCAAGCTTTTATGAAGGACTTACTCTCCAGTCTCTTTGGTTACCAGATCAATAAATAGTAAAAAGTAGTATGACAAAGAAGTTCTATGAGTCTAGTTGTCTACCCAACAGTACTTTTATATTTCTGACATTTTAATAGATCACCACCCAGAAGATTTGGAATCAATTGCACTCCACACATTGCAGAACTCTTAAAATAACTGCTACTGTTCTACACCACTGTGATGGTTTTGGCTGAGATAAAGTTAATTTTCTTCATAGCAGCTAGTATGGGGCTATGTTTTGGATTTGTGCTGAAAACAGTGTTGATAATACAGGGATGTTTTTGTTATATAGAGGTGGTTTTGTTACTGTTGAGCAGTGCTTACACAGTGTCATGGCCTTTTATGTATTTGAAACTGGCACACCAGCGAGTAAGCTGGGGATGCAAAAGAAGCTGTGAGGGGACACAGCTGGGACAGCTGACCTCAACTGACCAAAGGGATATTCAATACCATATGATGTCATGCTCAGCATATAAAGATGGGGGAAGAAGAAGGAAGAGGGGGATGCTAGGAGTGATGGCGTTTGTCTTCTCAAGAAATCGTTATGCATGATGGAGCTCTGCTTTCCTGGAGATGGCCAAACACCTGCCTGCCCATGGGAAGTGGGGAATGAATTTATGTCACGCTTTGTTTGCGTGTGTGGCTTTTGCTTTACCTATTAAACTGTCTTTATCTCACCCCACAAGTTTTCTCACTTTTACTCTTCTGATTCTCTTCCCCATCCTGCCAGGTAGGGAGTGAGCAACCAGCTTAATGGTGCTCAGTTGCTGGCTGGAGTTAAACCATAGCAACCACTGGTTTGCAGTTAACAATCTCTGAACCCAGGCCTGAAAAAAAACACAACCCCTTTTTCTATTAACCTTAATTGCAACCTTTTTGCCTATCTTCACAAGACCAGCTAAAAATGTAAATGTTTTTCTCCTGAACAACTGCGTTAACAATTTCATTATCTACCTTACACTTTCATTTATGCTGCCATGTGTACTTTGTTTTTCATTTTATCTGGGGATTTATATTATTTTCTCAACTACTAACATTACTTATGTAAAAGAAAAAAATGCCAAAATTAATTTCAATTTATTTAATCTATTTGCATTTAATGACTTTTTTCCCATTTTTAGCACATATGAAGAAAAAATGAAAATTAAAAGTACTAGAGAAAAGGTTAAGAATTTTATATTTCTTAACCATCAAAGATGTCTTCATTAACTCAGAACTTTTAAGAAGTTAAATTTAGCCACTGAGGTGAAAAATCTTTTATTTATACTGTTTTACCTGAGACTTCCATCCTCATCTCCATTCTTTGTATTTTCTGAACATGCAACAGTATATCCATTCCAAGATATACTACTGTTAGCATGCTTTAAGTATTTTTCATTTAGAGTTTCAAAGTTTTTATGGAAAGAGTGGACCTCCTCTGAAATTCAATAATACGCTCAAGAAAGACACCTTTTATTTTTTTTTTTAATTTTTATTGTGGCATTCATTTGGTATCATCCTTGCTTACAGAATCATGGTTAACACTTTGACAAAGATGAAACACTGACAAAGATGTGAACAAACACACAACTCAGGAATAGCAATACTGATAGAATAGGAAACCGCTGTAATAGGTAATAGCTGTAAGTAATGTTGACTTCAGAGAAGCACAATGAAATGTTCTCTAGAATACAGTTGAAGCCAAGGATATTTTTCCAATAACTTTAATTGAATAACAATTATGATACATGAAAAAGGAGGGTTATTTAGGTTACTTTGTTTAAATTTTTTCCCGAACTCCCAAAATGCTAGATCATTGTGCATTTCCTCGAAAAATGTGTAGGAAAAGGAAAGGTTTTTTTCTAATTTTCTGGAGAAGAAAGAAATGTTTGGTAGATTTTCACATTTCTCAGGTAGAGTCCCTTTTTTATAAAATCATATTTTCATATTATGTTTGGAATCTTATATGAATGATGCACACATGAGAGAAAAGATACTAGATACATACTAAGTTGAGAAATCAGACCTGTAGCAAAAGCAATAATCAGCAGGAATATAATGTAGTTGGAATAAACTAAAGCATTACAAAGTTCTTATGAACTAAACTGCATTATCTTGATTTCTTTATAGAAATTAATACTCAGGTCATTGTGCTGTTCTGAAGAGAAGGTGAAATCTATATATACATATATGTCAGGTGTGATATGTGATATTGTTTTAGTTATGTATAAACTTACTAAATAACACCCTTCTAGGATAGTACATCAGTGATAAGTAGATGACCTTCAGTGAGTTTTCCTGTAGCGGTCTCAGGTTCCCTGTGTAAACAGCGTAGGACAATGAAACAGCTGCCATGAATGCATCTCCCATCTAGAAAAGCTTGTTTTATTATTTTCTATGACTGGTGCAGAGGACCGGGATAAAAACACATTAATTTATTCTGATTTTTAGTTTCTCATTTTTCGAGCTGTGCACCAATTGGCAGAATCATAGTTAAAGTCTTCAGACCACAGTGGCAACATTAGCTACTTGTTAGGAGTCAGCCTGTGTTTCCTTCACTTCAATGTCTTTGGGTACTGAAGCATACGCAAAAAGATCCTTTACTTGTTCCACTATTTGCTGAGAGTGGTAATCATTAAGTCAGCAGTGGATTTAACTGGGGTTCTAATAAAATCTGGGTTTAACACTGTATGTACCTTAATTGGCTTTAGAAAAGATAATGCTGGCATTAGGAGGAATCCTTATGCCATACACTTAATGCAAGACATACTCTTCAGTCACAGCAAGTCAGAATTTACCAGTGATTATTTTTAATAGGCATGTGCCTTCACCTGTGAAATCTTTGATTCCAGTTTGTTTGACTCTATTCTCAGACTTTTCAGATTTTTAAATTTTGGAATATTCAATAAAACACAACAGAATTCTATCTGAATATTCTGTATTGGAATAAATAAATAATTAAGAAAAATTCTGACATGATTGCAAGACTTCAAAGACAAGTAGAACCTACTTTTTCCCTTGGATAGCTTTAAGACATACACTTTTTAAAAGAAATATGCACTATTTTTTTCCCCTTCCATTGTGCATGTACCTATGAGCAGGCAATCATACATCTGCACTATCGTGGTAGAATGCAGTGATTATTCAATTCCTACATATTTCACTTGGTTTGGTTTTATTTACTCTAGCTCAATTCCTCACTAATTTCAGCTAGCCCATATAAACTCATTGGGTTTAATATGAAAATTTTTGATTTGCAGGGGAAAAATACAGTATATATTTCAGAGCTACAAAAGTTACAATTTTTCTCCATCTAAGCCCTTTCTCTACATATTTGAAAGCATGACAGTATTATCTTTCAAATTTTGGACATATCCATCCATACAGATAGTTTTCCTATGATTTTTCCACTTGAATGACAGACTTGCCATTCAGAAATGCCAGACCAGGAACAATAAACACTCTAAGATATCATACAATATTAAGAATAATTTCTTCTCTCCATCCTACTAAGTCATTACTACTGATCACTGAAGTCTGTAAAATATTTTTGCAAAAGAAGCTAGTATCTTTGACCCTCTTGAGTCTCTGATTTTTTTCTTTTATGATTGTTCCTGTAATAAACAAAGCATCTTTGGTTACTTATAAAGTCTCATAACTCCAGTAACACTGCAGGAATATAACTCAGGAGGAAGTTAAACAAAACCAATAGTTACCTCAGCATTTGATTTTTTAGCTGCTTCAGAAGCTACATGGCCAAAAGTATCAAGACATTAGTTAGGCTATCTATTTTCAAACAACAAAAAAAATGTGTCTTTCTTTCTGTTTAAAGACACAGGTGACTTTGTCAAAACTAGAAGAAATTAAAAATACTGTAACTTTAATGCATACTACATGTATCATATGCTAATATATGGATTTGCAGAAAAAATATTTGGAGGTCTCACGAATATTTATGTACATGGTCTTAAATTACTTCGTATTCAACAAAAAAAGCACTGGCAATGCCTTCCAGTATAATTCCATAAAGATTACTTAATCATACTGTGGGAGCACTGGAGGGCAAAGCCTAAGCTAATGTATATCACATGGGCTTTGTTATTTGCCAAGTGGCTATTTGTTTATTCCAATGTGTTCCTCTAAGTCCCTCATTAATTATCCTTAAGCTTCCAAGTTGAAGTTGAGATCCAAAACACTGTATCATCTCATGCTCCTCTTTGCCTAAGGAGCATTAAAATTTTAATACTGGATGCAGTGCCACAAGGCTGTATGCTAGCATTATTATGCACTTTATACAATATTGCTAAAGCACATAATGAACCACATTAAACAGTAACCAAATATTTAAATAAATGTATTTCAATGGGTAATGGCATTGCTGCAATGTTCGCTTAGTTAGCAAATCTATTGATTAAAGAAGCTAATTAATTTAGTTGAACTATGTGATAGATACTTTCATTGCAAAGCAGTTTTCTTTAAAAATTGTAGGGATTGGACCATAAAAAAATTTCTAGTTTCAGGAAACTTTCCATAGAAATTAATATAAGTCTTAAGTAGAGTTTTCAGCAGCTTTTAAATGAAAGCAAAAATTATCAGGAATGTATTCTTATATTCATTACATTTCATTAAAAATCCCAAAATAATACGATTCAAGAACAGTTGCTATAGATGGAGAGGAGATGATATTTGCTTATGTAGATATATATGCATTGAAAATATGTTCCTGGTGTCTGTGACAGCTTAAAATATCTGAATTGATATATAACTCAAGCACAGGAGGAAAAATTGCTGTAACCTGCCGACAGCATGATGCACAAACCAGAAATATATGATTCCCTCCATCTCTTTTCTTCTCCAGATCATTCTGCCATTTTATCCTGAAACTTATTGCGTGCCTGGAAACTCACTTCTAAAAGGTGTATTCTGCAAGATGAGATGAGACCTTATCTAGTACATGAGAACGTGTTTCTAACCAAGCACCGTCTGCAAAAATCTTATGTTTTGAATTTATTTTCTATCAGTGACCCAAGATAACTTAGATTTGATGCTCCCTGAACCTGCTACATTTGTCATTTCATTCAAATAATTTTCTTCTTTAAAAGTTTAAAATTTCACAATGTTCTCTGTGTGTTCACTTTTACAGTAATATTATCCAAACTGGTTCCATATGACATATAAACAAAACATTTAAAGATATATTCTAGGGTATGGTAAGTAGATGGCAGTGAGTTCAGTTGGACAGATTTAAAGTATCAGGAACCCCTCAGGTAGAGACAACTGCTTCCTCATTTGAATTTCAATAACTGTGTTATTATTGAAGTAATGCAGCCCAGTAAGACCAAAAAGGTATATGTGAGGCAACACAATGTGCACACTATGAGTTTTTTCTGCTAGTTTACTCTTGTCCAGTACTGAGGACTGGTTACCCATTAGCAGCTGGAGCATATTAGATGTATCCCTGAGTACATCTTGCATGGTTTTTGTCCTAACTGATCTTACTTGATGTTTTCCAAGAACACTTTGCAACATGAACCAAAACACACTAAAGGGGGGCCATAAGGAGGTTCTTTCCTCCTCCACTTGCTTCTCCTCTCCCTCTCTCTCCCTCTTACCAGCTGCTTTAAGAAGCAGGATAAATATACTTCTAAGCTGGGACCTGGTATAATTTCCAGATCTATTAATCTACTATATTTATTGCCACTGCATCCTTTCTGCTGTACACTGCCTAGCATGAAAACCAGCTCTGCTTCACTTTCACTTAATGTTCTTGCTGACATAGTGCTGTGCCAGAAAACCAGACGTGACTGCCAGTAAACTAGTATCTGATGAGATTAATAGTTTTGTGGCATGTAAAGCCAGAGTGGTAGTAAAACCTAGGCAATGGCTCTTCTTTTTTTATCAGCTAGAGGAATATCTATAACTCAGAGTTGTAAGGATTCTGTCCTAAGCTGTTTCCAAAAGTAAACTGTGATAGCAGTTGAAGACTCTGATTGAAATGCAGAATATTTTCTGCTATTTAATATGATAGGGTGGACTGCAATTTTTATCCTTTCCCAGGTGATAACTACAAAAGCAGCAATTCAAATAAGAGGCAGGAGGTCAATAACTTCCTAACTGGCTACTGAGTTTTGACTATATATGGTAGCCCACCTGCCTTGCCCTGAAAAGAAAATGAGTTGGGGTAACACAGTTTGGAAATTTCAGTAATAATCTGCATCTGTTGAAATTATAAATACTCAAAGCCATTCACACAAAATGTCTTTCATTTACTCCTTGGGTGCTGTATAGTGTAATCAGACCTTTAAAGAGAACATTTCCTCCCACTGTGAAAGCCTTTTTTTATAGTGTAATAAGGTTTGTAGGGGTCCATTTGGGAAAACATAGTTATCTTGGGAGATGATTCACAATTTATTTCACCTTGCCTGGAGGCTTTCCTCTTAATAAGTTTTCAGCCATCAGGTTTAAAAGATAATAAAAATAGAGGAAAACTTTCTTTTTCAGAAAAATGCAGTTCATAGCCACCTGGCAGTCTAGCATAGAATAAGGGAATCATGGAGAAAAAAGGCAGGGAGAGACACAGTTCTATCCATGGTTCAAAAATTTACTGCCCTCTTTCTTACTGGTAGGAAGAGCTCAGAAAAATGTAATGCTTCTTCATGGTCATAGCCTTCTGAAATTCCTAATAGTCCAGTTTAAATATTTATTGTTGATGAGATCTTCTTGAACTGCCATTTTGGGAGCTGTAATTTGACACAGGAAATTCTTTGAGAAACAAAATGAGGGGGGACAATTTAGATTTTTGATAACTTGTTAATTATCAACTGGTGTAAAGTTTTTAGGAACACTGTAAGTAACTCAGTAGTTGAATTCTTAAGCTAGAAGTTTTTAATCCCTGTAGATTCTTGGATTTCCACTTATATTTGTTAGTTTGTTTGGCCAGCTCTCAGATTCATATCTGTTAACTGCAGGCTTTTACAGTAATATTACACTATCCCATTTTTTTGCTTATGAAATCAGACAGATTTTAATTTTTCAGTGTTCTAGCTCCAAAAGCTCTGCTGTAAGGTTATTCAAGTGGTCTCATGACTTTTAGCTAAATATAAAGGCATTACTGCATGGAACAAGAATTCAGAGTGGGTATTTTCCAGTCTTGAGATTCCTGAGTCATGGCAAAGCCTTATAATAATTAGAGCAATTTAGAAATGTTGTGGTTCAGCCCCAGCTGCAGCTAAACACCAGGCAGCCGCTCGCTCCCCCTTGCCCCCCCGGCGGGATGGAGAGGAGAATGGGAAAAAAAAGGTAAATCTTGTGGGTTGGGATAAGGACGGTTTACTGGGACAGTAAAGGGAGAGGGAAAGAACAACAACAGTACTTAGAACAGAATACACAAAACTGGTGATACACAATGCAGTCTCTCACCCAACAACCATACAACTCAGACCACACGCTCAGACCTGTCCCAAAGCTGGACCGTCCCGGAGCCTCCCTGCCCCTCCCTGACTAGCCCCTTTTTATGCTGAGCATGACATCACATGGTATGGAATAGCCCCTTTGGCTAGTTTGGGTCACCTGTCCTGGCCATCCCAGCTTCTGGTCAAAATTAGCTCTATCCTAACTGAACCCAGGACAAGAAATAAGGATGATGTGAACTCTTTGGATATCTCCTCTTTTTGTAGGGCAAATGCAGATACCCTATCACAGAGAGACTTTATCCTGACAGTGATAGTAAAAGTTAAAAGTACTGTGAGCTTCAAAATAATCATATGGACTATGATTTTTCTTAAGAAATAGCAATAAAATTCTTTAAGATTGTTCCCCAGAAGACATGGATCCACTATTAACTGTCTCAAGCATAAAGATGAAAGATCTGATGCAATCTCATGAACTATTATGCAGATTCTATAGATTTGATTCTGTTAAAAATGGTGAGGGACAAAATAGGAAGCGGACATGACAAAATTTATAACAGAAAAACAAAGACAATAATGTGTCTGCTCAGAGTCTATAACTATCCTTTAAATCTCAGAGAGGCTGCTTTCTATAATGCAAAAACAATATGCACACATACAAACAAAAAGGGAAGCAATATAGATTGTTTCCATTTTGTCTGAATAATTTTTAATATTGATTCAAGGTAAAAAAATTCTGCAGCTCCTTCTGCTCTTAACAGCTATGGGAATATCTATCCCTATTTCTTCTCTTTTGCTTCACCCTTCTCTTCTCCTAACTCTTGCACATCTTGATAAATTCTAGAGTGTACACCTTACCCTTATTTTTAATCTCCTCCAGATGCACCTTTTCAATGTTGATGAATACAGCAAACTCTGCCTGGAGTACATCCAGTGCTGAAGGTGTAATTCCCTAAAGGTTTTGCTTATTCCAAAGACTACTGAGAAAGCTTCTAGAAGAGTATATCTGGATGTCATAGAACTGTAAGGAGAATTATTGCAAGGATAATCCATGTCTATCTGGAAGTTGTAGGTTACTGAAGCGAGCATCTGCTGGCTGGAGGCCTCATTCCTTGAAATCCATGTGTCAACATGAAAGCAGTCCTACCTGTGTGTTTAGAAACAACTTGAGACCTGAACAATACCCTGTCAGGCAAAACAGATGGCAATAGATTAAAGCCATGCTGCCTATGATCTTGTAAATTGTCTAGTAACATATTCCACTTTCTTGGGACATGGTTAAACAAAAATGAAAGTAAGACAATTGAAAGGATTGTTAAGAGAAGAAAGGAGCAGGAAAAAGGGAAGAGCATCACTGTGCAGTGGACTGGGTGGTATATTGGCCTCCCCTAAAAAATAACTATTTTTTTTATCATCTTTCACTGACTATCCAGTATCAAACTTTGCCTTTCTAATGTCAGATTTGAGAAAGTGAAGACAAGGTCAATAAACACACATTTTACTTTTCAGTGGTAGGGGACAACCCTTGAGACAGTAAGATGAAGGTGATGTGGATGCCTGAGTAATTGCATAAGCATAACACTTTGGGCATTACAGATACACAGAAGAAGCTGGAGTACTGCATCCAGCTCTGGAGTCCTCAGCACAGGAAAGACATGGACCTTTTGGAGCGGGTCCAGAGGAGGGCCACAAAAATTATCAGGTGGATGAAACACCTCTCCTATGAGAAAAGGCTGGGACAGTTGGGGTTGTTCAGCCTGGAGAAGAGAAAGCTCTGACGAAACCTTATTGCAGCCTTTCAGTATTTACAGGGCGCTTATAAGAAAAATGGGGAATGATATTTTAGTAGGGCCTGTAGCAATAGAACAGGGGGTAGTTGTTTTAAACTAAAAGAACGTATATTCAGACTAGATATAAGGAAGAAATTTTTTTATGATGAGGGTGGTGAAACGCTGGATCAGGTTGCCCAGAGGGCTAGCAGACACCCCATCCCTGGAAACATTCAAGGTCAGGTTGGATGGGGCTCTAAGCAACCTGTTCTAGTTGAAGATGTCCCTGCTCATTGCAGGGGGGTTTGACTAGATGACCTTTAAGGTCCCCTTCCAACTCAAACCGTTCTATGATTCTATAAGAAGTATATTTTATGTTATCTGCATCTGATTTAGAAATACACCTTTCTAATTCTTATCTTGGTTGCTCTCAGCCTGCAAAGATGTGAGACAATGAGTAATATTCATCTTTTTATGTGAGTGGATTGCATGATTTCTCTACCCATATTTCCACCTTCATCTTTTCTGCTCATTCAAGAGGTCTTTGGGATGAGAAGCTATGAGAAGCTCAGGGGAGACCTTATTGTTCTCTACCATTACCTGAAAGGAGGTTGTAGCAAGGTGGGTGTTGGTCTCTTTTCCCAAGTAACAAGTGACAGGATGAGAGGAAATGGCTTCAGGTTGCACCAGGAGAGGTTTAGATTGGATATTAGGAAATATTTCTTCACTGAAAGGGATATCAAGCTTTGGAACAGGCTGCCCAAGGAAGTGGTTGAGTCACCATCCCTGGAGGTATATAAAAGATGTGCAGATGTGGCACTTAGGGACATATTTTAGTGGTGGACTTGGCAGTGTTGATAGTTGGACTCAATGATCCTAAGGGTCTTGTCCAACCTAAATAATTCTATGGTTCTATGATTCTATGAAAACAGGGACTTAAACTTTTCAACGGTTGATTTGACTGTTTTCATGTTTCAGGAGAAAGGACTGCTGTTATTTTAGTATGCTCTTACAGGAAGTTTCAGGAAATATGAAGATCTTAGTTTTTAACACTAAGCCTTTGTCTGTGCTTAGAGTAACAAGTGTGTTGGATTCCCCCCCCCCCCCGCCCCGTTACTACGTGACTGTTTATGACATGTTTATGTACATTACTACATGGATGTTTATGACAAACTAATGCCATTTTACAGCCTCTTCCAGAAACAGGTAAATTATATCCATCAGACATTTTGCAGAATTAGTTACATTATTTAATGGTTACAGATTCAGTATATTTCTTTTGGCCAGATATGTGCTGAAACTGACATTTTATCAAGCCAGATTAATTAGGCATTGATTTTTTTACATCTAAGTTACTGCATGTAAAATCCTAGAAAGAGGAGCTTAAAAAAATAGACATTAACAATTACCTTGCATTTTGAAATTAATTTCAAATAATGTTCTTTTTGTGTTCACATTTATCATAGCTACCCTGAAGCCATAAGGGCTTCACAGGGATGCACAGGCCATCCTAAAATACCTAGGGACTTTGGACAATGTTCCTACACAGAGTGATTTAATCCTGTGCAGCCTGAAAAATGAACCTGGGACTACATAAGCATCCAAAGCCGGTGCATTCTGAGCAAGTGAAGCTAGTCTCAGGTGCTGCGCTCTGAGTCCGGGACGTGGATTTTACTTTCCTAATCCTTGAGGCAACACTCACTAGTTGTATAATTTTACTAAATAGGAATAATAATTTAGTGTGCACAGAACTCAAATGTATTGGATAGAACTTCCACCAGAGCTAGTTTCTGGTGGAATTAAAATAGAGGATATAGTAACTTGTTCAATTTGAATTTTCACATTGTAGAATTACTGCATGATCATGTTAGTCCTTTTGACGCATTTTCTGCACAAGTTTCAAGGGCTTTTTTTTTCACACAGAAGTCCAGATCTGGCCTTGAGTCTCTCATGCAGGGTCGTGTACAATTCCTCTTACTCTTGAGGAATTATGACTCTTCAGAATATTTGTATTAAAGGCATGGAAAGAGGAAGAGAAACAGATTCACATAAAAGAGAAATCGCATTGCATATGAAAATATTGTATGGACTACTGTAACTCATTGTATGGTGTGTGAACTGAAGGTATTCCAGTAGACGGAGAATGAAAGAGGCCTCAATAGCCAAGTAGAAAATAATTCATTATTGTAAAATATGATGTAGTTTTACAAAATAAGTCATAGTTGAATTCTAGACTACATAATTGTGTTTCATAACTTATACATTGATTCCACAATCACCTACGTCCTTATCAGTTTCTTCCCAGTTTAAAGTCACTGAGAAGTGTAGTTACAGTGATATAAACATTGACACATCGTGTTGGATATTTATGAATATTTACTATGAATATTTTATAGAGAATATGTGATATGAAGAGAGGTAAGGTTTGTATTATCTAGAATCCATAGCACCACAATCAGGAAAAAATGCAGAAAGTTTGACTCTTTGACCTTCATGAATTAGATTTTCACTGGAAATTAACACCATAATGTATAGCAAATTCAAGTCACAGAATATTAGAATTTAAGAATACAGCATTAATGAATTTTAAAATCTCAAGAGGGTAAGCACTTAAAGAAAAATACAAAAGGATTTATTTCATTATTTTTCACGCTGGAAAAGCTGAGTTGAAAGAATGTAAAATGCCTTGGGTGATTTTGATAGAAATTCTATAATGCATGGCAAATGTACTGAGGAGAAGTGGTAAATATTTAAGAAATACTTGAACAGACTGCAACTGAAATCCATTCCTGTTTAAATTTAAACAGCAAAAAGGTTGGAAAAGGCCAACATGATTAAGTAAGGTGATATAAAGAGCAGTTCAAGCAAGAAGTGAAGAGTGGTAAAAAATATACACACATGGCATAGTAAAGAATAGATTGGCAGATCTACAAAAAATATGCAGAAGTAAGTTAAACTGATAACTGCAGGAATAAAATGAAATACTGAAAGCTGAATTACACATAATACTGAAATGAACAGAGAGTCCTTCAAATACAGTGGCAATAAAAAGCTGAGAAAAAAGAAAATTGGCCTACTAAGAAAATTACAGGATAACTTTGAAATAGGAAATGTGAAATTAATCAGTAATCTTATTTTTAGTTTGGTTTCCTGAGGAATATGTTTCACATGACCGTTTTGTTTGTCTGTGCCCTCCAGTAACTTTTGAAGAATTAGCTGTTTCAGCCATATTTGACAATGGAAGGGAGGTCTTCTACAATGCCGTGTGTGTATGTGTGTGTGTTTGTGTTAGCAACAATTTCTGCTGAAAAGGAAAGGTTATGATGTGCACTAATAGACAGGTGCCTGGTTTAACCGGCTCCTTGGTGAGCCTACATTAGTATCTGCTTATTCTGCAGTCAGAGCCAGCCTTTCATGAGCCATTTCTTGCCAACCAGGAGACAGAGGAAAGACCTGACAGCATTTTGGAAAACAGCTGGCGTACAGACAGGGATTGGGAGTGATGCAACAGAAGAGGAAGCAGGTCACAGTGAGGGAGTGTATACAACATATGCATGGGATGCAGGAGCAGATGGTGGGAAGTGGTGGCATCAGAGAGTTGAGCCTGGTTCCTCAACAGAGGTTGTTGTTAGGAACTGGAGGGAGTATCCTGTGTTGAGGGAAGGGAAGAATTAACTCCATTAAAGTCTCCCTCCTTTTCTGCCTACGTATTCTGAAAACTGGATAGAAGATCTGAGACACTCGATCATATTAGGTTCGATTTGTGATCTCTGTACATGGGTCAGAGCAAAATTTGACTCTGTGCTGTCTACTCAGACAAAACGCAAAGCTAATCATATACCCACAGAGAGGTTATCCGGACAGGAAAGCCATACTCTTTTTTAAATTGACTTTGGTGTCACATATTCTTCAGAAGAAATATAAAGCAGATAAGTCATCACAAGATGTGATTGTAACTCCAGACCACCTGCTTCCGACCCTGACAGATCAACATCAAGCTGTGTAGATCTACCTAAGCTGCAGGGAGTTATACCTGTATACAGCTGTATTTCTCCAATTCATTTTTATATTTCTATATTGCTTAAAATCTATTTAATTTCTAACACTTTTATTTCTAGCTGAATAATTCTCAGGAAGAAAACTGAGAACAGGACTTGAAAGGCCATAATAGAGAAAAAAAACCCCAAAACCAACACACCAAACAACACTATAAAACTGTGTTCTAGAACTGCTTTAATGTATTGTTTGTGTTTCTTCTCTGATATGAAAGCTTGATTAATTGAAACTTTTGCATTTTATTTCCATGCTTCACACAGGGTAACAGAGAACCAAATCTTCCAGAAATTTGCATTAATTTCATCAATGGGATATAAATGAGAACAGGATTAAAGCTTCATCTAGCATCCAGTATCTCTTAGCTACTATTTTGTCATAGTAATTCCTTGAACTTTAGTGGAAACTGGTTATTCCAGGTCATGAAGTCTAGCTTCTCTCATTCAAGATAACAACATCTTATAATCACTTCCAAAAACTAAACAAGCTAACACCTTACTGTATAAGGTGTTGTCTCTTTGGACTGTCATGGTTTTGCCCCAGTCAGCAGCTAAGCACCACACAGCTGCTTGCTCACTCCTGCCCAGTGGGATAGGGGAGAGAATTGGAAAAGTAGAAGTGTACATGTAAATGTCTATTCCAGGAAGCAGGCTTCTAATGGCTGGACACCTTCTATTATCCAGCCTAAACTTATTGAGGGATAACATGTCTATTTGCTCTTGCACCAACATTGTCCTTTATGTATTTCTTCTTCCTGTCGTGTACCTTCACCCACTAGTTCCAAGTCGATCCCTTGCCTTTTTTTTGTTATATAAAGTGCCTTTGCAGTGCCTTAAATATCAGCAGGCTTCATCCTCATCTGTTCCTGTTTCAATTCATAGTTTAACAAGAAGACACCCTGTATTTCAGATAATTTCACAGAATCATAGAATAGCCCAGTTTGGAAAGACCTCAAAAGATGATCTGATCCAACTTGTTATGGAAAAGGGAGGCTAGATGAGATTATGTAGCACACTGTTCAGTTGCATCTTGAAAACTTCTAGCAATGGGCGCTCTACCACATCCCTGGGTAGAGTGTTCCAGTGATTGATTGTTCTTAATGTAAAAAAATGATTTTGTCAAGATGAAACATGTCCCTTTTTCTCATCAATGCTCAGGAATGTTCCTTTTGTTCTACTAGAAATATCTTATTTGTACTCTCATGGAAACATCTTAATTATCATATGATTAGGATTTTTTTCACTTCCAATCATATCCAGTTGAGGAGCTGCCACTTTTTAGATGAAGTTCTTATTACTGCTTTCTAGACAAGATTGCTTTAAATATGTGGCACTATACACCACCCCGTATCTATAATCTCTCAGTCATTAAAGTTATTCACGTTTACTCTCATGCCATCCATATTAACAGATATCTCATTTTTATTCCACGACAAACTGAACTACCTTACTGCTTTATTTTGTTCAGATTCATTAATGAAAATATTAAACAAGATCACCTTCTAGGCTGGTCCTCACAAAACTCCTCTGCTGATGTCCACTGAGGTCTTCCGAAGGTCTTTAAACAGTGATGCAAGTAACCATTTACTCATATGAATGAGTACCCATTTACTCATATGAATGAGTACCCATTTAATATTGTTTAATAAACATTGTCTTCATTTTACAGATGCCAAAAAAGAAACTGAGAATGTTTAAGTGACAGCTTCAAGCCCAGACATAATCTGAAGTAGGAACTGGCATCAAATTCTGGCTGATTTGTACCAAATTCAACCAGACACAAATCCATGTAATCTTTTATCTTTTGGAAAATATATGCATTCTAAAGGATGGATTTATTTTTATATATTTACCATTTTTAATTCAAGCAGGATTGCAGATGACACTTTCTTCAGCAGTAGGACATACTTAAGTCCTCCAATTACTCTACTTAAGAGAACTTGAACCTGATTTTTGTTTAAGCCAAATCAGAAATTGATGTACTCAAAAATTCAATGCTGTTCACAGAACAATGTTGTTTAATGTGATGGCATTCACATTTCTTTCTAAGGAACTTGGTCTAAAAAATGGTTTGGTTTTCTGAACTTTAGATACAATAGTACAACATAATGTACATTTAATGAAAATCCCAAATTGTCAAAATTACTATTTGGGAGATTAATTACTGTAAACTGTGATAAATACATTCACAGGACTGCATGTTATTATTTCCAATGTATTCCAACTGTAAGTATAACGCTTAAAGTTTATTTGCAAAACAGCAGCTAAAATCATGTTTAGTTTAATAATCTAGTAAATCTAAAAAAAAAAAAAAAATCATTCACAGGTTTGCAGTAAATTTTTCCACAGATTTAAAAAGCTGAATGTTATTAATTTATATGGTACTTTTTCTTACATTTGAACATTTGTGATACAATGGCAGACTGTGCACAAACAAGTTGAGTACATATCAGATAGTTTTGGTTTATTTATTTATTTTAATGAGCTCTGTTATGTAGAGCTCTCTACGGAAAAATTCATATAAAAAGATGAGCTATGCAGAACATGATTTTGTATATCTGCCTTCTTTATTTTTCCAGCAATACATATGAAAATCACCAACTCCAATATTTTCTTGAGTTGCTACTCAGGAAAGAAATCCAACAGATCCTGCTTCTTACATAACCAATTTGCAGTTTGTCTGTTTAATGAAAATGCCTCCCTTTTTCTTTTTGGTGATTAGTTTGGTTTTATCTTTTTAGGAATTTATAGGAGTTTGTTTGCATAGGTTGCATCTCATGTTTTAAATTCCCCTTAATAGTTCTCTGTTTTGCAAAAGTTTTAGATAAAGCTTTTCAACAGCCATCTGTTTCTTTTAGTGAAACTGTTCTGTTACACGAGGTAAATGCTACCCATGTTGCCTTAAAAAACAGCTTCAAAAATTTACAATGTTTAGTTTAAGTCTTCAGTTTTCTGTAAGCAGACAAATTTAGGCTATGTGTCTTTAAAAAAAAAAAAAAAATTAATTTTGAGGCCTTCATAAGACAAGGGCAAATTTAGGCAGTACCTAGTCAGAAGACAGTTTGAGATTTGTACTAATATGCTTGTCATTTGATTCAATCCTCCACCCATATCAAAATCCTATGCAAGTAAGAGTCATATTTACACCTGTTTGTCCATGAATGATAAATATGCAGTTTAAACCACAGAAAAAAATCTGAGTGCTTAATTGTCTGACTTCATGCTGACCAGCTGTGGTAGATTTTCACTTGTGCACATAGCTTATGACATTCCTCTTCACTGGCAATGCTTAGTTCCTATAACATGTTCTGTAAGGCTGTGTATAATGTAGATTTTACATTATACATGGAACTTGCCACATTTTTAACACAGCGTATTAAATGACACTGTATGAAAGTGACTTTGTTCATCTACATAGAGATGTGTTTTAATGATCTCCCTTAAAAAAGTTGTTTATATACTATTTTTCTACAGACTGTAATAGTCTAATGAAATAGTTTAATGAAATGACCTCTGTGTTCTGGACTGTAAGAACAAGAGAAAAAAATAGTAAAAAATAATAAAATCCCCAAAACAAAATTAAAAAAAAAAAAAAGCAAAACCCCAACTTGTTAGGGAAAAGAACCCAGCATAGTAAAAATCAGATGTTTCTTTTACATTTCCATATTCCTTGTTATTTTTCAAATTTATTATACAGTTTTTCATTTCTTTCAACAGAGGAGGTAGTTATATGAAATTTCTCAATTTTTCATCATTTTCTAGTTCTGCTTAGATGTAGCAGCTCTAATTCTTTCAGCTTGATGCATTTTTAATTCAATTGGGTTTGACTCAAGGAAGCATATGAATGGCCCAAATGAGTCACACCAAAGGTTATCCAGTTTTTATGCATTTCAGATATATAAATATATATCTCATTTCAGGTAAGTTGTTAAGGACTCAATGCCCAAAGAAGAGCAAGGAAAGACTGTAGGATATTTCTCCCAAGTACTCTCCCAGTCTCATGTAAATCAAGTATGTTTTAATGTCACTATTTAGATGCCAATAATATTACATTTGACTTACCTGTATATAAATAAGAGCTTCAAGATGAAGCTTTCTAATGTAAGATTGTTTGAGCCACAATCATCTGACTTTCTGTGATGAGAGGTTCCTGTTTTTCTGTTATATCACCTTTGAGCATCTTCTCAATAATACCTTTTAAAATCTGAAAACATCCTTGGAATATGATATTCAAGTCTTATCGGAAAACAGCAACAATTTTTCTATGAAGTTGACAAAATTGAAAATTTCTTTTGATAAAATTAAAAAGCAGTGTGGAGTAAGAATGCTTAGATTTGTCAGATCTTTAATGATGAAGCTAACTAATGAATTTGCTGATTTTATATGTGATATACCATATTTTATAGCTTCAGGTGTATGTGTTCTAGAAGCCTGGAAAGCCCTTTCCCAGTCAGTAGGTTGCATATGTATCTCAAAAGGAGAAATATCATGCTTCTCTTATGATACATTGCATTCAGACTTTTTATTTTATATTTTATTATATTAAATTGCATTTCAATCTACAGTAGCAATAACCTAAAATCTGAATCACAAATAATAGTTTATACTATGTCATATTTCTTTTTATCATGAATGATTTCAAAGAGCTGAAGGAACACTATGGTACCTGGACTATTTATGAAAATGAACAACAAAACCAACAAAAAACCCCACAAAACCTGCTCCCCACCAAGAAACCGAACAAAAAACCCCTTAGCTCTGCCTTTTCTGCATTAAAGTAGAAAAGTTTTGTTTCTCATAGTGTTGACCATGCAAACAAATTCAGAAGACCAGATACACTTCCAAAAGTTTATTTTCTAAACCAGAGTTCCGCAGAGTCATTAAACAACCTCAAACTGTTTGTGTAACTTAGTCGTCTTCTGCTTATAAACCCAGGCATTTTGTTGTTGCCTCTCAAAGCCTTAAAGGCTGTCCAGGAGTGAAGCAGGAGTGTTAACACAGTTGAAATGTAACTGTGATACACATTTGCCATGTATCACAAGTGCTGAATGTAAGGTAGAAAGAAAAAAATATTGGGTTTGAGGTTCTATTGTGTTCTTAATAAAAATCAATCAAAGAAACAAACAAATTCCAAATCATGAGTTACTTTGCACTATTTTTTGTTGTAAAGGAGTAGTTAATCCATTTCTCCCTCCTCCTCCTTCCCCCCCCCCATTCTATCACATCTACAACACCTGCCATTTTATCCTACAATAACAGAATGAGCACCATGGTGATCTAAATAGACAGGCTTTAAACAGTAAAACTCAATGCTAGACACAAACTCATATTTAGAATGTTTAGAGACATTAACAAACTGCAAAATGCGAGCATTATCATTGTTTTGAAATTCAAGTATTTCTAGATATCTGGATTGAGTAGTTAACCAAAATACCCCCAAAAAAACCTTAAAGGCAATGCATTTTTTTTTCCTTACTAAAAGGAAGTATCAATACTAGTTAAAAACCAGAGCCACGCTGGATACCATTTTGTTTCCTAATATGCCTGCATTTTCTGTTGAATTTCTCTGTTAAAACACTGGCCATCTCCTGAGGTGTTACTGGAAGTTTTTGAGATGTGACAAGACTGCAATGCATGCTTTAGTCACTACATGGCTTATTGGCATATAGCATGTTTTGCACAGTTAATTAGAATCTCCATGATATAAAGAAATAAATATATATCTACATTCCAAATGTTATGACAAACTTACCCTCCTCTTTTAGTTAAGATATACATAGGACAAATATTAAAACATATAATTAACATTTGTGTGAAGCCAGAATGTCTTACTTTTTATAAAACAGTGTGTATGAGAGTTGTATGATTTTTGTCATTATTCTGTTACAATATAAAGGGAATAGAAAGACTGTTACAGAGGGAATTTGTTTTTCTTCATTTTGAAGTTAACATAACCAAATTTCTATGTTCAACATTTTTTTTCTCATAGTTTTAATATTTTTATTTTATTGTGCTCTTGCACAATACTTTTTTTCCCTCTGACATTCAGGTAAATGTAACCATTTTTCATCACCTTTTCTGTTATGATGAGCTCTAATTTTTTACATAAAACGTTATTAAACAGCTACTTGTTATTTATTCTTCAGAAATCTACATATACGATACTCAGTTCTTTCTAATTTTACTGATTTCAAAGAGATTACAGGAGATAGGATTTAGTTTTAATATCTATTATATTAAAAGATATTATTGTTGTCATAGTATTATTTGGAGATTCTAGTCAGATGCAGAACCCCATCAGGTAAGGTAATACACAATAACAACAGATGATATGTCCTGAAGAACAGTATTTATGATAATTAATTTCATATTACTCTCTCAGTGATATTTTGAGAAATTCAGTTCTAAGTGATAAATCTGAGAGCATTCAGTTCCATTTACCAAAAATCTGGTGTTTAATGCTAGAGGCAATTTAAGGTCATCAAAAAAGGCAGTACTTCTGGGTCTGTAATGATTTTTTAGTATTTGTTAGCTTTTTACCCAGAAATAGAATATTGATTTGCTCTTATGTCCCATAGCTATCTTTTAGGTAAAGGTATTTAGTTGTATGTGTTTACACTAGGTTTATGTGGCATTGTGTACACTAGGAAGTTTTGCATACACAAAGATTACCAGACAAGTTAACTGAGAGACTCTATGCAGTAGAAAAAGTTCAAGCAGCTTCATGGTAACTAACAGCAGCTGGGGTTATTCACCTCTTTCATTCAATATTAGGAATAATAAAAATACATAACAGCAGCAACAAAGGCACAGTGTTTTTATTTATCACTAGGACTATGAGTCCTACCACTATTAACTATTATATAGAAACTAAACTACAATACTATTAAACACATCTAAATTAGATTAAGTAACTGTAAAATAGTCATACATGTTTTTAAATAGGTACATGTAATTAACACGCAGCCTGGTATTTCACATGTAAAAAAATTGTAAAACGATCCAAGTTATGAGAAAACTTTTGAGACATTTTTGTCTCACCATGGATATTCCGGTTTGATGCCTTTACTGTTTTTAAATCAAATTTGACTAAAGATTTGGCTTGTATAAAATTTGCTATTTCTATACTTTTCAGTAGAGGGTGGTTTTACAACTTGTATGTCAGCATGGAGTCTTACAATTGTAAACAAAAGTAATTCAAATTCTGACTTTTCATTTAAATTCTCCAGCCATCTAAAAGCAATACATCCCACAACGATGTTTCTGTATTCAACAGTCCTAGTTAATTTAATGTCCTTTATAGAAATACATTACCTACAGTAAATTAAGATTTTCTTAAAGCATAACTTCAGAGCAGAAAGTCACTGGATCGGCATGCACCTGAGTAACACATGCAGACAGTATCTATGGGAATAACATATGATAATATTCCTCATCTGTAGCACACAATATTTTCCATATGAAAACATTTTTTGACATTTAGGCATTTCTTTTAGAGGCAGTTGAGACCCGTGATTCTCTTCATGTATGCAAAGGCAAACCCAGATAATAACTGCGAGAACCTTACTCCTGGGAGCCGCTCACATCTCTCTCCCCTACTCTTCCCTACCTATTTGCTTACTTGTTTTTACAGAAAAAAAGTGATGATCAGGAACAGAGAGTTAAAGCCACATGCCTTCTTTTGCCCAGCATGTACATTGTCCTTTCTGAGTGGAGACTTTTTTCCCATCTTTTTCCAAAGCCAGTCTCTTTTGGAGTCATGCTTTTTTGAAAAAGGATTTGATCCAAAGTAATCAGCTCTGTTATGTGAATGGACAAGTCTCTTAACACCAATAACAGAGTCAATAAATCTTTCAACCTAGAATGCTATTCATGTATGATGAGTACTGTTCTTTCTCTGTACCTTGATGTTAAAACAGATACTTTAAAAAATTGAGAACTTTTAACAGCTCTTATTTGTAAGAAATTGCTGATGAAAAGTCAAATTGATTAAGTTATTTAAAAGCTCAGTCAGATATGTTGTTTTATGAAACAATATCTATATTTGTTTGTAAGCCTAGAATTGCCTGATTGCTGTAGTATTGCCTTGCCCTGCTTTCTGCCTGCCTGCCTGATAGCCATGGTCATGTAAGTCCTTGCACATCTGGAAAGCAAATTTAGCCCAGTCTTAGTGAATTGCTGGGTCTTCTGTTATTACGACATGGATAATAAATCTGTATTTATTACCATACCTTTATTTAGAGATAAACTGTTTATCCCTAAAGCTTTTGGTCTATGTCTCTTACTATGGCCTAAAACTATAGCTCAGCAGGGCTGCCTCAAACCTTGAGCTAGAGAGGCTTTTTCCATTGGCTTATCTTTTTCATGTGTACTTTATGGGAATGTATATATCCATGTATGGACAGACACATTTCTATTGTCATATTTAAAAAATGAAAATAAATTATAACTCCCCTGGATAATTTTGAATATATAAATAACAAAGAAAGAAAGAGTAAAGAGCTGGACTACGGTCAAAGAGTCCAAAGAGAGATTGTCCCCTACCAATATTTTTAGATACAGAATAAATTTAGTGTAAGGTGAGTGGAAATAATTTTCTTACCTCCTAAATAATTAGTTAAAGGAGATTCTGGAGTACTGGCTTCTCCTCATATTTCTTTCAATAAGGGAATTCTGCAAAACATTTAATGTGGAAAAAATTCAAACAAGAACTGAAGTAATTTGATATTAATTCACCGACTAGCTAAGAATTAATATGAATAATAATACACCCACTCTGTTCATTCTCATACATAAAACATTTGCTTTACTTTTTATTTATTTATCTATCTGTTTATTTTTCCCTGAGATGAATTAGAAGGTACTTCCTTTGGTTTCCAGTTTTTTACTGGAATCTTCATCTTCATCAACATAATTGTCATCCAGATGAAGCCCTCCTCCCAGAAAGGAACTCCAACAAAAAAACCTATAACCTTTTGAATGTTTTGTGCATCCCTAGTCCAATATAAATTACTCTTTTTGCCATATGGATTATATCATGTTCCCTTTTTTTTTTTTTTGACAGAAAGTACTCCATACCATTCCTTTCTGCTGACTGACCAGAAAGGAAGAGACCTAATTAGGGAAATAATCTTCAAAGGCAGTCTGAAACACACCTTTGTATAAACTTCATTATTATCCCACATACATTTGTATATTCAGATTAAGTGCTTCATTCGTATCATTCCATATTCAAATAATACTATGTCGTGTACTAGCAAGGCCTGGTATAGGTGTTTCACCTCCTCAAACATGACCATCAGGCTGGAGTTTACTCTCTCTGTCTCTCCGTTTACGCTTTTGTATTGGTGGCTATTAAAATGTTTTTTACATGGATCAGTTTCAGCATGAGGAATGAGGAATTTCACTTCTGAATACTCAATAGCATAGTACAGTTTAGGGTTCTCCCAGGAGTTAAGAGATGATGTTTCCAATTTCTGCCTATAAATCCTACAGACACAGGATTTAAAGTTGTCTCCTCTACCTCTCCTGTGAATGCTTTAAGCACAAGACTATACAGTATTCTGAGTTGGAGCTCTGTAGAATAGCTTTGTCAGGAGAGATTAGACCTTTTGTATGACATAACATATCAAATCATAAAGAATGATGACAATAATGCGTACTTAGTCAGATGCTAAAGATTCAGTGTTCCAGTCCTCACACTACTTAACACGTACTTTTGTATGCCACAGACATACTGAATGCCACAGACATACTCTCTATGATTCCATAGGACAGGAATTATGTATTCATCATTGTAGACAGAGGATGCAGAGACATTTCTCCCTCTTTGTGAAAATACGTGTCCCTCACAGACTTCACAAATTCTGATCTGAATTCACAAATAAACTCATAACTAGAATATCATACTCTATCAGTAAGAAGTTTTCTTCCTTTTCTTTTCTTTTCTTTTCTTTTTTCTTTTCTTTTCTTTTCTTTTCTTTTCTTTTCTTTTCTTTTCTTTTCTTTTCTTTTCTTTTCTTTTCTTTTCTTTTCTTTTCTTTTCTTTTCTTTTCTTTTCTTTTCTTTTCTTTTCTTTTGTTTTCTTTTCTTTTCTTTTCTTTTCTTCTCTTTTCTTCTCTTTTCTTCTCTTTTCTTTTCTCTTTTCTTTTCTCTTTTCTTTTCTCTTTTTTCTTTTCTTTCCTTTTCCTTTTCCTTTTCCTTTTCTTTATTTCTCTTTCTCTTTTTTCCCATATCTTTTTCTCTTTTCCCTTCCCTTCTGTAAAATAATTTGTTTTCCTAATCACTCTAATGATTACCTTTTCTTTTGTTGTACTAATTTCTTGGATGTGCATTCTGTCTCCTAGTGCTTTTGACAAATAGTATATACTCAGCTAGGAGAAGACTACTGCTGCTTTTTAGAGGAGGAAGAAGTATCAGTGAACTGAAAGGAATTGGAAGAAGCAGCATTGCAGAGATAAACACTTTGTGAGTGTTCAGCAGTGTGTAGGTGAATATGTCACTTTCTGATTACCATTAGAATTTACTTTGGAGTACCCTATACTTATTCTAGAGGTCTGATTTTAAGATGTATGGGAAAACCTGCATTTAGCATTGTGACTTTAATTGAAAAAAAAAAAAAAGTCTTGAAAAGCCAGTCTTACTGCTGGAATTTGTCATGCCTATCTCTGGCATCCATTGGGTGGATAAGCACTTTTCCTGAACTAGACCATGATTTATTTAGTCATGATATAATTGTCTTAGGTTAAATAAAACTGATTGGCCCTATATGTGACATTATGTCTACCTCAATTATTTATCATCATCAGTGTAAGTCATGCAGCATCTTTTGAGATCACCTGGAAATCTCAGCACCCTCTTTGTGAGATAAGCATCTAACCCACTCCCCTTATTTTTGCCTTTGCACAAAGACTTACCCATTTATCTTAGCATTTCTGCAAAACACTTTGAAGCATACACCACAACCATGTCAGAAGATAATCACATATCACAAAGTTCAAAAATAAAGAATGTATTCAGCAGAGAAAATACAGCCTACAAAAGACATAATTCTGTATGTTTTTCCCAGGGTTACAGAAGAATTCTTCTCTCATTTGCTCTCCGTCTGTCAAAGAAAAGATAAGTAGGTAGGTAGGTAGATAGGCATACAGATGCAGACAAGAAGAGTTCTTTTAGCAAATCAGAAAAGGAGAAAAAAAAAAGAAAAGAGAAAGTATGATTTTTCTGTAAAGATCAGTAACAATAACTAAAAGACACAAACAAGCCTACACACTGAGCAGTTTCATAATAATGAATAAAGAATGAGTTACTCTAACTGTTCCTATTGCAAATACAGAAGGAAATAAATTTCCTCACAGATAATTGTTTTGTTTTTCTTTTTTTTTTTTTCTTCTTTTCTTCTGATAGCAACATTCTTTGGGGTTTCTTTTCCTGGATTTTTTTTTCTTCCAAATATTTCTTCTAGTTTATTGAAGCTGGGTACATATTATTCTGTAGTGAATGACTAAAGTAGGAAGAGGTTACTAAATCCTAAGAGAAATGTCTCCAGACAGCTTTCTTTGATATAAGACATGTTTAACAACTAACCTAAAGAAAGATAATGGAGTTATATGGAGATGTAAGAGGAAACATAGCAAATATAGGATTGCCAGTCATACATCCTAAACTGTTTCACCCATACTTATCTCAACAGGCATGTGATGGTAAAAAATCTTGCTGAGTATCACAGCATCACACAATAGATGAGGTTGGCAGGCACCTCTGGAGAACAATTAGTCCGAATCCATGCTCAAAGCAGGCTGGCCAGGACCATGTCCATTCACATTATCAATATCTTCAAGGATGAAGATTCCGCAACTTCTCTGGGCAACCTGTGCCAGTGCTCAGTCACCCTCAGAGTAAAAAAGTGATTCCTGAAGTTCGGAGGGAATCACAAAGTTAAGCTGCTGGCTAATGGTCAGCTTGTTGCCCACCAGGACCCCCAAGTCATTTTCTGCCAAGCTGCTTTCCAAATGGGTGGCCCCCAGCTTAAACTGGTGGCTGGGGTTGTTCCTCCTCAGGTGCAGGACTTTACACTTTTCCTGCGTTCTTGTCAGCCCATTTCTCCAGCCTGTCCAGGTCCCTCTGGATGGTAACACAACCTTCTGGTGCATCAGCCACTCCTCCTAACTTTGTATCATCTGCAAACCTGCTGAGGGTTCACTCTACCCCATCATCCACACCATTAATTAAAATGTTAACAGTGTTTAGCTTTTATGCTAAAGAAATTATCTTCTGCCACATAATCTTCTTATTGTTTAGTACAATTTTTGAGGATAAAATAGGGCTTCAGATCCTGTAACACAGAAGTAAACATTATTTAAAAAAATATCAAGCTCTCCCCCCCCCAAAAAAAAAACCCCAAACAAAACACCAAAGTATTTTTTTAACATAGTTTCAATATGCAAAATTTTTGTTTGGGCCCAGCTCATTTAAGTGTTCCATCTGTTCCATATATGACAAACTTCCTATAAGAAAACAAAGAACTAAACAAACAAATAAATACACAAACAACAATATCTGTATCAAAGTATTTATCTTTGAAACCTGAAAATTATCCCTTTGAGGTGAAACAAACAAACAAAACACATTAAATGAAGTGTTGCATGTATCTGTATGAAAGACAAACAACATGATATAATTTTGATCAACATGTTGCTTATGAAATGTGCCCTCAAGACCTCTGGAGACCAGCATTTCCTTTTATCCACATGAGCAGTTCAGTAAAAATGAAGCACGTTTCCCCAGGTTGTCTGCCTATAGGTCCCAACTCTGACATGCCATACCTGCAGATGTGGCTCATTTAACCCCTAAGAAAAGAACCTTAACAAAAAAATTGGTTATGTGGATCACTTTTATGATGTAGAAGTCAATAACATTTCCTAGAGACTAGCAGTCATCCTAATTACTTTTATCTGGTACAAACCTCAGCTGAATTTGAACTAGTGACCTGCAGATGAAAGGCTTACCATAATTTTACTGACCTCTTTCTCATCTTTTGCCTCAGCTGCTACTCATGTTCCTTTTACCCTGTAGGAAACTTTTTTTATGAATTTGGAAAGCTGGTGGGTTTCAGAGCCAAAGACTGTATTTTTGCAAGTCATGTGTAACAGGTAGTGCTCGTGCTCTTGCAGCAAGAAATGTTAACATAAAGATATCTTTCTATCACATTGGATGAAAAATAACATTCAGCACATCCAGAGTATTCATCTGCACCAGAAAGTCACTCCTGCAAGTCAATAGTACATGTCAGGTTGGCAGCTTTTTTCTAAAATGACCAGATATCCAACCTTTACTGTTTTTTTTCTGTTCTAAAATGAAAATGACGTTCTTCTTCCAAGTATTTCTCTTTAAAGAACATTCCAAATTTCTCACAGTTCCTGTGTTAGCTTGACAATACACAATCAACTTTTTCTGTCCTTTCACGCAAGCACTAACTCATTGTGTCCTTGGGAATATCATGGTTGTATACTTGCTGTGGTGTTACAGACTGAATATATGCTAAAAGGGAGAATGCCTGCAGCTAAGGATAGACAAGATTTCTGTATATGACTTAGAATCAGAATCTAAGCTATCATGGATTCCTCTGGAGCTTTAACAGCCAAAACCACAGAGCTTTCAGGTTTTGCTGACTTCTGAGTGCTATCTTATAATTTATAGCACCCAGACATAACTGAATCATTTGAGGTCCAACACTCTATTAATAATTCTGCATGCTAGACATCTGCCTACACAAACATCATGAGCTATAGCCTATGTATTCACACTTACTGAAAGACTTGACTGCAACCAGATGGTACTTTAAAAGTTTGGGTTATCTCTAAAATAGGTGAGGATGGTGGTGGAGGGCTGTCTGCCTGTTGCTGATCATAGAGATACCGCGTTAAGGCTTTCAAACACCTGCTGTTTGTGTCACAGTTTTGAAAATAGCTGTCAAAATGAGCAAGATCCTTATTTTACTGTTTCATTATGAGTAGCCCTTTGCAAAATGCAATTTGGTATGATTATAATTTTCCAGCATCCGAAATGAAGTTTCATAACAAGTTTCAATTGCTGCAGCAATTAGCAGGATGGGGAGTAATTTTATCTTTCTCTATTTTTTTAGTTAACAAACTAAAGATTTTGATTTGTCAGCATTTTAAGGTACATTTTCCCCTGAATTTATCTTCCCATTTGTCTGTGATCAGCCTGCTAACTCATAAGGAATTCAGAAGGGTTTTACTCACTTGTTTTCCCCTGCTTAACCTGTGTGCAGTTATAAATTCAACTCCTCCTTTCATCTGGGATCTTTTCCTGCAGTATAATGCTAACCTGTCATTCAATCAAAAGTCTTAATCACTACTCAATCATTCATTATGTGATTACAGGGCTCCACAAATTCTTCTAAGGCTTATATTTTCCCATGCTACAGGCAGCTATTGAGAAGAGAATAAAATTGTATAATCACTCTCTCAGAGTAACTGTTTTGCCCACACTTCAGCCAGACCATTTTGGGAATAAGAAGTGTTGATTAAGTTTCTCAATTATGCTTTGGTTTTAGTTTTGGAAAATTTTGCATTATGGTTTCATAAGATCTCATATCTGAGCAACAGTTTAGCTTATTCCAAAAACTACACCACACTGCATGCCAACACGTGGTACCAACAACCATACTATTTTTCATTTCAGTGTCACATACCCAGATTTCATGTCTCTTCAGCTCTATGTATAACATTATTTTAGGAGAACAGACAATCCATTTCCTAACTTGAAGCTAAGTCCTCAGTACAGTGGTAGTCTGACCAGTTTACACTTAAGTTTTTTAGGGTGTCTTTGAACACATGAAAGTAGAGACATTGCAAGTTAAAACTGAAAATGAACTGAATGACTGCAGTGCCAGCAGTGTCCAGGTTTCTTGTTCTGCAAGAAGTTCTGAAATATCACAGTAATCTGTACTTTAAAAGGCACTTCTCATATTTTGATGAGAATTCACTGGATGTTCCAATTTCTGTATTTACAAAGTTAGATATTTTAAAATTAAAAATTGGAAACAAATAATCATTTTACAAGGCAAAATGAAAGTATCATCTTTCCAAAAGGGCATGAGCAATTCAAGGCAGCTTTGTCAGTGCATTGGGTTTTGTGTGGCAAGGTTTTGGTAACGAGAGGGGCTACAGGGGTGGCTTCTGTGAGAAGTTGCTAGAAGCTTCCCCTGTGTCTGACAGAGCCAATGCCAGCCGGCTCAAAGATGGACCCGCCCCTGGCCAAGGCCAAGCCAATCAGCGCCTCTGTGATAACATATTTAAGAAGGAAAACAAAAGAGTTGAAAAAAAAAGAGCTTTTGCAGCCGGAGAGGGGAGTGAGAAGATGTAAGAAACTCTGCAGACACCAAGGTCAGTGCAGATGGAGGGGGAGGAGGTGCTCCAGGTGCCGGAGCAGAGATCCCCCCTGCAGCCTGTGGTGAAGACCATGGTGAAGCAGGCTGTCCCCTGCAGCCCATGGAGGATGAGGGGGTGTAGAGATTCCACCTGCAGCCCGTGGAGGACCCCACACCGGAGCAGGTGGAGGCACCTGAAGGAGGCTGTGGCCCGTGGGAAGCCCATGTTGGAGCAAGTTCCTGGCCAGACCGGTGGACCCGTGAAGAGGGGAGCCCATGCCAGGGCAGGTTTGCTGGCAGGACTTGTGACCCTGTGGGGGACCCCATGCTGGAGCAGTTTGCTCCTGAAGGTCTGCACCCTGTGGGAGAGACTCACGCTGGAGCAGTTCGTGAAGGACTGTAGCCCGTGGGAGAGACTCCATGTTGGAGCAGGGGAACGTTGACAGGAGTCCTCCCCCTGAGGACAAAGAAGCGGCAGAGACAATGTGTGCTGAACTGACCGCAACCCCCATTCCCCGCCCCCTTGTGCTGCTGAGGGGGGAGGAGGTTGAAGCCGGGAGTGAAGTTGAGCCTGAGAAGATGGGAGGGGTGGGGGGAGGTGTTTTAAGACTTGATTGTATTTTCTCATTGCTCTACTCTGTTTTGCTTGGTAATAAATTAGATGAATCTCCTCTCTACGTTCAGTCTGTTTTGCTCGTGACGGTAATTAGTGAGTGATCTCTCCCTGTCCTTATCTCGACCCAAGCCTTTTGTTATACTTCTCCTCCCCATCCTGCTGGGGGAGGGGTGAGTGAGCGGCCGCGTGGCACCCAGCTACCGGCTGGGCCTAAACCACGACAGTCCTAATGTCATGTTGCATGTTTTTCCAAACCCCACTCTGAACCATATATTTCTGCAAAACAGCTTTATTTTCCCAGAGGTGACAGAGGGGAAGTGAATTTCCGAAGTAGCTTGATTTAAGACAACAAATTAACTGAATCTGTACTGCATGCAAAAATAGAATTGGGAAGAACCAGTTCAGCTCTTGTGCCTGGTCCTCCATGACTCCAGTCAGCTTCATGAAGGCCTTTCAGTCTAGCAGATTTAAGAAAATATCTACTGCAAGTAGTACTTATGTATGTATGTACACATACACAAACCATCTCATCCAGTATTTTGATGAAGTGCAAAAGACCAAAACACAGAGGATGAGAGAATGGGGGGAAAAAGAATATTTTTTCATTCCTTCACATGCAAAAAAAAGTTGGGTGCTGATGATTACCTTGACGTGTGAGATGTATATATACACATACACGTATCACTAATGATAGCCATAAAAAGATGCTTTTAGGCTAAAAAAATCTGATTTGGTTGTGCCCTGGCTTACACATTTCATTCAGTTGGATAGTTCCATATAGAGCGATAGTTAGAGAAAATGAAAAAGAAAAAAACATTCCATGTGGGGAATCTGATGTGGAGCTGGTTTATGTTAGTAGCATGAAGGTCAGTACCATAGAAAAGAAAATCACTGTATTACTTAGCTGCACAGAACATAGTTAAAATTTTATTAATTTATTCATTTAATACTTATTTAAATTGAATCTCTGCAGATTTTTTGACCGTTCTTGAAGAGTAGAAATTACAATCCTAGCAATTTTTGTAAGACTCAGGACTATTACTTTATAAAAAAAGTTTTTTTAAAAAAATTATATGAACTGAGAGATCCAAATGGTTTATGTTTTTGAAGTGCAGTTTTCATACACACAGTTTAAATCGTAGTAACAGTTGCCATGTTTTTCTCAGAATGAAGTTAAATGCATTATTTTCCTGGGTTTCATTATATTCACAATGAAATCTCTATGTGTTTGAATTTTTCTTAGCTAAAAAAGTAAATATTTCACACCATTAATCCTAATCTGTCAGGATTGGGTTAAACTGGAAAGCTGGGGGACAGAGGAGGGGAAGGTGTAAACTGGGATTTATCCAAGAGGGTATAGGCTGGAACATCCTTACAGGCTGGCTATAGGCCTGAAGAATCTTTCTGTCTACAAAGGTATATTTAAAAGATATTTCCATCAATTTTTAAAAAAAAAAATCTTAATGTATAATCCTTTAGTGATAATAAAAGCACTTTAACTGTACATCTGATCTAGCCTTCAGCTGAGCACCATGTGTAGAACATTAACATTTTGATTAGTTACTTAGCTGCTATAGTGCTTGTTTTAAACAGATATTCTACTTGACAAAGACCAATTGATCTTTGCAAACAATATGTTCCTATCTTCATTTTTCATTCTAGGCATCACTGTCTATAAATACTTTTATGAGTAGATCAGTTTATGTTTTCATCTTTTAGTTTCTGACATTATTCTTCCAATTCTTTCAATGTTCATGAGAAAGAAGAAATAAAGAAGAGTGGACAGATACCAGCAGAGTAATGAAAATAACAGCAAACATAATATCCTTCAGAATAAAGAAAGACCATACCCCTCATAAGCCATCCAAGGTTCTGTGTTTAACTCTAGATGATGCTTTGAATTAAGCAAGAATTTCTCCATCCCAGCTTGACAAAAAAAATCAGCATTACAATGTGAAACTACATTTAAGACACGTTCACCACAGTGGAACAGGAAAAGGTACTTAAGAACAGTGGAGTGCAAAATAAAAGACAGAGAAGTGTGGTGGACCAGGCAATATGACAAGACAAGGATGGGCTGTGTAGGCAAAAAGCTTAAACAAAAGTTTTGAAAAGCTTCTAAACAAAATGTAGAGTTTGCTTTCCTACTGAAACTTTCCTCAGTCACCCCCCTCCCCCGAAACAAACAAACAAACCAACCCAAACAAACCCAAAGAACATGCTGAGGGGCTTTTTGAGGGTTTTCATTTCCAAATTATATTCTACTGAATTTCAACCTATATTCTACTCCAGTGGTAGGATTTTTTTATCATATATAGTATATATTTTTTGGGAAAAAAAACCCCTCCAAAACCTTAGAAGCTAGAGAAATGGTGGATTTGAAAATGTCAAAGATGTTTCACATCTGAGCTCTGTCATTGGAAGTCGAACCTGATACAATGGTTAGTGAAACGTACTGCTATGCTGGGACTAGAAGTTATTTTTTAATTCAGAGGAGTGATGGTTTCTCCATAGAAAGGGGCTAATAATCCTTAACCTTTAGCTCCCTTCCTGTGTCTCTGTTTTTCCATCACTGGGAAGATAGATGACAATGATAATTCCATTGCTTTCTCATGTGCTATGTTTTGCCCAGATGCTTGATTAGTTTTGCTTTTGACCTAATGCCCACTAAAAATGAAGATAAAATTGAGTTCAAACTTGTGCTTCAGAGGTCAAAGACCACAACTTTCCCTACTAACTACTCAGTCCATTGCTTTTCTATCACAGGAATAACACTACCTGTACAACTTGGTTACAGAATTTTCAGGCAATATTTATAGAACAATTGTACAAAAAAGTTATGGGCTCTCAGCCTGCAGAATGACACTGTATTTTTGGGGAGCATCACTAAGGACTATCATAGACTGACATTTCTAGTTGCAATATCAGAAATTTGTATTTGTGTTCAAAAAATTTGCATCTTTACAGAGCACTAGAATTCACTTTTGATTCCTAGGAAATTTGTCTTTTTTATGTAAGGATAACACCCTGACTAATAATGGGATTTTGCATTCCAAAATGCTGTTTTGACTTTCCTAAGGGACTTGAATTAACTGATAGGTTAAGTAAGGATCATTATAAACCATGGCATAAATTAAATCTTTGTAGTGTAAATTAAAATCTCCCTGTGCAAGGAAGATTGGCTCCACAATTATGTGCTTCCTAGAACTACTAAGATGGTTAAGGATGGGTAACTGTTCATCAAAAGGTTTTTTTGGTTTTTTTTTTGGGGGGGGTTATGTATACGGTTTTCAAACAGTGTTCATAAAGGCAAATTCAAACACATCCTGCAGCAGGAATTATTCTTGTTCTGCTTAAGTAGATTCCAATTTACTAAAGTAGATCTAATCTCAATGGATTTTGATAAAAAAACAAAAACAACCTTTTTCATTGTAATACCAGAAAGACTAATTCATTAAAACCTTTCAGTAGATTAAATTAGATTAATATTTCACATTATTTAAAAAGGTGACATTCTTGTACCTTGGTCTATAAAATAATCTAATCCAATTTTCTGACTTTCTGACAAAAATTGCTACTGAATCCAGTAGCATGCATTTAGCTACTTTCCACTTTTCAACAAAAAACAATCACACTGATGGAATATTCACTTCAGTAGCTCTCTGAGCACAGTTTCAAATTATTTTTCTTGGCTAGTCATGAAGCAAAATCCATTCAAGATTAGTAAATGCCAAAACCTAGAACTGACAGGCATATAATGACAATGCATCTTAACAGGAAGTAAACCCCAGTCTTTCTCAAGGACAATATTTTCATGCAAAGTTGGCAATATCATAAATGCTTTTGCTGTATTTTAAAGCATTTAAGTGACCAAAGCAAACATAATCCCAAACCAAGCAACTTTTCTGAAGGAGATACTGTTAAGAAAGAAATCAGGAGAAAGGGGTGACGTGATACACAATGTGATTGGCATCTTTCTGTAGCTCAGTGGTTGCAGAATGGGAAGCTACATCAAACTACAAGTGGGATTTCCTTCCTATAGGCCTACTAAGGAAATGAAAGAAAAATATGTTATGACAAGGGGACATTCTTTGATGACTATAAACTGTTAGAGAGGGATAAGATCCACCTGTCTAGAAGAGGCCAGGGAATCTTCGGCAGCAGGCTGGCCAACTTGGTCAAGGGGGCTTTAAACTTAATGTTTCAGGGGGTGGGGTCCAAAGTGGCAATGCTCATGCCATCGCATCCAACAGGGGAATAAGCCAGGCCAACCAGAGTAGCAACACATATTCCTTAGCTGCCTCCCAAGATGAGAACCAGAAAGCCAGCCACCACGCAGGTGTGTATGGCTATGGTGGATCCTCTTGCACTCCACCAGGGAAACCTCCATGCTCAATGACCTCTCTGAAATGTGTGTACACCAATGCATGCAGCATGGGGAAGAAACAGGAAGAACTAGAGGTCTGTGTGCAGTCACAGGGCCATGATCTCATACAGAGACATGGTGGGATAGCTCACATGACTGGAATGCTGTCATGGATGGCTATGTACTTTTTAGGAGAGACAGGCTGGCAAGGTGAGGTGGTGTACGTGCTCCTTATGTGAACAAGCAGCTGGAATGTATTGAGCCTCATAGGGATGGATGAAGAATGAGTTGAGAGTTTATGGGTAAAGGATTAAGGGGCAGGTGACTATGGGTGACACTGTTGTGGGTGTTTACTACAGGCCACCTGATCAGGAAGAGGAAGTTGATGAGGCCTTCTACAGACAACTAGAAGTAGCCTTGCGATCACAGGCTCTGGTCCTTATGGGGGACATGAACCACCCTGATATTTGCTGGAAAGGCAACACAGCCAGGCATGCACAGACCAGGAGGTTCCTGCAGAGCACTAATGATAACTTTTTGACACAGGTGGTGGAAGAGCCGATCAGAAGAGAGGTTCTGCTGGACCTTGTACTAACAAAGAAAGAAGGATTGCTTGAGGATGTGAAGGCTGAGGGCAGCCTTGGCTGCCATGACCATGAGATGGTGGAATTCAGGATCCTACGTGGAAGAAGCAGGGCAATAAGTAGGATTAGAACCCTGGACTTCAGAAGAGCTAACTTTGGCCTCTTCAAAGACCTTCTTGGAGAATCCCATGGTTTAGGGCTGTAGAAGGAAAGGGGACTCAAGAGAGCTGGTCACTATTCAAGCACCACTTCCTCCTAGCTCAAGATTAGTGCATTCTGAAGAGCAGGAAATCAAGCAAAGGAGGAAAGAGACCTGCATGGATTAGCAAGGAGCTCCTGGAAAAACTCAAAAGGAAGAAGGAAGTTTACAGCATGTGGAAGATGGGACTGGCCACTTCAGAGGAATGTAGTCAGGGTATGAAGGGATGTAACAAGGAGGGCTAAAGCCCAGTTGGAATTAAATCTGGCAAGAGATGTCAAGGGCAACAAGAAGGGTGTTTTCAAGTACATCAACACCAAAAGGAAGAGTAGGGAAAATGTGGACCTGTTGCTGAATGAGGTGGGTGCCTTGGTGATGGAAGATACAGAGAAGGCAGAGTTGCTGAATGCCTTCTTTGCTTCCGTCTTTACTACTAATGCCAGCCCTCCGGAATCCCAGACCCTGGCGGTAGGAGAAAGAGTCTGGAGAAAGGAAGACCTTCCCTTGGTTGAGAAGCATCAGGTTAGAGAACATCTAGGCAAACTCGACATCCACAAATCCATTGGCCCTGATGGGATGCACACACAAGTGCTCAGGGAGCTGGCAGATGTTGTTGCTGGGCTGTTCTCAGTCATCTTTGGGAGGTCATGGAAAACAGGAGAGGTGCCTGAGGAGTGGAGGAAAGCCAGTGTCACTCTGGTTTTCAAAACGGGCAAGAAGGAGGACCCAGAAAACTACAGGTCAGTCAGCCTCACCTCCATCCCTGGAAAGGCAATGGAACAGCTTATTCTGAGGGTCATCAGTAAGCATGTGGAGGAGAAGAGGGTTATTGGGAGTGGTCAGCATGGATTCACCAAGGGCAAGGCATGCCTGACCAGTCTGATAGCCTTCTATGACGGCATGACTGGCTGGGTGGATGAAGGGAGAGCAGTGGATATTGTCTACCTTGACTTCAGCAAGCCTTTTGGCAGTGTCTCTCACAACATCCTTACAAGCGAGCTTAGGAAGCGTGGGTTGGATGAGTGGCCAGTGAGGTGGGTAGAGAAGTGGCTGAATGGCAGAGCCCAGAGGGTTGTGATAAGTGGTGCAGAGTCTAGTTGGAGGCCTGTAGCTAGCCCCGGGGATCAGTACTGGGTCTGGTCTTATTCAACATATTCTTCAATGACCTGGATGAGGGGACGGAGCATACCTACCTTCAGCAAGTTTCCTAATGATACAAAACTGGGAGGAGTGGCTGACACACCAGAAGGCTGTGCTGCCGTTCAGCAAGACCTGGACAGGCTGGAGAGTTGGGTGCAGAGGAACCTAATGAAATTCCACAAGGGCAAGTGTAGGGTCCTGCACCTAGGCCGGAATAACCCCAAGCACCAGTACAGGTTAGGGTTTGACCTGCTGGGTAGCAGCTCTGCGGAGAAGGACCTGGGAGTCCTGGTGGACAACAAGCTCTCCATGAGCCAGCAATGTACCCTCACGGCCAAAAAGGCCAATGGTATCCTGGGGTGCATTAAGAAGAGCGTGGCCAGCAGGTTGAGGAGGTTATCCTCCCCCTCTACTCTGCCCTGGTGAGGCCACATCTGGAGTACCGTGTCCAGTTCTGGGCTCCCCAGTTGAAGAAAGGCAGGGAACTACTAGAGAGAGTCCAGCGGAGGCCTACAAAGATGATTAGGGGACTGGAGCATCTCTCGTATGAGGAAAGGCTGAGAGAGCTGGGTCTGTTTAGTCTGGAGAAGACTGAAATGAGATCTTATCAACGCTTATGAATATCTAAAGGGCGGATGTCTAGAGGAAGGGGCTAGACTCTTCTCAGTGGTGCCCAGTGACAGGAAAAGGGGTAACGGGCACAGGATGTTCCACCTGAACATGAGAAAAAACTTGTTTACTCTGAGGGTGACCAAGCACTGGAACAGGCTGCCCAGAGAAGTTGTGGAGTCTCCATCTCGGGAGATATTCAAAACCCACCTGGACACAGTCCTGTGCAACATGCTGTAGGTGATCGTGCTCTAGCAAGGGGGTTGGACTAGATGATCTCCAGAGGTCCCTTCCAATCCCTACCACTCTGTGAATCTGTGAATCTGTGAACCTGTGAGTGTGTGATAGATATATTTATCCCTCCCTGCTACTCAAGGTGCACATCATGGTGTGTGGGGCAAAAGGGAAAAGGGAAAATATTTCTGTCTGACCTGTGGATTCTGGATTCTTCTGCATACCCTTTCCCTACATCACAGGAGAATCTTACTGTCATAGAAGCCCTGTTTTCCCTTATTATGTCTGTGATATTTGCTGTGCTGTCTTCTGGGACAAGATGGCTCTAACCAATAACCAAGGTGGAAATCAGAAAGGATTATTCTCTTCCTGTAAGACTCATCGGGCAGGGACCCAAAAGTCATTTTCTCTTCCACAGAGCATTGTGGAGGCACAGCTAAGCTAAAAGGAATAAGAATAATTTAGGAGGTAATGAAGAAATTGTGGCTGTTATCCAGTGAAGAATAAAAGATTCAGCTTGCGTAGTCAGAAATTTTGGAGAATTTTTGGAATAGGATGAAGATAAAGGCTAGTATCTTTCAACTTAAAATCCTTCCTTGTAAGTTTTGCTGGTCCTTTAGTGGAAAAGTTTAAACGACGGCAGTCCTGGAAGCAGGCTGCAGAGTACATCTACAAGAAATGACACCTCAGCTCATTGGTGCTGTTGCCTAATGAACCTGTCACTTCCCTCCACCAGAGAGTTTCCCTCCTCCATAGAGTTTCATCAGTAGCCTGGCTGTGGTACAGTCCAGCTGGATAACCTTGGCTCAGACCTCTAAAGATGTTATTTAGTTCTAGGGAAGAGCTGTGAGAAAGTTCATAGATCTGTGCAAGATAAGAAAAGCAGAACTGCAGACAGAGGTAAGATTGCTGAAACACACTAGTTAGTACCTCAGGGATTCAAGAGGAAATGCATTCACATGGTAAATTAGAAGATCCCAGAGCAAAAATCCAATGGCAACCAGCAACATCAAACGTGTATTCAGGAGCAGAGGATGCTGTTCCTTACCCTTCCAACTGAAAGCTGCCTGGCCAGCAGGTCAGTGGGGATGGTGGGCATGCTAACACATAGCCCAGAAGCTTGTTTCTGCTTACTGTCTTTTGTGCATGACATTTTAATTATTTTATACTTTTAAGATTGTAAAGTCTATCTGCTCATGGCAAAAACTGCTCTAACAAAGTAACCTGGAGAGGTATGGGTATGTGGATGCCATCTCTACCATTTCCTAAATTATAAGAACTGCAGTCAGGTCCACATATGTCCCTCTGCCTGTGCTTCATTCATCCACGTTTCTGACTACTTCTGGAATCAAGTTCTAAACTCAGCTCCAGGTCCTAAAATACCTCTAAAATATTTCATATTAGATGACAATAGCTTTAAGAATACAGTTAATGTTTTCACTGTCTAGTAAAAATGCCATCAATGTGTAAAAGGGACAGATACTATGTCCTTCACATTTCCAGAGTCTTACATTCCAGTTTCTAAACACCTTCAGTAAAACAAGCAAATTAAATGTGGCAATAATTCACAATATCCACAGCTACAAGCTGAGGAAAAAATTAAGTCCTTTTTATGAATTTTCTTTGCTTTCTAACCTGATAATAAGGTTAGTAAAATTAGTAAAACCACATTTAGATTTTCTGCTTAACTAGAATGATTAACTTTTGTTTGTAAATATTTTTATGTGGTCACATTATCAAGAAAAAAATAGATTATATTCTATTAAAAAAAACCTTTAAGTCTCTCCTATTACATACTAGATACAATCAGCTATGAAGCTCCAGTACTTATTTTTCCAAATAGTGGCAGAAGGCTAAGATTAGAGTGAAACAATTTATTTAAATTAACTTGGACGTTAACAGTTACTAAATCTGATTATAGCAATTTTACCATTCCAATAGTAGGGAAATGTAGCTTAAAATAGAACACAGTGCCCAGTTATATTTTTATCCATAAACTTATTTTTCAACAAAAGGAAATACATTTTTAAGCAAAAAAAAAAATTATAGAATCATAGAATCATAGAACATTCTGGGCCAGAAGGGACCTCAAAGATCATCTAGTTCCAACCCCCCTGCTGCGGGCAGGGACACCCTCCACTAGATCACAGTGCCCAAAGCCCCATCTAACCTGGCCTTGAACACTTCCAGGGATGGGGCATCCACAGCCTCTCTGGGCAACCTGTTCCAGTGCCTCACCACCCTCACAGTAATGAATTTCTTTCTAACATCTCATCTAAATTGAACCTCCTTCAGCTTGAACCCATTACCCCTTGTCCTATCGCTACAGTCCCTCATAAACAGTCCCTCTCCATCTTTCCTCTAGGCTCCCTTCAGATACTGGAAGGCCACAATTGGATCTCCCTGGAGCCTTCATTTCTCCAGGCTGAACAATCCCAACTCTCTCAGCCTGTCCTCATAGCAGAGGTGCTCCAGCCCTCTGATCAGCTTCATGGTCCTCCTCTGGACTCTCTCCAACAGCTCCATGTCTCTCCTGTACTGGGGCCCCCAGAGCTGGACGCAGTACTGCAGGTGGGGTCTCACAAGAGCAGAGTAGAGGGGCAGGATCACGTCCCTCGACCTGCTGGTCACACTTCTTTTGATGCAGCCCAGGACACGGTTGGCTTTCTGGGCTGCAAGCGCACACTGCTGGCTCATGTTGAGCTTCTCATCAATCAATACCCCCAAGTCCTTCTCCTCGGGGCTGCTTTCAATCCATTCCCCGCCCAGCCTATAGTTGTGCTTGGGACTGCTAAATGAAACTATGAAATAATTCTGTTTTCTGAAGAATACATTTCATTATATATTTCATTTAAAGGGAGGAAACAATAACTCTGGCAATGACATTAAATGCCTACCTAGTTTTGGTGTATGTTTAGAAGTCATAGAACTCATGTCTCCTTTTATAGTCAAAGAACAAAAAAAAAGATTCCTTCAGAGCAGGAGCCTAAATTCAGAGTTTCTGTTTTTTTCACTGAAGCAGCTTATGCCTCTTCATTGAATGCAGGGGTAGCCTAGGGAATATAAGCTAATATGAGGTTATTGGATATGTAATTTAAGAACTTTAAGTTATATGGTGTAAATATCACTCACTGCTTCATTTATTGTGTTTAGACAAACTATAATTGTCATCAAATTACTAGGCAAGGAACTCCATGCAATCAAGCAGCCAATCCAGGAATAAATAAAGGTATCTTGGCAGAACTGAGGACTAATTTGGTAATATTAACAAAGGAATCTAAAATATAGTACTAGTGGTATTTTTACAGTGCTGTGTTGCAAAAAAGAGGTATTTGAAGTAATCAGAGACCAACAAATAATAAATATAATTTTTTACATATTACAGATGATTCTTACAATTTTTGACAAATGTTTGATTATTATAGGTATGTTTTGGAGCAACCAAAAGCTTCTTCCAGTGACTTTCTTAAGAATATCTTTCACATCTTTAACATCTATTTATAATTTGGAAACGTTCATTGAGTCCTCCATAGAAATATTTCTGAGGGGCTTCTATAGTCAGGAAAGTTTATCACCTTTGCTGAAGGGTATTCAAGTAGGAGGATATTCAATCTGGCAATTCTGGTGGTGATTAAAAAGAACAAGCAATGATTTTTTTTTTTCCTTAACATTTCTGTATTCATCTTAAATTGTACTCTCTGGGCTATATACCATAGAATACATGAAAAAAATTAAATTAATCAAACAAAAAATAAAGAACAGGTAAAAAAATACAAGCTGCTGTTGTAATCCTGAAATTCACAGGGATTATCAAAAGTACCTAAAATCCCCAAGCTACCTTAGACCACTCCTTCACACAACTTCAGAAAAAGTAGCTACAAGCAAGGAACAGAAAAGATCACACTGAAGAATTTTACAGAAAAAGCCTGCCCTGGAACTCATTGTGTAAATTAAAGAGATCAGCTGAAACTCCTCTGTTGCTAGTATACTACTGCAGTAATATCACATATAGTAGTCTCTTGTAGCCAGATTAAACCACAGAGAATCATGGATCTCAAGAGCTTAATTCCATGTGACCTTGACAGTGAAAACAGCCGGGATGTGGACTCCTTTGTAACACCTTGATGTCAGAAGCAGGTACCACTCAGTGGTTGCTTCAACTCTCAGGGCTTCAGGGCTTCAGCTCTTCTTTCTCAATAACACTTGCATGAGAAGCCTGCTGCAGCAAGGTCAGCATTTTCAAAGGTGACTTTGCCAGTGGTACCAGAAATAAGCTTTTTTCTCTAGAGTTGCATTCACAATGTCCTAGCTGTTGCTTTGGTTGTTGGTAACCCATATCAATGAATGATAGACACTTCAATGATTCAGCAGATGAAAATCCTAGCTGATACTGGACACTTTATCCAAATGCTACCAATAGTACTACCTTTAATTTTTGAACATCCTAATTGGCTGATTGTAAGCAGGAGACTGACTTTTAACAAAAGTTTTACTTATTCCACCCACTCTGAGATAAAATGAACCATGCTAGGTGTGAGTGAAGTACAACATTAAATAAAAGAAGAAAGAAGCAATATTATTTAGTGATAGATCACTTGACAGTGTGGACTTAAATGACCGAATTGACTGAAACTAAGATTTGGGAAAACAGCTACTGCAAACCACTTATTTGCCAAACATGAAGTAGAAAAAATAACCTCTACCCCAGTCATTGCTACTGACTCACATGTTTAGAATGGCTTGCTTGGTTTATACATCACAATTTCTCCTAAGGTCCTTTTTGTCAGGTAGTAACACTATGTGTGAATGACTAAATTGGACTTTGTAAGGACAAAGCATTTAAGAAGAAAATGATGTTACAAATAGTCTGGAAATCATGGGTCATCTTAGTTTCCTTTTTTAGAAATATTATATGTGAATATTATGCAACTTTAATGTGCAAAGTCTCCAAAAGACCTTGTTAGGAATGTATTAGATAGATTATTAGCCCTGGATGAGACTAAATGGATTTCAAAACAAGGATCCATTAATTTTCCAAAGGATACAATCATGTTATTTCACTTTTGTTCATCTGTACTTTGTGTTGCATCATTACAATGTGCCATGATATCTGAAAATGAATGACCTGCTATGACACTGAAATCAAGCTGAAATAAATTGATGGGCAATCTGAAGAATTATTTCATCATCAGAGTGCTTGGTCTTTCATTGTTTGTACTAAAATAAAATTTATAGAGGTTATTGGTCATTGCTGTGATATTTCCCCAGATAAAAGAGAGAAATATTTGAAAGAGGAAGGAAGGGAGACAAGAAATTATCCCTTCATGAATGTTGCAGATGCTCAGCATGGACATCATTATATGCAGAGATGGTACACAGATGTAATACAGATGAAAGTATGTAAACACTCTGGATAAAGGAATTGGAAGATCTCTGAAATTGTCTATCTATCTGATATGTTTTACTGGGACATGGGAATTATTGTAGAATAATTCTAACTAATAACATGCTATGATGCAAGACTTTTGCCTTTTCTTTCCTTCCTACATTAAAAATTCAAAATAAAGAGTTCTTTTTATTACAACCTGAATTGTAACATTAAGGAAAAGATAGAAAATCAAGGAAACACGGTCAGGTGATCCCCTATAAATGGGTAGTTATTAAGTAAAACCAGAATTCTAACCATAGGATTGGTTTATTAACAAGAAACATCAAGTAAGTCTGAAAAGAACACTTTTCTTCTGTTAGGGAATCTGATTTAACAAAAGATCAGTGATTGGATTATTCATAAAAAAATAGCACAGTGTACTACCGTGTCTGAGATTAAAGAAATTAATTAATTTCTCATGTAAATATGAATGACAATAAACTAAATACAATGGATAAAAGACCGGAAAGATTGACATCTTAAAACTTGCTTACTTGGTTTGCTCATTTAGTAGCAGTATACAGTTTTTTCTGTTATGCGTTAGAATGCAAAATGTAAGATTCTTATTTAAGGCAGGAATTATGCAAAATGCAAGTATGTGATGTAGTCTACAATTATCTGTTTGTTCCTCCTGGATGTTGAAATGTGTGTATGCAGCTGCTTGTTCACACACACCCATCCACCCCCCCACACGCATACGACCAGTGTGATGGGGAGGAGACTCAGAAGAAAAAGGTAAAACTCATGGGTTGGGATAAGGACAGTTTACTGGGACAGCAAAGGGAGAGGGAAATAACAACAACAGTACTTAGAATATACAAAGCAGGTGATACGCAGTGCAATTTGCTTAACCAATGACCAGACATCCAGCCTGTCCCCAAGCTGCCACTCCTTGCCAGCCAGCCCCTTTATATGCTGAGCGTGATGTCATATGTTATGGAATACCCCTTTGGCTAATTTGGGTCACCTGTCCTGGCTGTGCCTTCTCCTAGCTTCTTGTGAAAATTAACTATATCCTAGCTGAGAACCAGGACATGTATGTACTTTGCTTTTGGAATACCAGAGTTTATCCCATTAGGAAAGCTTATCAATTTACCAAATTGTCAGGGAAAGGAAATAAATTGACCTTTGCTCCTTTCCTTTTTTTTTTTTCAATAGTAATTCAAAGTTTCTATGTATCAACTTTGAACTGAGACCAGTTTAATACTGTATTTTGTGACTCCTCTGTATCTCAGCTGGTAAGATTGCTGCCTATGCAGCCCAATGGTCCTGAGTCTTGTTTAAGCTGTGGGAACACTGTACACAAGCTCCCTGTGGGGACCCAGTGAAGTATTCTGGTGGGTGAACAAAATAGTTGATCATGTGGAAATACAATGGATTTGTTATGAGTTTAGGCTCTGACATCCTGCATAAAGATTGAGAAACTAAGAGAAACAAATTACCATATTTTGTCTCTGTATGACCAGCTGAAATTAGAATTTCTTCCCTCAGGAATAGGTCCAACCCGAAAAACACAAACTTACTAGTTTTGCCTGTTGAAAAATAACAAAGGCCAGATAATACTGCAGCCAACTGATCTAGCTAGCGTTTTGTAAATTAATGTCTCAAAATCAGATCTGAACTTCTAATTTTTTATGTTTTTTTCTCTCCCTCCAATATTGTTTTTTCTTTCTTTGATGTGGTTGCTCTTTACAGAGTTGACCCAACTTTTCAAGATGCAAAAACATTACTTTTGATACACTTCTTTGCTTATGAAAGGCACGTTTTCTGACATATATTTTATGTATAGTAGTTACATTTTGGACTTTGAAAGTGATTATGGGAGAATAAAGAAGCATAATTTTTGTCCTGTACTATCCTGTCCCACTGAATGCCCACCTTCTTCATATCTACAGGTTTCTCTTCCACAAGATCACTGGCCAAAATGCTTGTTCCTACTGCAGTGAAAAAGAAGCCTTTCTTAAAGGTTATTGTTTACATTAAGTTCCAGTCCCTTGGTTCTCATTTTCTAGACTTCAAAGAATAGGGTAGAGTAGAGTAGAGTAGAGTAGGACAGGACAGAACGGAACAGAACAGAATACACTAGACTAGACTAGTTCAGTTGGAAGGGACCTACAACAATCATCAAGTCCAATGGCCTACCTGCTTCAGTAACTTTAACAAAAGCTAAAGCAGGTAGGCCATTGGAGCCTTTAAGAGCATTGTCGAAATGCCTCTTAAACACTGACAGGCTTGGGGCATCGACCACCTCTCTAAGAAGCCTATTCCAGTGTTTGACCAGCCTCTCAGTAAAGAAATGCTTCCTAATGTCAGGTCTGAACCACCCCTGATGCATCTTGAGCCACTCCCATGCGCCCTGTCACTGGATCCCAGGGAGAAGAGCTCAGCACCTCCCTCTCCACTCCCCTCCTCGGGAAGCTGTAGACAGCAATGAGGTCACCCCTCAGCCTCCTCTTCTCCAAACTAGACAAACCCAAAGTCCTTAGCCACTCCTCACAGAAGATGCCTTCCAGCCCTTCCACTAGCTGTGTTGCCCTCCAGTGGATGCATTCAACATTCTTTTTAAATTATCGTGCCCAGAACTGCACACAATAATCAAGGTGAGGCCACACCAATGCTAAATACAGCGGGATAATCCCCTCTTTTGACTGGCTGGCTATGCTGTGTTTGATGCACCCCAGGGTGTGTTTTGCCCTCCTGGCTGCCAGGGCACACTGCTGGCTCATATTGAGCTGCTGTCGACCAGCACCCCCAGATCCCTTTCTGCAGGGCTGCCCTGCAGCCACTCCTCTCCCAATTTACCCTTGTGCCCAGCATATGTTTTTGGTCTATTTCCTCTCACTTTCCTAAGGTCAAGACTGGAGGAAAAAAAAGTAACATCTGTCATAGTAGTAGAGAAAAGAAGATCTAAAAGTGCATCCCTTTTACCCAGGTCAAAAGAGCAAGAGGCACTCCCTACCCATAGGCAGTTGTGATGAGCTATCATAGAATCATAAAATGGTTTGAAGGGACCTTTAGAGATCACTGGGGATCTTATTAATGCTTATAAATATCTAAAGGGTGGATGACTAGAGGAAGGGGCCAGACTCTTCTCTATGGTGCCCAATGACAGGAAAAGGGGCAATGGGCACAAACTCGAACACTGGAAGTTCTGTGTATGAGGAAAAACTTCTTCACTTTGAGGGTGACCAAGCACTGGAACAGTCTGCCCAGGGAGGTTGTGGAGTCTCCTTCTCTGGAGATATTCAAGCCCACCTGGACGCCATCCTGTGCAATATGCTCTAAGTGATCGTGCTCTAGCAACGGGGTTGGACCATGTGATGTCACATGGTATGGAATATCCCCTTTGGCTAGTTTGGGTCACCTGTCCTGGCTGTGTGCCATCCTAGCTTCTGGTGAAAATTAACTCTATCTTAGCTGAACCCAGGACACCTTCCTTCTGCCAAATCAACTGCACCACTCAGCTTTGTATGGTCTGCAAACTTGCTGAAGGTGCACTCAATCCATGGTCATGGGTCCTCGTATGGATCTTTGAAGGATATCACTCATTAATGGTTTCCATTTGGACATTGAGCCACTGACTCTTTGGACACAGTCATCCAGCCAATTCCTTATCCATTTAATATTCCATGCATCAAAGCCTTATTTCTCCAACTTAGAGGTAAGAATATTGTGAGCTACTGTATGAAAGACCTTACAGAAGTCCAGGTAGATATCTGTAGCTTTCACTTGTCCTCTGATGCAATCTCTCCATCATAGAAGGCCACTAGATTAATCAGGCATGATTTACCTTTGGTGAAGTCATATTGGCTGTCTCTAATCACCTGCCTGTCCTCCTTATGCCTCAGATTAAATTCTAGAAGGATCTGTTCTACAATCTTACCACACATGCAGATGAAGCTGACTGGTTGGTAGTTCTCTGGGTCCTCATTTCTACCCATTTTAAAAATGGGTGTGATACTTCTTTTTCTCCAGTCACTGGGAACTTCACCTGACTAACATTACTTTTCGAAAGTCATCAGAGGTGTGCCAAATAAAATACCAAGATTAAACACTTTTAAGTGTTTAACCAGGTTAAAATGACTAGCTGTGTGTTGAACTTCATATGCAGAGAAATATTTCTTTTTACTCTCTCTCTCATGGAAACTTCTTGTCAATATCTTCCCTACCACACAATTCAAATTAATTGAAGGTGGACAAAATTAGGCTTTAAAATGCAGTGTTATATTTTATGTGTCCATACAGTGATTCCAAAAAGTGTTGGATCTCTTCTGTTTTCATTTTAGTCCACCTTTAATGGAAAAAAAATTGTACAGGCTGGGCTTCACTCCTCTTTGGTATAAGACAAGCAAGATAACTGGGGTTACACCAGGGACTAATTTGTCTCCCCACACACCTACAAATTATATAAATGAGTGAAAGAGAACTGCACTTCAGTGAACTAATAGCTCCTGATAACTGAATAAAAAGATGTGATGAAGTCGGCTTTTCACAGAGAAGCCTCTCAAGACAAGATAGCCTTGAGGCTGATGTCAGTCTCTCATCAGAGTTACCAGCATCATTCACTTTTTCAAGTTTAGACCTCTTTTCTCTCTTTAACCTATTTTAACATCCTCTTAGAATGAATATAAACAGGTGTTACTACAACATGGCACGTTGGAAAGGCATATTAAAAAAGAGAAAAGCAACATTTCAGGGGATAGAGCCTTTGTATTTTCCGATTTTATTTAGAAAACTGGGGAGAGAAAAAAAAAAAAAAACCACACAGAAGAAACCATAAATGGTCTGACCAAACAGAACCTGAGCAGAACACCCAAAAAGATGAGAAGGAACCCCTGTCAGAAGACTTAAAATGCAGTGAAGAAACGCATGTGTATAATAAGTTGTCAGGAGGCGTCAGGACTGGCTCTGGTTGATATGTATTACTTATCCTGATTACTGACAATGACAGCACTCCATTCTCAGGAAGCACATAGCAGTTTTGCTGCTCCCCCGTTAATATGACTGCTGTGTAAACTCACAATGCATGTTTCCAGACATCACTTCAGTTTGACTAAACAGGGATATAAAATATATGAGAGTTGAACACAAGAACATTAAAATGATTCTTCCTAAGTTTATACTGCAACCAGTGCACAACCTAATCTGCCACGTTCTATTTTTAAAACCAGGAAGGTGAGTAAAAGATTTTTGAAAGATCATATGTCATTGTGGTAATGAGTTTACCAGCAGAAACTTTTCTTTATGCTTCAATTATTTTGGTATTTCTGTGTGACCCTTATACAGCAAGGAGGGGTTGCAGTAATTCAGCATTGAAAGAAAAATGCAAATACATTTACGTTAAAGGACAGAGGTGGTACAAGGACATATGAGAGTAGACTAGCCACAGATCAAATAGGATGAGAAACAGGAAGAAAACTTTGAACTCTCTAAACAAGACTGTTCTGAAACTTTCTTCTAGTAGATGTATTAGAGGCAAAACAACATAACTAGTTTCAAAGGAGAGATTGATCAATAAATAAAAGAAATTATAGTGGCATGTGCATAGTCCCAGGTGTCAGAGCCCAATGGCTGCATCCGTATGCTTCCATCCTGCTGTTGCCACACTGCAGTCTCTTGAAGTACCTTTATAGCAACCCAGTTGTGTTCACACTGTACCACAAGGGGTGCTGCGTAAACCGCAAGCATGCTGCACACTTAACCCACCAATTTTGTCACTCATCCCATGATGATTTTTTCTTTTTCATATGATGGAATCTGACTCCTCTGTAATCACACCCAGTGGTCTTTCTTATATTGTTTTGTCAGCTTTCACAGACATCCCTTAACATAAGTCGTTCCTTGTGAACTGCTACAAGCTGGAGAAAACAAGAAGGTGAGGTAGGTTTGTTGTGAAAGCATTATACATGAGAGGGTCAGAGTAAGCCCATTTGTTGTTTGCAATAAAGAATGAAGGAACTTCTGTAGCATATATTCATTGTGTCTTTGTGCAAGAAAACAGTCCTGTCGGTAGAAAAGCAGTGTGCCCTTTGCTATACTGTGTTGGCAGAGAAGCTAGGCAGATCACATTCATGTAACATGCCAGGTGAGACCTCCTCATCTCTTATCATCTAAGACTCTGATTTTGTCCGTCTGCCTTTTCCCTCCATTATTTCAGACTTGTCTCTTTTGTGCAGGCAGAAACCTTATACCTTTGTCACTATAATACTGCGGCTTTTTGAACAACGTGAAAAATACAGCTGTCTACTGGCATCTTTCCAACATGATTCAACGGGATGAGGGGTCTTGCATACTTATTCCCTGCTGCCACACAGAAAACTCGACAAAAAGACTTGGCCACTTGTGGATAGGAACTGACAAGCCAAGAAATTGTATCAGCCAGGGACTTACTGATAAAATAGCCAGTTGTTTCCTAGGAGAAAGTGGAAAGATCTAGGTAGTCAAATATAATCATAGGAAGGACTGATAAGCAGTTTGCTTAGTTCTTGTCGCTAGTCACTGTGATACTTGAAACTAACCTTATTTCATTACTTTTAAAAATTGGTGTTCTGTGAGTAGAGGTTCATTCTGAAAACCAGAACTGTGTTATAACAGACTCTGCAGTTCCATCATGTAAGGATCAGTGTAAGGTCTATTAGTGCTGATTATTGTGATATGTCCCTGACGAATAGCACAAGTGAGCTTTTCATAATTAATATTGCCTATACATTATTATTATCTAAATATTCTTAAACAACATATTCAAGGAATTTTTAAAATTCATATCATTGTGGTAGATGTTTCTAGTAAGTTCATTGTCTACTTCTTGGATGCTTAACGAGGCTTTTTAGGCTTGTTCTAAAATGTGTCGGTGGCAAGTCTTAAAGAAAAACATCATCAAATGCTCCAAACAGATTTTATACTGTGAAAAAAATATCCATTGGAAGCTCATTAAACTGGTGTTAATTGATCAACTTTGAATTTAGTATTGAACATAAAAAGCTAAGATATTAAAGTCCTGTGCCATCTAATTGCATTAGTCTAGCTGTTTACAGTTGTTGTGCTCTTTGTTACATTGTTATGTGACTAAGCCTCCTTGCAAAGGTGACAAGGTGTGAGCACTCTAAGACAGATGGGTATAATCGTTTTTACTTTCCCTAAAGCCCCCTTTGGGAAAAGAATTCAGCTTTTAGTCATCCTGAACTATTTCATGTTCTGAGTGTCCTATTGCATGGAAGAATGGTGAATAATCCACCAGAAATTAGTCATGTTTTGATCTTTCTGTTACCCTAATACACTTTTCTTCAGATAGAAAATTGCTCTTTCTGTCTGCCTAGCTGATACACACCTTTGTTCAAAAGCAGATGGAATATTTTTCTTACCTTTCCCAATAGCTTCTGTTGAGGGCTAGTGTATTCTGTAACAAAGCACTTGTGGCTCTGGGATAGATAAATTTGCAAGTATAATACACATTACAGTGAATAAATATGAAACCATTCTAAAAGGCTACCAAAAGAATTGTAATGTTCTGTTGTTACTAACTTAAAATACAGCATCCTTTTTTAAAAAGAAATGTGTGTATATAGATACAAAGATCAGTATGTGTTTACAAATTATATACAGAGAGAAGAAGACTGAGAGAGATCATGGCAGTGTGAGTCTTTTGAAATCAAATCTGGTTTCATTGATTACACCAGCTATTAATTTGGCCCAAGGTCAGCTGTTCAGTGAGCTAGCATGAGAAAGGTCTAAGTGATGAAGTGGAATACATCATAGGAGTTATAATGTGAACATTCCCAATAATGGCAGCTGGATTATAGCTCACAAAAGAAGTAATTTTCTTCATTCTCTTTCTGGACACATTATAGAACCAATTAATGGGACTAATGTATGAGAGAAGATGCAGTGAAGGACTCTGCCTGAGAAGCATAGGGATGCTCAACTTAATTATGAAAAGCCTTTTTAAAAAAAAAAATGGGAAAGGAAAAGGAAAACATTGATTTAAGTCACAGGAAACATTACTGAATTTCTGAGCTAGAGGATATGTGGATCACACAATGTCTCACAAGTAGAAGTTTAATTTTCTGATAAGTGAAAGCACAACCTATTTCTGCAATCTATACATGGTTTGTTTGTTTGTTTGTTTAAAAAAACCTTCAGCAACAGCTATTTGGATACAATAGTCCTTTGAAAAAGAGTGAAACTGCAAGTGCTAAATGCTGTCACACTTCCCATATATATAAATAACAAGTCATTTCAGACAGAACTGGTATTGATGCTTATCATTGCAATTATGTAACACTTTATATTACAGAATGTTGTTCAGCATGGCATATATCATTATCAATTTTTATACTTGTCCTGAAAGCTGATTTGCCATATATGCATCTACAGGTGTTAGGTTATGTAAAATGTTTTTTGCATTTCTCCCATCAAAATCTCCTTAAGAATTTACTACATACTTTGGAATATCCTGCTATAAAAAGCTATTAATATATCAGAATTTAATTTCATGTTCAAATTTTACTCATCTACCAGTGTTTGCAACACTGATACCCCATTTTTGACACAGTTTCTGGCAACTATTTTACAAGTAGACAATGAGTTGAGTTTCGTTTACTTGGACGTAACAGTAAGAAATAAGAGACACAGTGAATCATACAGACTCCATGATGGTGATTTGCTTTACCACTTGTGTAAATTGCTTCTTCTGAGCTCCCTCATTAGGGGGAAAAAAACACCCAAACTTTTAATCTAATATGCTTTGTATGAAAATTTGGAGCATTTCACATATTACACACATTGTGGTTTCCCATATTGGTCCTTGCCAGCAGAATTTCTTCTTTACTTGTTTACTTGTATTTCTAAGAAAATTACTTTTAAATTCTCTTATTCTAGTTATTTGGGGGGGTGTGCTTTCTGATTGTTGTGATTTAACCCCAGTAGGCAGCTACACCCCATACAGCTACTCACTCAATCTCCCCTCAGAGGGGTGAAGAAGAGAATCAGGATAAAAGAGAGAAAACTTGTGGGTTGGGATATAGAGTTTAATACATAAAGCAAAAACTGTATGCACAAGGAAAACAAAACAAGGAATTCATTCACTCCTTCCCATTGTCAGGCCACCTCCAGGAAAACAGGGCTCCATCACGCGTAATGGTTACTCAGGAAGACAAATGCTATAACACTGAATTTCCCCCTTCCTCTTTCTTTCCCCAGCTTTATATGCTGGTCATGACATCATATGGTATGGAATATTCCTTTGGTCAGTTGAGGTCAACTGTCCCAGCTGTATCCCCTCCCAACATCTTTTGCATCCCCAGTTTACTCGCTGGTGGGTCAGTCTGTGATACAGAAAAGGCCTTGACACTGTGTTAGCATTGCTCAGCAAATTGTGTTATCAAGACTGATTTGGTAAAAAATCCAAAAGATAGCACCATATGAGCTACCATGAAGAAAATTAATTCTATCTCAGTCCAGACCAGTACACTGATTTAAGTGACTGTATATCAACATCTTGCTGTGTTGAAGACAATGATACTGCAGCAGATATATTAAGTGTCACATCCCTACACTCAAGATTTGTAAATAATTTCTGAAAATCAGGACTTTCTGGAGCATGCCAGGATATGTGTTGTGGATATAAAACCATTTGGTCATTAATTTGACCCAATGTCTGTAGATAAGTTTTAGAACAACAGTAACAATATAGTCTATTGGGAGTGAGATATTTACAAAGGTTTAAGATTCTTAATTCCAAACATCTGAATAAGAGTATAGAATCCAAATGATAATCTTCAAAATGTTTGAAAAGTATATGAAAATTATAAACAAATTAGCAAATTTTTGGGAAAAATTATCTCAGTATCAGTTCTCGTTCTCTTGTGGAAATAAAAAAAATAATAAAAACACATTTTCTTCCATTTTCACCCACATTTTCATAGATTATTTGCAGCATTATTCCCATCTTAAGAAAATTTAACATGAAGAGTACTAGCACTTTCCCCGATATTTACCTGTAAAAGATAACAGAGATATTTCTAGACTAGACCCAGCTAGACTAGACTAGACTAGTTCAGTTGGAAGGGACCTACAACAATCATCAAGTCCAATGGCCTACCTGCTTCAGTAACTTTAACAAAAGCTAAAGCATGTTATTAAGAGCATTGTCGAAATGCCTCTTAAACACTGACAGGCTTGGGGCATCGACCACCTCTCTAAGAAGCCTATTCCAGTGTTTGACCAGCCTCTCAGTAAAGAAATGCTTCCTAATGTCAGGTCTGAACCACCCCTGATGCATCTTGAGCCACTCCCATGCGCCCTGTCACTGGATCCCAGGGAGAAGAGCTCAGCACCTCCCTCTCCACTCCCCTCCTCGGGAAGCTGTAGACAGCAATGAGGTCACCCCTCAGCCTCCTCTTCTCCAAACTAGACAAACCCAAAGTCCTTAGCCACTCCTCACAGAAGATGCCTTCCAGCCCTTCCACTAGCTGTGTTGCCCTCCAGTGGATGCATTCAACATTCTTTTTAAATTATCGTGCCCAGAACTGCACACAATAATCAAGGTGAGGCCACACCAATGCTAAATACAGCGGGATAATCCCCTCTTTTGACTGGCTGGCTATGCTGTGTTTGATGCACCCCAGGGTGTGTTTTGCCCTCCTGGCTGCCAGGGCACACTGCTGGCTCATATTGAGCTGCTGTCGACCAGCACCCCCAGATCCCTTTCTGCAGGGCTGCCCTGCAGCCACTCCTCTCCCAATTTATATTTATGTCCAGTGTTACTCCATCCCAGGTGCAGAATCTAGCATTTGTTCTTGTTAAATTTCATGTCATTAATGATTGTGTAATGCTCCATTCTATCTAGATCCCTCTGCAAGTCCTCTTGTCCCTCAAGAGAGTCAGTAGCACCTCCCCGTTTAGTATCATCACCAAACTTACTAATGGTGCATTCAACTCATACCTCAAAACCATTAATAAAAATATTGAACAGAGCTGGGCCTAGAATTGAGCCCTGAGGAACACTGCTGGTGGTTGGCTGCCAGCCAGATGTAATCCCATTCAGTACAACCATTTAAGTCCTGCTGTTCAGTAGTTCACCATGTACCTGCTGATCCTGTAGTTGGACAACTGTCCAGAAGGTTGCTGTGAGGGACAGTCTCAAAAGCCTTACCAAATTCCAGAAAACTGACATCTACCACCTTCCCTTCATCCGCTACGTGGGTGACCTTATCCTAGAAGAATATTAGATTAGCTAAAAAGGACTTTCACTTTGTGAACCCATGTCAACTGTGTCTGATGATTGCATTGTCCTTTAAATGCCTTTCAGTAGCATCCAGTATGGTCTTCCACACAATTTTTCCAGGTACTGATGTCAGACTAACAGGTCTGTAGTTTCTTGGCTCTTCCCTCATGCCCTTCTTGTAATTTGGAATAATGTTGTCTAGCTTCCAGTCAGTGGAGACCTCCCCAGATTCCCAAGTCCTTTGGCAGATGATTGAGAAGCGTTCTCCTGTACCATCTGCTAGGTCCTTCAGCACTCTGGCATGAGTCCCACTAGGCCCCATGGACTTAGGAACTTTCAGCTGATGCAACTGGGGCCTTACAATTTCAGTGTCCACAAATGGAACGTCACTGTTCCTGTAGTCATGGTCCTCCAACTCAAGAGACTAGGCAGCCCAAGATCTATCAGCATTGTTAAAGACTGAGGCAAAAAAAGCATTGAATGCCTTCTCTTTTTCTTTATCCCTATTAGTCAGGTGACCATCTTCAAGAAGTATCAGTTCAATGTTTTCCTTACATCTTCTCTTGCTGTTAACATACTTAAAAAGCCCTTCTTGTTGTCTGACTCAACACTGGCCAGTTTCAAGTCTATCTGATCTTTGGCCTTTCATGTCTTCTCCCTGCATATGCAAACCAGGACTCTGTAATGTTCCTGCAAAGCCTGACTTCTCTTTCAGAGATCATACAATTTCTTTTTCCTCCTGAGTTCCAAGAAGAGCTCTTGGAAGTTGAAAACAATGCTGATATTTGTACTTGACACATATTAGTAAACTATAGATAAAAAGGAAAAAAAAAATGCAAACTGATAGAATCCAGGCAACTTTAAGGCAAACTGAATGTTGTGATAAATCTAAGTTGAAAAGAATGGAAAGAGCTAACTTGTTTAAGAAGAAAAAAGAACAGAAAATCATGTCTATTTTCTAGCTACCATATTTTTTGTGAGCTCTCACAGTTTCTGAGATCTTAAAGACATTTCCGTGCAGTATATGATTTTCTCTATTAATTAAAAAGTAATTTTAATAAAATTTCTTAGCATTAATATAGTAGCACTTAAAAAATCAATTGCTTGGAAAACCTGTGACTAATCTCTGAGATTTTTCTTGTTGATGGGTAGAGGAGATGGATTTGTAATACAAACATTCATTTCCTTAGATGTGGAAAGTTACCTTTTTTATAGAATACTTTTGTAAGTCCTTTGGATATGCTATGGAACATATCCTAGATAAGTTCTTAAATTTAAATTATATCATTTAAGGATACTGTCAATAAAAGAAAAAACAAATTGCTTTCATATATAATTGCTTCTGAATTTTTTATATTTAAAATACTATAGAACAGATGCAGAATGACTAGGAAGACTTTGCTTGTTTTTGCTGTAGATGCTAATTCTCAGTTTTAGTATATGTAATCACAAAGATATATAGGCCTGCCTTACATATGAACTTGTTTTATATACTTACCATCTCAGTTGCTTACATAAATATCTGAATTTGATTTTAGTTTCATAAGTGGTTCATCCCTTTAATTTTATCTAAAGTTGTTGTGGCCAGATTATCCTGTCTTCTAACTTCAGCCTCAGCACAGGTAAGGAAAACAGATCACTTTTCTATTCACCTGATCCTCAGGTAGGTAGGACCTAGATAGTTCTTTGGCATGAATTATAGGAACATGAGGGTGATAAGAATCATGCAAGCTGGGCACATCATTATACTGTGGTCCTCAAATATCTTCTCATATCCTAGCTATATATCATAGATATATATGAGGGAACATATAATCTTTTCTTTTTATACCAGGTTATTACTACTTTACACTGCTGATATATTGTAAATCAACCAGATTGAGGCCAAGTAGATTAAAGAACTTCTGCACATCTGAAAGCCAGGTGCTAGGCACTAACTTACATTTCTCGGAATCCAAAATAATTTGTGTGTCACTGCTCACCTTGCCCCTAAATCTTGAATGTGATTTCCTCTTGTGTATATGCACTTAAAAATATTTTGATCACTGTCAGGGGTTTCATCACGTGTGTACACTGAGAAGATATGGACAGGGATTTTCAAGTAGCCCTGAGAGTCTAAAAATCCCAAGTCAAAATTGACAGAAATGACAAAAAAAAATCTGTCCTCGGAAATTAGACAGCTACTAGAGGAAAGGGAAACAAGAACATTGACTTTCAGTTTCCTCTTAGAAGCACAATGGCTCATATATTTACTTTGAAAATGTAGTGGAAAGCTGTATGCAGACTTTTTCTGCCCTTTTCTCCATCATTGCCTCCCGTCCTGACCCACACACTGTAATTTGTCTTAAAGTTCTTTCCTGTCTTATACTGAATTCAGAGCAGGAGAAAAATCACTCCAATTTTCGTCCCGAGACTAACTTAGAGGAAGGTGGTGTCTCAGTGAAATGCTGCATTAATACATCTTATGGCTATGAAGTAATAATCTTTGGAAGTGCTTTGCATATACATTTAAAAAGCCTGACCTGAAAGAACTTGGCTATAATCTAAAATGGATAATCTTATATTCATTATATGACTTTTGGTGATTATGATTTGTAACCAACAGAACATATCAAAAGACCTGTCATAGTCCAGGTAAATATATAACTTACTAGGCATGCACATTTTCAAATCTATTACTCGCCTAATAATCTGTATTTTATATTCCAAGATTTGTATATTTAATAAAATACAGATCTTTAACATATCAGAAGTGGACTATAATGGTGTCTTTTAGTTGAAAACCTAGCCATGTATTCCTTTTATGTGGAAACTTCAATATGAAATCTACTGTGCAAAAATTTGTATTTTGGCCTGATTTGTTGGCTACTTCTTTCCTTTAAAACACCTAGAGAACTCTAATCATAAATAAATCACAAGACATATTTCAGTCTTAAAGCAATGCATATGAACTATCTGAATAATCCATAACATGATTTCTTTTTCATAGAGAAACCAGAATTCATTTCAACTCACAGGTGTATTTCAGCATAGGTATAATGAACAAGAGAAAGCTCAGAGGTAAAACAGACTGTTTAATGGAAGTCTTGAGATTTAGAGGATGCATTAACTACTGTATTATGTTTGAAGAAACAATCAAAACTTTCTTTAGGCTTGTTTTCTTTCTCATACATTACCTTACATGAAGCATTGATTTGGGGGGACTGAAATACTGTGAAGTTTCCACAAATAGCTTTACTGTGACCTAACTAAACCTTCCAGCCCTTCACTAAGGTTTCACACTGCTTTATTCCAGGCCTTTTTTGCAAAGGCACTGCCATTTTATGTCTAATTATAATAAATGGTCCACTTTTCACAAGTGAATTGTTGTTTCATTTGCTCCTTAGCAGTGACTAACAGTCTAATTTGATGTGACCCTATCCAAGAATTACAGCATGGGCCTGTGAGAGAAAAAAATATACGTTGATTATACCAGCTATGAACAAAATAGGAAATTAAGACTTTTCTTAAAAAAACCCCAACATTTTAAAAGATAAATTAATTTCTAAGAGGAATAGATGAGTGTCCTAGTGTTTCATGGTTTTCCAGAAGTTCAGAAACACTAGTCTGGGTTACCAACATTTCTTTCCTGCAGTGTAAGTATATAAAGTCAAGATGTTCTATTTTTCCATAATAAATATAAAATTAAAAGTAATATTCTAGTTAAATTGAAGTTTATGTTTTATTTTAGGAACACCATACCTTTTCAGATTTAGGGCTAGAAAAAGAATTTTCCTGTATTCAACACACTGTACCTAGCTTTTTTAGATAACCATTTTGCTTTCACCTTTTTTTTTTCAGTCTCTGCTAAACAGTATCAAAATTTGAATGAATAACATTAAAAAGTTTGGAATGAAACTAAGGCAATTTATTTGTGGGAATTATATTGTCCTTTAAAAGATATCTGAATACTTATAATATATTCCAGTATATATTGTTACAGATCCTTGAATGTCTGTGAGCTGTCAGCTATGATAGGTTGTCTCAACTATATAAAGAGGCAAATCTTATTGACTAGATCTGCAGCGGGTGTAAGAAGTTGCTTTTTTCTTTCTTTCACTTAAAATGTTACAGAAAACTGTTGCGGGTAGCCATTCGTATATTTTGGTCTTTTGCAATATTTATTAATTTGTCATACTAAATCATGTCTGTAACAGATGATGGAAGACTCAAAGAATAAACTAATGATTCATAACTGAGGGAAAAGGATATCATCATAATTATGACTGGACTAATAAAAACAACATAGCTGTATGAAAACAAAGGATATTGAATTGCCACATGAAGGACTGTGCTGCACCCTGTTCCTTTCAGTCAATAATTTGCATTGAACAATGGGAAATTTAGTAACTTACTCATTCTCTCTGCTTTTTTACCATGCAAGTAAATTCCGTTAAAACAAAACAAAACAAAAGAAAACCCTCATCAAAATTGTCTGCTATGACAGACAACGATTTATGTGATTGTGGTAGGTTGACCCTGGCTGGAGGCCAGGTACCCACCGGACCCACTCTCTCACTCCCCTCATTCACTAAACAGGGGAGAAAAGGTATAACGAAACGCTTGTAGGTCAAGATAAGGACAGGGAGAGATCACTCACTAATTGTTGTCACGAGCAAAACAGACCGAACTTAGAGAGGGAATTCATCTGATTTATTACTAGGCAAAACAGAGTAGAGGAATGAGAAAATAAAATCAACTCTTAAAACACTTCCCCCCACCCCTCCCATCTTCCTGGGCTCAACTTCACTCCCGGCTTCAACCTTTCCCCCGCTCAGCAGCACAGGGGGACAGGGAATGGGGGTTACGGTCAGTTCATCACACGGTGTTTCTGCCACTTCTTCATCCTCAGGGGGAGGACTCCTCTCATCCTTCCCCTGCTCCAGCATGGAGTCCCTCTCACGGGGTGCAGACCTTCAGGAGCAAACTGCTCCAGCGTGGGGTCCCCCACGGGGTCACAAGTCCTGCCAGCAAACCTGCCCTGGTGTGAGCTCCCCTCTTCACGGGTCCACCGGTCTGGCCAGGAACTTGCTCCAGCGTGGGCCTCCCACGGGCCACAGCCTCCTTCAGGTGCCTCCACCTGCTCTGGCGTGGGGTCCTCCACGGGCTGCAGGTGGAATCTCTACACCCCCTCATCCTTCCTCCATGGGCTGCAGGGGGACAGCCTGCTTCACCATGGTCTTCACCACGGACTGCAGGGGGATCTCTGCTCCGGCGCCTGGAGCACCTCCTCCCCCTCCATCTTCACTGACCTTGGTGTCTGCAGAGTTTCTTACATCTTCTCACTCCTCTCTCCGGCTGCAAAAGCTCTCTCTCTCTAAGTGTTTTTCTTCTTCTTAAATATGTTATCACAGAGGCGCTGATTGGCTTGGCCTTGGCCAGTGGCTGGCCCGTCTTGGAGCCGGCTGGCATTGGCTCTATCAGACACAGGGGAAGCTTCTAGCAGCTTCTCACAGAAGCCACCCCTGTAGCCCCCCCTGCTACCAAAACCTTGCCATGCAAACCCAACACAGTGATGAACCACTTGAGAACTGTGGCTGCATAACAAAAGCCAACAGAGTCATGATGCTACAGTAAGTTAGTGAAAAGACACACAGTGGAGGACCTTACTGTGGCAACTCTCTAACAGGATTTTAGGCACTGCATTAAATACTACCATCAAGAACCAATATATTAAATGATGCAGATAAAAATCTTTTAAAATTCTAAATTTCCTCTTTGTATTGTTGCTTGTTTTGTATGAATAACAACGCATATAATACAAATTGATATGCACTAGAATGTTTTGTAATTGCTAATGGCATGCTACTCAATTGACTAGGAAGAAAGCAAGGGTATTATATGTTCTTTTATGATTATATATTTGTATAACATTTTACATTTTTCCTTCATTTAATATGTACAATTTAAAGATAACACATCCTTCTATATAAGGTCATATTATAAAAAAGCTTTATAGCAAGTGGACCTTGACTACTCAGTAAGCCTATCAAAATCAGAGATTACTGAGAAGGTTCACTCATTGGTCTAATGGAAAGACATTCATGTTTTTTTCTGTTAAAAAACCCCCTAAATCCCTTGTATATCTACAAACAGACTAGCCAAAAATTAACCTGTAAAACTGTAGGGCTATGTTTTCCATTCATTCCACATACAACTTCCATTAAAATTAGAAACAGCATTTGAGCTGCTGGATCCTGCTGCCTATTGTGGAGTGAAAGTCTAAAATGTATGTTCTATATTCATTCTGTGTGCAAAATTGCCACAGATGTCAGCAGAAGAAAACAAATGTGTTTAGGATTTGCCCCACTGGTATAGTAAGTCAGACTAATAATTCATTTAGAAATGATCCCAGGCCCTGGAGCATCTGTGGAGTTAAGACAAGGGCAACTTTCTTGTAACCTTGGGGGAGAAACTAACCCTGATCTTCAGCTTATGCAGATGCCTGTATTTTTCTTCCCTCCCTAAGCATAGTCACACTCACTTTAGTTCAGATGCCACATATCTGTCTCAGAGGGATATAAATGGACTGAGCATACACAATATACCCATGAAATATCAAGCTGTGGAACTGAGAAAGGAGCATTCTCCTCTACTAGCTAAATGACAGGTACCCTATGTCTTCAAAGCTCACTAATATTTCCCAAATGACAGCACAAAATGCAGCTAATGAGAATTAATGTCTGCCACAACAGAAATAGCTACCATTAAACAGTGTCCTCTTTTTCTTCCCTCCATGATGGTGCTCTGAGGAGCTTATCATTGTTTAAACACTACAGAAAATCTTGGAGCTTACTTGTAGGAATTTATGTTCATGTGCACAAACAACTCCAGACTTTAAAAGTGGACATTTTGTAGCTATTTTATCCAAATGTTTGATCATTGCCCAAATCTCAAACATACATCTACTATTAGTTGACCTTGATCAGTAGTCATTTCTAGCAGCCATGTATTCCTAATGGGAGTCAAATTTTCAGTTTGAGTTATAAATAGCAAAAGAATTTTGATCTGTTTTTCACTTGGACTGCCCAATGTGATTGATTTCCTACTACCTGACTGAGGGAGCAAGAAAATAAATGAAAGGAGCATGGATATATTTAGATAAAAGAGTGGCAATAATACAGTTTGGTAGGGAAACAAAAATGGCAAGAAAATATTCAACTCACATGGCTTGAAATCTTCTCCTCTGCATTTGAGAAACATCCAAGGACTTAAAGTTTAAAGCTGTTCTCAATTTTTATTTCAGAGTTAAATGTTCTCAATTCCACTGAGATATTCAAATGCTTTACTAAGTTAAGCATCAGATCTGGAATCAGATCTTTGAACTGCTGAACTTCCTTGAACTCTTCTCTAAAAAAACCCACCACCACCACAACAACAAAAAAACCCCTAAAAAACCCACCCCACCACCACCCCCAAAAACCAAACCAAACCAAAACAAAACAAAAACCAAATAACAAACCCCAAAACAACAAAAAAACTCTGCCTGACACTGGGAAGGCAGAAGTTACTTAACAACATAAAATCAAATATCACAATAAGGCTGAGGTGTAGTTATACAATGCAAATGTAATCCTTCCAGGTTATGTAGGAAATAATTACTCTGAGGTAGAATGAAACTGTATTTGCCATGGTTTGTTGCAGAAACAATAGACTGTGGTTACTTTAAATGCTCTGATAAAATCGTAAGCTTGCCAGGTAGGCTGCTGATATTGTCAGTTGTCATAATGCTAATGAAAATTTAATGAAACTTTTCAACTATCTCACATAACCAGATGGGCTGGGATTGTATTTTAAAACCTATTGTTCCTGCTGTTGGCTTCTGCAAAACCAATATGCCAAACTGACATGCCCTTTGGCATTTTTATGCTTTCTTCAAGAATTTAAAAAAAAAAAATTAAAAAAAATCTGTAAATGAAAGAGCTTCTCAAAGATATGAGTAGGTAATATTTTCTCTGAAATATTCTCATGTCACAGGAAACACCTTTCTAGGGGTAGCACTTGAAATAAACATATACTCTTTTCATAAAACCTCTTTAAAATTGTGTGACTTTTTTCACACAAACTTCCTATACAGATTATAAAGAATGGTGATATTTTCAAAGGAGATATTAAATGTTTGTATACTGAAGCTAATGCATACTGAATGTATATTGAGTGTATGCTCAAATTGTACTGAATATATAGTGAAGCTTTTAGAAATTGCTCTGGAAACCACTCTACATCCTTTGGGTCATCTTCTATCAATAGCTCTTAACAATGAAACCTTTTATGTACATGAAGTAGATGTATAAATTAAAAAGACTTCTGACAAGATGTGTTAAATCTAAACAATTCAAATAAGAAGCTTCTATGTGATGTTCTGCCTTTATCACTTGCCTAAAGCTAAGCAAAATATTAGCTTTCCGAAGCAGAGCTTTTGTTTTGTTGCCATCTCTTTCAAGGCTTCAGCTAGTGAACTGCAAAGCTTCAAACCCTTTCACTCTTTTTCAATACATATGGTAGTGCTGAAACATTTAGAGTCTAATCCTAAATAGCATGTTACGTGCGTGAAGAGCTATACTTATGACTAAGCATAGTTCCTTGGAAAGGTATCCATATGTCTGGGGATGCACGAAATGCTACCTTTAGCAGAGTAGTTTAGAAACGTGCTAAGAACTGTGTATCAGTTCAGATACAAACTGCTGGAAAATACAGAGTGACAAATTCAAGATGCTCAGAGTCTAATTTTGTAGCAGAGAAGTTCATATCACTTCACATCTGTATAATATGTAATTATTGGTAAAAAAGAAAATGTCCATATTCTTTTATTATAGATGCAACCCCCCCCCCCACTATTCAAACCTTGACAACTCAGGACGGCAGCATTTTTCCTGAGTAAATCATAATGTCTTCTGATCACTATGTGCTAAAACTTGGAAGTCATGTGGTATCAGAAGCCTAGGAAGGTCATTCTGATTTTCATAACTATGTAGATCTGAAAGCATGTTTATCCAAATGTTACACTATGGTACTAAGCTTGAAAGTTACTATAATTCTTTTATAGGGACTGTATTTGTAAGTGAATTTGTAGCTAAACAAAGTTTAGAGAATTCGATTTTCTTTTCAAACAGGTATGATGCTGTTGTATCTGTGAGGGTTACGTGGCTATCTGTTCAAAGGAAATGTTGTTTTGTAAATGTGATGTCTATGGCTGCCCTTGGTGTGTTACCAGGAGAGCTAATAAAACTGGCGAGCAGGCAGACCTCAGCTTCTTCAAGCTATTGCCTGCTATTGTCTTTGTCCATTGTTTTGGCCTGCCCTGACAGTATCTAGGATAGCACTTAGTCAGTGTTGTGAAAACTTCCCAGGGTGTGGACCAAGATTTTCTCAGCGCACACTAACATTTTAGTGGTGGGTGAAGTATCACCTATACACTGAAAAGAGAAGAATCTCAGGATGAGCCTACTAGACTGCTAATGATAAAATTCTTCTTTGCACCTCTGTATTTTATTTTCAACATAAGTACATTTAATCTAAAGACCAAAGTTAACAAAAATAGTAGAATGGGGTTTTGGGGTTGTTTTACAAAGTGATTGTTCAACATGAATGCAGTTAAGAGTTTCATATTCATGTAGATTAAAGAGCAAATAGTAAATGGAACATCAGAGTTCAGAACGGACAAAGAAATTCATAATGACTATAATAAATCTGAAAGTTCACAGTAATTTAGTTATTTTTTTGGTTCAACATGGTAAAAAATATCTGTAAGTGGCTGGAAGGAGTATTCTAATGTCAGCATCTATTTCTCCCTTTTCAAATGAGCATTCACGTACCTTTACTTAGGGTATATCTGTATTTTTTCTCTTTTTCAGTGTTCCAAGTTTGAGAAATAGAGTTAATACATCACAGATACTTACACATTTCCTTGGTGAAGAAATGGTAGCAGAGGCATATTACAAGTGATTTGTTAGGCTAGTTTACCAAGAGAAAGTTCAGCTGCTGAAGAGTTCAGAAGCTGTTTCTGAAAGTGATGGTGCTCATAGTTTTCCTACATTTTGTGAGAAGGAGTTCTCAAGTATGCATAAAATTCCCTCAAATCAGCCTCTCAAAACAACATAACAACACTGTCATTCACCAAAATTACCCTTCCCTTTCCCTAAAGCTTTTTGGATAAATAATAATGAACCTTATGTAAGTAAATATGAAATACTCACTGTTTTGTTTTCACTTCTGCAGCTTTAATTAGTCACTTATAGACTTCTTGAGTAGCTAATGAAAACTGTTTCATAAGCTATTGTAAGTTTGTCCTTATTAAAGATATTATCCAATGTCTTCTTCTTATGTTGTTATTGTTTTAGAAAATTAATGTAGCAATGAATAAAACCATCTTTATCAGTTCATAGTTCTTTCAATGTCTCTAATACTTTGTTTCAGTTTATATTCAATTTCCATTTCTATTCAGTTAGCTAATAATTGTCTTTTGTTAAGCTTGAATGTATTTTCCATCTATACTCAGCCAGACAGATTTTTTTTTTTTTTTTAAATTTTAATTTGCATGTAAAGACACCTATGACTTCTGGAAAGCATTCTTGAAGGAAAATGAATCTTTTCTTTTGGACAGGAATGCCATATGAGTGCATAAGACTTGCTAGAAGAATTGAAAACAACCTCAGCACTGGCCATATGGTCATCTGGACACCTGAAGTAATTTACTTACTCATTACTTTTCCTAGAGAAGTTACTTATTGTGTTCAGAGATTTCATTTGCCTATTCCCTGCTCAGGGTATGGTCAATAAGCATAAGAAGCAGCTTGTAATTATGGTAACAAGTCCAAGAAAGCCTTTATCACCTTTTCCTTCAGCTCAGCTTGCTCTTCTTTTCTTTCTCTGTGCTCCCATAGCACCCAATGAATTACTTGGGAAACTCTGTGGAATGAAAACCAAAACTAACAGCATCCAGCAAAGAACAAACTCTCCCCTTGCATACTTTTCTTTTGATCCCAACACCCATTCTAAATTACGTGTACAAATATCAGCATATTTAATACAAATAGAAACTTTAGTGATCAACACTTGTTCAGGTGAGACCTGAAAAGCACCTTAGCCTTCAAGTACATCTGATTTTATTTATTTATTTATTTATTTATTTATTTATTTATTTATTTATTTAGGTGTGTGTGCTTCTGTTGTTATTATAGTCTCTCTGCATGGACAGCATGATTTAATAGCTGATTTCTTATCCTCAGATGCAGTCATTGCTGTGGTTTTTAATTTGTATTGATAAGATTTGATGTACTTTCTGTCTTAATACAATTTGGGTTTACAGATGTTCTTATAATAGCTTGCTAATGTTATTAGAGCTGAGAAAAATAGCATGAATTTGCACAGGTAACAAAGAGTGAGCTGGAACAGACAGAGGCTTTTGAAAAGATATATTCTTTTAAAGTCCAGTAAAATTTTTCCATCTTCTTTTCGGCATGGATTATATTAGCTTCTATTCTAATCTTTGTAGATTAGAGGAAAGCAATTTTTTTTGTTTTTATTTTTATTTTTTAATTCTGTTGCAGATGAACAATGTTCTCTTTTAGGTGTTGAGAGAGAACATGTTCGAAGAAAGGGTTCTGCTAAAGGAATTTCTTCTCCTTCTGCTGAAGACATTCAGAAGTCTAAAGTACGGACTTCTGCATCAAAATAGGCAAGCTATTTTGGTAATAGAGGCAGTCAGGCCATAGTGACACAAGCTCTAAAAGCTCAGGATTTCCTCTAAAAAAGATGATATGGATACACATATACTGTCATGACAATGAAGAGATTAAGTGATGGGGAAAAAAATGACAGAACTAAAGAGAACAATCTAATTTATACTCAAGATATGTAGCACATAGTATCTACTCTCTTTGGGATTAAACATTCCTTCAAATAATTCTGTTAATTAGAGGGACCCTATTGGGGCAATAAATTATCTCTAGATCTTTAACACAAAGATACACACAGGCACATACAATACATTTTTAGAATATTTGCCAATGTTTTATGATACTTCACCTCAATTTCTCCCTAGAAAAGTAGGCAAGGCCAATATTCTTCTTTTGCCTAAGTTGCTTTTGAGTTGGAAGAAAAAAAAAAGGAAAAAAGTTAAATAATTATTTGATAAAAAAATATTCTTCAGTTAAAATAGCTGCCAAAGTAAGAAGATTTTAATACATTCATGATAATACTGAACTTTAGCAGGCTTTTAGTTAGATCATTTTTCTTAGTTTCTTGTTGGTTTAAAGGCATCTAGTGAAGTAATTCGCTGGAACTGTAATCTAAAGATGATGTGTTCCCTGTTTTGTCAGCATCCACAACACTGAGTGTGGAAAAGGGAAATATCCCACTGGATTTAAACATTCAGAAAAATAAATTATTTTTCCTACTACTTGGTTCAGAACTACTTGCTGTAATATTAAAAAAAAAAAAAAAGTCACGGTGCTATGTCTTCTACAAGTTTTGGACTCAGTGACAGACCTTTAAGAGGTCTTTCCTTTTTATTCTATCCTACTATATTTTGATCTTTCTCTATAGCCTTTCTTTTGTTTCTTCAGCTTCTTATCATCTGGACCATGTTTAACATATTGTGTTCAATATGCAATTCTTTTGTCCTGTTTCCTTTCACTCAAGACATAAAGTTAACAACTGTGGTATTACAGAACCTTTAGGAAGCCAAAGCTCTCAGTTAATACTTAGCTATCATCTTTAATGGCTGAGAGGAGGAGTAACTGAAAGCGTATTTCCCTGCAGTCATTTCCAGTCTTTTGATGAGAAATAGTTTGTTTGGATTTAAGTTCAATCACATGAGTCTACTGTTCCCTTTCTCATTTTTTTTCTGTTTTTCTCTATCTTTAACTACAATAGTACTTAAGCACTGTTGCATCACTTGTCAACTTGTGAAATCAGAACAACAGCAATCCCAAGGTTTCTTTTTAAATGAGGCTCAAATCTAGTCTGTGAACCTTCTATCTCCTATCATATGTTCCCCTCCATTTTCTACATTTTTGAATCCATACTAAAGTGTCCAAAAAGCTGTATTTTTTTGTTTACTCAATTTCTAGTTTCGTATTTTCTTTTTCAGTTTCAGGTGATTTCTCCCTTTCCTACATACATTTTTCAAGCAAGCCAGTTGCCAATTAAGTGTACTCCAATCTCTCCTGCTTTCAGCTCAAAGGCATAGCCTGCTGTAATCCTCTGCATCAAGTCCTTTTGTCCAGAAAATACCTCACTAATATTTTTTGTTTCATTCTCTCCTGACTGTTTCAGCAGGCAATTGTTCTCAGTTCTTTCTTTTCTCCCACACTCCTCTCCTGTTAAATTTGTGTGGAAGTGCAGTAACTCCAAAGTGTCTTCACTGCATCAGCATTCGAAGATATGTGCTGTTTTATGGCACATCTCCAGTAGACATAATGTGTCTTGCACCCGCTGCATTTACACCTATTCTTAATATTTTCCTCTCTATAGAAAAGATCTGCCTATCAGTACACCTAATTTTTTCATGCCTGGATTAACAATAGGACAGGAAAAGGAGATGGATGGGCAAGAATACACAAAGGATATCATGTTCCAGGTGCCAGAAGCACTTCTGTTAGGAAGCATCAGCTCTGCATCGTTTGGTTTAAAGGTGTTTTGGAATGGAACATGCCCAGTCAAAATAGCACCACAAAAGAAGGTACCTAAAAAGGTTTGAGCTCCTATGGAAAATTAAGTTTGATATATACAAGCTGGGTTTGTGGGGTTTTTTTGTCTGTTTTTTTTTTTTTCTGAACTAAGCAGATAAGGGTGGACTCTTCAAAAGAATAAAGAATTGCACCTCTGCACTTCTGTGTCAGTTTCAGATTCTTACTCTAAGGTACACAGCCATGAGAACTGTTAGAAGGGAAGTTCGGCAAAACTATTGGTAAGACAAAAAAGTATACTTTGAGCAAGCCTTTTTATTTCAATCGCTAAAATTTCTATTGGAAAATCTCCATCCTCCTTTTGCTTAACAACATTTAAAGCAAATGAAAATCAGTCCCACAATGGAAAATGCTGGGCCTCCTGTTATTTGGAAATAACACTACTTGTTATACATAGAATATACTCATACAGCTTTTTTCTAGATTAAAATTTAAATGAAATAAATTTGTGCAGTTTTACTTACCAATTAAATCTCAGTCTATATTTAGGCAAGTTATGAACAAAAAGACCCTGAAATGATAATCACATCAGACTAATTTTGCTTAACAAAGAAATAAATTCTGCTACTCTTTCTCTTTATGTAACCTTTGTTATATGTCAGTCCCAGAGAGCATATCAAGAAACTATATAATTGAATTAATTTTGTTACCACTCCTTCTCTCTTTGATGATGGGCCACAGGTCAAACTATCATACTGTTTAAATGCAGCTCCAAGGATTAACCCAATATTCTTGACTGGCAAAAATATCAATCTTCTGCTACATGTAAGCACAGGGGGCATTTAATAAAATCAATGCCCTAAAAAAATATTATCATTCCTCCCCACTCTTTTCCAGAAATTCATAAACAATTCAAATCTATGCTAGAGACTGTTCTCTGCATACATGCAGCTTTAGAGGTAAATATACTACTGATGTTGCAGGCAGGAAAAAATACCTATTAACTCCTAGAATTAACTTGCAAGCAAAGAATTAACCTTTTTCAAGTACTTATAATTCTGCTGATGTTTCTATTAATTCATCAGTTAGACTTTGGAATAGGACTACTAGTCTGGGGATATTAAAAATCTTCTCTGTCAGCAAGCATCACAAGCCTCATAGGAGAAATATAAACCAGCAGTTGGGAACAAATAAACATGAGGTGGTTAATTTGGGACAATATGTTGACTATTTTATCACCATTCTTCTACTCTGACATGTAGGAAGTGCTATGTAATATACTAGATTTTATTGGACTGGCTTCAGGAATAGACCTAGACATCTATGTCAGGAACTATGGAGAGCTGAGGCACCTACCCATGGAGGGAGAGTAGGGTGAATAATTGATACCTAGATCCAGTCAGGATCAAGAAACCACTCCTTAACTCATTCTAATGGAACATAAACTCCTTATTAGAGTTTTAATATCATTTGCAGTTTCATATGTAATCTTTCTCCAAGGAGATGGCAAACAGCCTAAATTCCACCCTCAGTTTGATGTCGTTAAAATTTCTCAGGCAAAATGCTATATCCATCAGGCAGCAAGTCAAGTCTATCTCATCACATTCTCTCTCTTTCTTTCTCCCAGCCTTACAAGTGCTGAATTCCTTCCTGACATTTGCAAATCATCATGCAGCATGATGGAGCATACTCCTGCCCAACAATTTAAAGTCTGGTGGCTAAATCATTTTTTGAAGTATATTTGAAACCTCTTAGGCAAAAATAGAAACTGAAGTGAAACTTCCTACTCTGCAATTCTCTGACACTCTTTATTCTTTAAAAAAAAAAATCTTTTGCTGGTGTTTTATACAAAAGTGACAGTCATCATTGTCTTTTCTGAAGTGTTCTGTCATACCTAGGCATATTAGGTGTGCTCTGAGGCAAGTGTAATGCCTGGCTTTTTGCTTGGGTATGATCTAGGTAAAAGAGTTGCTGGGCTATTCAATCACATCTACACTAGCACAGATCTAAGCAGAGATATAACTCTAAGAAACAAGAAAGAGGGAAAGAGGGAAGGATGGGGGAAAGAGAGGGAGGGAGGGAGGGAGGGAGGGAGGGAAGGAAGGAAGGAAGGAAGGAAGGAAGGAAGGAAGGAAGGAAGGAAGGAAGGAAGGAAAGAAAGGAAGAAGGTTGCGCTAGCAGCCCAGGATATGATTGGCCTTTGGGGCTGCTAGTGCACATTGCCAGCTCATGTTGAGCTTCTCATCCACCAACACCTCCAAGTCCTTCTCTTCAGGGCTGCTCTCAATCCATTCTGTGCCCAGCCTGTAGTTGTGTTTCAGATTGCCTCAATCCATGTGCAGGACCTTGCACTTGGCCTTGTTGAAATTCATGTGGCTCGCACAGGTCCACCTCTCAAGCCTGTCAAGGTCCCTCTGGATGGCATCCCTTCCCTCCAGTGTGTCGACCACACCTCACAGCTTGGTGTCGGCAAACTTGCTGAGGGTGCACTCGATCCCACTGTCCACATCACCAAGATGTTAAACAGCACCAGTCCCAGTACCGACCCCTGAGGAATGCCACTTGTCACTGTTCTCCACTTGGACATGAAGCCATTGACTGCAATTCTTTGAGTCACAATTGTCCATCCAGCCAATTCCTTAACCACCGAGTGGTCCATCCATTGAATCCATGTCTCTCCAATTTAGAGACAAGGATGTTGTGCTGGACAGTGTCAAATGCCTTGCATAAGTCCAGGTAGATGATGTCAGCTGCCCCTCCTTTATCCACCAACGCTGTAACCCCATCAGAGAAGGCCACCAAATTTGTCAGGCACGATTTGCCCTTAGTGAAACCGTGTTGGCTGTCACCAATCACCTCCTTATCTTCCATGTGCCTGAGCATAGTCTCCAGGAGGGTCTGCTCCATGATCTTGCCTGGCACAGAGGTGAGATTGGCTAGCCTGTAGTTCCCTGGGTCTTCCTTTTTAAAAATGGGGGTTATATTTGCTCCTCTTCAGTCAGTAGGAACTTCGCCAGAGTGACACAAACTTCTCAAATATGATGGATAGTGGCTTAGCAACTTCATCCCCCACTTCCCTCAGGACCTGTGGATGCATCTCATTAGGTTCCATGGACTTATGCACCTTCAGGTTTCTTAGATGGTCTTGAACCTCATCTTCTCCTATTGTGGGTGGTTCTTCATCACCCCAGTCCCTGCCTTTGCCTTTTGTGACTTGGGCAGTATGGCTTGAGTACTTGTTGGCGAAGACTGAGGCAAAAGACTTGTTGAGTACCTCAGCCTTCTCCATATCCTGGGTAACCAGGTCTCCCGTTTCCTTCCAGAGAGGGTCCACATTTTCCCTAGTCTTCTTTTTACCATCGACATACCTATAGAAGCTTTTCTTGTTACCCTTGATGTCCTTGGGCAGATTTAATTCTATGAAGGTTTTAGCTTTCCTAACCTGATCCCTGGCTGCTCTGGCATTTTCACTGTATTCATCCCAGGCTACCTGCCCTTGCTTCCCCCCTCTGTAGGCTTCTTTCTTCATCTGAGTTTGTCCAGGATCTCCTTGTTCATCTATGCTAGCCTCCTGGCATTTTGCCTGACTTCCTCTTTGTTGGGATGCATTGCTTCTGAGCTTGAAGGAGCTGACCCTTGAATACTAACCAGCTTTCTTGGGCCTGTCTTCCCTCCAGGGCTTTATCCCATGGTACTCCACAAAGCAGGCCAAAGTCTGCTCTCCTGAAGTCCAGGCTGGTGAGCTTGCTGTGTGCCCTCCTCTCTGCCCTAAGGATCTTGAGCTCCACCATGTCATGGTCAGTGCAGCCAAGGCTGCCCTTGAGCTTCACATTCCCCACCAGCCCCTCCTTGTTGGTGAGAACAAGGTCCAGCAGGGCACTTCTCCTCATGGGCTCCTCTATCACTTGGAGGAGGAAGTTATAATCAATGCATTCCAAGAACCTCTTGGATTGCTTATACCTTACTGTGTTGTCTTTCCAACAGACATCAGGGTGGCTGAAGTTCCCCATGAGAACCAGGGCTTGTGAATGTGAGGCCACTCCTATCTGTGTATAGGAGGCCTCATCTGCTTGGTCTTCCTGTTCAGGTGACCTGTAGCAGACCTCCACTATAATGTCCCCTGACCCTGCCCTCCCTTTAATCCTGACCCATAAGTTGTCATGTGGCTCCTCATCCATCCCCAGGCAGAGCTCTATGCTCTCCAGCTGGTCATTGACATAGAGGGCAACACACTCCTCCTCATGTCCCCTACCTGTCCTTCCTAAAGAGCCTGTATCCTTCCATTCCAACCTTCCAGTCATAGGAGCCATCCCACCACATCTCCGTGATGCCAGTAAGATCATAGCTCTGCAGGCGTGTGCACATCTCTAACTCCTTTTGTGTTTTGTCCATTCTACGTGCATTTGCATAGAGGCATTTCAGTTGGGCCCCCAATGAGGCTGACTGACTGGCTGGAGTGGCTGGAATTCCTCTGTGCTGCACTTCAGGTGATCTGCTGACATGTGAGCTTTGTCCCTGCTCTGAGCATCTATTGCTGGCACTATTATCAAACTGGTAGGAGTGAGGTGGATGTAGATTCTCCTTTCCTCCAGCACAGAAAGCCAACCATATCCTGGTCTGGGAAGCATGACCAGCAGGTTGAGGGAAGTAATTCTCACCCTCTACTCTCAGAACAATGAGTCAAAAAAGCTACATGATGAAGAATGCCACAGCTGGGGGTAACGCAAATGTCATCAAGTTAAAAAAAAAAAAAAAAAAAGAAGAGAATAGGATTATGATTTCTATTTCTTCTTCTTTTATTTTTTTTTTTAATTGTCTTGTTAATATGAAAAAAAAAAACCAAAACCTGAAAGCATCTGGAAAATGTTGCACCTCAAATACCATCTCAGTTCCATGTTAGCAAAATAGGGTTTTTTGTCTCTGTTTCTGTCTTGAACACTATGGAAGAACATACTGAAGTTAGAGCACTGGAAGAAATTTGTACTGTCATGCAATGCTGGTTTGTATCCTTCTGAAATGGTTTATCTAAAGATTTATTAAAATTGATTGGAACCTTTTAGTTAAATGCTTTTCAACAGAAATTAAAATCTCTACATATCAAAATGTCACCTCTTTTAATTTTAATTGGGAAAAAAAAAAGGAAGAAACAAGACAAAGCCAAGTATCTGCTTCAAGCTTATCTAAAATTAAATATTCCATATTTTCAGATCAAACTGTTATGTTTGATTTGAGTTTTGTCATACCCATTCTATGTCTGCCTCTGCTGACAAAATGCTTAGTGGAATCAGTGGTTCATGTGTGTCATACCTTCCTTCTGCTCTAAGGTCCAGTCATCCTGCAGTTGGATTACAGCAACTGTGATATAATGCAGACTTCAGCACCCTGAACTACTGCAGGGCATTAGTGTATCCGTGAATTTATGAGCTGGCTGAGGAGCATCAGTCATAAAGAAGAATGTGGTTTTGTGGCACCCAAATGACAGCCAAGATGACACCTAACACTGCAACTCTGCTGAACACTAAATAAAGTCAGACCATTCTAGGATACAGGGTTTTTCAGTTGCATTGCGCAAGCTGAAAAAAGCATTTTGATTTCAGGACTGTCAGTGTTTCCTTTCTATGGACACAAAGGAACACAAAATAGCTTTGCGTATCTTTGATATCCACAAATATCTGTAGGATTCATACAGTGTAGAAAGTATGTGAAAATTAAGAGATCTCATGAAAGTCTACTAACTTTGTTATCTACTTGCTATAATATATGTCTAAATAGATCTGGTAAAAAAAAATACTATGGTGGACTTTGAAACAAACGATATATTTTAGAATACACCAGGAAGAAAACAGGTGAGAACACTAGCTATATAAAAACATGCACTATTTTGAATTCTTTATGAAAATAATTTATACACTTCAAATCATGTTGTGTAATTAAATTTTTCCTACAGGATAGCATGTAGCCATCACAGAAAAGACCTAGTGAGAATTTTTCATTCGTTGGATTAAAGATCATCTCTTAAAGATTCTCAGTCATTCAACTGTTGGAATACTTGGATACAACGCAGACTGCCCTGCTATTAAATAAGAAATAAGTTAAAATAAATATAACAGGTGGATTACTTCTTCCTCAGGTAATTCTCGTTGTAACTACTGAAATAGACTTAGCATCTGTTTGGAGATTCCTTTGGAATTAATAAATTATTTTACTTATTTATTTTAGAGTAAACTGGGATAGATAATTCAGAAAAACAAATTTTCCACACCTACACAGTGTGTTTTCTTACGTTACTCACACGTAACTGCAGTGTGTTTGGGTTTTGTTATTTTTTTTTTTTTTCAGAAGACACTCAAACACCAATTTCAGATCAGGCAACATGGAAACCCAGGGACTGTTTCAGTTTGATTTGACTGAGGTGGACCATCTATAGGAACAGGGGGGCAACAGGGTAGTTCCATTGCTGCTAATACAGTGAGCATTAAAAAATATTTATTGCCTGACCAGATAGTAAGAAGGCCAAATATTAAAGCAAAGTCGTAAGTCACATCTATCAATGTCACAGTAACACCAAAATAAATAGAAAAATCAGGAGTTCACGTGCTGTCTGTGTAAGTAAACAGTCAGGCCATCACATTCTAATTTGCTGCAGTGTCATCAGCTGCAAAAGAGAGATCCAAAAGGTAACAGATAGAAGCATAGAATCATTTAGGTTGGAAAAGACCTTTAAGATCATCAAGTCCAAATGGAAACCTAGCACTGCCAAGTCCAACCACTAAACCAAGTCTCCAAGTGACACATCTATGAGTCTTTTAAATAACCTTCAGGGATGGTGACTTAATCTGGGCAGCCTGTTCCAGTGCTTTATAACCCTTTCAGTGAAGAAATTTTTCCTCATATCCAATATAAGCCTCCCCTGGCACAACTTCAAGCCATTTCCTCTTGTCCTATAACTTGTTACTTGGGAGAAGAGACCAATACCCACCTCACTACACCTACCTTTCAGGCAGTGGTAGAGAGCGATAAGGTCTCCCCTCAGCCTCCTCTTTCCCACACTAAGCAACCCCAGTTCCCTCAGACACTCCTCATAAGACTTGTTCTCTAGGCACTTCAGCAGCTTCATTGCCTCAGCACCTCAATGTGGTGCTGGGGGGCCCACATCTGAACATAGTACTCGAGGTGCAGCCTCAGCAGTGCCGAGTACGGGGGGACAATCACTTCCCTAGTCCTGCTGACCACACTATTTCTGATACAAGCCAGGATGCTGTTGGCCTTCTTGGCCACCTGGGCACACTACCAGTGCATATTCAGCTGGCTGCCAAGCACCACGTCCAGGTTCTTTTTGGCCAGGCAGCTTTCAAGCCACTCTTCCCCAAGCCTGTAATGTTTCTTGGGGGTGTTGTGACCCAAGTGCATGACCCAGCACTTAGCCTTGTTGAACCTCATACAGCTGGCTTCAGCCCAATGATCCAGCCTGTCCAGATCCTTCTGTAGAGCCTTCCTACTGTGAGGCAGATCAACATTCCTGTCCAACTTGGTGCCATCTGCAAACTGACTGAGGGTGCTCTCAATCATATCATAGAATCATGGAATAGTTTGGGTTGGAAGGGACCTTAAAGATCATCTAGTTCCAACCCCTCTGCTGCAGGCAGGGACACCCTCCACTAGACCATGTTGCCCAAAGCCTCATCCAACCTGGCCTTGAACACTTCCAGGGATGGGGCTGCCACAATCTCTCTGGGCAACCTGTTCCAGTGCCTCACCACCCTCACAGTAAAGAATTTCTTTCTAACATCTCATCTAAATTGACCCTCCTTTAGCTTAAACCCATTACCCCTTGTCCTGTCACTACAGTCCCTCATAAACAGTCCCTGCTCATCTTTCCTGTAGGCCCCCTTCAGGTACTGGTAAGCCACAATTAGATCTCCCAAGAGCCTTCATTTCTCCAGGCTGAACAATCCCAACTCTCTCAGCCTGTCCTCACAGGAGAGGCGCTCCAGCCCTCCAGTCAGCTTTGTGGCCCTCCTCTGGGCTCGCTCCAACAGCTCCATGTCTCTCTTGTACTGGGCCCCCCAAAGCTGGATGCGGTACTCCAAGTGGGGTCTCACAAGAGCGGAGTAGAGGGGCAGGATCACCTCCCTCGACCTGCTGGTCACACCTCTTTTGATGCAGCCCAGGACACGGTTGGCTTTCTGGGCTGCAAGTGTACACTGCCGGCTCATGTTGAGCTTCTCATCAATCAATACCCCCAAGTCCTTCTCCTTGGGGCTGCTTTCAATCCATTCCTTGCCCAGCCTACATCTGGGCTTGGGATTGCGCCGACCCATGTGCAGGACCTTGCACTTGGCCTTGTTGAACGTCATGCAGTTTGCACGGGCCCACCTCTCAATCCTGTGAAGGTGGCTCTGGATGGCATCCCTTCCCTCCAGTGTGTTGACCACACCTCACAGCTTGGTGTCGTCAGCAAACTTGCTGAGGGTGCACTCGATCCCATTGTCCACGTTGCCAAAAAGATGTTGAACAGTGCCGGTCCCAGTACCGACCCCTGAGGAACGCCACTTGTCACCATTCTCCACTTGCACACTGAGCTGTTGACCACAACTTTTTGAGTGCAACCATCCAGCCAATTCCTTATCCACCGAGTGGTCCATCCATCGAATCCATGTCTCTCCAATTTAGAGACAAGGATGTGCGGGACAGTGTCAAATGCCTTGCATAAGTCCAGGTAGATGATGTCAGCTGCCCTTCCCTTATCCACCAATGCTGTAACCCCATCATAGAAGGCAACAAGTTTGTCAGGCACAATTTGCCCTTAGTGAAGCCATTTTGGCTGTCACCAATCAGCTTCTTATTTTCTGTGTGCCTGAGCATAGTCTCCAGGAGGGTCTGCTCCATAATCTTGCCAGGCATGGAGGTGAGAGTGACCAGCCTGTAGTTCCCTGGGTCTTCCTTTTTACCCTTTTTAAAAATGGGGGTTATGTTCCTCCTCTTCCAGTCAGCGGGAACTTCACCACACTGCCAGGACTTCTCAAATATGATGGAGAGTGGCCTGGCCACTTCATCTTCCAGTTCCCTCAAGACCCACTGATGCAACTCATCAGGTCCCATGGACTTGTGCACTTTCAGGTTCCTTAGATATTCTCAAACCTGATCTTCTCCTACAGTGGGCGGTTCTGCATTCTCCCAGTCCCTGCCTTCTGCAACCTGGGCAGTGTGGCTCAAGCACTTGCCAGTGAAGACTGAGACAAAGAAGTCATTGAGTACCTCAGCCTTCTCCTTATCCTGGTTAACCAGGTCACCAGTTTCATTCCAGAGGGGACCCACATTTTCCCTCGTCCTCCTCTTATCACTAACATACCTATAGAAGCTTTTCTTGTTGTCCTTGACATCCCTGGCCAGACTAATTTCTATCAGGGCTTTGGCTTTCCTAACCTGATCCCTGGCTGCTCGGACAGTTTCTCTGTATTCTTCCCAGGCTACCTGCCCTTGCTTCCACCCTCTGAAGGCTTCCTTTTTTCGTTTGACTTTGCCCAGGAGCTCCTTGTTCATCCACGGGGGCCTCTTGGTGGTTTTGCCTGACTTCCTCTTTTTTGGGATGCATCGCTGCTGAGCTTGGAGGAGGTGACCCTTGAATATTAACCAGCTGTCTTGGGCCCCTCTTCCTTCCAGGGCTTTGTGCCATGGTATTCTACCAAGCAGATCCCTGAAGAGGCCAAAGTCTGCTCTGCTGAAGTCCAGGGTAGTGAGCCTGCTGCGTGCCCTCCTCGCTGCCCTGAGGATCCTGAATTCCACCATTTCGTGGTCACTGCAGCCAAGGCTGCCCTTGAGCTTGACATCCCCTACCCAGCCCTCCTTACAGGTGAGAATAAGGTCCAGCATGGCACCTCTCCTCATGGGCTCCTCTATCACTTGGAGGAGAAAGTTGTCATTGACACTTTCCAGGAACTTCCTGGATTGCTTGTGCTCAGCTGCATTGTCCCTCCAACAGATGTCAGGGTGGTTGAAGTCCCTTATAAGGACCAGGGCTTGTGAGCGTGAGGCTGCTCCTATCTGCCTACAGAGGCCTTCATCTGCTTGGTCCCCCTGGTCAGGTGGCCTGTAGCAGACCCCCACTATGATGTCCCCTGTCCCTTTAATCCTAACCGATAGGCTCTCAGTCTGCTCCTCATCCATCCCCAGCTGGAGGTCCATGCACTCCAGCTGGTCATTGATGTAGAGGGCAACGTCCCCTCCTCGCCTGCCCTGCCTGTCCTTTCTAAAGAGCCTGTACCCTTCCATCCCAACACTCCAGTCACAGGAGCTATCCCACCACGTCTCTGTAATGCCAATAAGGTCATAGCCTTGCAGGCACACACACGTCTCCAGCTCCTCTTGTTTATTCCCCATGTTCTGTGCGTTTGCATAGAGGCATTTCAGTTGTGCCCCTGATGAGGCTGACTTATTGGCTGGGGTGGATGGAATTCTTTTGATGTATTCTCCCAGTGTTACCCTGTTGGTTCCTGTTGCATCCGGAGCCCCCGGCTCGTCTCCTCTAGGCTTCGAGCGTGCTGTAGTGCATCCAGCATGTCTCTGAGCAGTAGGCCAAGGGCCCTTGCTAGCGCCCCGTTCCTCCTGGGCACATCATCCCACAACTTGTCACTGGCAAGCCTGATGTTATCCCTCTCCCCCTTCAAGCCTAGTTTAAAGCTCTGTCGATGAGCCCCACTAGTTCCTGGGCAAAGATCATCTTTCCCCTTTGAGAGAGAGGAATCCCATCAGGGTTCATCAGGCCTAGTGCCGTGCAGGCCGTCCCATTGTCAAAGAATCCAAAGTTGCGGTGTTGACACCAGCCATGGAGCCATGCATTTATGGACTGTGTCCGCCTGTTCCACCCAACATTGCTGCCCTTAACTGGAAGGAGGGAGTATATTACCTGTGCCCCCGAATCCTTCAGTGACTGTCCTAAGAGCCTGAAGTCCCTTTTGATTGCTTTCGTGGTATGTGTCTCTGCTTCATCCCCCATCCACATGGAGGAGCAGCAGTGGGTAATAGTCAGAGGGCTGTACCAGGCTGGGGAGTTTCCTAGCGATGTCCTTGACACAGGCCCCGGGGACGCAGCAGACTTCTCTGAGAGGAGGGTCTGCCCTGCATATCGGGCCCTCTGTACTCTTCAGAAAGGCGTCCCCTATGACTATAACTCTCCTTTTCTTCTTTGTTGGGGTGGTCACAACCCGAGGCATGGGCCTTTTGGGCCTAGGTGCTACCTCTGGAGTAGCTTGACTGTCATCCATATCCTCGCTCGAGTGGCCTTCCACAGCCAGAGCCTCGTACCTGTTGCACAGGAGTACGTGGGATGGCGAGGTGGGTGAGGAGAAGGTTCGCCTGCTGTGCCGCGCATAGACTTGTTTCCATTCACTCCCCTCTTTGAGGCTGCTGCCTTCTGTCTGGCGAGGGGAGGATACAGGGTCCCCTTCACTTTGGCTTTGGTCTGTTAGTTGTCCCTGTTTCTGTCTCAGGGAGGGCAGAGCTTGGCTCCACCAATCTATCTCTCTCTCCACCTCTCTGATGCTCCTTAACCTCTCCACTTCTTCACGGAATTCTGCCACCAGGCTGAGCAGGTCGTCCACCTGGTCACACCTCAGGCAGCCAAACTCATCCAGATCATTGACAAAGACATTAAAAAGAACTGGCCCCAACACTGAGCCCTAGGGAACACCACTTGTGACCGGCCACCAACTGGATTTAACTCCATTCACCACAACACTTTGGTCTGGCCATCCAGCCAGCTTTTTACCCAGAGAAGCATATGCCCATCTAAGCCATGAGCAGCCAGTTTCTCCAGGTGAATGCTGTGGGAAACGGTGTCAAAGGCTTTACTAAAATCAAGGTACACAACATCCACAGCCTTTCCCTCATCCACTAGCAGGTAACCTTGTCATAGAAGGAGATCAGGTTGGTCAAGAAGACTTGCCTTTCATAAACCCATGCTGACTGGGCCTGATCACCTGGTTGTCCTGTATGTGTCATGTGATGGCACTCAAGATGATCTGCTCCATAACCTTTCCTGGTATGGAGGTCAGACTGGCAGGCTTTTAGTTCCCTTGGTCCTCCTTCCCTGGCTTCTTGTAGATGGGTGTCGCATTTGCTAATGTCCAGCCTGCCCTCCAGAAGTCCAAGGTAGCAGTTCTGCTAACCTCCCCTCCTTACTTCTCCAGGAATTGAAAACTCTAACATTTCATGATCACTATGCCCAAAACAGCCTCCAACCATAACATCACCCACAAGTCCTTCTCTGTTCACAAACAACAGGTCTAGCAGGGTGCTTTCCCTAAGTTGGCTCACTGACCAACTGTGTCAGGAAGTTATTTTCCACACATTCCAGGAGCATCCTAGACTTTTTCCTCTCTGTTGCATTGTATTTTCAGCAGGCATCTGGTAAGTTGAGGTCCCCCACAGGAACAAGGACTACCAAATGTGAGACTTCTCCCAGGTGCTTATAGAATATTTCATCCATCTCTTCATCCTGGTTGGATGGTCTATAATGGTACCATGATATCTGCCTTGTTGATCTTTCCCCTGATTCTTACCCATTAACACTTGACCCTTTCATCACCATCATTAAGCTCTAGATAGTCCACACGCTCCCTAACATGCAGGGCTGCATCACTGCCTCACCTTCTGTGCCTATCCCTTCTGAAGGGTTTATAGCCATCCATTGCAGCACCCCAGTTGTGTGAGTGATCCCACCATGTTTCTGTGATTGCAACCATATCATAGATTTCCAGCTGCACAATGGCTTCCAGCTCCTCCTGTTTGTTGCCCATGCTGCATGCATTGGTGTAGATGCACTTCAGTTGGGCTATTGACCCTGCCACTTTTTTGGGGGGAGAAGCCCTAATTCCTATGTGACTATTCTTATGTGCTTCTGTGGTTTCTAACACATCAATAACCCTGGTGTCTTTGCTGCTGCATGGCTCTCCATACCCTACTCCACTGAGATGGCAGACCTAAGGACCTTGCTAGCACAGTGTCCCTCAAACATTAGTGTGTTGCCCCCTCTGATCTGTGGTCATATGTTTTACTTCTGTACACAAATTGCTCTGTTGAGACAATGAGATTTATGAAAGATGTAATGGAATAAAGCCTTTTTACATCCAGAATTAGAAAACAATTATTAATACTTCAAGACCAAATTCTGAAAGTCAGAGGTCAGTTTATGACTCAAGTTTACTTATAAATGTAACAATTCCACTTTGTTCTGGTTTTTTGGCTGGAATACAATTAATATTCACAAGAAGCTGGGAAGGGACACAGCCAGGACAGGGGACACAAATTAGCTAAATGGGTATTCCATACTATATCATGTCATTCTTAGAATATAAAGGGAGAAGCTGGCCTGCCGCTTGCTGCTTGGGGACGAGCTGGGCATCAGGCTCTGGGCGGTGAGCAAATAGCATTGTATATCACCCACTTTGTATATTCTTTTACAAGAATTGTTGTTATTTTCTTCTTCCTTTGCTGTTCTAGTAAACTATCCTTATCCCTACCCATGAGTTTCACCTTTTTCTTTTGATTTTCCTCCCCATCCCACCAAGGGCAGAGCAGTGAGCAAAGGCCATGTGCTGTTTAGCTGCTGGCTGGGGCTAAACCACAACACACATTCTATTAAAAAAAAAAATAATCTGCAACTTATTTGCATTTTTTTACAATATACATAGTTTTTATTTTTCTGAACAGTGTTATAATAAACAATTCAACATTAAGACTTAAGAACAAAAAGAACTACATTTTCATCTACTTAGGTGAAGTAATATTTCTGGGATTACACATCAAGATTAATTTATTTCTCAAGACAGAAATTACTTGTGCCAGGTATCAATCTAATGTAAAGTTTTTCTTAAGAAAAACCCTAAACCAAAAAAATCCTCAAAACCTTTTTACTTGCTGCTCTGTCTGTATGTTTTCTCAACATTCAGACACCCATATATTCCTACACCATTGTGTCACTTCAATTTCAATAATCATTGATAATCACTGTAAACCCTGTATTTCTTCTTCTCAAGAAATTTGACAGTAGAAAGCTGAGTGAGACTAATGGCAAAAAAGTTGAAAATACAAGCCTTGTGAGTCTGATTTGCTGAATTACTCTATGTTCTCTGTGCTTTTTGGTGAAAACATAAAATCCCAAACTCAACAACAGTAAAACAACTGCATGCATAACATTATAACCATCTGGATACATTTTCTAGAAAACAATCATGTCTCCAAAGTCCTTTGCTGTCTCAGACTTTCTGTTGTTTCTTCCATCCCTTATTTCCAGTACAGTTTGGAGCTTCCAGAATTCTTCTCACTGCTTGTTCTCTAAATTTCTCTGAATTGGAATCACTATCAAACTTCTGAATAACAAATATGAGGTCCTCTAGGGTGTGCTGGAAAAATCCATTGACTTTAACAAGTCCTAATTCTAATATGTGACAATTATGCTTAACAAAGCAGAATAATTTCATGTAATAAATTTTAAATGCTTTATCCAGTCAAACTTTAGTAGTTTCTGCCATTCTGCTAGAAAAATATACAACAGATTAATATATTTGACTATCAAAAAAGTGTTTCCTAATACTCAGCTTAAATATTTTCATTCTCCAACTGCTCAAAAACTAATAATTTCCCTCTGGTGCTTACAGTACACTTTGACTTCTATTAAGATTTGTAACTGTCTCTCCCTTATCCTCATAGCCAATTTATACATATTTATCCTCCTTAAATTTTTCCTCTATGCTAGTTTCTCCATCCCCATGATATTTTTATGCTGTTTGCTGAACTTCTTAGAGTTTAATAATCTCTTTTCTTATAATGAGATATCTAGGGTTGAAGAGATTTCCAGTAGTCAAAACAGAGCTGTAGGTGAAAGAACTCTTATTACATTTTTCTAGCTTGTGATGTACTGTTTGTAAATATTACATACCCAAATTATATAATGATCCTCTAAGAAGTTGTCTAAAATCTTGAAATATTTCCTAATGGAATTACCCATTAATCCAGATTTATTTTAAAAGCATTATGTCTTGCAGAAGAGTCAAAGAGGAGGAAATGTGAAGGAATCCTGTTTATCCTTGTAGTAGTAATACGTGAATAGTATAAAGTTGTGAAGCTTAAAACTGACTGGTTAATTCAAGCTACTGTTCTGTGTCTTTGCTGCAGAGTACTTGCCATATACTTACATCCCATCATGTTGTAACCATACCTAAAGAGAGCTACCACATAGTAAAATTTCTGCAGATGGAGCAAGTGCTATTACTTCTCTCAAGTTCGTTACTTCATTTGGGAGAGTTTTCTGGGGTTTAGTTTGCAGATCCTTCTCCTGGCAGTCAATGCAAGATTGATAAGTAGGAAGAATCACCTGATCCTGGAAAAATTAAATTCTAGCCAGACAAAATCATGCTTGTTCTAGAAATGATGCTATCACAATGTTTCTCAGCGATGGTTTCACTCCCTCTCTCTTCATGATATAAATCTGCTTTCAGGTGTAAACTAAACATTGATTAACAGTGGCTAGTAAAATCAGGTATATCATGCTGTTTGGTTAAGAAAGGTCCAACGAAACTAGCTTTTGAACTGATGATGAAGACATATTTCTGTTAAATCAGGAGCTATAGCCTTAAACCTTTCTTTTGTAGTGACAGATTTTCAAATGTTACTAAGGAGTGTTATTCTGCTTTTGTCTGCGCTGAAATGTAGTTAAACACCCTTCAGAAAATCATATTTTTGTGTGTGTGTACAAAAAACATCTAACTACATGACATTTTCCATTTATGTGGATGAATTCATCCCTACTTGTATTTGCATTATTGCATCTTTGCTGGCTCCAGATTTGGGTAGGAGAAACATATCTACAAAAAGTGGGAAAACAAGCAAAAAGAAGTAAGAATGGAAAATAAGAATAAAAGGGTTCACCACTGCCTTTATTAACCATCTCTTCTAAAAATTATTTTATTTTAAAATAATAGGGTGTGGGTGTGTATTTTTTTTTATTTTTCTTATATAACTGTTGTTGAAAGGCTGCTCTAAAAGTGTAATCTTCTGGGCTGTGGGAAGTTTTCTAGAGGTATCCATCAGAGCAAACACTGTCTTCAGGCTTTGCAGTTGTTCTTCCTTGTTATTCTGCCTTCTCCTTCCTATCCTCTACACATAGTCAGCAAAGCATAGATATCACCCATCTATCAGATTTTAGTACACAGAACAATCCATATGTTAATTTTGATTTTAAGAATGACCCTTATTCCTTAAGGTTATCCTTCTTTTACTGAATATATTTGAATATAACTGAAGGTTTATTCAACACTGTTTTTTTCAGAACTATTATTCTTGGTATTATTGTCCTAATAATAAAGACAACTGATTACATTGCAATTAGCCACCTTTCATTACAAATATGATTTTGATAATGTTGAGTTCAAGGTACTCTAAATGCATAATTTTCCATCTTAAAAATATTTCTTTTGTGAGTCCTATCGGTCATTCAGACTTATGTTTGGAATTTTGCTGGACAAATGGGGATAAATATATCTTAGGTATTAAAATAAAACACACTATTTATTTCTGCTTTTGAAAACAGAATTTCTACTAAAGTCTTTCAAGGTAGAAAACTAATTAGTGAAATGTGTTACATTTCTTAATCATCAGTGCAAAATCTGCTAATTTGCCAGAACAACTTAAAAAAAATAAAATAAATCATAGCCCCAGAATGATTCCAAATCATTCGTATCTTCCTCGTACAGCCAAGTACAATGACTTTAAAAAAAACCTCCTACTTTACCAGGACTATCTCTATCTGCCTCAGAAAAACATTTTTAAAGAAATGAAAATGTAATTTCCAATTACAATTTCTAAGGTTGGATACCGCTTCATGTTACAAACAATGTATGTACAAGTCTTTTATTAGATATTTAATATAGCTGAAGCCTACTGTTCCATCTGATCATTACCAGTTAAATAAAGGATGTTAATGTTAAGACATGACTACTTAATTAGCACTATCTACTTCATGATGAGATGCCAGCCTACTAGCAGCAAATGAGTTGTGAAGATGATATTCAAATAAAATAATTAGGCTGTCTCACAAAGCTTTGGGGCTGGCACTTAGGCAGGTTCTCAGGATCTTAAAAAGCTCTAAAGTCACAGAGGCAGAGCACACACAGTGTGATCCAGCCATGAGATGTACTGAACAAAAAACTGCCTTGTGAAACTTGTTGGAAAATTTTTACAGTACCCCTCTAGGTGAATTAAACACACTTTTTTGCTTAAATATAAAAGAAAAAGAAATAAAGAACAATGCATTAGGCAGAATCCTACTGCAATACATGGTTCAACATGGAGTCTCCAAAGATGTATCACAGTTTTCTCATATACACTAACTGGCCCTTGAGCTGGGGCCCTGTGTGCTGCCATTGCAGGATGGTTACAAGACAATGCTGAGGCTATTTCTTATCACCAAGAAAAACTTCACTCCCTTGCAAGGAGTCTGTTTGGTCTCTGGCATTCCTGCTTCTGGCCAGTTTAACCCCTTTTTGTAGTTGGGCCTTCTTGCCCTTCATGTCAGATCACTCCTTGGTCACAAATTACCACTGCTACAATTAGAATTTCCCTTTCAGATTTCTTGGTGAGTGCTGTGTTGCAAAATGTTTAATATACATTACATTTTCTTTCCAGAAAAAGAACAGTCTGACAAATCAGGAGTCCAGTGTTTGGTGATTTTTGAAGAGGTATGTGCACAATTCACAGAAGCTGAAGAATATCGGGATAAATACCTTTAAAAAAAATGGTTACCCGACTTTGAAAAATCTCAGTAGCACAAGCAGCTAACTCTTGGAAACAATCTGTTTACCTAAGGTATGAATGGCAGAAAGAAACATCTTACCTCACTATAGCACCACTCATAACAAAAAAATGGCAAAGAAACATGCAGAGCTCTAGTCAAACTCTATATAAACCACAGATATCATGTTCATTAAAGGTATTTTTCACCCTGGTAGGACACAGTTAACTGGCAGAAGAAATAGGAGTAATTCTGCATCAGCAGTTGGCTACTGCTTGACTGAAGTATGTAAGTTGGAGTTAAGTTTCTTTTGGATTTGTTTTGGATAGATAGAAATTTATTGAGACTAAAATTTGACGTAATCTATCTTTTATTTTAAAACCTGTGCTATTAACCTTTGGTATAATTAAAAACTTTTCAACTAAATCAAAACATAACCTAGGTACCACATTTATTGAGACAGTCTGAGGTGTCTGTTTGCAATGAAGTTTCTCAAGATGCCACCAGATCTTAAATCTTCATGTCTCATATTCCCTTTTCTTCTTTGTCCCTAAATATGGTGAAAAAAACCCAAACACAAATTACATGAAAAGAGCACACTGGCTCCAGAATGATCTTTTCATAATCAAATGTTGACAATTCAACACCCAACCCCATCCACCCCATCCAATTTCAATTCAGTGCAGTTAAGCTTGGAATTTTGAATTAGAAAATGGTAGAATATCTCATTCTGCAATAAATCTTTGTTAGGATTAAAATGTTATCCCAGGAGATTTTTCCACCCCTCAGAGTCTTTGGTAGTAGATTTCAAGGTGAGGTAAAATTATCTTGAGGAAATTTCCCATATAGGGCAGAATTTCTAAGATAAGAGTCCAGCTATTGGGTATGTGCCCATTCTAAGAGAATGGCAGAAGTTTACAACATGAGAAGACCAAGGGATTCTTCTCTAAATATCATTATAATTAACACCCTTCCTAATGTCCTGCATTTTAAAAAATTGTATTTAAACATGGTATTATCGCTGTAAAATATTATCTTTCAAACACAGTGTGAAAGCAACATACAGGTGGCTTTGCGGAAATATTTAGGTGTCTTTCTTTTTTATTCATATGCCCTGCAGTGTACTTCTATTACTAAATTTCTTCCATCTTCCATTTATATGTTTTCTAATATTATGAATAATATATTTAATACACTAATGAGTAACAGTTGATTGGTGTGGCCAAAAAATGTATATATGACCTAGCACTTTTCAAAGTGACAAAGTGTTGGGGAATGGTGAGAAGCGGGGAAAATCAGTGAAAAAAAATTAAGTGTTATTTTGAGTTCTGGATAAGTCATGCTGTACATTATATTGCAAAAAAAGTACTGAATAAGGTGTAGCTGTATAAGCTAGTATAGTGTTAGCTCCCAGTGTTTATTTGTCTGAATGAGAAAATAATGATGTGAATAGCAGCAGCTGTTCTTGATGCTCTGAGTGGAAGATGACTTGTTTCATATCCTGCCCTCACTACCAAATAACCCTCACAGTCAAAAGCTAGGATGCCATTGACAAGACTATGAATATTTATTTGTGAAGAAGCAGTGAAATAGCTCACAAATGTGAAACTACAAAAAGAATTTTTTAGACACTGTATGCAGTAGTGTTCTGGATTTTCAGACTATCTGTACTGCCTCAGTATTATCTAAGTTAATTTTTTAATACCATCAAATAAATAAGTAAATAAATAAGTAAATAAAAACTTAGTTTGAACATTTCATGAGCATTTCAGAAAGTTTTCTCTTGGAAAAAGCAGCATAAGTTCTGCTTGAATAATACTTTACTAGTGACTTCTGTTCTTTCAGTTACCAGGCCTTGATTGTATGAATACTATCACGTGTACATTTATAAGGTATTCAACTGTACAAGCATCTACAGACTGGGGCCTGAAAATACTTACTCAATTATTATTACTTAGGGAAGAACTCATTTCAAGATTATTTTATAGTGTGATGCTGTTTTACAGCACTCCCATTATAAGTTTCTGCAGACACACCTGTGCTTTCTATTATCTTTCAAAGCATTGGTCACCAAAGCTGTGTAACTGCCACTATCCATTAGGTAAAAATCCCTGATTATTTGGGGAAGATTCAAAAAAATTTCAGTGGGTCTGGTTTTTTTGTAGCCATTTACTTGCATATTTTCTTCTACCTAGTTTTACTCTAGCTCCTGCAACCTGATTCGTTTATTAAAATTAGCCTAGTAATGGCAGCTTATTTTGAACAAGAGTTCTCCAATGAATGCAAAGTAATAATCAGCCCAGCTTCCTCCTGAATACTTTGCTCTGTGACCAGAGATCTTCAAGGCAAACAATGAATATCTGTTAGCTTAGGTTTAAGTTGGACATTTGATACCTAGGGAAAAATAAGCAGGAAGGTGAATGAAGCAGTGGATACATTTCTGAGGAATGAAGTCAGTAGATTGCAAGTGACAGGTTCAATTACTGGTCTGTGGACCAATGACACATCTGCCTTAAACTCTGAGAAATGGGCAGTAGAAAAGGGATGAATAACTCTTAAGATTTGGAGAAAATATGTAACCATTCAGGCAGAAAATTAGCAATTACATTTCATGCCATCAGTAATAAGTATTTCAACAAAGATCTTAGGTTAACATCAGACCGTGTGACAGTATATCAACCATTACACCTGTGTTCAATCAGTAACCACATCCCTCAATGTGATACTGAGCTGCTTAATTCAAATGTGGCTTGTTCAGTGATAAGTAAAATGGCTGACATCTGTTACAAAAGTATTCAAAAGCAATTTATTTCATAGTCTTGATGCTGGCTGTTGAAAGATTTTTTTATTTTTTTTTTTAAATTTATGCACTGACAATTTATGTCTTCATGCTTTTGTTCTGAAACTCCATTCCCTTCCTCTCCAAGCACACACACTGTCAGATATGTCCCTTATAAACTACTACAAAGGGATAATCATGTAATATATGCAATGAATATATTTACTGGTAATAATGATGCAAGTGGTAAATCAGATTACTGAATTCAGAAAAATGGAACTCTAGGCATTTCCACCTTAATATGGAATCTAAACTCGTAATACAGAATCTAAACTCTAATACGGAATTGATTAGCATAATTATGCTATGAAGGAATAAAATTTAGTGTCAAAAGCCAAATTCATGAATATGTGATCAATATAAAATAACACCTTAAAATAGGGACATCTTTATAAATACTAAAAATATACCTGTTTCCACTTTCTAAGCTACACATTTTTGAAGAAATTTTCAAAAGTGCTCAGAATTTTTTCATCAGTCTGTGAAAAAAATTCCTACTGACACAGCTAAGGACAGAAACAGACTGTCCATACTGGCTGTTTTCTGAACATTGTTTGTTTGGGGTTTTTTTGTTTGTTTTTAACTTAATGCCTGGCTAGCTCTAAAAAAAATATGTTACTACACCCACAGCTCAGAGGTCATTCCAACCTGTGTATTTGTCTATGGGCCTGTGAACAATACTCAGGCATGCTAAGTTCCACACCGTTACAGATTCAGTGATAGCAACCTTGCATTAAAGTATTGTTAAAGTATGTAATGCAGGCATACTCTCAGTATATTGCTCTCAGAATACATCTCAGTCTGTTCAGTATGAGCTGAGGGACCACAAAAAGAAAAAAAAATAAAATTAAACTCCCCCCCCAAAAAACCCCCAAAACAAACAAACAAACAAACAAAACAAAACCAAAAACGCTGTAAGCAAGTGAAATGTACAGCACAAATTTATTTCACAGAAAGGTGTAAGACAGTCTAATCAGCAATCCTAATGCCAGTATTTTTATTACTCCTAGCTCCACAGTAAATGTTTTTATGCACAAACCATATTCCTTTAACTTGGAGGAGAAATAAGAATTCCAAGTACTCTTGTCCTGTTCAGGCCTAGCAGATAAAATGCAATTACATGTGGGATGCTCCTTCACATACTCCTGCTGTCACCGTGTATATTAAGGCACAAACCAACCACAATAACAAAATCATCTCTCTGTTCCTGTAGCTATCCAGAACAGAAATACAGGCATAACTTCCCTCAAAAGGCTGAGTTTGGTTTGATAAATACAGTCAGGTCTTTCCCTCTGTAAAGGAAGTCTAGGATATTTTTTAATTTGGTCTTATGTGTATTAGCCTATCTCTATTTTTGTTTACAAGTACTGCATTGACCGATTCTCTGAGAAGAAAGTTGCAGCTGCTTACATGAAAATTGTGATTCATATAATAAATAACGATTTTATACACTTGTATAGAAGAAAAAATGGAACCATTTTGTGAACTAGTTACAAAGTGCAATCACAGCAGGCAAAGAATTTTGGGAAGAAAGATTTTGGTTTTAATATGCAGTATCTGTATCCAGCATTGTATTCAATTAAAATTGCATTTAAATTAAAATGCAGGAATACAAAATAACAGCAGCTGTGATGCTGGAAAAAATATTAGGAATGGAGTTTTTCTAAGCTTGCCTTATTTGCTTTTTATCTTCAGCTTCAGTTTGTAAATATCAAAATGTTTTTTCAACACCTCAATTTGTACTATATAACAACTGTGAGAGAAATGCTTGTTAGAAAAAGTAGAAGTTTGATGTCTACCAGCACTAGGATATGCTCTGTAAGAGGTGGGAACCGGTGGTCAGATGGCATCCACTGTTGGCTGCCTTATTCCAAACCACCCTGACATTAGCCTTGAGGGTCATCTGCCTGATGACAACTGTCTGCAAGACATATATCACACAGAAAAAGTCTCTGGGGAGCTGTGCATTTTTGCCTGTTACCTTGCTGATTTTGTCCTGCTCCTTGCTGCACACCTGTATGCTGGGAACGTGAAGATGAGGGAGCACATGACCACAACAGTTTTATAGGCTTTACACCTCTCCACTAGTAACTGGCCGCTACAAAATTTAGTTTCTTTTTCTACTACTTCAGCAGTTTAAAAGGAGTGGGACCACAGCTGGTGATGTCATTCACTACTTCATATAAAAGCTTTCTTTGTAGATAATCACTTGTTTGGGGTTTTTGCTAGATATGATTGATCAGAGGGTCCTTCTTGTGTGGGAAAAAAAAAATTCTTTGAGCTTTGCCCAGAAACTTGCAAAATTGCATTCCTTAGTTGCTCATAATTTGCAAAATTTCCTGATTTATGAAAAACAAGTCCAAGAGTTTAAACCAAACATAACTGCATACTGAGAAAGGCAAATACATACTCTCATACTGAGAAGACAAATGCAGTGTAACCTTCAGAAAAGTGAATCCACTGAACAATTTAAAGTCAAGCTATCAGCCTTAGAGTACATTTGCTCTTCACAACAGTCCTGAAGTAACTATAACCTTCCTTTCCTTTTTATCCATTCTTACTGTCATTTGTCAAGGTTAGAAGAAATCAAACTTTAGGCTTTGACATTTCCTCCCAGACACATGTTGTAACCTACTGTTACAGTTTAGTGCTGTATAGGACTTTTGAAGTAACTGGTTGCTCCATTCCTCAAATGTATCTCACTAAACAGACTTAGTCTACCACAAAGGAGGCACATCCAAATAAAATCTTTTTCTTTTTTTTTTTTTTTCCCACTTCCTTTCTGAAGAAGCATTTATACAAAGCCTAATCTTGAATTATATAGCATTTTAAGAAAATGCTTAAAGGATATCTAACTGATTTTTAGCTAATTCCCTTTGCTCACTGTCAGGGTCTGGAAAAGCTGTTTCTTTGGTCTACGGATCCCAGCAGGTCTTAACTTCAGGACCAAAAATTAAAAGGATTAAGAGAAAACAGTAGGAAAACATTAAAATCCTCGTACACTCCAAAGCTTTGTCTTTTATGTGCAAAAGATTTCGGTGGTGTAATGACATTGACATTATGTGGGTCACCATCCAGTTACCAGCAAAATGCAAGTAGGTTACACCATATCCTTTCTATATAAGTGCAGTCCTCTCAAAAGGCTCAGCAATGCTTTCTGGTAAATTGAGTTGGTGCCATAGTCACCTCGTTTCTATTGGGTGCCAACCTGTGTTTCCCAATGTGGTTAACATCAGGACTCAGCATTCCAGCCCTTTTCAGGGCATCACCTTTTGCACTGAGTGGCCTGAATGTGTTTTGCAGGACATGTTTTCTTCCATTCCCTTAAGTAACTTCTGCACAGTCTATATTTTAACTCAATTTGAGCTCATCTCGAAGCAGTTTCTCTAATGTAATAAACTTTTTTTAAAGCACAAGGGCACTTCTGTCTGATTTTTTTCCCAATAGGTCAGATAACCTTTCCACTCTCACTTCTACCATTCATAACTGTGGTAGTAACTCTTTTAAGTGTAGATCAAACCTAGCTTGTTTACAACCAGATAATAATGTGAATAATTCCTCACTTGCTTGACTGAACACAATTTACGATTTTCGAATATGTGACCTAGTATAACACATCTGTCCCTTTATCTATCCACTGTTAAACAAAATGAAGAACTGCTTCTGGCATTTCTACAGAGGTCAGTGTGTATGGGATTATGAAGAAGCAGTAAGCTATCTGTAAGCCTACAAAACACTTTGCTAAGATGTGCAAAATGAGTGATAATGGAGGTGAAGGGCAGAAATAACATAATTGATGCAGTGCACCAGAATTCTACTTTAGCATGTGAAGATACAACTAAAACTGAGAATGTAGAAATATCTTCAGATTTGTACAAGCATGATTAGCCATTTAACTGTATTGTAATATAAGTAAGAGATCTGAATCTGTAACATATCTGCAGCTTCTCTCAAAGTGTTATTCTCCTGTATATCAATGCATTGTTTTCTTCTGTCATACTTTATTCTCTGGAAGCAAAGGTGACAGTTCTAAAATGTGCAGGCTAATAATACAAGATGCATTGCAATAAAGTATGTTGCTTAACCTGCTTTTCTTCAACTGATATTTTTATTAACTAAAATTATGGGACATATTCTGTTCAGAGGAACTTTGGCTGCAAAACCAGTTTAGTTCCACTGCAAGAAGACTAGAGGGGACACAAAAAAGTCACACAGAGAACCATGGTTTCTGAGTTGTGAAAATGTTCTCCACTAAGGGGTTACCAGCTGACAAGGTGTGATGGGAGAAAATGAATGAACAAGGAATTGAACGGACAGCTTTCCTTTACTCATCATGGAAAAATGTAAAAAGACACATTAAATCTCCTCAGTGCAACTATAAATATAGATAAATCTAGAGAGACATCCTGGTGTAGGATATCCACATATCTTTTTCCTTGTGTGTACTTTTCCCTGATAAATGACATAAAGCATAACCCTAATAAATTCACATGACTCTGATACATATCTTGGCAACCACTTGCAGGGTATATATTTTCAATTTCTTATGACTTTAGTTTGTAAACATCATCAAGAACTTCTTCCTTGATGATGACCATATGTAGAATTGTGAAGAACTGTATGTGACATGACTCTCATGAGTAGTTTCATTGATTAGGCCTATTCTGTACCTTAATTGTAGGATCAGATGTCACCTGGCATACAAGGATACTACTGAAATCTGCAACTTGCCTGTGTAGTGTAGCCACAAAAATCCAAAGCTGTGTAAGAAAGACCTTACAAGAAGCGGGAAAGATTCCTGCTGATTTTTCACCTAATGAAAGTTGCTTGACACACTTGCAAGGACAGAAGACAAAGACAGAGTTAATTGTTGGGTTTGGAGTGCTAATGCATGAATTAAGCTTTTCCTCCTAGAATTATCTGTTGTACGATCCCAGCCTCAAAAGGATTACAGCAGCTAAATAGTACAGATGGACAGAAAATTTCCCTCAAGCCTCTCTCTATGCTGGAGCTTACATGTTGCTTTTAAGGCAAGAATTGGTGTTACCTATATGTCTAAATATTGGCAGGTGCCCAAATATTTTTAAGTGTAAGTAGCTTATCTTGGTACCTATATCATGTATAATGTTTAGAATAACAAGAATGACAGTTAATTTCTTGTAATTTACATTTCTGTGGGATATTACCATGCAATTCCCAGTCACTTCTGAGTGTTAAATTATCTTCAGTAATGAAAATGTTTAATTTTACAACTTACTATATGTAGGCAGGTATGAGAACATACATTTTATTAAAAAAGGGAACAGGTCTCTGTCCCCCACAACGTTTCCCATGCTTAGTTTAAAGTCCCAGGTTTTCATGCTTTTATCATAGTACTTATTCTTCTCTCCTTAAGGAATCATGATGTCTCATGAATCCATTTATACCATTAGTTCAATCAGTCATGTTCCCTGATTACATACAGGGCTTTCTTTCACACTTTGCATTAAGTAGTTGTTAGTTCTCTAATTTTACTCTGTTCTTAGTTTTGGCCTGTATCCAGGAAAGCACTTAAACATAGGCTTATTTGCCTGACTTCAGTGAAACTACTTATGCACTGAAAGTTGGACTGTATATAAGTTCCGTGCTGTAACAGGACCTTCTAGTTATAAACCTTCATTTTTGAGCCTGCTACAATTACGCATAATTCATCTCTTTTAATTTATCACTCACTTCTGGGACTCTAAAAATGTAAAATACTTCACAGACTCCTATTTGAGAATAAGTACAGTTTGCTTCTCCTTTTTTATAAAACAGATCTATTGGCTAGACAAAACAAATACAAAGTGTCATTTCCCTTGAATTATTTAATAAAGGCATAAATAAATGAAAGGAAACATTTTGCTTTGATCATCAAGGGGCTGTGCAGCTCAAGAGACTAGAAACAGCCAAGCATAGATTTGAGTATGACCCATGTTGTACTGACAGCAATTCATTACCATCTCAATAGCATCTTTGTTACCATCTTGGCTACTTGGCACAAATGTGAAGCGAGCTGATGGCCTTTATCCAATTTAGAGAGGACATGTCAACATCAGAAATCCACCAATACAACTGAAACCAATTATCCCATAAATTGGTCATTTCAGGAGACAGTCCAAGAGCTTAGTGTTTCCATTTTCTATTCACTGTTTGTAAATGTACTCGATGTCTGTAAATGGAGCTGGAGAGAAGAAAGGCAAACAGCAGTAGGCAATATTTAGTCGTTTAATCCTCAATCAGAAACTCAGTGAGGATATTTCTAAAATCACATATCTGAATTTATCTTTGACTGAAAAAGCAAAAGCATTTTTTTTTCTCATTAAAAGAAGTGGTATGCCTTACTCGTAGCAAATTGTAAATAATGCAGCTTGCATGGAGCACATATGTTAGTTTCTAAACATATAAATTGCTGTTGAATGAGGTGGGTGCCTTGGTGATGGAAGATACAGAGAAGGCAGAGTTGCTGAATGCCTTCTTTGCTTCCGTCTTTACTACTAATGCCAGCCCTCCGGAATCCCAGACCCTGGCGGTAGGAGAAAGAGTCTGGAGAAAGGAAGACCTTCCCTTGGTTGAGAAGCATCAGGTTAGAGAACATCTAGGCAAACTCGACATCCACAAATCCATTGGCCCTGATGGGATGCACACACAAGTGCTCAGGGAGCTGGCAGATGTTGTTGCTGGGCTGTTCTCAGTCATCTTTGGGAGGTCATGGAAAACAGGAGAGGTGCCTGAGGAGTGGAGGAAAGCCAGTGTCACTCTGGTTTTCAAAACGGGCAAGAAGGAGGACCCAGAAAACTACAGGTCAGTCAGCCTCACCTCCATCCCTGGAAAGGCGATGGAACAGCTTATTCTGAGGGTCATCAGTAAGCATGTGGAGGAGAAGAGGGTTATTGGGAGTGGTCAGCGTGGATTCACCAAGGGCAAGGCATGCCTGACCAGTCTGATAGCCTTCTATGACGGCATGACTGGCTGGGTGGATGAAGGGAGAGCAGTGGATATTGTCTACCTTGACTTCAGCAAGCCTTTTGGCAGTGTCTCTCACAACATCCTTACAAGCGAGCTTAGGAAGCGTGGGTTGGATGAGTGGCCAGTGAGGTGGGTAGAGAAGTGGCTGAATGGCAGAGCCCAGAGGGTTGTGATAAGTGGTGCAGAGTCTAGTTGGAGGCCTGTAGCTAGCCCCGGGGATCAGTACTGGGTCTGGTCTTATTCAACATATTCTTCAATGACCTGGATGAGGGGACGGAGCATACCTACCTTCAGCAAGTTTCCTAATGATACAAAACTGGGAGGAGTGGCTGACACACCAGAAGGCTGTGCTGCCGTTCAGCAAGACCTGGACAGGCTGGAGAGTTGGGTGCAGAGGAACCTAATGAAATTCCACAAGGGCAAGTGTAGGGTCCTGCACCTAGGCCGGAATAACCCCAAGCACCAGTACAGGTTAGGGTTTGACCTGCTGGGTAGCAGCTCTGCGGAGAAGGACCTGGGAGTCCTGGTGGACAACAAGCTCTCCATGAGCCAGCAATGTACCCTCACGGCCAAAAAGGCCAATGGTATCCTGGGGTGCATTAAGAAGAGCGTGGCCAGCAGGTTGAGGAGGTTATCCTCCCCCTCTACTCTGCCCTGGTGAGGCCACATCTGGAGTACCGTGTCCAGTTCTGGGCTCCCCAGTTGAAGAAAGGCAGGGAACTACTAGAGAGAGTCCAGCGGAGGCCTACAAAGATGATTAGGGGACTGGAGCATCTCTCGTATGAGGAAAGGCTGAGAGAGCTGGGTCTGTTTAGTCTGGAGAAGACTGAAATGAGATCTTATCAACGCTTATGAATATCTAAAGGGCGGATGTCTAGAGGAAGGGGCTAGACTCTTCTCAGTGGTGCCCAGTGACAGGAAAAGGGGTAACGGGCACAGGATGTTCCACCTGAACATGAGAAAAAACTTGTTTACTCTGAGGGTGACCAAGCGCTGGAACAGGCTGCCCAGAGAAGTTGTGGAGTCTCCATCTCGGGAGATATTCAAAACCCACCTGGACACAGTCCTGTGCAACATGCTGTAGGTGATCGTGCTCTAGCAAGGGGGTTGGACTAGATGATCTCCAGAGGTCCCTTCCAATCCCTACCACTCTGTGAATCTGTGAATCTGTTTTAGTCAGTTGCATTTTAAAAGGCTTATCAATTTCTTAAAAATATATGCTACATTTAAACATTTAGCCTTCCTTTCATATATACAGAAGAGAAAAGAGTCATTAAAGAATCACTGGCTCTTTTTAGGCTTCAAGGTTGTGCTAAAAGAACATTTTCTGGAAAAAGTGCACCCAAAATAAGTGTTTCATATTAAGAATTATTAAAACATACATTCAACAGAAAAACTACACACACACTAATCACATCAACAAGGAAAAAGAAAAAGAATTCCCCCCACCAGAATCAAAGCAACACTATCACAATACTAAACAAGAGTAGACAATACACACAGAGATCAAGATGGGTAACAGCCATTCTAAATGATTTAGGCCTCTTCAGGGATCTTCTTGGTAGAATACCATGGGACAAAGCCCTGGAAGGAAGAGGGGCCCAAGACAGATGGCTAATATTCAAGGGTCGGTACTGGGACTGCCACAGTTTAACATCTTTGTCGGTGACGTGGACAGTGGGATCGAGTGCACCCTCAGCAAGTTTGCTGACGACACCAAGCTGTGTGGTGTGGTCGACATGCTGAGGGAAGGGATGCCATCCAGAGGGACCTTGACAGGATTGAGAGGTGGGCCCCTGCAAACCGCATGAATTTCAACAAGGCCAAGTGCAAGGTCCTGCACATGGGTCAGCACAATCCCAAGCATGACTATAGGCTGGGCAGAGAATGGACTGAAAGCAGCCCCGAGGAGAAGGACTTGGGCGTATTGATTGATGAGAAGCTCAACATGAGCCGGCAGTGTGTGCTTGCAGCCCAGAAAGCCAACCGTGTCCTGGGCTGCATCAAAAGAGGTGTGACCAGCAGGTCGAGGGAGGTGATCCTGCCCCTCTACTCCGCTCTTGTGAGACCCCACTTGGAGTACCACATCCAGCTTTGGGAGCCCGAGTACAGGAGAGACATGGAGCTGTTGGAGCGAGCCCAGAGGAGGGCCACGAAGCTGACTGGAGGGCTGGAGCGCCTCTCCTGTGAGGACAGGCTGAGAGAGTTGGGATTGTTCAGCCTGGAGAAAAGGCGGCTCCAGGGAGATCTAATTGTGGCTTACCAGTACCTGAAGGTAGCCTACAGGAAAGATGGAGAGGGACTGTTTATCAGGGACTGTAGTGACAGGACAAGGGGTAATGGGTTTAAGCTGAAGGAGGGTCGATTTAGATGAGATGTTAGAAAGAAATTCTTTACTGTTAGAGTGGTGAGGCACTGGCACAGGTTGTCCAGAGAGGTTGTGGCAGCCCCATCCCTGGAAGTGTTCAAGGCCAGGTTGGATGGGGCTTTGGGCAACGTGGTTTAGTGGAGGGTGTCCCTGCCCGCAGCAGGGGGGTTGGAACTGGATGATCTTTAAGGTCCCTTCCAACCCAAACCATTCTATGATTCTATGATTACTACAAAGACACCTGATTCAATTATTAGAAAAACTGGATATTATTTATATATGCATCCCTTTCTCAACCTCATTAAAACATCAATCTAGCAATTCACTATTAATTGAATATTTAATATACTTATCAAATCACATGATACATATGTACTTCAAAATAAGCAGATTTCTAGACTGTATCTGTCACAATCAATGGAAAAAAATGCAATCCTTCAATTTTTTGAATCTTTTTCTAAGACCAGGCTAAATTATGTCGGTATAGACATAAGATGAATATTCAAAATGAGAAAACACTGACTCCTACTCCCCCTGTCCCCCAGAACACTGAGTTAACATTTGAAATTACTAACCATGCAGTTTTAATTTAAAAGCTATTGGTTACATTTATTTAATTTCCTTTAAGTTCAAATTTAAATTACATGCAGGTACATGCAAGGCTAATTTCATAAGAAGGTAGACATCTAGTCATGGACATTTTAAATTTCAAACATTTTTAACTAATCTCTTATAAGAAGTTGTCAGCAGGGACAGTGCTATTACTGAATTAGATTTTTCATATAATTTTAGAGCACCCACACCATACAGAAGAGGCTTAATCTCCATGACAGTCTTTATGTTGGTAAATCAGCCCTTTTGAGAAAGAAGTGAGGTTTTCATCACTCAGTGAAGTGAAGGATTTCAGTCTGAGTGAAGTGTGGGGATTTTGCTCCAGACCTATAACCTCAAAAAAGCTAATAGGTATAGATTTCATAAGGTGGGATTTATTTCCTCTGAAAGCCAATTTGTATAACTCCTATAACAGATAATCCAAGAATTTGGGAAACATCCCTTTACTGGACAGTTCGTGAAGACATAAACTGTGTCTTGGGGAGAAATCAGCTCATTGTAATTGATATTTAAGTTTATTATACATTGCTTTGTGAACAAAGAGCATTCTGAAGATTAAGCTCCTCTTGCACTTCTTAAGACATCAAAAATAGTATGAGAACTCTTTGAAAATGTGTGGTTCTTGCTGAGTAATTCTCATAAGAGATAACTAAAGCTTTTAGGGGCTATTTAAGAATCTGTTTGGTTGGGTACTTTTTCTCCTTCAGCAGACTTTATAATGCAGAATTATTCTGTCATTAGGAAAAAGTATGTGAAGATTTTTGTGCTTTAATACATTTCCTCTCTTTTGGAATACACACTCAGACTTTTAAAATGTTAGGTCTAGTTGTAAGCTTCGTTTCAGAGCTGAGATAAAATCATTTGACAGTAGTTTTCAAATTTTATTTAAGGGTCTGACTCTTCCTCCTCACTGTATACTTGACAACACTGGAAGTACAAGTTGCTTATTCAACCTTATGTTTCGAAAATTCATTTATAACTATGAATTGTTGTAAAATTTGAAGTGGACTGTGAGAAAATTCTTCAGAGTTTTAATACCTGCTCTTGTCAAAAGGGATGCTCGATTCTGTGCAAGTCTTTGAACATGTTTGGTCTTAGAAATATGCAATAGCAAAAGGAGAGAATGTTATGTGTATCAAAGAAAGAATAAGGTGGAGGTATGATCTTTGCAGAGGTGCCTCCTGATGGCTTGGTATATGCTACTGTGTTTTGTGATTTGAGATCTAAAGATAACTGAACACATGCACTGGCTGGAGATGACAATACTCACCTTGGTGAATATATGCTTAGTAGTGGATGGAGGAGATAAGTGGCAGATCTTTATAATGCTGGCCAAATACTGTTGCTCAGCAATTAGCAGTCTGAAAAGTACTCATTTTTATCCTGGATATATTTCACTGTTTTCTCAGCAGCAGTAGCAATGTACTCCCTTTCAAGGGAGACAGAGACAACATAGACTAGTTCACAGTCTTCTGAGTACAAGGATGGATGCGATCTGTCTCATTAAGAAGTTTGTGTCACAGACCACTTTTCTGGTTGCTCTGCAGAGGTGATATGATGCTGAGTGTCACAGAACACGCTTCTATCACCAAATACATCTGCCTTTCCATAGAGCTTTTTGTGTTCCAGATGGATCTTGCTGCAGCCTCTCAGATCCCCAAGTATCCTCCACAAAATAGAGAGGTAAGATGTCAGTGCCCTATGATTTTATAGATGCCTGCCCTAAAAATTTCCAGTGAACTCTGGGCTGATGGACACATAGAAAGCATTAGTGAATTCAAGAGTAGTTCTCCTGGATCCATTTGCTTTTCTTCTGCATTGACCTTTTGAGCCATGTTTCCTTTGTGATTGTATTTCGTCTGTTTCACTAAGCCTAATGTCTCCACTCATCTGCAATAACAGTCCAAACTAATTCTGCATTTGCATAGCTGGCAGTTGGCAGAGGCACTGCTCTCATCATAGAGTTGGAACTTACTCAGAATTCAAAAGCCTACCTGATTTCCTTTGGCAGGGAAAAGTTCAGGAGTAGCAGCTGATGGCAGCTATAGTTGAATGAAATACAATGTGAAACCACTTCCTATTCTTCTTCCCCTCTCACTTTTGTCTAATCAAATATTGCTCACAAGAGGTAGAGAAAGTGACCTTTCTTATGCAGATCCCACCTATCATTATAGTTCAAATGAGTTAGCCACGTCTGGAGAATACCGCTATGACATGTTGATTTAAATAAATTCTTTTGTTATAGTGATGAACTACTTAAAAACAGAGAAGCATTTCTTCCTCTTTTTTTTTATCTCCACCCACAGATATAAATATTACATTGTGTCCCAAGTGTCTTACAGAAAGGTTGTTTTTTCAAGTATCATTTTATCTGCTGCTACACTTAACTTTAAATTCTGCAAAAAGGTGAAGCTTCTTTACTTAAAACCCATGTTTAAGAGTTAGAATAAGTATACCTTACTGATTTGCTACTGATATATGCCATAAATATTTTCTTTCCTATTAAGTGTGTTTTATTTTACTTCATGGCTGAAGACCTGCTCAGCATCAAAACCTGAAAATAACCTCCATCACAAGACTGGATTATGTTTAAATCAGTATGCTGAGCCAGCAGGAAAAGCATAAACTCATCCAATGAAAGAAATATGGAATTATAGTAAAGAGTAGTGGAATTTTCCAACTTGATTTAGAAATGAAACAGCATGGCTAAAAAATTTTTCAGGGTTACTTCAATTTTCTGAAATCTATTCAGATTCACAAGTGTCCTCAGCTTCCAACTAAAAAGTAATCAGTTACTATTATTTTTGAAACTGACTAGAAGCTTTACTGTCTTCAGCAAGAGAATAATTCATTATATCTTTTTGTACTATTTAGGGTCTTTACCACACTGACCATATAGACTTTGAACAAATGGAGTAAAACCTCTTATTGTTCTGAGGTGACAGATACTTTTGTTCTTGTTGCTGTGTAAAATTATATATAAAGGGCCACAACTTAATGAACCTTAACAATAGGAAAATATGGACATAACGAATACATGAACAATTTAGGTCTGATGAGAAAATTTTTGTTTCTTTTAAGGATTATTAAACTCGAAATGAGTTTCTGAATGTCATTCCGTTGTTCCTATTGTAGGGGTTTTTTTGAGGGGGCGTGTGTGTTTGTTGTTGTTGTGGTTGTTTGCATTTTGTTTTGTTTTGCTTTTTAATTGTAAAGCCAGAGGTCTGCTATTCTGATTAACTTCAACAGAGACACACAATCTTATTTTCCTTTTACCCTGTACTTCTACATTAGGGTCAGATTTTTTACTACCAGTGGTTAATCTTTCATCTGTTATTTAAATAAGATCCAAACAATGAATTTCTGATTCAGTATTAAGTCTGTATATCTTTACATCCCTCATTCTTTTTTTTTTTTTAAAATATGTGATTTTGTTTAATGGTTATTGCTTGGCTTTTCTCTCTTTTTCAAGATGTTCAGGTGGCTATGTATAACCTACATGTAGGCTGTGCTTTTGTAATGTGCTTTTCTTCCACACATGAAGAAATCATCATTATTTTCTCCTTTATGCTGTTGTTTCTCTGGAAATAGACAAATGAAGCTCTGTAATAGCATAGCAAAACATTGCTGAGTATCAAAATACTTTGATACTCATCTTTTATTTAATATTGGGTAACATAAAAAATACTTTTGTTCTCCAGTTAAAAATCCTATTTAACCACACAAATAACCATTTTCGCTCTTCTCCACTGAAGAACTGCAGCTGCTAAAATACCTGAAAAACTGTCAATCTATAGATTTTAACAGCATTATGTTATCTATAAGTCTGTACAGAAGACAAAATGTAAGAATATTAAAACAATATTTGTATTTTATGTAGTATATGTATGAATATGTGTATAGACATACAATATAATAAATATATGCATGTATATGTATATAATGCATAAACAGTATAGTCTTAAAAAAAAAAATTTCCAGAATCTTCCTACATTTATCATATACCTTAGTGTAATTTATTCTTGAATGCTAAAACCAGGAAAAAAAGTATGAAGTCAATACAACAAATCATTCCTAGGAAATAGAATCATAGAATCATAGAATCATTTTGGTTGGAAAAGAACTTTAAATCATAAAGTCCAACTGTTAACCTGGCACTGCCAAGTCCAACCACTAAACCAAGTCTCTAAGTGTGACGTCTAACATGTCTTTTAAATACCTTCAGGGATGGTGTCTCAACCACTTCCCTGGGCAGCCTGTTCCAGTGCTTTATAACCCTTTCAGTGAAAAAATTTTTCCTCATATCCAATATAAGCCTCCCCTGGCACAACTTCAAGCCATTTCCTCTTGTCCTATAACTTGTTACTTGGGAGAAGAGACCAATACCCACCTCACTACACCTACCTTTCAGGCAGTGGTAGAGAGCGATAAGGTCTCCCCTCAGCCTCCTCTTTCCCACACTAAGCAACCCCAGTTCCCTCAGACACTCCTCATAAGACTTGTTCTCTAGGCACTTCAGCAGCTTCATTGCCTCAGCACCTCAATGTGGTGCTGGGGGGCCCACATCTGAACATAGTACTCGAGGTGCAGCCTCAGCAGTGCCGAGTACGGGGGGACAATCACTTCCCTAGTCCTGCTGACCACACTATTTCTGATACAAGCCAGGATGCTGTTGGCCTTCTTGGCCACCTGGGCACACTACCAGTGCATATTCAGCTGGCTGCCAAGCACCACGTCCAGGTTCTTTTTGGCCAGGCAGCTTTCAAGCCACTCTTCCCCAAGCCTGTAATGTTTCTTGGGGGTGTTGTGACCCAAGTGCATGACCCAGCACTTAGCCTTGTTGAACCTCATACAGCTGGCTTCAGCCCAATGATCCAGCCTGTCCAGATCCTTCTGTAGAGCCTTCCTACTGTGAGGCAGATCAACATTCCTGTCCAACTTGGTGCCATCTGCAAACTGACTGAGGGTGCACTCAATCTCCTCATCCAGATCATTGACAAAGACATTAAAGAGAACTGGCCCCAACACTGAGCCCTGGGGAACACCACTTGTGACCAGCCACCAACTGGATTTAACTCCATTCACCACAACACTTTGGTCTGGCCATCCAGCCAGCTTTTCACCCAGAGAAGCATATGCCCATCTAAGCCATGAGCAGCCAGTTTCTCCAGGTGAATGCTGTGGGAAACGGTGTCAAAGGCTTTACTAAAATCAAGGTACGCAACATCCACAGCCTTTCCCTCATCCACTAAGCAGGTAACCTTGTCATAGAAGGAGATCAGGTTGGTCAAGAAGACTTGCCTTTCATAAACCCATGCTGACTGGGCCTGATCACCTGGTTGTCCTGTATGTGTCATGTGATGGCACTCAAGATGATCTGCTCCATAACCTTTCCTGGTATGGAGGTCAGACTGGCAGGCTTTTAGTTCCCTTGGTCCTCCTTCCCTGGCTTCTTGTAGATGGGTGTCGCATTTGCTAATGTCCAGTCAACTGGGACCTCCCCCATTAGCCAGGACTGCTCATAAATGATGGGAAGTGGCTTGGTGATTACTTCCTCCAGCTTCCTCAGAACCCTTGTGTGGATCCCATCTAACCCCATAGACTTTTGTGTGTTAAGTGGTGTTGCACATCGCTAACCATTTCCCCTTGGATTTTGGGGGCTTCATTCTGCTCCCTGTACCTGTTTTCCAGCTCAGGGGACTGGGTAAAAATAGATAAACATGCCATCTATTGTGTGATATTATTTTATAGATGATCACAAGTATGCAGTAGCAAAAGAAGGGAAATATTGTTAATCAGCTACAGCAATTCCAAATCCAATTCAAATAATTATTTTCCTACTTCATACAGTTTTGTCACCATTCTTTTATTAATCATTTTTTAAATTAATACTTATTCATGTTTCATCTTCTTATACTTATCAATCATGTCTAAAAACCTATCAAAAAACCCTACATGTATGTGAGAAAAAGGGAATAATGATCGCAGTGCGCTACAGCTCACTTTGCACTACCAGAAAACCCAAAATGTACAGAAAGAGGAGTCATCATCATAGCATGTGTCTGCATATGAAAGTTTACTAAAAGTTGCGATCTCTTCTCCCTGGTAGGCAGCTCTAGGATGTGTGGGAATGTTTCAAAGCTGAGTTGAGAAGCTTTTCTTTATTGAGAGGGTGATCAAACACTGGAACAGGCTTCCTAGACAGGTGGTCAACACCCCACATCTGTCAGTGTTTTAAGAGGCATTTGGACCATGCCCTTAATAACATGCTTTAACTTTTGGTCAGCCCTGAAGAGTTCAGAAGTTTGGACTAGATGATAATTGTAGGTCTCTTCCAACTGAATGGCTCTATCGTATCCTAAATATTTTTTTTCCAAAATACTGCTGTAGTTTAGGTTGTAATGTGGAAAAAGACAGAATAAAGAAATGGATGGGTTGTGAAAAGACTGACTAAATCCTTATGAAGTTTCAAACTGTTGACTTTTCATAGAGAAGAATTTTAAGTTAACAACTTTCTAGAGTTCAAAAAGAAATAACATTAATTAATTAGAAGAGAAGTCCTGTATATTCAGAAATGCAATCTCAGCTTTTTAAAAACACCATCTTTCTCTGCACCTGTTCAGAAGAAATAGTCCTCAAGGTAAGAATGTCTCTATTCTTAACTGTCCAGCAGGTGATGAATAAAATATTAATTGCCATAATCATAGAGATCTATCAGAGATTTTAGACAGTTCTGGAAAGGGTCCTCAAACATTCCTTTCTATTTGGAAAGAAAAAAAGAAAGAAAGAAAGAAAGTTACCCTGTGACAACACCTAGCCTGTACTCACAATGTACATTATTTGCCAGAGTGTGGAGAACCAAGAGAAGGATACTAAAAGAAAGGTCATTAACTATCATGGTCTGTGGGCAACAGCTAATAAGCTAAAAGAAAAGAGAAATTTAAGAATTGGAAGTACGGTGCTACCCAGTCTAATGCTGAGAAGAACAGAAAGAAACTTAATTATCACAAGAAGACAAAAAATACTCTTTTTTTACCTTAATTCAGCTTTCATTATTAAATTCATAGAGATGAGGTTAAATGAAAAGGCAGAAAACATAGCTCAAAATTTATAAGTTAAGAGAATATATTGAGTATCATAGAAGAGCATATTGAACAATTACAACATGCTGTCAAAAAACATATAGTTTTATATTAAATGCCTTTATGGATTGACAGTGTGAACCTGAGTTGATGAAATGTAAAATCCCCATTTCTTCCTCTAGCAGGTAGAAAGAATTGAAATGAGTGAACCATTGATTTTTTTCTTCTTGATAGAAAACATGATGTGATTACGTTACATTTGCTATTCAGAGAGACATTTGTATCAAACAGAGGTGTAAATGCAAGAACAACAGCATAATTAGAGCAATGATTTCTCTGTAAAAAGCATGGCCAAATGTGAGTAATTTTTTTGTCTCTATGCAGTTCAGTCTCGTACTCTTGCTTTCACTTTCCCTCTCACTCCTGCTTGGGCCAGTTAATGCCTTGAATGTAATTTGTTTCTGAGTTCATTAAAAGATATTAGCATGAACCAAGAACTTATCAGACTATAGTATCCAACAAGCATTTTTCTACATCTCTTGTTATTTTATGTCCACCTAAGCTAATATGATTTTTCAACTTTAAAAATTTTTCATGTTAAAAGGATAATACAGTCCTTTTTTTTCTAAGAAGCAGTGATAAAATATGTGTAAATTAATAGATGCCTTGCTATAAGACAGTTTTGAATATTCATCAAACCTCTTAATTCCTCCTTTTGCATTTTGTTTTTCCTGTAAAAATTCCTGGTTAAAAATTTTAGTTCTTTTCTTTACTATACTTATAAGTTACCATTTTCCTTATCAGAATTAGATAAATTGAGAGAGATATTGACACAAAAGTTTATTTTAAAAGTTTAAACTTTATTTAGACTCTTAAGCAAGTCAGGAAAACTTAAGACATAAACATAAAAATAGATAAAATAATTTTTTTTGGAAGCTAATTCTGCAATTGAATTTCAGGATTCTCTGACTGCAACAAGGAAGATATAAATCGCCTAACCAATTTGTCTCAAGCAAGACTAGCAAAGAAGAATTTGATATCTTGGACTTACAATTTCATTTAGCCCTCTCAGAACACTGTAACTGATGATCAGAGGGAAGCAATAATTTAATAGCAAGCAAATGGCAAAGGAGAAGCATGCAAAAATAAGAGATATAAAAAAATTACATATTCCAATGAAGGCCTGAGAGGATGTAGCATCAGTGTTAGAATATTAAAGAGAGGAAGAGATGTATCAGTTCCAGAAGTAATTTGATTAATTCCTCTTGAAATTGAGTATTCTATTAAATATGAAACTGCCTGAAACACAAAACCACTTCTGACCACATGACAAATCTCTGTGTGTGTGAAGGAATGTCTACCTGAGCTTGACACTACAGAGTGTCATAAAAGTTATAATACTAATAATTTTAAGCATTACCTTCCAAGTATTCTTCATATTAACACTTAACACTCCCACAATACCTTATAATGCATAAAATACTAATACTAATTGCAACCTTAAATAAGAAATCTTAACCAGCAACCTTAAATAGGAAAGTAAAAGTCCGGAAATGTATGCTAAAGATTGGTGATCATCTCTGAGAATTACAAAATGGAGAATTATTTGGATGCTGATGTTCAAAAATAGCTTTCAGGGGAGGAGTCTGGTTTTAGCTGGTTGAACATATTAGCATCACTGATTATCTGACTCTCTAAATAAGGAAGACATGACTGAGTATATATATGATCTACTATAACTATCAGTAAACACAGTTTTCTGATTTCATAAAAATTGTGGGGGTTTTATTTTCTCTCTCCCACAAGTGATCAGAAAGGGAAGGAGGAAGAAAAGCATGACGAAGAACAGAACAATCAAAGCATAAGCATGAGCACTTTCAATTTTGAAATTCAACAGCTTAATAAAGCACATTCACTGGAAAAGATACAACATTTTGCACCACAGTTTACAGTCTTCTGAATTACAAATCTCCTCTCAGAAAAAAAAAAAAAAAAACCAAAAAAAAACCAAATTAAAAAATGCAGAATTCTTCAGCACCTATTGCACAAGGTGCTTAAAATTTGTACAGTTTTTAAGGTGTGAGGGCATTCTTAAGGTATTAGACTTGTTGATTGTCATCTCAATTCTAGACCCAATGATCACAGAAAAAAGACTCACAGTAAGGAGCACAAAGAAAGTCAGGTTCCGCCCCCCCCCCCCCCGAAGAGACTAAAACTAATACAGAATAGTATTTTTCTACTTTTTTCAGTAGAAAATGAAAGACTTCAGACAGTTATGATTCTATTGTGTCCCCATGGATTATTTAGCCTAAAGAAATAAGGGTTTAATATTTTTTCTGTTATGACTCCCATTGCATGTATTAATGAAAACTTCGAATTAGTCAAAGGACTGCCTGAGTTACAAATATTGAAAGTGAGTTTCTTGCAGGCTTACAAATCATGACATTTTGAAAAATATATATAAAATGTAACTTACTGTACAACAATATTTAAAAATTAATATTGCTTAAATTAAATGTTTTATAGGCCACTTGTTGCAGTGGCATTTAAAGAGATGTAATAGCCAAGTATGGTTATTACATCCACTGGGGTGCAGAGGAAAAGAAATTTAAAAATACAATAATGACTTATGTAGAAAATTAATTTATAGTAGTGACTAGGCACAAATGTGCATTATTTTAAAATAAATAAAAACTAGCATTTCCTTTCAGAAACATGGCTTTTAAATAGTATAACTAAATTAACACAGTCATTTTTCATTCAAAGATTCAAACCTGATAGGATTTGGTTCAGCAAAATGATGGATGGACACCCAGATTATGGAAAAATCTGTCTATCAATTTCTATATATGGATCCCAGTCAATAGAAATGAGACTTAGTGCATTAAAAGAAATACTACTGTTAGGCCAACTCTATAGAAATACAAAGTAAATATAAGACCATTACTTGGAAATAATAGATCTGTTTCAGTGTGCTAACCAATGGATCTCCAAAATATCTCCATATTGTATGTATACAGAACTCTAACACTTGAACATACCTGACTTAAAAGTATTTTCACATGTGGCTTAGGTAGATTGTTATATGTGGCCGTAACATGACATCTGTAACACAACTGAACTAGAATCATAATGAGGCGCTGTACTGACAAAATATAGTAAGATAACCAAAACCAGAGATTCTAGAAGTAGAGGAACTTGGCTTTCATGATATTGTTTCTTATTTCAATATCCATAAAGATGTTCTTTATTTTAAAGAAAAGAAGATCAAATGCAGTACAGGGACATAGACCTACCTTACATTTCTTCTCTTTTTGTCCCAAATGCAAAGTTCCCTTTTTATAGCAGTTAATCTTCAACAAACACGCTCTGATCCTTAGTTGCTTTTAGTCTTAGGCTACAATAGTCTCATAGATAAAGCTTCAAAATGTCTTAATTGAAATGAAGTGAACCCAGGTCTTTCTAGTCATGTTTGGCAAGTTAACTTGAAATTTCACATCAGTAAGAGGAGGGAGACCACAGTTGAAGATTAATTTGCCGTTGCTTAGTCCCTTAGCTTTAAATATTTCTTTGAACCCTTCCTTTCCTAAATGTTCACCTCTCAGTTTAAAAGCTTCAGGTGGCTCAGGGAAAGCAAATAATTATCTCCAATTGGAGAGAATATGTTTCAATTTCAAAACAACTCAAATTAAAAAGCAAAGTAGCACTATTATTGTGCTTATTATCAAAGGGCTGGGGTTGGTTTTATTTTTTGCTTATTTGTTTGTTTCTTTGTTCGTTCTGACTTGATATTTAACACATCTGTACAAATCAAAAACTTTTGTCATATGTGCAGGTGGAGAACAATTTAAAGCCATTAAAAAACCACATTCTGGCTGTGACAAAGTGTCTGAACTGGCTGCGACCTATAGCATATGAAAGACACTCCTGTGCAACAGCAGTCATTGAACTTAGTGAAACATGTTCAATCCAATGCTCATTTTCTAGCTTTTATCACTTCACTAGGAGATCCAGTACCTTACTTTTCAACACCTTTGTTTTCCCCCAGAAAATTGTGCATGTGAATTTGGGCTCCATAAAAATGAAGCCATAATTACTATTTAAATAAAGTGATTCTTATGAGACTTTCTCAAGGATTGACCCAGCACAGTGTAATGCTGGACTGTTTGCTATTCTTTTAATCCAGTTTCAAGATGCTGTCTAGGGTTATGGGATGAATGCTATCTGCAGATGGGTTTTTGTGATTAAAACATTTAATATATGACATAGAACCACTGAAACCGTATCTTATTAAGATCACATAATCTGATCTAAAGCCTACTGAAGTCAGTAAGAGATATTTTTACAAGTTTTGTACCAGGCTTAGTTAGCTTTTAATCCACTTTTTGTAAGTGAACACACTAGTCTTTCTCCAGATTAAAGGATCAGTTTTCTTAGATGATTTCTATTTCTAATTTCTGAATTGTGGTAATCATTCTTTAGTCTCAATGCTAAAGTTATTCTCTTGACTTCTCTACTTCACACTAGCAAAACTGTACCACTCTAAAACATTTCTAATAATGAGTACAATGGCTTAAAAGGAAGACTGAATTGACTTAACCTAATTAGCAAAGCTGAAGATTCTCTCACTCCATTTTTTTTTTCATGAAACTGAATTTGAGTTCATCTACTTAATAAAAATGGACCTTTTTTGACTCTTTCTTAATGGCTCTGAAATGAAATGATTTATGTATAAGTGAAGCAGTATGGAAAAAGTGAAGTTTGTCAGACTATCTAAAATTCTGTAAAATCAGTACATGTCAATGCAGCTGAAAATTAGACCACATTCTTTGCATAAGTTACAAGTACCTTAGATACAAGTAAGTGACATGGCCAAGTAGGAGAAAACCATGGGTGATGGGGAATTCGTTTACTTTATGCTGGAAATATTTTAAATTTTAATGTATTTTCATTTATTTTAAATTTTATACCATCTCCCTGTCTTTCATTTCAGTGTGAGAATAGGACACCTAAAGATGTATTTCAGAATGATTCCAACATCAGGCAATTTTATAGGATCTTCTGAAAGTTTGATTTAGAGGCAGATGCACTGGGATCAGAAGAGTCACTGTCAAATTTAGTCAACCCTAAAGATTATTTTGTGGCTACTTGTTGTCATTGTTTTGTTGATGGCCAATTACAGCTATGTTATATGCTTCCTCTGATGTCTCTCACCCATATGCACATCCTACCCCCCTGAAAGTCTGGTAGTTGCAACAGCAAAGCTGAAGCTGAAAGCTGTATTTGCTTATAGGTAAGGAGGGATAGTGTTAGTTCCATGTTTATTGTTTTATCAGATATTCCAAACCCTCTAGAACAATGAGAATAAAAGGGAAGAAAAAGTGCATCAGGTTTTATTATTTTATTTTCAGGACTTAATAAATGGTGTGAAGAAAAACTAGCCAATTTAAAATACTTATTTGATATAGATATTTTCAATAACTACTTAACCTAAAGATTAAATATATTTTGGAACCACATTTCATCTTTAGCAGCACTGAATATCTTGCAGATTCTTTCTATTGATTGATTTACTAACATTTTTGGCCCATATTCTCCTTGGCATCTTCTTGGCCTTCTTTTTGAAGGAGCTGGTAGCATACACTTTCATTCTACAGTTTTCTTCAAACAGTATTCCTCCCTCATCATTGCCATTTTGCCTTTCAAGGATGCTGAATCTCTGCACACAATGTCCCAATTTACAGTAAGTCATGCAAATGGAGAAATATGCCATAGTGGGGCAAAAGAAATTAAAAAAATAAAACAAAACAAAACAAAACCCCACCAAAAAAACCTCATTCTGCACTGACCAGGCAATGAAGCACTGAAATAGAAGGTCTGGTGAACAGAGGCAAATGGAGCATGACAGTGCTAATTATGGGCAAAGGGAGACTTCTGGAAAGGTCACAATACCAGCCTGAGTTGGGATGGGCCCTAGAAACAGAAAAGGGAAAAAATCAATCACAAATAAATTTCCCAAGCATTCAAGTCAACAGCAGACAGATGGTCACTGGCTCATCAGTTTCCAAGTTCTGTGTGCAGCCTTCCTGGCAAGTATGATGGGGAAAGGAACAGTTCATTGAAGTTTTCTTCTAGTACATCTGTGAAGAATCGGCCCATCAAACATACCAAAAAGCCACCTACAACTAAAATTTAGGGAAATATTTCTTTCATTAATGTGAATATTAACATTTCTCTCATATTTTCAAACTCCATAATAGAATATGCTAGTCTAATTGTTAATTTTCTCATCTTTACTGGCACCACAGGGCAAACTATATATGGTCCTTGAAAACTCAACATTCACTTCTCTTCCACAACTTGCTATTTATTTGTTGTGCAAGGTCTGGTACCGTGCGGATCTTCTCTCCCTGAACTTGTGCTTGTAAGTGCGTTAATCCATTTTCTGAGGCAAAGTAATGTGCTTTAAACTGTAAGTGGGTATATAGGGGCTGCAGCTGTCTTCTGATAAATGCAACTTAGTGAATTCTTTAGTTTCTTGCATGTTCCTTAGTTCAGGTTACGTATTTGTTTCAGACTGTGTTTAAATCTATTACACACAGAATTGTGGGATGAGTTGAGCTACAATGTTATGTTTTCTCCCATGTGTAACTTTATCAAGAAATACATAGGGAAAAACACACTTTTGAGTGGGAAGAGTCAAGTGGAGTATCTTCTGATGACTTTTAGCTAATGATATTAGAGTGCCATAATGGTGCTTTGTGTTGGCATATTAACAACTACCTGTAGTTAAGGCACCATTACATGGTGCTCAGTTGTACAAGACATTTTTCTACAATTTAGAAGGTAAATAAAACTTGTGGCATACTTTGAATTACTTTAGCTGAGCTTTCCATGTCACTAGCCTTTGACGTCTGAAACAAAAAACCTCACTAGGGGGCTCTCACTGTATGCTTCTATTTATATCTCACAAGCTGCAACAGCACCACTGCTTTGTGGGAGTGCTATCATAGATTCCTAGGAAACAAGCATTCTTTGACCATGAAGAAGTGGAAAGCACAATGTGAAAACGCACACTGCTTTCAGCAGCATTAAATAAATACGAAACAATCAGTTGCTAAACTGAGGTCTTGAAATTTGCACTGTATTTGTGCTATCCTTACTATTAGCATGCAATATACTTCAAATTTTAACTAAATTCAACCTGATTATAGGATTTTAAGAAAGCCTACTGGAGAGTATGCTTTTTACTCCAGCTTAGTCAAGGAGAGCATGTTGTGCAGAATGAACATTCCTTCAGAAGTCTCTGAGAGACTGTTTTACACTGAGGTGTGAGGTGTCAGTTCTTTTGGGATCTCACTAAGAAAGGCACTGATACTCAAAGCTAGCTAACTAATTTACTGAGTAGAGGATGTAGATTATAGAAAAGGTGATAGCAATCTCACACGTCTTCTGCTGCTGAGAACTCTGGCTGTTGCCACATCAGATGAGGCCCTCCTCATGGATCATGACGTGCTGCGCAGAGTTCCCATCCATGCTGAGGTTTACCATCTCCAAGTTTTCTAGTACTTTTATAGGGTCTTGTTCACAATACAGATTCATCAGCCACTGATAGCAGATACGTCTGGAATGTGGACTTACCTTTGAAGAGACCCTTGGACAGTATGCTCCAATACCCTTATCACAATAAATTTACAGTTCTCCAGCAGGTGTATATAACATTTCATGTCGACAAGATAAAGCACTATCCATATACTTATGATTGAGTACACATCACATAAGTGTATATTGATCAACTATATATTGCTTATATGTACACTGCTTAATTATAACTTTGTATAGAGCAGTCACATGCTACCCATCATACAGAGGCATATACCTGAGTAATCACGGATACTCTATCACAGCTGGCTGGTACGTTTTCTCAGGCTATTCAAAGTGCACCTGTATACAGGAGAAGAAGTCAATCATGTGGATCACCAACTGCTGGTACAATAGTCTCGTGGCTGCGCTACTGCATAGAGAACTCCACTACTGAGAGAGAGGCAGTTAGCCTAGAGAGTCTCCTTTCTCCTTGTCTGCATATCCCAACCACCAGTTCTGCAATTTTACTCCTTTTTGACTATGGGATCTGCTTTGCACTTACTGATCCATCATGACTGTTTTAACCATCATGTCGATAAAATAAAAGAACTAAGAAAAAACAAGCCGGATTCAGTGTGCCCAGAAGATAAACCCCCATCTTTTTACAGGTGATTTTGCGTACTTTCAGGAGAAGAAATATCTCTTCCAATATATCATAAAGTTCTGCAATAAACCCCATAACTTCTTTTATGTCTGAACTATGAACATATGAAAGTGTGGATCTGATTTATCTTGAATTAGCTAGACATCCAACACATTTTTTCTATACATGCAAGGGAAAGATCTAGATGAAATTATGGAACTCATTAAAAATTTCACCAATGAGTAATTTTCAAAGGCTGAGTACAAAAGAAGGACATTTCATAGGACTCCACCAGTATGCATTTTGCTTTCCACTCAATTAATCCGAGATCAAATGTGAAGAAGTTAATTTAGGACAAGTACAAAACACATCTCAGAAGAGAAATCAAGTTCACAAGTCAAAATGTAGGATAGCTGGGTAGCAGAGCACTAAAAAAGTGGTGTGTTCAAAGAGCTGGGATCAGGAGTCATGGCAGATCACAGACTGAAGGCATTCATGTGGTGGTGTTGCAGAATAAACAACTTTCATTAACAAATGCATGACTCAAAACATGATTATTGTCAGGGCAGGCCTGATAACAGAAAGGAAAACATAGGATGGGAAGAGTCTAGCCAGCAATAGCTCAAAGAGGTTGAGCCTGCCTGCTGGCCAGTTTTGTTAGCTCCCCTGGCAATGACTGCCAAAGACATAATATTTACAGAAAATACTTTTAAATGGGTACAAGCATAACCCTGACTTTTTTTAATTATTATTATTTTTTTATTCATTTTACCTTATTCAGAATTGGCAGGGCTGGAGTTACAGCACTGTATTTGGACACCATATTTTAGTGACACTGGAGAAAGTCCAAAGAAATGAGACATGAATAATAAGAGGATTGTAAATAAACTGTGATGAAACATTGAACCAGGTAAAAAAAAAAAAAAAAAGATCAGAAAAGAAGAAAGACTGTAAAGTGTGGCAGAATCTCCTGTTATGTAAAGGATTTCTACTTTATAGAAGGTTTTTACATAAAGAATGCAATTATTTATTGCTCTTTCTATCCAGCAAAGGTACATGAAGTTATAGTAAATGTTCCAGGAGACAGGGAAGAAATGGATTTTTAGTCTCTGTTATGTTATGTTGTTATGTTATCCAATGTTACGAAAAGCGCTTCTCTCACCAATGCCAGTGAAGACATCCTATGCTCCTGGTTACTCAGAGGAAAGTCATATGCGAGTACAGTGGAAACAAGTGTTCTTTGTCCTTCAAAATGTGTTGATCAGGTTCGTGACTGCTCAACAGGGACCCCTGATTATACCATGTATGTCACTTGATATATCCCTTTTCACTTTCTTTCCTCTCCTAGATTTTTCCTATTGCTACGCTTACCCCACTGTCCCCGTTTCATTGCTATGATATCCAGCTTTGGGGATTTATGGTATGTCTTAGCAGTCCCCTTTAGCCAGGATTTGCAAAGCCACTTTTTTCTTCTTTTTTTCTTTCTTTTTTTTTTTCTTTTTTCTTTTTTTCTTTTTTTTTCTTTTTCTTTTTTTTTTTTTTCCTCTTTTCTTCTTATCTACAAGGTTTGGCCATTTCTCATAGTTTTAAATCAGGGTTAGTCATCTGTATGGACATTACCTTCTTTTTGATTTCAGGAAGGCTTTGTATTGTTAGCATAGCTATATGGTCAGGATAGACATTTATCCACATAACAGACAACTTATTTGATAGGAAAGATTTTAATTAGACATTGGATAAATCTTTCTGATATATACAGTTAAACAACAGAACAAACTAGACAGGGAGTTTGTGAAACTTGTCTCACTGGAAATCATTCAAGTATTTAAAAATGTTTATTCAAGTATATTTATCTTACTTTCAAAAAGAACTGAAAGTCCTTCCAGGCCTACAACTCCACGCTTAGAAATAGAAGATTTAATGTTTGATACAGAAAAGTATCTTCATTCTATTTAATTAGCAAACATTTTTTTCAATATCTCTTTTTTTCCCCTGCAGATTCTTCAAAGTGGATCACATACATTTGTCCTCAAATTATGCAAATTGATATCAATTTCACTGAACATTGTGGTGTTGACAATATATACAAACTAGATATTCCATAAAAAGAAAAAGCCCTACTTATTAGACATATACAGAATACAGACAGAATGTACATTAGAGTGCATTGAAATAATAAGCAAGCAAGCATGCTGTTAAGAAACACAGATGGCATGCCTTGTTCAGATCACCTTGTTTACTGCACAGGCCATAATTTGGTTATCAGAACAGATGTGCCCACTCTGCATAGCCTAACCCCCATTTCCCTTTGTCTATTAATACTGTCAAGTGGCCAGATGAATAACAGATACCTGATTTGCTCTCTAGCACTGATTGAAACTAAAAAAAAAAATATATCTTTACTGTGGCTATAATGGAGTTGACTTATTCAAGGTATGGAATTACTTAGAATAGTTTGACTGAGTTCTACTGAACATTATACTCTTCAGATTTGTTAGCTGGTCTGTACAAGCTGGTAGAGGCAAATTCACTTGGAATTGCCTGTACACTGTACCAAGCTACCTCCAAATTCAGCTCACTGTGATGATGTAAAACAGATGGCTCAAAGTTTTTAGTTAAAATTGTTTTGACAGAAAACTGGTTTTCAGCAGCATAATCCTTGTTTGTGTGAAAAATGTCTGCTTCCTGTGGAAAAACCTCATAATTTTGCCTATAAAAAACCAGCTCTCCAAACATGAGGATACAGAACATTTTTCAATATAAGTCCACAAGCCTGAGTCATGGGATTTATTGTGCAAATGCTTTGTATGCTCAACCTTCTCTTTGGGCCAGGTTTCCCAGATGGATTATATCTTCCATGATGCAATAAAATTGCTGAAAGAGAAAAGTTTGTAGAATGTCATGAAACAAAAAATTTGGTGAGGGACTTCAGCTGATAGAAAATAATGTATGCAAAAGATATTTCAACAGCACCTTCCATAGATTGATTCAACACAAGCAAACCAACACTTTTTTTTTTTTTCATTTTCACTATTTGTTTTTTCCCAAAGCTTTTCTTGTGAGGCCAATTCTCCACAAACATCATATGACATACATTTGATATTGAAAAGAAACATCGGCCTCTTTAAAAGGAGCCTTCTGTCATATCTCCTATGCATATTTCCATTTCCTTTGATTTACAATAATATGACTGCTGCTTTTATGTAAACTTGTGATTTGTGGATGGGTGAAAAGTAGAATTATAATACTATAGGTATTATTCTTCTGCTTTAGATTCCTGAATTCAAGCCTCACTCCAAAGACTTATTCTGTATGTTTTTTCTACTCTTTCTCCTTCTCAACAACCTTCTCTTGTTGCACTGATATAGTCAGCAGGTTTGATATTTGAAGCAGAGACAATGGTACACAATGACTATTTATTCTTTACTTTTAATTTAAAAAAACAAAGTAGACATTTATTTCCAGCTACTATACTTTTAAGTAAATTATTTAAGAGACTTTACTAAGAAAAGATGAGAGAAAGCAGTATCTGGTAGCTCATCAATATAGTCAAAGAAGATTCCTTCCTTTTCTGATTTATATGACCTGTTTCTTATTTTGTGATACCACCAATAAGACTTTGAACAGCAACATTTCCCCAGAATATCTGAGTGACTGTGTTGGGTTTGCATGGCAAGGTTTTGGTAGCAGGGGGGGCTACAGGGGTGGCTTCTGTGAGAAGCTGCTAGAAGCTTCCCCTGTGTCTGATAGAGCCAATGCCAGCCAGCTCTAAGACGGACCCACCGCTGGCCAAGGCCAAGCCAATCAGTGCCTCTGTGATAACATATTTAAGAAGGAAAAAACACAATTAGAGAGAGCTTTTGCAGCCGGAGAGAGGAGTGAGAAGATGTAAGAAACTTTGCAGACACCAAGGTCAGTGAAGGAGGGGGAGGAGGTGCTCCAGGCGCCGGAGCAGAGATCCCCCTGCAGCCCGTGGTGAAGACCATGGTGAAGCAGGCTGTCCCCCTGCAGCCCATGGAGGAAGGATGAGGGGGTGTAGAGATTCCACCTGCAGCCCGTGGAGGACCCCACACCAGAGCAGGTGGAGGCACCTGAAGGAGGCTGTGGCCCGTGGGAGGCCCACGCTGGAGCAAGTTCCTGGCCGGACTGGTGGACCCATGCAGAGGGGAGCCCATGCCAGAGCAGGTTTGCTGGCAGGACTTGTGACCTCGTGGGGGATCCCACGCTGGAGCAGTTTGCTCCTGAAGGTCTGCACCCCGTGGGAGAGACCACGCTGGAGCAGTTCATGAAGGACTGTAGCCCATGGGAGAGACTCACGCTGGAAAAGTTTGTGAAGGACTGTCTCCCATGAGATGGACTCCATGCTGGAGCAGGGGAAGGATGAGAGGAGTCCTCCCCCTGAGGATGAAGAAGCGGCAGAAACAACCAGTGATGAACTGACCGTAACCCCCATTCCCCGTCCCCCTGCGCCACTGGGAGGGGCGGAGGTTGAAGCCGGGCGTGAAGTTGAGCCCGGGAAGATGGGAGGGGTGGGGGGAGGTGTTTTGAGATTTGATTTTATTTCTCATTCCTCTACTCTGTTTTGCCTAGTAATAAATTAGATGAATTCCCTCTCTAAGTTCAGTCTATTTTGCTCGTGATGATAATTAGTGAATGATCTCTCCCTGTGCTTATCTCGACCCACAAGCTTTTTGTTATGCCTTTTCTCCCTTTTCTAGTGAACGAGGGGAATGGTAGAGTGGCTCTGGTGGGCACCTGGCTCCCAGCCAGGGTGAACCCACCACAGTGACATTCTACTACATGTAAAATCAAGACAAGAACTTTAATACCTATAAACAAATGAACTTGTTAAAATAATAAATTCAGAATTAGATTTCCTCTAAAACTACATTTGCTAAAGAAAGAGACCATGAAAAATCAATAATCTTCTCAACACATGTTTCTTCATGAACTTCCAGTAACCCATGGAAATGTAGATATGAAATATCTCAGGAAGTTAGGTTAGAATTAAGGTTTTTTCATAGGGGATCACATTAGGATCAGTGTTGACAACAAATTCAGAAAAATTGGAATATATTTAGACTCTTTTCATTTGACCGTACATAAACTGAGCAGCGTTTTTGAATTTGTAAGTCTTTGTAACTGGTTTACATGTTTCAGTCAAATGTATGCATTTCTTGTTAAATATTTATATTCAACCAGAGATAGATGATTTCAACATTGAACGATAAGTAGTCACTGAGAGACAAAACAAACAAACAAACAAACAAAAAACCCCAAAACAAACAAAAAACCCCGAACAAACTGAAAACCCTCATCATTTTATTACTCTTAGGATAAATTTTAAAAGTTTACGTGTTACCACCAAAGATTTTGAGATAAACTCACAGAATGACATTTCTTCATCTTTTTTTAAATTATTTATTTCATTAACAAATAGGTCTGCGTAAAATTAGGCTAGTTGTTAAGTATTTCACAAGTAGAAAACCAAATTAATTATTTGTTGAATATGATTTATATAGTCCTAATCAGGATGTAAATCAAGTTGCAACAAAATTATAAGACATGATTGTCTGCTTCTTCCGTCCTTTCATCAAGTTCATTTTGCTATCAGTTTTGTAAAATGTCATATTCATCCCATGTTAACTGGTGATACTTCTTTCCTGCAAAAGGGTAGTCAGGGTTGACTGGGTTAACATTGTAGTTGGACTTCTCAGTAAACAAAAGAAATGCTGGCTACGTCTAATCCTTTATTCCTCCAGGAAAATCATGTGTTAGATCATATCCATTGCTAGGTGACAGGACAAGAAGGATGAACAAGGCAATTAATTATTCTTAATTCACTATGACTAAGCTATCACTCTGAACTGTGAACAGTCAGGATATGAGAGTTTAGTTTGGAAGACACCAGAAATATAATTTGTAAGCCTCAGTACACAGTCTGTGCAGCCTTTTTGATCTTTATATTTTTACATGAAAGTCTAAAGATTCAGGGATATAATAAAGACAAAAGTAAGACCCTAATAATGATTCTTGCCCCTAATAATGATTCTAATTTACTTGTTATGCTGGTATCTTTCTTTAAAAAAAAATAAAAAAAATAAAAAAATGCTCACAATTGTAAAACCTAGCAAATTAGAGGAATTGGACAGTGTGTAAGTACAGTTTAAACAGTGTAGAATTTATCCCTTCAGAAAGGAAAAGTGAATTTGTGATTATACATTGGCTTCATGCTGGATTTCCACATAGTGGTGTTTTACAAAGGTTCTGTTTCAATATTCCTGAAAGATGAAATTAGTATAGTCTGTAATAATTAAAATATTGGCACAAAATGTTACTTATTCAGCCTAACATGCCTTTGGAGATGATCTTACAGATATATTTGTAAACTATGTACACAGCAATCTGTTCTGCTGCCTAATGTAATTTTGATCAATTTGAGAAGAAAACGGAACAGAAAGAGTCTAAGAGATGGATGGGCAACAAGAACAAGGTCCTGAGTAGCAAAAATTTTGCCACAAGCTGCAGTGCCGATGGGCCTTGGAAGCTTGCCCACAGTCTCTTTTTTTAATAATAATTAAAAAAAAAGAGTAATTAGAACATGTTGTTAGTCTACTGGCAGGTAGACACAGGTCAATACTCCTTTCCTGTGTTTGCATTCTTTTTCCAGCTCAAGTTTACATATCTAATCAATCTCTTTGCCTGTATGATTGATCAAAAAAGAGTACAATGCAAAAGCAGATGCCAGAGAGATATGTGAACTTATGTGTTATGAGAGGTTGAAGCTAATGACACATCATGCAGTAATTTTCTTGTATTTTTTTTTCTTACTAGGCTGCATTATACAATGTATACTATTTTAGTTCTACCTTCTTAGTTGTTGCATATCATGGTCATTCAGCATTCTGTGGTGTGCTGTCTCCTTTGCTTCACGAGCAGCAACAATACTGGTTGCTCACCAGTGATAATAAAGACACGTCTTAAATTGCCATTATAATATTCATCCTCACAGATTCTACAGACTGTGTGTCAGAGGTGTGGCTGAAAGCGGACAGACAGTAGTATAATTACTGAGTATCAGGAATAATTCCTTTTATCTCATACATGAGTCAGAAATGCCCCTTCATGGCCTGTCAGAACCATGGTGTAAAGTCAATTTAGTTATTTCAAAGAAAAGAGTACAAAAGAAAATTTCAAATAAAAAGATGGTAAGCATGCCTTAAATTCTCCAAACCCCATATGAGTCAAGTATAAGGACTTGCCTGGCCTACAGATAAATACTCATGGGTTTTTTGGTTGTGTTTTTGGGGGTTTTGTTTGTTTGTTTGTTTGCTTGTTTTAACAGAAAAGCTTATTTAATTCTGTATTAAAACCCTCTGCATTATGGGTGCACAAATAACTATAATAGATAGGAGAATCTAATTATTACCAATCTAATAAATTTATGGATTAAGACTCTTGGTATCTGCTTTTTTCCCTGCCCATATGTTTCTGATGCTCTGACCACAAATTGTCTCTTCACAATTTGAGACAAAAAAGAGTCAAGGAAACTGCTTATGGTTTATTTTGACTCTCTGATTGTGGGTGGTCTCATCTGGTCTCACCGTGTGACAGCTAAAATTTCACTTATCTTTGCTTTTATTCTTTTTTAAAAGGTACAGGAAAAGAGATCTAAGAAACAATTCTTTTGTGAGAAGGATTTATCATATTTTCTGGAAAACAAATCTCATTTACTTTCATACCCACTTAGCAGTAAGTAATGCCTATGTTTGATGAAATTACACCTTTTGCTAATTGATATCAATACCTTTGAAATTTTATGTAATGCCTTTTATCACAGGCACTTTGAGCCATGAAAGAATCTTAACATTGTCCATTTTAGTACTTTTTATGACTTTAATCTACTATAACACCTATTTTAAAGTTCTTTCCACATAATGTTTCACCAAACTACAATGAACACTGAAGTGGTGTGAGGACCAGCAGTGGCAGCAGCAGCAGCAGAAAGCAGCAGTGAGGGACACATGAGGGACACATGAGGACAGGGAGAGACTGCAGCTGAATAGGAGCTGTTCCCTAGCAGCTGAGCCCAGACCCGCTGATTGTATGAGCCAGCAAGGGGTCCAGCCTGTACCTGGCAGCACAGGTGATTTAAACAGGATAAAACAGCCAGCCCAACCAATTGCAGTGCATCCTTGTGTACATATATATATATATATGCTTGGCAGGCAGGTGTGTGGTAGCACGGTGAACACCAGCAAAAAGTTATGTTCTCTGCTTCTCCAGAGCTTCTAGCACCTGGTAAAACCAATGCAGACACACAGACAAAGCTCCTGTCAGAGCATGCAACCATCCAGGTTTCAGGCTGCAGGGTGTATCTGGGGCTACTTCAGGAGATGGAGGATGATAGCAAGCACACCTGTGGGATGTGTACCCAGGTTGATTAACTGCTCTGCTTAGTGGCTGAGCTTTTGGAGGAGGTGTGCAAACTGAGGAGCATCTCAGAGTCCGAGAAGGAGATAGACCATTGGAACCACTGCCATCTCTGGTACACACAAACTAACTCAGCATGGCTATTACTGAAGTAGGTCCAGTATCTGTTTTGTGCCAGGATGAAGGCAGTACTATGAGGAATAAGGAGGAGTGGAGCAAGTTATTGCACAGAGCTGTAAGAGGAACCACTCCTTATGTTCTCAGCTACCTTTACAGAATAGGTATGAGGTTCTGGGTGTGGTAGATGAAGGACATGATGAGATAGGAGAAATCTGTGTAAGTATTCTCACCAAGGTCAGAGATCTATCAACCCCTCATGTGAAGAGCTGCATTAAGACTGCTACCGACAGCGGTGAGTTATGGTCATAGGTGACTCCCTCCTGAGCAGAACAGTGGCACCCATCTGCAGACTGGACCCTCTTTTCAGGGAAATTTGCTGCCTCCCTGGAGCCTGAATCAGGGATGTCACCAGACAACTAACAAGCTTAGTACAGCCTTTGGATTATTACCCACTCCTGCTCTTTCATGTGGCTACTAATGATGTTGCAACAAGAAGTCTAAGGTCAACCAAAAAAGATTTCAGGGCCCTGCGAAGAATGATAAAGGTTTCAGGAGCACAGGCAGTGTTTTCCTCCATCCTCCCAGTAATAGGGAGAGACATTGGAAGAAAGGTGTGCATCAAAACTTGGATCCAAGACTTGGCACCTTCACCAGAACTTTTTTTTTTTTAATAATGATGGAAGAGTTTTTGAGATCCACTTGTCCCAATGGGGAAAACACATCTTGGCTTGTAAACTGGCAGGATTAATTGACAGGACTTTAAACTAGAATCTATGGGGAAAGGGACATCAGGAGAGCTGAAGGTAAACCAGGGGTTGGCATGGCACCACATGAGAATGCCAATGTTAATGAAAGCATGTACGCTCCTCCAGGGAGCATTGAGGGTTTAGAATCACATCTGAAATGCTTGTACACCAGTGCATGCAATATGAGAAACAAACACAATGAACTGAAAGTGTTGGTCTGTTTACAGAGCTATGATGCCATTGCTGTTAGTGAGACTTGGTGGAATGAGTCCCACGACGGGAGTGCTGAGATGGAGGGCTCTGGGCTGTTCAAGAGGGATAGGCAGGGCAGGTGAGGTGGAGGAGTTCCACTATGTAAGGGAGCGGTTTGATTGTACAGCTCTTACAGTTAGGGATGACATGGTTGAGAGCTTCTGGATGAGAATTAGGGGGAAAATAAAGCAGATGTCATAGTGTGTGTCTACTACCGACTGCTCAGGCAGGATGCAAGCACTGATGAGGTATTCTACAGGCAATTAGGAGAAATCTCTGGATCGGTAGCCCTTGTCCTTATGGGAGATTTCAACTTCCCAGACATGAACTTGGGATAGCATACTGCTGTGACAAGCAAGTCTGGGAAATTCCTGAACTTTGTTGAAGATAATTTATTGTCACAAGTACTCCGTGAGCCAACTAGGAAAGATGCCCTCAAAGATTTGTTATTTGTGAATAGAGGAGATGTGATGGTAGGTCATGGTCTTGACCACAGTGATCATGAAATGGTTGAGTTTAACATTTTTGATGTAATGAGAAAAAAGATCAGCAGAGTTGCCACCCTGGATTTCAAGAGAGCAAACTTTAAGCTATTAAGGGAGCTACTTAGCAATGTCCTCTGGGAATCTGCTTTTGAGGGCTTGGGAGTCCACAAATGCTGGTCAGTATTTAAAAACCACCTTTTAAGAGTACAGGAGCAGACAATCCTATTGTGTCACAAGTCAAGCAAGCCAGGCAGCAGAACAGCTTGGCTGAACGAGGCATTCCTCTTGGAATTCAGGAGGAAAAATAAATTGTACAATTTCTGGAAGAGAGGTAAGGCTTCACAGGAAGTCTACAGAGCCTGGTTTAAACATGCAGGAAGAAGACACGAAAGGCCAAAGTTCAATTAGAGTTGAAACTGGCCAGTGTTGTGTCAGAAAATAAAGTCTTTTTAAGTATGTTAATAGCAAGAGTTCTAAAGAAAACATTAGCCTACTACTTGTTGAAGATGGTCACCTGACTAATAGGGATGAAGAAAAAGAGGAGGCATTCAATGCCTTTTTTGCCTCAGTCTTTAACAATGCTGATAGATCTTGGGCTGCCTGGTCCATGACTACAGGAACAATGACGTTCCATTTGTAGACACTGTAATTGTAAGGCCCCAGTTGCATCAGCTGAATGTTCCTAAGTCCATGGGGCCTGGTGGCATTCATGCCAGAGTGCTGAAGGAGTTAGCAGATGTTACAGCAGAGTCCCTCTCAATCATCTGCCAAAGGACTCTGGGGAGGTCCCCACTGATGGGAAGCTAGCCAACATTATTCCAATTTACAAGAAGGGCATGAAGGAAGAGCCAAGAAACTACAGACCTGTTAGTCTGACGTCAGTACCTGGAAAAATTACGTGGAAGATCATACTGGATGTTACTGAAAGGCATTTAAAGGACAATGCAATCATCACGCACTTTTAACATGGAGGGTGAGGGGCGACCTCATCTCTCTCTACAGCTTCCTGAGAAGGGAAGTAGAGAGGGAGGTGCTGACCTCTCTTCCTGGTATCCAGTGACAGAACACCTGGGAATGGTTCAAAGCTGCATCAGGGGAGGTTTAAACTGGAGATTAGAAAACATTTCTTTACCTAGAGGGTAGTCAAACACTGGAACAAGCTTCCTAGAGAGGTGGTCAATGATCCATGCCTGACAGTGTTTAAGAGGTGTTTGGACAATGACCTTAATAACATGCTTTAACTTTTTTTCAGCCCTGAAATAGTCAGGCAGTTGGATTAGATGATTGTTGTAGGTCCTTTCTAACTGAACTATTCTATTCTAAGTATCTCTGACACAATTAAAATATTTTTTTATCATAATTCAATCAACTATAGCAATATAAAAGTGCTTTGGATTGCATTTTGTTGTCCTTTCTGTATATTTGACTTACCCATCTTTCACTCATCTTTTTAATAATATTTTCAAATTATTAGCTTTACTTCTTTGATATTTGGTGAGAAATATTAATAATCTTTCTTGTAATTATACCAAATGGTTACACCGCATTTGTTTAATATGCAAAAAGTAGGACATACAGATCTGATGGATTTTTATATTAATTAATGTTGAATGTATGAAAAGCATTGGAGGCCAAAAAGAAAAACATGCTAGAATTGAAAAATACAGTTATGAACACTGGCATTTTGACTAAGAAGAGTGTGGGGAGTTCTGAATCACAAATTTTAAAGTCAGAGTACAATTCTTTGCATTGTCAAAGACAGAAGGTAACACATTTCCTACTTTGTTTTACCTCTGTTGGATTTTAACCTATATAGTATTTTTTCAATGCAAATTCATCTATTCAATAACAAATAGAAAAAGTCATTGCCATAATTATTTTCCCTGTGGCTACTGAAAACACATACAAAGAATAAAGTAGAATCAGGATTTGAAAGGAAAGAGTGAGATAATAAGATTAATAATCTAAAGTTATGATATGTCAGTAATGATGTGACTATCTCTCCAGGTGTCTCAGAATTCCCCATTCACTATGTCCAAATCCAATTTAAAAAAGAAAAATCAGATTTTGATTGTGTATGACAAATTGGATTTAATGTATTTCTTTAAATTAAAAATACGATTTTAAAATAATGGTTTTGGTATGATTTTTTATAGCAGGGATATTTTAGTTCTTGCTGAGCAGTGGTTACTTGGCATAGAATCACTTGTGTTTTATTTTCCTTTCTCTTTCTGTTTTTTTGGTTTGGTTTGGTTTAGGTTTTTTTGTTGTTGTTTGTTTTGTCGTCGTCCCCCCCCCCCTTTTTTTTTAATTAGTCAACTCTTTTTATCTTAACCCATGAGTTTCTTTCTTACTCTTACCCTTCCAATTCTCCCCCCATCCCACTGGGGCAGAGCAGGTGAGTGAGTGGCTGTGTGATGCTGAATTGCTGGCTGGGGTTAAACCACAACACCCAGGGTAGGAAAGATGCAGGAGTCAGTATCTGTGGCCATCAAAATCCCTTGTGGAGGAGCTGCATTCATTTGTTTCATGGCACATGGCACTCTGTGTTCCAGCTTTCAGTTGTTTGCCAAATCTGCCTGTCCCGTTCATCAAAAACCCTATCTGTCTCACTGTAAAATACATCCTTTTGTTTTCTGCATTTCTTCATTTTCAGATAACAAAGCATTTTCACACTATCCCTTGTTTCTTTCTGTCTTATATTTGGCATTTTGTTAGTAGTACAATTCTCACGTATGTCTGTAGAAGTAAAACATATTATTGTAGGAAGAGAAGGTGGGAAATGTATTTCTCAATATTCCTTTAGGAGGAGAAGTAGGAAGAGAAAGGAAAAGTGAGCAGTGAACAACCCAATAAAAATTAATTAGTCAAGTTAAGAAAACAAAGGAAGCAAAACTCTAAAACAGTGGTAGCTGCTTTGTCAGCTATAGCCAGAGAGACAAATGTTGTCTAAACCAAGTGAGAATTCATGGACTTTTTTAACCTAAAAGATGATTGTTAATGTTGTGGTTTAGCCCCAGCCAGCAGCTGAGCACCATGCGGCCACTCACTCACTCCTATCCCTTCCTGACCCCAGTGGGATGGGGAGGTGAATCAGAAGAAAAAGCTAAAACTCATGGGTTGGGATAAGGACAGTTTACTGGGACAGCAAAGGAAGAGGAAAATGACAACAACAGTACTTAGAATATACAAAATGGGTGATACACAATGCAATTTCTCACCCTATGACCACATACTTGTCACCGAAATCCGGGAATAAACCTCGTAACACCAATGTAGTGTTAAAAGGCAGGCATTCTTTATTGCAGCGCTGGATGCACAGGGGATAGCTCCACCCAACGTGCATGCCAGGTGATCACCAACACACAGGTTATGTAGGATCAAAACATACATATTCATCGTTTGTCTCAGAAAAGGCAGTCCTATGATAATCATTTCTGGGAAATCATTTCCATATTCTCCTCCCCGTCATGCATGCTCAGTGATTTGAGTCGGTGGTCCTCAAGGGTCTCTGGTGGTCGTCAGTGGTCTCGCACCCGTGTCCGTTGCGTGACCCTCTTCTTGCAGGCATGTGCAGTATCCTTGCTGTGGATGCACCTGTCCATAACAACTTACTTCATAAGATTAATATCTCCAAACCTATTGTTCAGTTTGGTAGGGACTGTACATGGAACATAGCAGCACTGTACCTTGCCATGGGCAGTTAGCTTCATTACCTATTACCTTGGTTACACACTAATTATCTCCAGCTGATTCTATAGTTTCTGTTTCACGGCCCCTGTTCCATGGTTACACACTCAGCCTGTCCTGAGCCACCTCCTCTCCCTCGACTAGCTCCCTTTTATGCTGAGCATGAATATGGAATACCCCCTTTGGCTAGTTTGGGTTACCTGTCCTGGCTGTGTCTCCTCCCATACTCTTGTGAAAATTAACTCTGTCCTAGCCAAAAGCTAGGAGAGTTTATCATTCTTTCAAGGACTGCTTGAAATGCATTTTAGTAGCTGACTTAGGTGCATTTCTCTTCTCTTTTTTTTTTTTTTTTTAAATGCCATGTTTCTCTGATTTCCATTATTTAGCCCCCCCTTTATGCTTGCCCTGTGGCCTGAATAGATTCTACCAAATCTTATAAGTGATAGACAGAACTATCTATCCCTTGGGACAGAAGGGAAGGGAAGAGAAAAGAACAGTGTTAAAAATGGAGATGTGACTGGTTTTCCTGTTTTCAGGTTGACACAGAGGGAAGAGCTGCCTTTCCCTGGGTAGGAGTTAATGCCTGGCCCCCTGGCACTCTGAAAGGGATTCTGCACAGCACAGGAGTATCAGCATTTTCTTCTGTGGCTTTACTCTGTGTCTAATACAAACTAAAATAAGCAGCATGTGACTTGCAAGGTTTTACAAAAAACCAAGGATCCTTGATTTCCTAAATATAATTTCCGTATACATCTATATGCATATATGTATGTGTATGTATATATATGCCTGTATTTACGAAGTGGACATTTATTTCTCTTAGCATATTTTAGTAAAATTTTGATTTCGGAAAGACTCTTTCTAGATTCCAAGAACAACTAACATGAGAGGCTATTCTTTGCTTTTCTATAATAGCTTGGTGACATTACTTAAGAGCATAATACTTGTACAGAAAACCTTTCTTTCTCCAACTCCTCTGTCTAGGATGCCACGTAAGTTAAATGCAGTGGAGGTGAAGATTGGAATGAAAAGTGAAAAATAAACATTGGCAATGGCTTATGGAGGGGATTAGCAGGAAAGTATTAAAAGCCATCCTTAACATGTGTCTGAGGTCTGCTCAACTTAAAACCATCAGACTTTACTTTTCGCCTTAGAAAATGTTAAAAGCAAAAATCATTAACTGAGATACATGTTGGAAAAGGAGAATAGATCTTAATTTTTATTAATATTCCTGCTGTAGTATCCTGTAAGGGAGATGTACAGCTTTTTTATTTCAGTGTTTTACAACTGACTCCAATGGCAAAGTAATTTTAAAAGGAGAAGATGTGCATTTCCTACCTGAATGACTTAAGAGTAAAACCATTGGTACAGTTATGAAAGAAGCTATTCAGTACAATGACAATATTCTAAACATTGGCCAAAGTCTGGAATCAAGCCTTTTGGTTTGAGGGTTGGGGTTTTTTTGGTGGTTTTTTTTTTTTTTCCCCAATATGTCCTAACAGAGCAACAAACGTGATCTTTGTGACTGTCCTGGTTCTGGCAAGGGTACAGTTAATTTCACAAGGAGTCAGGACAGGTGAGCCAAGCTGGCGGGGGGGCTATTCCATACCATGTGACATCATGCTCACCATAAAAGGGGGCTAGTCGGGCCGGGCCGGGTTCGGTGTGGCTCTGGGAAGGGCTGAGTGTCTGGTTGTAGGATCGGTAAATTGTTCTCTGTTATCACCCACTGTGAATATCTGTTATCAGTACTGTTGTTGATTGTTCCCCTCTCCCTTGCTGTCCCAGTAAACTGCCCTTATCCCAACCCTCGAGGCTTTGCCGTTGTTTTTCCGTTCTCCTCCCCAGCCCACCACGTGTGGGGGGGGGGGGTGGGGAGGGAGCGGCACGTGGTGCTCAGCTGCCGGCTGGGGCTGAACCACATCTGTGACTTTAATATGTATGGATTTTCTACAGAGTTTTGAAATCTTACCGTTCTCCAGGACTCAAAATGTTTGCAATAGCAACTTGAAGGAAGGTCTAAATAACTTATCTGGGGTGGTAAAACTAACTGCTTTCTGTAATGAGCACTTCTTTTCTCTGTAATTTCATGGAACCAAAAGGAAACAAGCAAGAAAGTCCAGTCCTTAAATCCACTGGAACTGTAGTCCATAAATAGCAGAGTTTCCATTGTTTAGTGTTCTTTATGTATATCTCCCCTACCTCAATAAAAAATTCAGAAGCAATCTTTGTGTTTCCAGATAAACATAAATGAAAGTATGAAGAGCCACCAGCCTGGGAGCAAAATGGCTGATGATAGCCTATGGCTGCATAAAACACATATTTCTGAACAGTAATTTGGTGGGTATTAATTTATTCTTTTATTATTATTACTATTCTATGTTATTATACTATATATTTTATTATTCTTTAGTATGAAACACTCATAAATTATCTGAACCCTGAATACTTAATCCCTGCCAAAGGAAGTATAATTCTGTCAAAATCTAAACTGCTACTCACATATGTGGTCCATTGTTTATTCCTGCTTCTCCTGCAAAAAGAAAATTCTCATGTATGAGGGAATGAAGACTTTGCCAGCTTTCCTACTTAAGCCATGTTTCACAAGCTCCCCAGGAAAACTCCAGTGTCAGAAATGCTCCTTATTGTCTGCTGTCAGTCAGAGAGAGTGTCATAGTAGCTAACAGCAGTCATCAGAAGCTTTTCCAAAATGAGGTCTGTGTTATTTGGCCTCCAAATCTTCCAGAACAGCTACAGGTGTATTCTACTGCCCTTAAGCTATCCTGGCACAATATTTTGGAACTCTGAGGAGTCCCAGAGTGCTCCTGTATTCTGGCTTTCAGTTGCAGGACATGCAAAAGACATATAGTGCTTTAATATTAACCAATTCCTTTGTCACTGCTTTTAAGAAGCCAGGTTAAGGTAAAAGCAAATTAAAATTACTTACCACATCCAGTTACAAAGTTTTTTAAATACACAGGTGACATAAGAGAGGAGAAAATATTTTCCTCTGTTTATCCCAATATCAAATCCAAAAGAACACTCTCTTCACCTGTTTTATCCAGATGCGAAGCTGTAGACATTTACTTGAGTAAGTTCTTTTGTACCTCTTCAATACCAGCTCTATTATCACTAAAGAGAGCATCCGGCTGGGAAAGAATGCCATTCTGTATACTCACAGCCTTGTTTGGGATTTATATAGGCTTTCATTTAGATTCTGATCTCCCCAGACTCATTTTCTTCTCAAAGATTATTGATCCTTAGTTTATTTCAGGGGACAGTTTCAGCCCTGTTATCTTGCATTATGTACAGCCAGTTTATCTGCTCTTATCTGACATGTTATTAACAAATCTTTTACTCTAGAAGGTGGTACAACTCTTCTTCCCCTGCTATTTTAATATGGCAACCCTGAGTAAAACTTTCCATATACCAATTTACATAAATGTGCAAATCAGCAACAATACTTTCCCTGCTGATTACTAATTAAGAGCAGACAGTAGAGTAATTAACCACTCTGGAGCAATAATCTGTTTGAGATCTTTAACCCTTCATGTCAAAGTACAGTAAGTAAAGTTTGGCAAATTAAAATTGCCCACTGAAATAATATCTGACTTGGCTGAGCCCAGATGGTGAAGCAACAGAAATCTGAAAGCTTACTTAAGATTTCTCTTTACTAGATTTTTTTACATATATTTTTATATTGACTATACAATCAAATTAAGGCCTCCAAAGATTATGTAGATTCTATGAGTGAAAAAACACTACCATCTTATATGCAATAATAACATTTTTCCATGTGATGGATAATAGCCTTCTCCATATCATGGGAAGAGAAATAGGTCAGACAGATTCAGAAAGACAATGGAATGTGTTTATTCAACTTTCATTCTTCCTATTCTTTCTTTCTCCCCACACTGAGTGTGGCATAAGGAAGGTAAGCACAATAATTGAAGGCATCAAATGTTGTGCCCCAGTTGTTAAAATAGATTCTGTGATATCCAAAAATACACATCTTGTACTAGTTTCTGGAAATGTTTTTTACCCTCTCCCTATTCCATAAGCGCAATATCACATTTTTCCCTTGGATGCTTTGCTGAGAGCCTGACAGCATTGCATGCTCAAAGAGTTGGATTTGGTCTGTTTCAGCAGATGTTATGTGACAGAAGGAGACATTGCTATTTGCCTAAAGCGCTCTTTCTCATGTTAAGCCTGATATTGAACCTCTGATGTTTACATCAACTTTTACTCCATGCTGGCAGAAATGAAACACTCTATACTAACCATCAAATCAAATTTCACTAAGAGGATTTTGGGAAAAAAAAATGAACTGGTGAAAATTCAATGAAAATTGAGCTTAGAAATGCATTAACACTTAATGTAAATTCCAACTTCCTTGCACAAAGTTTAGCTGAGCTAATAATTGCCTAGTACATATGTAATGCATGATTAATTGTACTTTTCTCATCTAAAATGCATTACAATATACACTAAAACTAAGCAAATTGACAGGCCCAAGGTTATGCTTACTTTAATGTACCCTTCATCTTACATTTTAAATGAATCAGTAATAGGATCCATAAGTTCTGTCTATGCCTACTTTTTAAATGTGACATAGATTTAAATGAGCAATACTTCTTAAGAAGAAATGTGGTCGTGTGTCAATTACAACATAAGACTTGTTAACCAGACTTTGAGAAAAATCATGCAAGCTAAAACTGGCACAGTGAGCTCCAATAGCTTTATTTTTGTTAACACTATTTTAGCCAATACAATATACATTTCAGCCAAGTTATGTTTTGCTGTCAATTGAAGGTCAAGATAATTCATCTAGTGCAAGCACCAGAGGCTACAGTTGCCTCTCTGAATGAGCTTGAGTTCACGTTTGTTTTACAACAAAGCTGCAGGATTTATTTTAACTTGGCTCACTTCCCACAGAAAGGAAATTTTGGCTATGCAACAGTAGAATTTTCCACCTTTGCTTTACTGGAAAATCAAAAATTCCAAGTCAGCTCAGTGAAAGCTACTTTGAATATTTCACACAGAAACAATGTAAAAACCCACACCTAGAGGTAATCAACACTCAGTAAAAAATACAGCTTAGTAGGATTGTGTTGCTCCTTGTGCTCTTACTGATTCATTTTTGAGCCACCTGATGAAGAATGGAAATTCAGTGACACTGCAACAAGAGGTCATTTTCTGCCTCAAGAAGCTCCTCATTAAGTTTCAATTATTTTGCCAGTTTGTACAAGTCTTTCAGTCTTCCTTACATTCCTAACACATGTAGGTGGCTAATGTCTCTTCACATATGTTTCACAGCAGGTTCTGAACTATTAGAGCACATAACAACTTAAAGTTCTTTTCCAGTAGAGCATGTAAATGTGACCCCTGTTGGTTGATGTGCCTATAGTACTTGATAAGAATCACTGAATCAAGTACTGCATTGAAAGAAGTGAACAGCAAAGGAAACTGTTCTTATCAAATCACATTACAAACTATAGTAACAAAGCAAAAGAAAACCACACTGTAAGTGCATTTCAGAGAAAGTATCTATTTATTACGGCTAGCCAGAAAATCTACTTTTTTATGTGTGTGATAAGTGTTGAGATTTTACACTTTGGTTTGGTTTGGTTTTTTAAACAAGATAGAAAAACAAAACCAAAAAAAACCCACTTCGATTTGTGTGCAAGTTGAGAGGCAAGGGGATAAGGAAAGTGGCAGGATGAATGTGCCTCCTTCCTGGTTGGAACTCTTGCCTAGGACATGGGAGAGCCACATTCAAGTCTCTGCCTGAGTCACTGCAGTGACTAGTTTTTCCATGTCTCAAATAATTAAGTCAGCCACCAATCTAGGGAGTCCTGTGGGCTCTTTCCTTGTGGTTTTGATCTCAAAGATCGGTCTGGTCTTGTCAGATATCATCATAAGAATTATTTTTCAAAAATGTGCAGGTGAAAAGTTCCTGACTAATTCAATTACTTGTGTTAAACTTAACCCTCAGTGTTTGTTATAGATCTGATATGTATGTGAAATCTTTCCCTGCACATATGACCATCTGTCCTTTCATGAATTTACATACCTTCCCACAGAAAAAAATTACTATCACATTACTCCACATTTTCATGAGTTTTAGTGCTGATCGTCTGTCCTTTGTAGACAATGATCTGTTGGTTGCAGATTTACCACAGGGCTTTGGGAGCTTTAAGAGGTTCTCATTAACAATGTCTAATGTCATATTCTTAAATCACACATTAAAGTAACCCCCAAAGTAAGAAAGGGGAAAAAAACCCCAAAACCCAAAAACCCAAAAAACCCTTGTGAGATCTTAAGACCATCACTTCACTGACATCATAAATAAAAGGACACAGTACAATATAATGAGGTCAGGAAAAGTTACACAGAGAAACCTTATTGAAGGAAAAGAAACAAACAAACAAACCAATAATGAAAACACAAGCAAACAAACAAACAAAAAAAAACCACCAAGAAGTTTTCCCATAAAATTCAGGCTGAGAGGTATGTACCCTTCAAATAGATGTAACATTTCTGAGTATCAGAGGAGCGGTACAGTACCTTGAGAATGCTGCACTGTTCGCTGGCTATTCTGTATCGCATAATGGTGTGGAGATGTAAATCAATTACTTAACAGGCTTGCCTCTCCTAGTTTCCCTAAAATTTTTGTGCCCAAATAAGTGTGACAAAAATCCTGTTATGTAAGTTCTGGAAAGTAGCAAAAGTAAGCACTGTATTTCTTCTCTACATTTTATTTGTAAACTGAAGAATACAACTAACTCCTTCATGTATCTCAGATGGAGATTCTCCTGTTAATCTGTGAGCAAATGGGTATGTTCATACAAAAATTACCAATGGATCTCTTTTCTTTTTATTAATGTTTCATTAAAATATGGAATTAGGCATAAAAATCTGGATAGAATTTGACCTTAACCTAAAAAAAAAAACCCCTGCATTTTTTTTCTGCATAAACATCTTTTAATTACCTCATATAAATGCAAAATATATTTCCATAGATACACTAATAGTAGAATAACATTTGAAATTATTAACATATTTTAACCTGAATTTAGAAGAATGAGAATCTCATGCTGTGATAGCATTTTTCAACCTTATAACACTATGCTAAACAGCATGTTCCTCTCAGAAAGATGGTGATCTCTGAACACTAATATCTGCTAAAAAAAAGGGGGGGGGGGAGGGGGATGAAGGGTTGATGTAGACACATTGCAGTAAATTTATATTACAAATAGACTAAAAAAAAGGTTAATAATTTATCTTTAAAGGCACATATATTTCTACCCTGGTAAACAGATCTACAAATATTTCAAGTGAAAGTCTCCCTTCAAGGCTTTAATTAAAGCTGTTCTTAGTATTAAAAACAGACTCACTGAAAAAAGAATGTAATGTATTAATGAAAACCCTTAAGTACTATCGGTTTCAGAAAAGGCCTGCTTTATAACCCCATATTACAGTGATTCAAGGGAGCATTAGTCTACGAGAAAACCAAACTCTCAGGGCTTAATATTTCCCCTATTTTCAGAAAAGCTTATATGAACAGGTGAGCAGTACAACAGAATATTGGCTGGTTTTCTCCAGTACAGCTTCTGTTATGTTACTGAAATGATTTGTATCTGAATCCACTGTTTGTTTCTACTTTTGTTTCTCAAAAAAAAAAAAAAAGAAAATCAGGTTTTGTCTAGGTTAGTGAAATATTTATAGGAGAACACAGAAGTCATGAAAAGGCTGGAAAACAAAATGTAGGAGATCACAGGCAAGAATAAAAGACAGGACACCAACTTTGAAACTAAGGGTCTCTTAGACTGTCACTAAAGACATAGTTTCAAACACTCCACTCTATGAAAAACCACATGGAAACAACTCAATTTCTGAGGTTGTTACCTCTCATATTTCACAAAAGTCACAAAAGTCACAGTGATTTTTCATTACTTATTCTATACTCCATTCCTTTGGCTCAGTATGCTACATGATTTTGATGTAAATCTTGGTAAAAGGGAACTTTGCTCCTCTTATTAATTCATGTATGAAAACAGATTTGGAAAGAGAAAGAAAAAGCAAAACATGGAAGCACAAAGGAAGCAAACGAGGCTGCAGTGTCACAAGAAGGTAATGACAGAACCACCATAACACTGGCAGTGCGACAGTGTGACAAATTAAAAAAAAAAAAATCTGAAGCTCAACATTTAAGGGTAGTGAAATAAAACCAAACAAAATAATGAAAAGTCCTTTCAGTCCCTGGAAGCTGATGATTTCTGTCAAATTGCTGTGCTCCCTGTTACTTTTACTTCTGTTGACCCTGCACATACCTTCCTGAGAAATGTTTGGTCTCAAAATTTTACATTATTAGTGTCTTCCCCTTCTGCAGAATTCTGAAATTGAATAAAAGTAGAGCTTTTTTGTAAGCCATCTTAGAAAACTAGACTAATCTATAAATCTTACTTTCCTTTTCTGAAATTGTTTCTGTGTTCATTTTTCCCAATTTACTAAAGAATTAAAGACTTTTTATTTCTGATAATGAGAAAAATATTGTTAAAATTCAAATCAGTTTTAGTCTCTGAAGAATTTCTTCCTAGAACTTTTCTCGATTTTGATTTAGAGAACCAGTAGAAACCAAAGGCTTCATTATTAATTCAGATCTAAATCAAAGAAATGTTTTCTCAACTAATCCCAAATATTACCTTTTTTTTTTTTAGCATTTTGTTCAACTTTGTCCAAGTCCACTATTGAAAGTATAAATTATTAATAGTAAGGTTACAAATAGTATTAAAATCATTATGTCCCATTCCTCCTTGTGACAGTGTGTCTATCACTGCTATTGAGTCTCAGAAGTGACTTTCACGTAACTAAAGATAGTGTCTATTGCTGGTTTAGGGACTCTTTGTTTGTTTTACTTTTTTTCAGTATTCAGACTGGATACATTGATCCTTGGAGGGTCACAGGGTACAACTTCCATTACTCAATATTTGTCCTCATTTGTTTTTATTAGGCTGCCTTGAAGGTTTTAAAATTCCACTGGTCAGTCTTAGTTTCTACTTTTCTCATTCACATACACTTTAAACAGATGATGAGAGTCTATTCTTATTCTAGTAATATTATCCCAACCTATGTAAGTTTAATACACGAAAACTGAGAGGGTTTTTTCAATCACAATAACAGGTTAAGGTAAACCAGTTAGCAGATCCTGTTTTTTCTAACTGACTTTTTCTCGTACAAGTTTAGAAGAAGTCTCTTCTATTTATTTATGTCTTTTAATGAACAGTTGCAAGAAGAGTCAGAGTATCCCAGAAACTTGTACCCTCCAAGCAAAACACAGCATATAACATAGGCTAGATGAAAGATGGAAAAATATTAAGTGGAAACATGCTGCTGCCAGAAAATTGGCTGGGTTTTTAATTATTTGTATACAAGTAGAACTTCATGACACATCTTCAAACAAAAAATAACTTATGTGTTGATGTGCACAACCACATACTTGAATTGTACACAAAGCATTGAATAACTTCTTTTAAAAAATCATTGTGAAAAGTAATAGATCTTAAAATATGAGACGTAAGAGTTGTTGAAGAGTTTAGTGATTGTTAAAACTCAAATCCATAATGCAGTGAAGTATGTATATTTAATTTTTTTCACTTTATCAATTGGTGCACACTTTATCTAAATGGCTACTCATGTGTATGTTATTTTGAAGTGATTGTTCCATATCACACAGTATTTTTTGTTGTAGAAGGAAAGCACTAGTTTCTTCACTAAACCTCAATCTAAAGTTTTCCCAGAAAACTCATTTTGATCACAGATAGCATTATTTTTTCAAAATAATGCAAAATGTATATACACTAATATAAGAATAATATTGGGACCATTTAGCATACTTTATATGCTAAATTAAGATTAATGTACTTCCCATCTGGAATGTTACCACCATTTGTCATGGTAAGTAGTTGAAAGTAACTTGGAGTGGGATAAGAGCTGCTACAAATATTCATTAAGAGTACTATTTAGAGTAGTGTTAGAATGATTGTTATTTTTTCATGTGTTTATTTTATTAGCAAGTTTGTATCACCTTTATTGTATTACTTAAAATGTTTTTCTCCTGTTTAGGAGACACTGGTGAAAGGTTGTTTACCTGTTTGATCTGTTACTTAAATCAAAGACATTTTTTCATATGGGTTTTTCCTGTTTTGCATTATTACAATTCAACAGTCGAGTAAATAAGGTGATAGTAACATCAGAAGGGGATGGTGGTGTTGTAAATGTGTATTTAAGTGGTAGATAATCAGCTTGAAGGAATTGGAGGCTCTATCTTCCTACTGACATCTTAATGTAATTTGGGAGATTTGAGTCCTTTTGCTGTAGTTATTTGGGGTTATTTGCTGTGATTTAAAGGACATCACCATTCAAAACAATCCTTAGATCTCTTAGTCATTAACCGTACCTCTTCTAATATAGAAAAATCTAAAATAAAACCCAGCCACCAAACAATACTTTAATTACTTTATTTCCAATTTATTCTATAGGGTTTTTTTGTGTGGAAACTTTTCTAACTCTTAGAAGAGGGTTATTTCTTAAGGCATCAGAAATTCTTGTTTTCTTGTTGAGCTTATTTCTCAAATTGAATTATTTTTGATGATCTAAAGATTATTTTACAATCTTTTGTTTACACTGTAAGTGACAATTATGACCAACCTCAGCAAAAGCCTCTGAATCTAGTGTGTGCTCATTAAGCAAGAAAAGCACTCGAGAATTGCTGAGGGACCTGAGATCAGGAATTTAATTAATATTAGGAATCTTCAAATCCAATTAAGTTTGATAATTTTGATCTGCTAACCGAGGTACCATTTACCATTTTTCCTTTAATGCATAGGCTAAATATTCCAGTTTTAGAAAGAAAGGTTTACATTACAAGAGCATTTCTATAGTCACGTAGAGGGGAAAAAATACAAAGCAAAACCAAAAACCCACCAAAAAAGAAATCTAAAAGAACCAGAGCAGGGGAAAATAATCCCTGGTTAATAGACTATCTATCTTAAGCACAATAGTGAAAAAACTCTACTGAACTGGAAAGCTGCTTCTCCTTGATGCTGTTACACACTTCTGTTTAGTTTTCTGTTCTTAGTTGTTTGCTTACAGAGATGAACAGAATGATTTGCAGTAAGTGCTGTCAAGCTGAGGAATGGAAATGGTATGTTGTTAGTTTGCTCAGTTCAGATGGTTTTTTTATATTTTTTTCTGATTATCATTCTTGAGGAAAAGCTTGCCAAAATGTGCATGATGTATGCCAGAAAGCAGTGATTTTCGTATTCATTTTAATAATTGTACAGACTAGATTTTTAGCTAGTATGAATGTTTAGGAAATATTCAAAAGCTTAAATATTAATTCTTTGCTCTTTAGAGACTATTTTCTGAGCTATCCTTTGCAAAGACAGGTTGAGAGACTTGGGGTTGAACAGAAAGCTCCAGGGAGACCTTATAGCAGCATTCCAGTACCTAAAGGGGGCCTACAAGAAATCTGGAGAGGGATGGTTTATAAGGGCATGTAGTGATAGGGCAAGGGGTAATGGCCTTAAGCTGAAGGAAGATAGATTTATATTAGATATAAGAAGGAAATTTTTTACGATGAGTGTGGTGAGGGACTGCAACAGGTTGCCCAGAGAAGTTGTGCATGCCCCCTTCCTGGAAGTGTTCAAGACCAGGTTGGATGGGGCTTTGAGCAACCTGGTCTAGTGCCCCTGCCCATGGCAGGGGGGTTGGAACTAGATGATCTTTAACGATCTCATCTCATCTCATAGCTTATAAATATCTAAAAGGCGGATGTCAAGAGGATGGGGCCAGACTTTTTGCAGTGGTGCCCAGAGACAGGAAAAGAGGCAATGGGCACAAACTGGAACACAGGAAGTTCCATCTGAACATGACAAGAAAATTCTTTACATCGAGGGTGACAGACCACTGGAACAGGCTGCCCAGGGAGGTTATGGAGTCTCCTTCTCTGGAGATATTCAAAACCCACCTGGACATGATAATGTGCAACCTACTGTAGATGATCCTGGTCTAGCAGGGGGGTTGGACGAGATGATCTCCAGAGGTCCCTTCCAGCCTAAGCCATTCTATGATTCCATGATCTCTCAAAGTTCAACAGGTATAAAATACCTGTTTCTGAAAGATCTAAATCCTAAAGCTCTCATGGATTTGAAATCTTTCACTTCATAAGTCATCAACCCAGGGAGGTAATGCATTCATTGAATTACGTTTTCTGTAGGAATGGTATTTTGAGTCCCATTTTCCTTCCATTGGCCAGGATATTTAAGAACTGCAGCTCTTAGAACCCACAAGATGAAAAGAGACATACAGAATAAGAACATTTCCTGTGAGAAGGATGTCCTGTCTGGGTAAATGGATTAGTCAGCTCCTAATTATGGAGAAATGATAATTGAATACTGCACAGGTTTTAAATTAAGTGTTTCAGGATAGTTCATTAAGCTAAGAGGAATCTTTTAAACTGTTTGTCTTGACAAATATTAAAATATTGAAATAAGCAGAGAGGCTGAAATTCTAAACTTCATGTACCTCCACTCCCTCTAGAAACTTTTGAGGCGTACAGTCTTATCCAGGAGCAAAAGTCACAAGCAAACTTCTCTACATTGTCTAAAAAATGTCAGTTAATCGCTGCTACTATATATTTCTCTCTGAAACAGAAAAGTCTTTTTCATTTTTTAAATTTCATTTGAAGTTTCCTTTGATGCTGTTCACAATTTCTTGTGACTATAAAGTCTTCAAGAAATGGTTTAAGTTTTTTTCTATTTTTCTGTCCATGCAAAGGGATGCTAAGCCTGCTCACGATTTATTATTTTTGAGTTTTACTCTTTTTAAGAGGTAGGTTATTTCTAAACATTTTTGTCCTAGATTAACATTTTACATGACATTGGAATAATGTTTATTCATGGCTGCCTGTAGGATTAGGTGTTTATAATAAAAGTGTAACCTTGTTTATTTGGACTTCAAATGATGCAACTGAGACTAAGTAAATATACTTTGTAACTATTATAAGTATTGTACAGAGACATTTTTGTGGCTGTTTTATAAAGTGGTTGCTATTCTTAAAAAGTTTGTCATTTGCACCTTTCTCTCAAGATAAATGCATAAGACAGTTCCCATATGCAAATGTCCTATAAGAACATCAAACTTATTTTCCATGCTCTTTACTTACTTGCAGCAATATGATTTGGTAGGTTGACATTGGCTGGCCACCAGGCACAAACCAATCTGCACTATCCCTCCTCCTTCTCAGCAAGACAGGAGGAGAAAATACGGTGAAAAGCTCATAGGTCAAGATAAGGACAGGGAGACCACTCACCAATTACCATCAGAGGCAAAGCAGACCCAACTAAGGGAGATTTTTTGCCAATTAATAACAGAATGGGATAGTGAGAAATATAAATGAAACTAAAACCAATTTTCCCCCAGCTCTTCCAAGCTCTTCTTCCGAGGCTCAGCTTCACTCCTGACTCTTCTACCTCCTCTCCATCTTGAGAGGCTCAGGGGAATGGGGAATGGGAGTTGTGATCAGTCCATAGCAGCTCCTCTCTGCCACTTCTTCCTCCTCACACACTTCCCTCACTCCAGCATGGAGTCCCTCCCATGGGATAAAATCCTTCAAGAATTGCTCCAGTATGGGTCCTTTCCATGTGGTACAGTCCTTCAGGAACAGACTGCTCCAGCATGGTTCCCCCATGAGCCACGCTGCCAGGAGTCTGCTCTGGTGTGGGCTCTCCACGGGCTGCAGTGTGGATATCTGCTCCAACATGGTCCTCCATCGGCTGCAGTGACACAACTTGTATCATCATGGTCTTCATCACAGACTGGAAGGGAATCTCTGCTCTGGTGCCTGAAGCACCTCCTCCCCTTCCTTCTTCACTGACCTTGATGTCTGCAGGGCTGTTTCTTACACATGTTTCTCACTCCTCTCTCACAGCTGCTGTACAGCATTTTCTTACACTTTCTTAAATACGTTATCACAGTGGCACCACTAGCGTTGCCAATGGGCTCAGCTTTGGGCAGCAGCAGGTCCATCTTGGAGCCAGCTGAAACTGGCTCTGTCTGACATGAGAGCAGCTCCTGGTGTCTTCTCACAGAAGCCACCCCTGCAGATCACACGCTACCAAAACCTTGCCATGTAACCCCAATACATACTATTTACTCAAAGTCTGTGCTCTCATCTTGAGATGCTTATTTTCTCTCCCCATTTTATAAAGACATCCAGTATAAACCTTAGATGACAGCTCCACTCCTTATGCATAAAGAAATAGCCTTATATTAAGGGTTGACCTCATCATTGCAAGAAAGAGAACTTCTTCGAAAAAAAGTTTGGAGCGGATTATAATTTCTCAAGAGCTGAGGACAAACACAGACCCTATTTCTTTTTCTCTTGGTGCAAAGAAGTGTGTTTAGTGTCTAATTATCTAACATAATGCAAACGAAAATATTACAGTAAAAATACAGTTATTATATAGACATGAGGGATGAAGCAGAGTACAAACCATGAATGATAGTCACATCATGTTTCTTTAGTTTAAGAAATTTTTTTTTATTTATAAATACATTATTTACTCATATTTTACCACTGGAAAATGCTTAGATTCTATAGTGACTCAGAGTAGAGATATACATTACTGTCTGTCATGTGTCTAACCTGCAGAATTTTAGGTATTTATGGATAGATTCAAGGGAAGGTATTTTCTGACAACTGAGGTTCTCCCTAAGCCTATCACTGCTTCCTGTTCCCCTTTTCTTTTCTACAATGGCAGTATAAGCAGCAGTAGTTGGTAAACCTGAAAGGTATTTGAGCCCAGATGTGCTTCCTATATATGAGCATCACCCTGATTCTTCCCTACCACAGGCTCCTTCTTTCTCTCTTTTTTTGTTGATTCCTGAAGAGACTTTTGGTTCTTGCAGGGTTCTAACTCCAACCTTATTTCTGGCCACACTAAAAAAATTTCTCTGCATTTTACCCTATCTTGGTCTGGCCTCACAATCAGCCAGCTGGTTTCTGCTGACTCCAAAGGTGCCCAGTTTTCCCCATGCATATGCCCCTAAACATGACAAAATACTTTAAATGTCAAAATAACATCAACAACCTCTCAATTTTTTTTATCTGAAGTATTTATATTAATATTTCTTTACCAAATACAGGAAGCTAGTAATCCTCCTACAGTATAGTAAGCAAGACACCAACAATGTCTTCAGTTAATATGCAAGTTTGCAAACCATACTCAAGCTATAAACAAGTTTTAAAATAGTATTTTAAATCTGAAAGATTTCTGTATGGAAAATGAAATGTTTTTATTAGGGAAGTTTTAAATTAATTTTAACACTTTTATATTCCTCACAGACTTTATAAATTACTTTTCTTCATAAGAAAAAAAATGGTGAAATATTTATATTTTTGACAGAAAATCACTGGATGAAGAAATTTTGTTTCATCCTTCTGAATTCTGAAACCACTCCAAAGAAAAAATTACTGACAAGGGGATTCAATAGGAAAACAATTAAGAATACAATCTATATACTCAGTTCTGTGGTTCCATTGCATTTATCTGAAGTACTCTGAAGATTTACAATAAACGTCTAGAATCATCTTAGTATGTAAAAATGATGGTGATATGCTAAAAAAGGACAACAAGTAATAGTTTCTGAAGTATCTGGTGGTAGAGTGGGACTAATAACATTAAGGACAAAGACTGAAATATTCTGACAGATACTAATATTATAAATAAATAACCTCACATCCTTCCTGTCTAGGTTAGTTCTGGGATTCACAGTGTTATTAAGTCAAAGAAAATTTTATGTTGAGAGATTCTCCAGTGTTAAACTGAAAAGACTGTAAAAATACATATCTACATTCCCATTTTATGCTAAAATTAATGAAAAGTAAAAAATACTCTCATGAGAAGAAAATATATCTCAAAATGTACTTATTAAAAAAAAAAAAAAAGCAAGCTTTCCAATTTCCAAGAGTCATATTTCAATTCAGCATATGAGGGGAAATAACAAATAACTAGAGAGCAACTTGATAAACAAAAGAAGATTCTTTTGAGAATCTGGAAAACATGTAGATTTGGGTGTTAACCAATAGAAAATCTTTTAAACCAGCAAAAGCTTTATTAAACCACCGAACAGTCAGAAAAGCAGAACTATGCATTTAGTTCATCCACATAAAACTTTTCCAGATTCAGATACCTGTATTTGAGGTGACTAAATGCATATATTTTTCTTCTCTTTCTCAGGCTGACATTTCTTCATCAGCAAATTTTCTTCTCTGTGGAAATCCTAATTCTGAAGTTTCCCATTTGTTTGTGTAGAATCTCTCCACATATTCTGATATATTCATACATATAGTTAGACAATCGATTATGATGAAAAATAACCACTTAAATCATTCCCTTCAACACTAAAAAAATAGAATTGGTTTTATATTTTTTTAACTTTCATAGTATTATATTTACAGTTTGGGGTCATCTCTGTTCTTCAGAGCTTGTGTGTGTTCTTTAAACCAGGCCTCATAGCAATTCCTTCACAACATTTTTAATCTAATTTAGAGATAAAATATCAATATATAGCTAAAGAATTCCTGCAACTGCAATATCATGTACTACAACTCCTGATCTAAGCAGGGTCTAAAGTTTTATTAGCTTCCATCCTCATCCTGAAAATCTTATGGCAAATTGCCTGCTGTTAAAGATTTGGTTCTATTTCTCTGGCTTACAAATTAAATGTTCTGTCTGGTCTTTGGCACAACAAATACCTCTGACACCTTTATTAACTATCTGTTGAGAATGTTTTTTAATCAGCATTCTTATTTCAAATGGAGACACATTTTCTGTGGCTCTCGTCTCCTAGCAACCCAGTTTATTGTCACTGACTTTTATCATTTCAAGAGATCTGTGTTCGGAATCCTTTTCATGGCTGTTAATTCTCTGTACAGCTTCACAGACTTAATACTTTGATATCCCATGTCAGAGCTGGTTTATTTTACTGTAACCTACAACATATCAAGCACCAGAATAACTTAAAATGGCTACCACCTGAACTTTGTAGCAAACCATTCTAATAAGAGAAGAAAAGTTTATTTTATAAAGACTACACTTAAAGTATGTGTTTTGGTCACTGATTCATTTGTGCTCTAAAATTTACCCTATAAATGGGATTGGAAAATCATGTGAAAGGGCAAATATGCTTAGCTGTGCTCTATTTTCAGAAATAAACTTATCTCAAAACATTTTACAGTTTAGAATTTTTTTTTTCTGTAAAAGCTACATTTCTGGATTTGTTCTCACATGACAAAATCTGCACCTTTTATTAGTTAGAGATGGAATTAGAATAAGAGATTGTCAGAAGTTATTTTGTTGGGTTTTTTACCCCTGCAGTTTAAACTAGTATTTTGTATAATTGCTATAGTCATCAAGTACGGATTTATCACAGATGTGAATCTTGATGGAGTCTGAATCTTGACCTCCATTACATATATTTCTTAACAAATTTTTCAAAGTGTGGATTAAGAAAAGATTTAGTAATAAAACCATATTATACTATTTTTAACTTATTAATGAATTAGTAGAATTATTTTGTAAATACAGCATTAAGTCTTTTAATTTAAAAGGGACAGCAGAGGTTATACAATTTTCTAGCACTCCACAACTAGGGCTTATATGAACTAAATGAAGAAAATATGTAGGAATTAAAGGGAAAAAATAATACTGTTAATGTGAATAAGCAACCAAACAGTTTTTATATGGACAGCATAAACAGATGACTTTGGAAACGCTGGAGAGTAACCCATAATCTTTCTAGTAATGATGTTATGCTTCAAATATAGTTGTACACTGTGTTTCTTTTTCATTTTAAAGTATATAATAAAAATGCAGAAGGCTTTGGAGTCAGTATAGATAGAAAATATTTAAAGGGACGATCAATTAAACATTTCATTGCAGCTTCCCCAAATACAGGACATACCCTTTTCATATCATAGCCGAGGCAGCGCACTAGCATTAGGACATCAAACTGGCCTGAAGTCTAGAAGGATGTTACAGAGCAAGAATTAGTCCATACAATAAAAACAGAGAAAAAAAATGTAAAATGGAAATAGTGAAGTTCAGGGCAATTCAATTCAGAAGGAATTCAGATTGCAAGCAAGAAAAACATCAGTTGAAGTTCACTCTATGTCATTCACCATATGTAAGCAAAGAATTGTATTGAAACTATCACAGAATCACAGAACAGTAGAGGTTTGAAGGGACCTCTGGAGATCGTGTAGTCCAACCCCACTGCTCAAGCAGGTTCACCTAGAGCAGAATAATAAATGAAAAAGAAAAAAAAAGTGCCTGTAATTTATGGTAACATAACTATCACCTGAGAAAAATGTAGCACAATTCAAAGTAAATTGACCTGATTGACTTACTTGCAGTTGGTGGATGCAAAGCAGAGGGTTCTCTCTTCAAGTCAGTGTTGTAGTGATGCACAGGGCATGAAAACACTAGGGACAGCCATTCTGGGGATAAATAGTAATGTCCACCTTAATGTCTGGCCATCAAATGGAGATCAGAAATAAAACCTATCACAAGATGATAAATTACACAGTCGTTACATCTACAAAAGTCTTTATCACTCTGCCACAAGGCAAAAGATATAAATGCTTATATTAAGTTATTGGTTACCTAAACAAAGTAAAATAAAATTAAATTAAATAAATGAAAAAAAGGAAAGGAAGTTTATGGAAATCACATTTCAAAGACAATTTTCAGTGTAAATGAAATTTTAATGAAATAAGAAAGAGATTGTTTGTTGTGGCAAGCTTTTTTGTCATAAAAATTTTCCCCCCACCTCCCCAAAGCATGCAAAATTACTAGTCTGGGATGTGGATTCAGAAGGCTGTTTTCCTAATTTTGATGTGATCTGGGGGAAAAGCAAGCAGACCTGATATCTGAAATCTGTCTTTTCCTATCCTGAGTTAGTGTCAGGTCTCTAGCATGAAAATATATCCGTTCTCTGAGACTGAAACAGAAATTTTTGGGAAAGTTTATCTTTTCCAACAGGATTCTGAAAGATCTTTTTTCTTCTTTTTTCGCTTTTGCGTGGAACAAATACTAATTTCAGTATCTTTCAATGCTTCCGTGCATCAGAATTGTTGACTCCAGTGAATTAACAAACTTCAAATTGTTTAACATCAAATCAGAATTTATGCAAATAATGGTATAATGTCAACAACTGGGAGCAATAAGCTGCTACCTACACAGTGAGAAATAAAAGCTTATGGATGTATTAAGGAAACCAATAACTTTAGTAAGTGCAGATTTGCTATTGGTTTTACAAAAGCTGTAACCTATTTATTAATGAATGCTATTACTCCTTACCCCACTTTAGTCTGGTGTACTAGTTTTGGCTGGGATAGAGTTAAATTTCGTCATAGTAGCTTGTATGGTGCTATCTTTTGGATTTGTGATGAAAACAGTGTTGATAACACACCGATGGTTTAGGTATTTCTGAACAGTGCTTACACAGCATTAAGGCCTTTTTTGCTTCTCAGACTGCTCCACCAGCAAGTAGCTGTGAGATGACACAACTGGGACAGATGACCCTAACTGACCAAAGGGATATCCCATACCCATACCATATGGCATCATGCTCAGTGATAAAAGCTGGGGGAAAGAATGAGGAAGGGAGAAATTCAGAGTGATGGCCTTTGTCTTCCCAAGTAACCTTTACCCCTGCTGGAGCCCTGCTTTCCTGGAGATGGCTGAACACCTGCCTGCATGGGAAGCGATGAATGAATTCCTTATTTTGCTTTGCTTGTGAGTGTGGCTTTTGATTTACTTATTAAGCTGTCTTTATCTCAACCCACGAGTTTTCTCACTTTTACCCTTCTGATTCTCTTCCCTACTCCTCTGAGGGGAGAATGAGCAAATGGCTTTGTGGGGCTTACCTGCCTACCAGGGTTAAACCACAACAGCTGGTTTTCCAACTCTTCTGATTAACTGATTTTTGCTCTCTTTAAGTCTAATAAAAACCTTTCTGTGCTATGGAATTGGTCCTGAATGAAGAGCCAGCCAATTTTAGCCTAGAGGGTAGATCAAATTGAGTCCACTGAAATCACAAAAGGGTTTTATCATTGATTTTGAGGAGGAGCTGGAATGCCGCCCTCTCCAACTAAGAGCTTATCACTGTCTTTTCCTTCTAATGACTCAGTTAAATACAGCAAAAAAAGATCAAATTTTTTTGGAGTACATTTCTTAATAAACCATAACCAAGATTTGTTGATACTGATGCCAGGTTGTAAAAAGTATCTTTCTAAAGAGTCTGTTGACTTCAATATGTCTGGTTCCCTTTTATGGTGGTGTTTTTTCCTTTTCAATGTAACTGTGTAGTGTAATCATTCCCCCCAATATTTAACATATCAAATGCAACTAGATGTTGTTTTATAAAGCTAAATAATCAGCAATATATTTACCATGTATAAAAGATGTATTTTATTTTATTTTTAATTTTTTGTGACACAAGAACAGAAGATGCAAGAACTCAGGGAAAAAAAATGTAGTGATAATTTAAGATGCCTAGTTGTAAACTGTGTTTCTTTTTCATTATAAAGTATATAATAAAAAATGCAGGAGCTTGAAATGCCTTCCTTCTTTCCTATTCCATAATTTTAATTGAGAAGCTGAATAAATGTTGGCCTAATTTCTGTATTTAAATTGTATATAAACTGTAGCTTATTGTTGTAAGTCACATAAGACTGCGTATTTTGTTCACAAAACTATTTGTGCATTCTTCATAACTTTTCTATAAACCTATTTTCATGTACCAGTCATGATGGTTACTGATAGCCAAGCACTGAAGTACATTCGTTTGAGTAAGCCTGTGAGCAACTCCACTAAAAATCATGAGACTACTCACACACTTAAAATTAAGCATTTGCTTTTTTTCTTTCCTGAATTGGAAACCTAATGTTCAAAGCGCTGATGAAATGTGTCAGGGTTAATAGTTCATGTTATTTAAATCTATGTAAGAAATTCACTATAGTGTATGTGATTAGACTATGAAGTTCTATTTAAAGCACATTGTGATAAAACACAATCACTTTGCCCACAAAATGTTTTCTGTCTCTTGCTTTGCTTTTCTTCACTAGCTATTATTCAGGAGTCAGTCTCACCCATCATGCTGTTATTGTGTGCTAATTGCAATCAAGCTTTTTAGAGGTCTGTGAAGACAACAGTGTATTTGCATTAAAAAAATATTTTGTGATAAATTGCTTTTTTGAATATTGCACATTCCCATATGACACAGTTCCTCTTACTACCCATTAAAACAGTAGTGTGAATGATTTCCAGTTACACTGAAGAAAAAAATTAAACAGTATAACAATTTAATGCAAAATACCTTGGAAGATATTTTTTTATCGCACTTTAAAAATGGGATCACTAGTACGCACATAAGCAGATGATCAAGAAGTAAAAGTAACATAATAAGATTATTATTTTTGAATCAATACATTTAACATTTTCTGCTCAGTGTCCCTTAAATGGAGTGATGGATCATTGTGAAATGCAGTTGAAAGTTATGGATTTCAGACTGTCACCTTTATAAATCTGTTATTGAAAAATGAATGTTTGCAAGGATGCACTAAAAAGAGATCTCAGAAACTGAAGAAAAATAACTTTCATGTAAATGCTTCTAAGAGAAAGGAAGTGGTCAGGGTCAGTGTAGTGAGGAAATTTCCAGTGTGACAGAGAAAGGAAAATATGCTTATCCTGAAGGGTACTTGTCATCTGTCAAATTCTTTTTGTCTAAAATTCATTTTCGATACTAATCATTGGAAAATGTCATTTGCTTTAGCATGAGAAGCTTTAAAAGAACAATAATATTAGCTTTCACCATCACAGCTGGGAGAATTAAATCTAATTTTTATGCTTTCAAAATGTACATGTAAATAAACTAAGTGAAAGTTATTAGAAGCAGCATTTTATCTTCAGTAGTGGCCATAACAACTGCAATAGCAGAGGGCAGTGAGATTTTCTCCTTGTGGTGGTTTCTGTGATTAACTCAGCAGAAACATTCCTTTCCTTTTCACTTTTTTGGGGGGGGTTTGTTTCTTGTCATTTCTGCTTGGTTATGACTGAGAACCTTTCTGCTTCTTAATCAGGTAAGAGAAGAGGGTTTTTTTTTTTCTGGCAAATTCCTTTGACACTATCTAGATTACCAAATTGATGTGGTTTATATAAAAAGAGATTAATTTGCCTTGGCTAGTTGGACAAGCGAATAAACCTTATTTCACCTTAAAACAAGGAACATAAGCAAAATCCCTGGTAGTCTTAACATCTGGGGACAAGGCTCATTTAAACCAGGCACAGCTCTTGGGCAAAAGAAAATAATAAAGAGTTTTGTGCCTATCATGCTTGCAGAAAGACCTGGAAATCATAAACATTAAGAAAGGGCTGTGAATACATAGTTGTTATCATACACAGACAGATAATTTCAGACCTTTTTTTCTTTTTTTTTTTTTCCCCCTTTTTTTCTTTTTTTTTTTAATTGTAGTTAAGTTCTGTCTTATGTCTGGTTTAGGTTGACAATCTTTAAGCATTGTTATTGTAAGACAGCTCTTTTTAGCTCCATTTCCAACAGCTGTCAACAGGGAAAAACTGCACAGTACATGTAGTTTGATCCAAATCAGGATCAGAGTGGTTTATCGATTTATTAATGACATTTAATTAAGCAGCAATTACTGAACTATATATTCATGATCATTATCAGATATACCACAATACTAGACTGTTACAAAACTTAATGTTCTTCTAGAAATTTCTACACACCGTTTTGTAACTAATCCTAATATGGTCTAATGATGCATGTGTGTTCTTGCGCACACTTGACCGCAGGGGCTCTCCCCCTGCCCAAAAGCACCTTTCCCCACTAACACTAACCCACCCATTCCTGGCAGCATCATACCAAGTGTGGCTACAGGTACTTTGACTCCAACATTTACCTCTGCTGTGACAAATTTTCCTGCTCTTTTATACCTCTTTGCAAGCAAAGTCCGTCTTTGTAAATCCTCACTTACTGCTTACTCTGGCTGATGGTCATCTTACTCTCTAATATGATCAGCTGGGACCAAATGTTCTGTCAGGCAGTTTGGGGCATTTGATCCATGTTTGTTTTGTACACTTACAATCCTACTGGCAGACGTGGACTACATGAGGACACTGAAAACAATGACTAAACGCTGCTCAAATTTTAAAGTATGAAATAAAAAATAAAGTAAAAAAAAAGTATTGGTATTTATTTTTATTTCAGGAGGCCATTTTTAATTTTGAATTAATTAATATGAGAATTAACATCAAACATTTTTCTTCTTTTCTACAATGTCTTTACCTGCATTGGACTGTAAAGTTGGTTTTAGACATAACTTTTCAAACAGGTGAATTTGCAATGATCTTACCTAACTACTAAGTATTAACATTTTTAAAGGGATAAGAGATGTATCTTTGGAGAAAGAGATTTCATGAACATGAAGTCATGACAAGAAGCACAATGACTTTATGTCTGGTCCATTTTAGCAGAATGATTGCATAAAATAATCTGGGGGATGAAATTGCATATGCACAATTATAGCAATAATAGATATATTCATTCTTTAATGTTGACATTTTAATTATAAATCAAAGAAAAAATCTAGTAGTCATTTATAATGTATATATATTCTAAAGCAAGAAATGATAGAACTTCTTTTAATTGTTTGCATCTTCTCTTTAAAAACATGATCTGAAAACCGACATTTTAATCAATAAAATACACAGAAAACATTTAATATTTATGTACTTGGACAATAAAATACAGTTTCTTAAAGACACAAAGGTATAATATGGATTTATTTTTTATAAAATTTTCAGACAACTTGCTCAAAAGAGATCTCTACATATAGAATAGGAAATATATGACAATATTTTCTATATACAAATGAGGATACAAGTGAAAAAGACTACTTTATCTGGAAGAGTTGGTTCATGACTAAAAATTTTGTCTCAACAAAATTGACTGAAATGGAACTAGTTTGTGTTTGCAAGAGAATATGAAATGTGTATAGCCTTAATGGAAGTTTCATCATTATATACAGGTGGATCAAAATACAGCTAAAATTTTTTTCAAAAAGTCTCTGTATTTTCAGACCCTTTTTCTACCTAACTGTACTGATAAACTTCTTAAAGCAGGATTTTTATAATTACCTGTAGAACTTTATTTGTTTGTTCATAAAGCTCTTTTTTCCAACCATATTGATTTTTTTTTTTGCAAAATTGTATTTGTAGAAAGTAAATAATAAATTAAAATTAATTCTTTTTTTCAAATATGCAACATGGATGGTGCTACAAGGATACCTTGTAATGCTCACAGACATGCAATGCTCTTGATGTCCTTAAAGGAGATAATCAAAATCTAAATGAGTGTGGGGTATATTGGTCAATAAAGGCTAATGAGGGTCTGCACAGTTTATATTGCAAAATGAAGTATGTTTTAATTAGATCATAACTAAATAATTTGAATTAGATTTAAAGTAAATTCATGTTTTCGTAGTTGTCTACAAATGTTTATCAATATTACAAATCTTTATGGATATTACTGTGTACATATCCATACAAATATATTTCTCAAATATACACACATATACACAACTAGACACAAACAGGCACATTATCTGAAGTGAAAATATTGTTCCTCTTCATTAAAACAATAATTGACAGTTCACAAAGAAATACACTTTAAAAATAAACGCAGGGTTTTGAATGCCTCTTTTCTGCCAAGAGTACAACAGTACAAAGGTAGGTGGTTTCATTTTCCACATTCTTTCTGCAAATATTTTCTTTGGATTCCATCCCTGTGAGTTTGCAGTTGCTGAAATTGTATTTGAAGTATATATTTGAATGGGCTCCAAAATCACAATTGCAACTTAACCTTTATTTTTACCTCTCCATTCTCCCACTGCTGATCCAAATATGAAGCTTTTCCATCTCATTTGTCCCAAGTTTTTCATCCTACTTCCTTTTCTCACAGGCAGCCTTCTCCAAAGAACAATATTTTTCATTTTCTTCGTGTTTCTCAATGTCTTTTTGCCCTGTCCATGTATAGAACCTGAGTCAAAACTGTATTTTCTAACTATCTCTGCTAGACTAATGAAAGGTATCTACACCTACATGCAGAACTTTCCATGTTTTAATATGTTTTATTGAGTGAAAAATTCCCATTATACAGAGCATGCAGTAGGAAGACCAATATGTAAAGTTGTAATAGTATTAAGCTGCAATTTCGTTCATATATATTGTTTTGTAAATCCTTTACAGTCAGTTGGCTGTCCTCATTCATTTATTGTCCCCTCATTGTAAAGGTAGTTGTCAGCTCTGTCAGTGTCTCAAACTTGTTGACAATGGAAATTTCTTGGATGAAGCTGTCTTTCCCTTTAGTAAAAATTACACAGTGGGAAAGGCCACTGCTTCTTTGCTCTGTCAATTACTAAAAGTGGGAAGGTTGTTAGAAAGTGTGTTCACTGAATTCTGATTTATGAAGATATGTGAGACGACTCACTTCCTGGACACCCAGCTCCTTCCATACCAACTGATGAACTTACCCAGACAAATAATCCAGATGCCACTAAGAAAACCAATTTTTTTTACAGGCAAACTTAAAACCAAGGGAAAATGCATTCCCTAGTCCTGAACATTATGAGACCAATGCCCACAGCTTACCTTAATGTACTCGTTCTGCTTGATCATATTCATCATTCAGAAACAAGGATTTACTCTGTCAAGTAGGGAAGCTCAGGTGATAGTTCCTCTTCCATAATGTCCCATCTCAAATGAAAGAAGTCCTTCAAACATATCTTGGTCTATAACACTTTTTCAGGTACCAGGGGCTTCATGGCTGTACACAGACAAGACGACTGAGGTGGGAAAAATTCGTGTTTTATTTAGCATATAACTGTATTAACAGGGCTCTTCTGGGACATGGCTGGCAATAACCTACTTCTGATATTCAGCAGGCACAGACATGACAGATATCTTGCTGTGATTATTTCAGTTGCTGACCCTTATATTTATGTGCCTAATCAGTGGTTTAAACCCTGGCTCCGCCCCTGGCATGCACTTGCACATGCGTGCACCTATAGACACACAAATGCAAAACCACTCCTGTATCTCCTGGCTGTCCCAGTTCAAAAAGACCCAGACCCATACACCTATATGCTTCATTATAGCCCTTTAGAGCAAAGCTGAGGATCCTCAACAGTTTAGCCTGGCTTTTGTTTTTTAGATCCATTTTACCAAGCAAAGCAGCTGTAAACTGCTAGAGTAATTAAGTTCAAGCCCCTGCAATTCCATGGGTCCATGCATTCATCCAGAATGTGCCACTTGAACTTTGTGGAGTAGCTATCAGGACTTTCCATCACATATTTTTTACATAAGCGATAAGTATACTTAAGGCGTAAATAAATTAAAAAAGGCACCTTATCGCTTTGCCGTATTTTTGTATATTACAGGTTTGCTCATCATATACAAATCACATTCCAAAGATTCTGGATTCCAAAGATCAGGAATTACACATTTCAACTTGTGAATAATTTTTTAGCATAATTTTGGTGGTGTACAAGTAGATAGAACTAATGTGTTTAAACATGAAATAATATTTTTTAAAATATGATTTCTTGATACAGAAATCTCAATTTAATCAAATCAATTTAAGGTCATGGGATTCTTGCAGATAAGTGTGTGCATTTTTAATTCTTCATTCTATCTCCCAATTATTTAATCACAAACTTTTCATCAGAATTATCAGGTATTAGAGACCGACAATTATTAACATTAAAAGATTCAGTTATCTTCCAATAAAAAGCTATGTTTTTATTTTAACTTGTTGAAGTGTTGTATGGTGGAGGTTAGCCTGTGTGCTTTCATTTTTCATTCTTTTTTCTCATCTTGATCTAAATGAAAATGGATAAATCAGATATACAAAATGAATACATATTGAATCTTAGAATGCAAGCAGTTTAAATTAAGATTTAGACTTTTTCTTGCTTTCTGGGGTAAAATTAATTGGGAAATAAAAAATGTGGATATTTTGCCACATTTTGGTTATCATGGATAACCAAGACAGTAAAGAAAAATGAAAAAGCTGGCAAATATCAAACTTCATAGACATAATGGAAATATTTGAGGTTGGTTCCTGAATCAGAGAATTTGCCTTTGGAAGCAGAGCTTTTCACCTCTAACTCACTTATAGAAACCTGTCCCCTCTGGCAGTTTCACAAGTAAGGCATTGTGAATTCCTTTCTTATTGCCCAGTGTTGCCTCTTGGACATGCCTCCTGGGCTGTTTTTTGCAGGTCCTCTTTGAGGCAATGAGGGGTTCCAGCTCCAAGCTCCTATGTACAAGAACCTCCTCTGACTGCAGAACTGTATATTCTAAATTTAGGTTCTCTGAATCATCTCTTATTATCTATCTGGAGTAGCCTCAAGATGATCTGAATACGTCCCCTGAAACTCTTTAAGAAATTTCACTCACAATCTCATATAACTAGGTGTATTCAGTGTTTGTCTTATATTTTTTGGTTTATCTGTGTTTAAAATAAATAACGAGTAAACATTTCTTAAGGAGTGCTAACACAACCCCTTCAGATTTTCACATAAAATTAAGAATAAAGAAGATGGTTAATCAAGGTATGTTTTGACTTCATTCTTAATTTTATTCTTATTCTTTATTCTTAATCTGTTAGTCTGCAGTTCTAAGTTGTTAGACTCAGTTTTTCAAGGATCTTTGTCACCTCAGCTGTCTTGGATGAGAATTTTTTATTTCTCCATACTCTACCAGAGGTCCTGCAATAGGTGTGCTTCCATTCACAGCAAGTGATGAATCACCCTGGTCTGCTGATGATGACATGGAACCACAGCAAAGGTTCACAGCAGCAAGATGTCAGGCAGTCAGTGAGGCTGCTGCCACTTGAGGCTGAAAGTGGCAAAGATTGCTATTCTCCTCTCTATCCAGAAAAAAGTTCTGTCTTAACTTTTGATTGCTGAGCTTGCTCAGCAGGATGTGTCTAATCAGTTTCCTCTTCAGTGCCGTCATACACTGTTAAGCTTTAAGAAAATTAAGTAGCAGATCTCAATAAATATATGTTCTCTTTTCATGATACTTTCCTTACTTTCTTAGAAACTTTGATTCAGTTCAGAACATTGTATTTTTTAAAGTTTCTTCAACGATTTTTGAGCTAGACTCATTAAAATGGTGGTCATTCAAGGCTTTGTTCAAGGCTTGAACACTGAAAAATTCCATGGACTATAATGAAGGCATATTTTTCTTTACAACAAAGTAGAGAGTCATTTTCTAGAAATCAGAGCTGAAGTCTGTTAAAGAAGTTTTTCCATGTCTAAATGCCCAGTCTTCATGCTTCTTTAGAAATACACTGCTTCGTTCTGTTTTGAAATTAAGAATGTTGCTAATATTCTTCAGAAATAGAACAATGGGAATTTGTGGCATTTGGCAATGAATCATAAAGCCAGTATGTTCTTGTTGCTGGGAATACAAAACAAACTCCATCATTCATTTAGGGCACAGCAAGAAACACAATTAGAAAAGAAAGAAGAAAAGGGCCAGCAATAGCAATATTGGTCTGGCTATTTCTTTTAGCAACCAAAATAGCAATAATTTATAAGGATGAACTGTATGTGAACATAAGAAATGCCATATTGGAACAAATGGACGTTCTGTCTAGTCCAATAATGTTCTCTCAATGACAGCAGATGCCAGATGCTTCAGAAAAAGGCATGAAGCCCCTACAAGGCAACTAATTCTGAAAAATGATTTTGTGGTGTATATAGCCTGAAACTGTATATTACTTTCTGTGTACTCCATCTTTAATTTTGTTGCTGTGCCGAGACAGAAGCCATACTGTTCTAAATATTGCTGCAGTTTGCTACAGAATATGCACATTTTGCTCATGTTATGTCTTGCTATTTTCTGTAATACATGCTAGCAACCTGTTTACATTCAAAATATATCTTTTTATCTTTCTGTATGAGAGATGGCATACCCATGGAAATGTCTGCCAGATCCTTGAAGACAATAGGGATAGATATAATCTGAAAAAGATGAAGTTTTTGCCACTTTCATTCCTCAGAATTTTTAACTGTATTCAAGAGAAAAAATTTGTGCAGAAGTAACACAAAATGAAGAGGGTTTACCTTAATGGGAGATAGAATTATAAATTCTGTAAGTAAAAATGCTGTGCAGATGAATCTGAGGCCAAAAATACAAACATCTTTAGGTCAAGATATATATGGATAAAAGACAGTGTTATCTTTTCTTAAATGTGACTTAATAAAAGTAAGGAAATTCAGTACTAACACACTTAAAAATTTTGGTGGAACTACAGATTTATTTTTAAATGAATGACAGGTATGCTGTATTTTTCACACAGCTCAAATTTCTTCATCTGAATCCCTCATGTAGTTGTCTTCCGGTAAAAGGACTTTGTTCCATTCACACACAAGGAAGGTTTTTAAAATTGCCTGCAGGATTTCATGAGTATCAATCCTATTGAGAGTTCAAAATAATGTTCTGATGTACTTTTCTGTTTCTCATACCACATTCCTAGGGCAGTTCCTTGGGAATTCCTTTAAGCTTGGAGCAGTTGGAAAGTAGAACAGACTGGCATTAACTGAAAGACATACATTAATATAAATCAGCTGAGCAGGAACTGGCAATTATTTTGTAACCTGATAGCCTAAGTACACAGCCAGTTACTAGAATATATGAATTCATATATACACAAATGCATTTTTGGTACCTTTTTTTTTTTTTTTAATGCAATCTTTTGCAAAAGCCAACCAAGACATGACTAATTAGCAAAAAGTGAACTCACAATCCTGCTCCTTCCTGAACTGCAAAATAAGACTTTCTGTAAGATAAGGGCTAGTTTTCCACTGACATTGTGGTTCACTGGTATTGGACTGGTTAGCCAGTCTTTCTGCCATTCTGCCTGAAAGCAGGTCTCCCTATAAGAATTCTGAAATATTTGGATTATCTTTGAAATCTGCTTGCTTTCAAAGCATTGGTTGAAGTCATGTTTCACAGCCTGGTCAGAAAGATGCACTAGAGGCAGTAGCAGAATAGTGGCTATTTGGCACATCAACTAGTACAAGTCTGAGTATGGAAACATTTCTTTATGTAGAATGATGATAATGAAAAGTCTTTGGCCATGTTTAGTACCTATTAAAAAGGGAGCACAGTATACATGATTCACTTTGTTTACCTTATAAAACTTTTTTCCTGAACTGAATTGTATTGCAATTTGATATTTTTTGTCTCAGGAGGAAATAAATACACTGAGGTGAATTGAAATAACAATCTTCAAGCAGATTGTCAGTGGACTGCTTCTAGTAAGGAATGAGTGATTTTTATTCCTCATGTCCACTGTGAGTGGGAGACTGTGGACTTTCTACCACTGGAAGCTTTTAAGACTTGAGACAGATCTCTCACAGGAATGTTTTAGTCCATTCCTAGCGCGAGGTCACTAGTCTGTTCCATTACTCTCTGATATTCTTCCCTAAACTATTTTTCCATTGCTCTTTTTTAACAAATATGTCAAATAGTGACTTTAAGCTCTGAAATAAAAGTAGTGCAATAAAAAATATAGACTGTTTTATTTGTAAAAATAAAAATACAAAATTTAAAAGGAAAATTGAGAACATTCAATTTTTCTACAAGTAATTTTTTAAGTAAGCACAGCATGTGACCTTGAGTAATATTAGCAATTATGGCAATTTTTTTACAACTAGAACCAAAATTTATATATCGTTACATTCACAGGCTTATATGAATTGTGAAGTTATTAGAGTAAAGGTTATTCAATCATAATTTTGACTGCTATGTTTTGCAGAAGTGTACTGAAAAAAAAAAAAAAAGATATACAAATATTATACAGAATGACAAAATATCCAGAGAGTTGGAACTACATGGAAAGTTTAGAAAAACTAAACTTTCTTCTCAAGAAGAAAATGGGATCTTAATCAGGCACTGATTAATTTTGTAGGGAAATATGAGTGTAAACAATTTCAAAAAAAAAAAAGAAAACAAAAAAAATCAGGCTAACAAAGACAGAGGCTTTTACATATAATATAATTTATGTAAAAGACAGAAAAAGAAAATATAAATGTTGATATTAAGTAGGTAAGCAAAAGGCATTATATAATGCGATAAGCTAACACTCTTCCCATGTTTTCAAATTGGTTTTCCAGATCTTGAGATCTAGAGTCTATCCTTTAGAACCCTTGAGAAAATAAATTGAAGTTTTTATAATGTGTTTGAGGAGATTTCAAATTAGAGTTTTCATTTCCCATGGCAGAAATAACACATTACTTTTCTAAGTTACCAGATGTAGTAAAGCAAAGTGAGACAGGAAAATGTTACTCAAGTCATGTCCGCCTTTGTTGGGGAAGTACGGAAACTGCATTTGAAACAGAGGCAATGTCAAAATATAATGAGTAGAGAAGGAAGGATCATACATAGGCACAATGAAGAAACTTCAGGAATCCTTCACAGATATATAGAATTTTCAAACTGGCCAGTGTTGTCAGTACACGATACTACAGCTTATTTCTGTTTGATTAAAAAAAAAATAGAGTAGAAAACAAAATTCAGAAGAAAAAAATTAAAAAGCACATAATTTTAATGTACTTTTATGATAATAATAATTTAAAAAAACCCATATGTTTCTTTGTTACAAATTCTTCTTCTAACAGGTACAACATAGAGTATTGTATCTCCATTTCAGTTCCATTTGTGACTCCCTGTTGCTGGCCTGCTGGTGTCTGAAGCAAATACTAATCTCACAAGTAAACCAAAATAGCAAGCTTTGAACCTTTGACTTTACAATCCCTAAAGTTTTGAAAAGCAACAAACGTCATCAATTTGAATTCAGCTCTGAAGCCTCTGCTGTGTTTACTGTAGCTGGCCTTTAGGGGGCAGAGTAGAAATATATTTGTGATTATTATTTATTTAATCTTTTGTCTTGATATTATTATTCTTTCTCATCTGTTCAACAAACAAACAAACAAACAAACAAACAAACAAACAAACCACCCCTACAATAAGGAAATATAAAAGTTATTTGTGGAAAATATATAAACATACAAATATATACATGTATGCAAAATATGTTTGTATAAATATCTATTACACTGTCTCCATAAATAATTTATGACAACAAATAATGAAATATATTTTCTCAGTGGAAATTGAAGAATCGAGGGAATAGTGCTTAACTGTTCTCTCAGATATATCCAGGCTTCAACTCTAATCATGTAATGAATGCAAGTTTGGTATGTATAATTTGTGTCTCAAAGCTATGCCTTAGATGGCATGATCTTCCGAAATATTTTTTTAAGTAACAAAAATGAGCAACTGTTTCTCTGAAACAGCCGTATATTTCACACCAGTATTGTAATATGTTTGTGACTGTCTTAGTTCCCTGATGTAACAATCCGACTAGCTCACTCTCCACTACTATCCAGATAGGTTCTTCTTAACAAGCTAATCCATTGACCTTTTGAATAAAAAAGCACTGCTGATGATACTGCTCAGATTCCCATATGCAGAATTCTAATGCTGAAGTCCTGCACCTAAGTTTACATCATATCTAACATTGATTTGCATTATTTTCCAAGAGAAGACAAAAAGAGTTTAGCTCAGAAAGATTAGATAAAGACAGAGTGGTGATATGATTACTTGCTACAAACAAACTAGGGGGTAAACACTGGGGAATGAAAAAAAAAAAAAATTAAGCCAAAGGACAATGTGAGCACAAGACCACATGGATATAAAACTGTCATGAATAAATTCAGAATTGAAATTAGATGAAAGTTTCTAACCATTGGAAGACTAAGATTAAGGGCTGCCCTTTCAATTAGAGTGACAGAGGAAAAAAACCTAGGAAAAAAACTAGTCAAGCTGGTTTTAAAATGGAGTGAAAGGAAAGAAACACTGTCTAGTTGCCTGCAATAGCAGAATCCTAAATTCAATGTCCAAGTAAGTTTCTCTCAATTATAGGTCTGTAAATTCTCTTGGTTTATACATCAAACTCATTCAGTTCATCAGTTTGTGACAATTTCAAAGAACACATCATTCCTCCCTTTAAAATTAGGTAGTTAACTAAATGTTTCACGTAGATCCCACATAAAGTGAAGAATCAATTCCATTTTTCTTGAAATCATAAACAAAATGGCAACTGACTTCAGTACTGCAGGGGCAAGCCTGAAATACTGATAGTCTTTCACTGTATATACACAATCTTACACTGTTTATAAAAGGATGACTCCCATGGGATTCCAAGAAAGTTGAATAAAAGTTCAACTTTCGCTTCCTGTATTTATGCTGATCAATACTGTGAAATATTATTGTTATAGTAGTATTAAAATAACTAATAAACTTAATTTCTTTTCTTTTTTTTTTTTTTTTATTGACAGAGTCATCCTTTCAGTGCTAATGAACATCTGAAATTTAATTTAGACATAGTTGACTTATAACTATGTGTTTGGCATGTAATTCTTAGAAAGGAAGGCAACTATAGTATTGAAAGGGTGCATTGCACAACTTCCAGGAATCAACATCAAGATGAATAGATGGAAATAAAAAAAAAATTAAAAAAAAAAACAAAACAAAACTGGACACTCAGAAGCATCTCTAGTTTTATTCTTCTATTGAAAAGCTATATTTGATTCTGCTGAAGTTTAACGCAGATTACTAAAGCCTAAATTTGACAGTACTGATTGAAATTCCACTATCTACCAGACCTCTGGAACATGGAAGAGAGATGGATAAATAAATCACCATATAGTTCATACTTTTACTTAGCTGACATTACATACATTTATACTTCTTTCCATCCTGCTTTCTACAACCATTTTCATTACATACTTTTATTAATAAGTATATTAACTATAATTGATTTATGTACCTTCTCCAAATTCAATGACATGTTTAGAAAAATTCTGACTGCTTTTCAGAACAGGTCTTGCAAGACCAGAGTTTCAAACGCATGGGAATGGAACCTTAAATAAGTTACCTACAATTGTTCACATCATATCCATCTACATAAGTCACTTCATCTGACCAATCAACAAAAGTAGGAGGGATCCTATTTAATCAACCATAATTAAATAGGGCAATTCCCATTCAGATTGAAGACTTGAAATCATGAGCCATAGATAATCCTTTTTTAAAGAGTGCTTGTTAACTTGTATTCCTTGAAAAAATAAACAAGCCCCTGCACTTTCTTTCATAGGCCTCTTTCTGTTGTGCTAGTAAGATCTGTATGCCTGTTCATAGAACAGAGTATGTGCATACTGATGAGCTGCAGTTCAAAACACTGATCACGCAACCCTTAATTGAGTAAGGACCACTGAATGCAACACTGGCGTTACCAGACTTGGCCAAAGCAGTTGATACACACTCAAGATTGTGCCATAAGCAGTTCACACCACCACAACCACTTTGAATTATAATGCCATTAGAAAGTATGACTCAGGCAAAAGTCAGAAACTAAACAGAGGCTTATGATTCTTTAGTTTTATATTTATCACCAACACTTAAAATAGTTTTTTTTCTCTACCATGCAATGACAGCTAGAGTAGTCTTCTCTAACTTTCAGGCCTTCTGTAAATCATAGGCATTGATATTTCTCTCTGAATCCCATTTGGAAATCTGTTTTCTGTGATGTAACAGGTCACAGAGTAGCACCAGTTTTTGTAACTACTGTTTTTCTTTAAACCTCTGGACAGAAAAATATCCAAGACGTCATCATTATTTCTGTGTGGAAACAAGATGTAAAATATAGAGACAAAACAATTTGGACTACATTTCCAAATAGATCAGCATGTGACAGAGACCAAGAAAAATGAAACAAGCTCCCAGCTGGGAAAACTTGTAATTGCAACCAGCCAGAACATTGAAACTGAGATAGCAAAACCAGTAACAAGAAAAAAAGAAAATTTAAGAGACAAATAAAGGAAGTATTCTCATATGTACAACATGAGCTCCAGTAAATATGATGAAAATGTTCATCAGTAGCAGAATGTTAAACTGGCATGAGAAAAACATAAAAGTGATTATACAATGCCAAGTAAAACAGACACCATGTAGCACAACAGAAATCTTTTCTTAAAAAAACCAAACAAACACCCCCCCCCCCCCCAAAAAAAAAAGAAGGAAAGGCACTAGGAAAAAAATAAGGGGGAAAATGTAACTTAACAAACAAACAAAACCCAAACCAAAACAAAACGCCAAACCCAAAGCAACATGTTACTAGATTCCCACCCTCAGCAAATGCAATCAAGACTAATGGTAACATTATTACGACAGAAGAATTCATATTGCTCCAGGGATTCCATCAATATACCTATCTAGACCCTCAGCATGTGTGGCATCAGGATAATGCAATGCAAAAAAATAATACCTGTTAAAACAGAATGAAAAGAAGGTTATGCTGTAAATTCATTTCTGAACAAGGACTAGCTGGTATCCTAGTACTTTCTGTATGTTCACCCAGCCAAAAGAATACTGCACACCCTGAGATTAATTTCCCATATATTATTGCAGCTGCTCATTATTATGCTTATGCTAAAGCTATATCAATAAAATGTTCATGAGAACCCTAGAAGTACATTTGTTGCACTTCACTCCTGAAAAAAATCAGTATGTATTTTCTCCACAAGGTGTTCAGTCAGACCAAAAGTTGTGGAAGTTAACATTATCATTGGTTGATTTTTAAAAAAGTTCAGACTTTCAGTTTAAATAAGCACACTAGACTATAAATAATTACTTAAACAATGTCTCAATTATCTACTCTGCCAGATTATGCTTAGCTGGTTCAGAAACACCATGAAAATCAACCGCTCTGTTTCCTTCTTTTTTTAATTAGAAATAGAATCATAAAGCTTAAAGAACAATTGCAACGATTATTTCATTTTGGTCAAGTGATCATGTGGCCACTGACAGCTGCATGTTCTGCAATAGAAGAAACTGCCTCTCAGGCAATCCAAAAGATTTATTTTGCACTTCTAAAGGCGGTAATCATGACAGAAACAACTTGTAGTAAATTTTTAGAATGATAAAGTAAAAAGTTTTATAATGAGTGGGAAACTACATTATCAAAAGATGAGACATTTGCTGATGCAAATGTCTGTTGAGGGCAAGAAATTATACATATGGCCAGTGGAAGTGAAGAGTTTGGAACAAAATTGTGATAACAGGGACAGAAGCAGGAAAGAAGTCTGGGAACACAGGTTCAGATGGCATGTTCAACAGACTGGCAACTGAAACTGAGGGACGACCAACTAGAGATGAGTTGGTAGTTGAAAAGACAATTAGCTGAAGACTATTTTGTGATAGGATACTGTACAGTGAAGAAAAATTCCTGAAGAGAAAGAAAGGTTGAAGAAAAGGAGGAGGGAAATGAGCAAACAAGAAATTTGAATGCTCTTACCTAGAGTTCTGAAACCACAACAAGTAAATAAATAATTTTATAGGCTGTGAGGTTGCACAGGTAAGATAGAAATTTAAACTGTCAGGCTTTGAATGCTCCCTACACAGTGTTTTCTGGGGTGTTAAAATCTACAGACTCACAGTCCTTGTGATCTGGAAGAGTTGAAAAATATAATGTTTACATTTAAACTGAGAAGTTGTTCAAGCATTAGATCCCCTTTCATTGGGACTTAGCTCACTGAGATTTACCATGGGAAATTATTGTATCCAGTCAACAGTAACAGTCTCAAAGAAATATATACTGTATTTTTCTTAAGGTAATTTTTAAAAAAACTGATTAATTTGTTGCTATTCTACCTATCTTTTTCACTGCAATTCCTTTTTTTTTTTCCCCCTGTTTTGTTTTGTTTTAAATAACATTAGAAATTGTTACCACCACCTTGGTATCTAAATACTCTATATGTGTCTTTTAACACAGAAGTAACAATTCAAAAAATTAGATTTAGAGTTATTTAAAAAGACAGTAGCTCTGAAAAACTTTTTAAGAATCACTTGGTGTTAATTTCCATATTGCAAAAGTAGAAATAAAAACTAAATAGAACTATTTAAAAAGATTGCTCCACATTGTGTTAATTACCCAAATGGTAGAATGTAAAGAGTTGAAATTTCTTTTATATTTGTGTTTGTCTTACAAAAATAAGAAAAAAAAATTGAAATAACTTCAAATTCATCTTTGAATGAAGTGGTAGTAGGAAAGCCATCGCATGGGAAGTCAAAAGTAGATAATGGGACCTTCACGCCTAAACATATATTAACAACACTACAATAAACATTTCAAATTAAACAAAATAAGTTCACAATTGCTTAGGATTTGTTTATAAAAATATGTACATGATAAACTTGAATAAAAAGTATATAGGAATATGACTTAGGTCACTGCCATATAAAGCTGTGACAACTTTGGTGATGAGATTGCCAGTTAGAATGGACCAAATTCTAGTTATTTAGTATCCATTTTCTATATCATCTACCTAATTTCTATAGTTTATCTAATAGCCTTCCTATATACGGAATTACAGATTTTGACTCATAAGGATATCTCTGCCAAAGATTCATTTTCATTCTTCCAGGCACTGATGGAAAGAGCTCAAAGGGAAAGAAAAATACACTGTTTCAAAGACTTGAGGTTACCCTTATGACTGTTAAAGAAAAAGACAAAGACAAAACAAAGACAAAAATCTTTCACAAAGAAAATTGTGGCAACTTTTTTTAAGTAACAATATGCAAAAAAAAAAAAATAGGTTTGAGTCAATGAAAATTTTCAGTTGCAACTTTTTAATTTTTAACCATTATAACCTAACATCATTTTTTATGAAAAGCAACTGAAATAGGATAGTAAAACTTCTCTTTTTAATTGCTTAAGATTGGAGTTCTTAAACTAATCCTTTTTTCTGAAATAAAAACTTTAATTTTTCCTTAGTTAAAAGACTTTACATGTATGTGTGTGTATCTGTGTATGTTTTTGTATTGCAAATGACTCACGTAACTGTTGATTTCTGAAAGACAGGAGCTGAAATGTTTGCCAGGATAATACTGCTGTGCTTTCTTTGCTTCCAGAAACGTTTGTCTCATTTTGTTTTTAAAGTATTTAAGATTTTCCTGGTTATTTCACCACCTCATAAACCAGCCTCTTAACCCCAGACAATAATGAAAAAGTAGCTTTTTGCTGGCCCCCATAATAACTAGCTCTCCAGAGGGCTCTATGAGCACTACCTCATCCAAGAGGTATTGCTGCTGCAATGATGACTTGAAGCAGGGGAGGTCTAAATAATGGATTAATATGAGAAGCGACATAAATGCATCTTTCTGACAGACTTGTGTTTTTCCATATTGTGTTGGAGCTCTACTCTGTCCTTTGAATGTCTTTCAAAACTACAGTGGAGTATTTCTTCATCAGACATCCATATTGCTGATGGTGATTTGGGACCAGCTCTGAAGTTCAGTGGAGGTATTCTGTGTCTGCCTCAATCTGAAATTATACTGTTTCTTGACTATTTATAATAATAAAAATGCTTATTTACTTGTGTGTTCTGCGTCTCTGTATCCTGTAGTGATGATTCATTAAGATCCACAGCAAAAAAAGAAAGTAAAAAGCATCAGTGAAAAAACTCTCCAACATGAGGGAGTAAAAACTATCCATGGAAATAACAGGAATGTTACAATTTCCCTTGTCTTGAGGAAGAACAAAAATGGACTTCAGAAAAATAACATGATTGGGAAAATCTGTAGTGCAAATTGCAAGATTTGAAAAGTGTAAATTTATTTCTTGCATGTGCTGTGATTCTATAAGCACTGCCTAAATAAATGTACTTTATATATGCTACAGATGCTAGTTTTATGATGTGTATACATATGCTATATTAATATAATAAAATAAATATTTGGAAGCTATGTTAAGCGCTAGCTGTAGGGAAAGTCTGTGATACCAGTGATGCAAGATTACATATTAGTGGTAACTTAAATACGGAGGTTCTTGTGTTTCCTTCCATGATGTGGCTGGCGATAGCCTCTAACCTAATTGAATCAAGGCACAGAGTGCCAGTTCCCCATTCATAATTGTATTTAAGATAAGTAAACTTTCCTGCCTTTTCAGTCCATTAAAAACACATTGCATTATGTAATACTAGATACTGATGCTAAGTTTCTCCAAGAAGGCCATTATGTGAGTTTTCAGGCTATATAAAATATAGTCTCAGTAGAACAAAAATGTTATGCAGATGTTTGCATTTCATTTTCCTTGTGTGTGTGTGTGTGTGTGTATGCACATGTCTAAGCCACTCAGTAGATGTAGACAGAATTTTTTTTTTATTAACAGCAGACAAGTAATCAGTGTGTTGCAGTGTGTGCTGCCTGTGGCTATTTACAAGGAAACCTACCAGCTCTCAATAATATGAAAATCTTCTTGAGAGGAGCAGTGCCATAGCGGTCACTGAACCAGAGAAATTCAATTTGCCTACTGTAAAGTCTGTTTTGTCTGTCACAGAAATTAATTCAATCCAAAATTACTTTCTAGATTCAGCCATACTAGTCAGGGAAGGGTATCGAGTCCCTGACAGCAGAGTAGGGATCATAGGTAGGAACTGCCAAAAGCATTGTTACTCTATCCAGAGACTGGACTTGGTCTTTTCCTCGGAAAGTGTTTGGAGTTCATATTCAAGACTCTCAGTTCCAGCAGTTTTTCCCCTCACACTTGGAGATTGTCTGAGTGCTGTCAAAACAGCATACCCTCAAAGTAATTTTTGGTATTTAAACTGATTTTCCATTAATATACAAGATGGAAGAGGATAAATGAAGAAGAAAATTAGAGATGATAATGTGTAGGTGTGGAATAAGATGTTTTGCTCCATTCAGCTGGGCTAAATTTGCAGACAAAAATAAACAAGTGAACTACAATATGTGAATGAGTTTTGAATAGTGTTCCTGGAGAAGTTTGACATATATAATGATAATAAATGCCACTTTTGGACCTTTTTTCCCTTCCACAGCACAGAGGAAAAAAAAAAATCAGTTCCTAATTTTTGAGCTGACTCTTCATTTAAACAGCCAAGAATAAAGATCCCTGTTCTTCAATGGCAGTCCAGGTCAGGTAAAATAAATACTGACATAAGTTTCTTCCAAAACTTAGATTCAGTTTAAATGGTTGTATCTGACTCCCCCTCTTCAACAGAAAAGGGGGGAGAAAATAAGATGGAAGAGCTCATGGGTGGAAATAAGGACAGGGAGATTATTCACCTATTGCTGTCACAGCCAAAACAGACTCGACTAGGGGAAAATTAAATAATTTATTGCAATTAAAATGGAGTAGGATTGTGAAAAACAAAGGTAAAACTAAAATGACCTTCCTCCCACCACACCCCACTTCTTCCCAGGCTCGACTTCACTCCATTCCCAACTCCTCTACCTCCTGCCCCACCCAGGAGCAGTGCAGGGGGTGGGGAATGGGGGCTGTGGTCAGTCCGTAACAGCTCCTCTCTGCTGTCCCTTCCTCCTCACACAGTTCCCCCGTTCCACCATGGGTCCTTCCCATGAACTACAGTCCTTCAGAACAAACTTGCTCCAACATGGGCTTTTCATGGGCTGCAGTTCCTTCAGGGAATATCCACCTGCTGTGGCATGGAGTCCTGCATGGGCTGCAATGTGGATATCAGCTCTATTATGAGCTGTGGACAGCAAAGAAACAGCTCCTCCACTGACATCTCTCCCATGGGCTGCAGGGGAATCTCTGCACTGGTGCCTGGAGCACCACCTCCGCTCCTTCACCTCTCACATTGGTTCTCACAAGGTCGTTTCTCACACTTTTTTTCTTACTCTCCACTTCCTGTGCACCATTTTGCCCTCTCTTAAATCCACTTTTACAGAGGCACCACCATCTTCACTGACAGGCTTATCTGTGTCCTGCGGTGGGTCCATTGGAGCTGACTGGAACTGGCTGTGTCCACAGCGGGGCAGCCCCTGGCTCCCCTCGCTGCTGCCAGCACCTTGGCACCTACACCCAATGCAGCTATAAATATTCCAGAGTTTGGTGCAAAACCGTAAGTTTTGCATATAAGTTCACTGGAAGTTAGGCTCTGCTGTCTTTGACAGTTTCCCAAATCAGAAAGAACCTTGCAGGAAAGCTGATCTTAGTGTCAAGTTCATAAAAAAAATATAAAACAAACCAGGCAAATTTGGATCACAGAGAAAACACTTTACAGAATATTTTCAACCTTGGTACAACTAGAGGATCTTCTGAGAAAGTATGCTCCCATGTGATTGCAGACAGATTTCTGTGTCACAGTAGCTGAGATCAGTTTGTATGACTCTAATCCTGACTTCAATGAACAGGTGAAGCTCCCACCCTCCACTGGGATGTCACTCACATAGAAGACCACTTTTAGGCTCTGAACCTGCAGTCATTCACTACCACAGGAGCTTATTTTGCTGCTCTAAATCACCTGATACCATTTTTTTTTTCCTCCTGTGTGGATGACATATCCAACAACACAGCCTCACCTGTTAGTTTTCAATCTAACACCAAATATATGTTTCAGGTGGCTATTTTATTGATCAAAAACTAATTTAACATATTGATAAAAATATTTTTTCCTACTGTAATGGAATGAGTAGAGCAATATTGAATAGCAGAGTTATTCTACAATCTGTGGTCTTTGTATCACTGTGCTCATGTTTTGAAAATACATGTAATTTTGTTTGTGTGGTTTCAATGCATTTGTTATGCAGTATTTCACCAATTAGACTTTCCAATTTGTTATCAAAATGGCTTTGGGATTTCAGGCACTCCTAGACCCCATGCTAGAGTTGCACAATTAAATACATAAAACACAATTCTTGCTGCAATCTTGCTGCTCATTGCCCTCTTCCACTTAACCTTAAAATGTGCTCATAGTGACTCTTTTGAAAAACGTCTTGATATCTTTTTATGTATTAAAGCATTTTATGCTTTACCATTTCAGAAAGGTCAATTAAGATGAGGGGTACAGACCTATTTTTCTTGTTTTTCTCTTCTGACATTTTACATTATTTATTTTACTCTTCCTTTGTTGTTCTATTTATTTTATTTTCTCACTCCTTTGTTGTCTTTTTCTAGTAAACATAATCTCACTACAGTGGAATTAGGCCAAGTTTACCTTATGCTAGAAATTGTCTTCAGAGTATTATATTTTCTTTTCAAAATGAACATACTTTGCTAATGTGAATACTTGTGCTGGTCTTAGCCATAAATGTCAGAACGTTGACACAACAAATGTATTAGCAAGGAGATATCAGCCTTTCCGTACCTTCCTCCTTTGTTAATGGAAAAAAATGTTCATTTCCTGAGAACAGCTTCCAATGGCTTCCTTTCTGTGAATACTTTTAAGCAGGAAAGGAAAAAATAATGACTTTCTGAACTGCCCATAATTCTTTATACTGTATATTCCCATTTGGTTTAATATACAGTTTTAATGGCAGATAATGTGATATAGAGTCTTGGGTAACAATGAACTTGAGCCTGAAATACTGCTATTCTTTCTGAACTTATAAAGTATAACTCTTGGATAGCAGGAAAGACAGGCAAGTCACATGAATTTGTAAAAAAGTATGGTATCAAAGAGGAGACCGACTGTGACAGTTAATTGCTAAGATCTTTGCACACATATATCATGCTATCAAACTTTACAAGAAACAAGAGAGAATGTTGAAACCTTTTTTTAAACTAGAACTTAAAAGATGAATCTTCAGATCTGGTTGCTAAATACACTATCACAATAGATCAAACAAAAAATCTGCTGCCAAATTCTAGAGATGGTGTCAGTTGAGAGACTGACAATGCACCTGAGAAAGGACATTCTTAGCATGCAATGAAGATAGAAAAGCATCCTGCTTTCTGAAATGGCCATATTGCCTTATATGGGACCTTATCTGAGGTCTCCTTTTCCCCTTGAGACTTCATCTAGGCTGAGGCTTCAACAAAGTAGTGAATGAACTTTCAGGTAGTAAAAGAAAGAGAGAACTGAAGACTCCTTCCCCTTGTATGATTAAAGTCTTAAAAAGACATTTCTCTGAGACTGAAAAGAGTTTGAAGAAAACAAAAAGAACAGACATAGGTATGTCATCACATGAAAAAATAAATAACATCACTGTGGGAGTAAGAGAAACTGTTTCAACAAACAGTAAATACGTTAAAAAAAAAAAAAGAAAAGACAGTTCGAAGGTTCAGGAATTTTGTCAAATACTTTAAATGGAAAAACAGAAAAAAGACTGGAAAGAAGTGAAACATTTTTAAAAGACTATGAAGATTAAGTATATTAATATGAAATAAAATATGTTCAGTTTATGTACATATATGTATTACTCTGTGTGTGTGTATATGTATATATACACACACACTGAATATCATAAGTGGGCTCATAAGAAAGGTGGAGAGGGCCTTTTTACCAAGGCTTGTAATGACAAGACAAGGGGCAACAGTTTTAAACTGAATTAGGGTAGATTTAGACTGGACATAAGGAAGAATTCTTTTATGATGAGGGTGGTGAAGCACTGGAACAGGTTGTCCAGAGAAGTTGCAGATGCCCCATCACAGGAAACGTTCGAGGTCAGGTTGGATGGGGCTTTGTGGCAACCTAGAAGCACCTAAACTTTTGTTTTGATAAACCAAAAAAAAGTCGTAAACCATTTCAAAATGGTGGGTTGGGGTTTGTTGGTGGGTTTTTTATTTGTGGGGGTTTTTTTTGTTTCATTTTGTTTTGTTCTTTTTTTCATTTAAGCACTGATAAAAGTACTATTTAGAAATTAAAGTAATATGAAAACTTACTAACTGAGCTAAAATTTTCAGATGAACAGCATTTGGGAGGGGGGAGTGGCAGGGGAAATTCTGAAAGAAAAAGAAAAGCCTATTTCAGTTCAACCTAACCGAGGTGTAAGTACTGAAACAGAATTCTATTATTCACCTACATTTCTATTAAAGAGAAACTTCTGGGAATATCATCAGCATGTTACAGAAATACTTACTTATGTCCCGAAAGCAGGGCTAAAGGACCTGGAGACAGTATCATGCCAACAAGGCTTGAGCGAGAGTCTGGTTCTTTGGCATGAATTCAGGAATCTCTGTATAAAAACACTGAAGGTCACAAACTGCCGATATCACAGTGACTTCCTGATATTGTAGTTACTGAGTGTAGTTGTAAGATCCTAAATGAGGTTTCACTACTACAGGTTTCATTTCGTTGTATCTTGCATTAGCTGACATTTCAAATTTTTAAGCAATACTGGGAAAATATTCTTCTCCTATTTAAAAAAAGAAGTGTCTCTTCTTGAATCCAAGTATTATTTTGTCTAGCTCAAGCTTGGATTCTCATGCATTGTTTCAGAGAGATCAGAATGAAGGATATTTTAAAGAGACAGCTGGGCTATTTTAACCTTATATTCATTGCACAATGTGATTAATAACCAAAGTAATTCAGGCCAGTTTTAGCTGAAAAGGAAACAAACCAAGAGTATCAGGGCATGTGTTTTGATAAGCTTTTTTTTTTTTTCCAAATTTTTCTAATATTCTTCCATGTGTACATTCCAGAATAAATAAGATTTTCTGATTTTTAACTATTCTTCACATCTGAGAGCTTTTATAGTATTCCAAAAGAAAGTTAAGCATTGTTTGATTTATATTTTCTTCTTATAACATTGTACAGTGTGGAGAATTTACAGATATAAATCCTATTATCACTACACATATAAATTTACCGTGTGTCAATAGGCGGACTCTTACGTGTTAACTTTTACAGTCCTTTGTTTTTGCCTGTTTTTATCATAGATTTTATGATACCATCCTTAATCCTCTGATTACAACATTTTGATGGAGATTGTCAGTGTGTATTGCACCACTATAAAACAGCTGGTCTCAAATCAACCATTTAACAAAATTAAATTTTTAGTTTCAAAATGCAACTGCATTTTGAAATTAAAATCCTTCTTTCAGCACTTATTACAATGAATTGCAATAAAAATCTAAAAAATATTTTTAAAGAGTTGAACATTCCTTCCTAGCTGTTTTTATTTGGATTCATTTGCTGGCAAGTCAAGCAAGAAAAGGACAAGCAAAGGTCCATGACATTACATTCATGAACTAATTTCCAGAGGGATAAGATGTCCCTGCTGAAGTTGATCATGTGTGATGTTTCTCTGACCTGAGGCTACACTGAAACCAGCCTTTGTCCAGCCATGTGTAAATTCTTCTCATAAAAAGTGATGTCATAAAGGCAGGGTGTCACCATCTGATTGTCTAATAGAGTTTTGCCACAGCAATATGTTTTTCTCCTTCCCTTCCTGCCTTTTTTGCACATGTAACATCATTTTTTACCATCTCTTATACAGCCTCTATTAGAAAACCTTGATCAGAAATTCACCTCTCAAAAGGTCGTGGGTTTTTTCTGTAACCTAAGGGAGATAGCAGCCTAAAAATTTACTCTAATTCTTCTTTGCTCTAATCATAATTTCTCTCTCACTTAAATTATTGATGCTTTCTATCACATAGTCAGATGCTCTGATACAGCAGCATGATCTGATCTCATCCTTTTTGTTGTCTTTTTGGAGTGCAATCTCTGGTAACCAACATCCGCCATTAACATCAGAATTGAGAGTATTTAAGTTGTTTTCTTTCCCAAGTGACACCTTCATTGATAGAAAGATAGAAAGTAGTGGTAGTAAGTTCTCCTGGTAACAGTTAGGAATGTAATCTGACTTTGCATTTGACGGATGGTGTCCGGGTTCTGGCAAGGACAGAGTTAATTTCACAAAGAGCCAGGACAGGTGAGCCAAGCCGGCCAGGGGCTATTCCATACCATGTGATGTCATGCTCACCATAAAAGGGGGCTAGTCGGGCAGGCTCCCAACAGGCTGAGCATCTGGTGGGTCTGTGGTCAGATCGGTAAATTGTTCTTTGTTATCACCCATTGTGAATATCTGTTATCAGTACTGTAGTTGATTGTTCCCCTCTCCCTTGCTGTCCCAGTAAACTGCCCTTACCCCAACCCTCAAGGCTTTGCCGTTGTTTTTCTGTCCTCCTTCCCAGCCCGCCGGGGGAGGGGTGAGTGAGCAGCACGTGGTGCTCAGCTGCCAGCTGGGCATAAACCACGTCAGATGGTTATTTGCTCCACTTGCAGACTAGGGACTGTCACCCATTTAAAGTGTCTCTAAGTAGAGTGCATTAAGGACAGTGTAGAGAAACTATTTCTTTTCCCTCGCCTTCCCCCAGACCTAATGAATGATGACTTCAGCTCTTCAGCCTATTAAGAGGAAGAAATAAAAAATGGCAGATTCACTAAGGTAAGCCCTCTGTTTCTGTTTGTGTTTGAAGTCACCCACAGAATCTGAGCACAAGGACTTGCCAACAAACTTTACCCCAAGGGTGACTTCAAGGCCAGCTTAGTTATGGAAAGCAATCTTCTCCTTCTCATAAAAAAATAAACCAGGAAATATAAGGGTAAAGGAATGGGAAGGGGTGTGAGAGGAAGGTGTAAGTTGTATGTCACCTGTGCTTCAACAGGACACATGAAGTTAATACTTCAGGAAGGAAAGAATCTCATTTCCATCCAATGCAACCCATATTGTTTAATGCTGCTAAGTGTATTAAAAGGCATTATTCTGGATGATCTCAGAACTAAAGTCCCAAGTAAAAAAACCAAAACACCATTTTTAATTATGCAGATTAGTCATATGTGTTTGATGACACAATATAGATAATGGTACTTGACTCCTTTGTGTTTCCCTTAATATCTTCTGGCAAGTGTTACATCGCTACTTGAAATGTGGTACAACAAAAGATACACCATAAAACCAAATAATCGTTACAATAACTATATATTAATGAGCCATATATTGGCTGTTTCTGTTTCTCTTCTCTGCTACGCTATGCTACGCTATGCTATGCTATACTACTCTGGATCCCACATTTATGTAATTTTGCTGCTGTCTTGTAATAGATAGTGATAATATCAACAGGTATGCCTTGGACATTGTCAGTACTTGCTTTTAATTATTTTCCAATTCTTTGCCTTAGTTTCACCCACCAGAAAGAGTTCTCTGAACTTTTTAATCTATTATTCATAATTTTAAGTGTCATATTACCTTAACAGTGGAGTATAAGTATACATTGTCCAGCATAGGACAGAATCACTCTATCTAAAGTGTTTTAGATTTTTTGCATTAAAATTTTTTTGCATTAAAAATGTTTTGGTTTTTATTTATTAGGGTTTTTTTTTCCCTGTTCATTGCTGTCCTGGACAGCATAGAAGGAATAAAAAACCCTGTTCATGTAAGAGCAACAGAGAAAGAGGAGGATACGTGGACTTTCTCTGTTTTTTAAATAAAACCTGTTTGTAGTTATGCACTAAAATATGCAATGCTGGGGTTGATCAAAGTTTTGGGGGTTTTTTGTAGTTTGGGGTTTTTTACCTCTTTAAAAAGCTTTTACACTCCTAACTCAAGGAAAAAAATGTGCTGTTCTTTGGTACCTGGAAAGCAAAGGGCCTTATAAAGGTCCTTATCCTTATAAAGTCAAAAAGGATACAAATACAGAAGACTCCTTTGCAAATGTCTCTACTAAGCTATAAAACTCCAATTTTAAAAAGGATAATTGCTATTCATAGGCTTTTCTATTAATCCTTGTCAATCCACTTAAAGCACTTATTGCACTATTTCAGGTATATCCTGCATACTTCCTTCATGTGAATTCATGAAGTTTCTGTGCTTTTTTATTTGTGTTTGTATATCCTAAGTATAAAAAAGAAGCACAGGTTTGTACAAATTTGGTTTAATTAGGCCAAAACTATTACTGCAAATTACCTGGTAAGTATTTCCAATAGTTCTTGTGGTGTAGGTCATCTGAAAAAAGACTAGCACAAACTACCTAGTCTCTACTACATTGCCTAGATCCCTCCTTGGAAAAGGTAACAGTGTCCATAGTGAACTGAATATAAGAATCCTCAACCCACCTTGTCAAGATTTTTAGGGGATGGCTTTCTCTGAATTAACTTCTAGCTCTGTATTATTGGGAAATTATGTATTTGGCATATAAACTTGTCATATGCGGAAGCCAGTAAACAGCTGGGCTGCAGCTCCTGCTTCTCCATGCAGGTTATTACAGAGTTACCAGTTCCCTTCCCAGGTCCCTTTCCCTTTGTTGGTTAATATCTTGGCTACCAAAAGTCATCACATAAACCACCTGTCCCTCATAATTCAGATTTTTATTGTTTTGTGTGTAAAAGAATAGAGAAGTTGCTAGTCATTTAGACTAGTACATCCAGAGCAACATAGGTCCTAATGTGTGCTGAAATAATCTCCTTAAAAATGCATAGTTGTTTTCCTGCAACTCTATAATAATCTCAGACAAGTTTTCTGACTGCCCTGCAAAGAAATGTTATTTTAAATATCCTTGTACACACACTGCTTCCTTTAACTGTCACCTGCATGAGTTATCTGCACAGCTATTAATAAAATCATGGTTGCTGCCCACACATTTATGAAAACCCAACTAAGTGTGAAGAGTTTTTGCACATGTGAACAACTGAGTGCTCTTCGTTTCTGACTGCTCTCACAGTACCACTGCTGATTACCACAGCCTGCAGGGTACATAGTCCAAGCTGTGCTACAGAGGTACCGCTCCCTTGTATTAGTTCAGACAAGTGTAATCCTTCTTTACCAAAGCAACTTCGAAATTACCATAACATGATTTTTTTCTTTTTCAGATGAGACACTTTTCATAAAGAAAGAACATCTGATGACAGCTGCATTGACATAGACCTGTGTAGGACCATGTGACTCAGAAATCTTAGCTTCTCCATGTGCTATAATTCACAGCAAGCATTCCTGAATTATTTTTCTGTTTGTTTGGACATTTTGAGAGTCAGGGGGTTATTCATTCTGTCTCTCTCTTCCCTCTCTCCCTGACTAATGTTAAATTCTAAGTAATCTATATAATTCCTTCTTAAATCTCTAATATCGACTGGCCCCCTCAAAGGCAAGGCACAATATTTGGTGGCATCAAATCCCTCCACGGCTCCACTATCAAGTAAGCATACAAAGTACTCCATGAGCAAAAGCAGGCAAGAATCAGGATACCAGAGGCCTAGCTAAATCTTGAGTAGGAGCCTCAATGGCTTCCTAACTCCCCATATTCTAAGTGACATCAACAACTAATAAATACTCCAATAATACAGTTTTTAATCAGAGTTTATTTTAATCCTTAGCATATTTTTTGCTAGTTGGCTGTGTGTAGAGTGATTGTTATGTTTGGTTTTAGTCCAGTTCCATCTTTCAGTTCTAGGCCTCAGACCTCTGGTCAAAGGTGGGGTGTGTCGCCCTCTACATCAATGACCAGCTGGAATGCATGGAGCTCCACCTGGGGATGGATGAGGAGCTGAACGAGAGCTTATAGGTCAGGATCAAAGGGAGGGCAGGGATAGGAGATGCTATAGTGGGGGTCTGCCACAGGCCACCTGACCAGGAAGACCAAGCAAATGAGAACCTGTATAGACAGATAGGAGCAGCCTCACATTGACAAGCCCTGGACCTCATGGGAGACTTCAACCACCCCAACATCTGTTGGAAGGACAACACAAGCAATCCAGGAAGTTCCTGGAATGCATTGATGATAACTTCCTTCTCCAAGTGATAGAGGAGCCAAGGAGGAGAGGGGCCATGCTGCACTTTCTTATCACCAACAAGGAGGGGCTGGTGGGAAATGTGAAGTCAAGGGCAGCATTGGCTGCAGTGACCAGGAAATGGTGGAGTTCAAGATCCTTAGGGCAGTGAGAAGGGCACACAATAAGCTCACTGCTCTGGATTTTGGGAGAGCAGACTTTGGCCTCTTCAGGGATCTGCTTGGTAGAATGCCATGGGACAAGGTCCTGGAGGGAAGATGGGCCCAAGAAAGCTGGTTAGTATACAAGGATCACCTCCTCCAAGCTCAGGAGCAATGCCCACCAAAGCTGCTCCATCACTCCCCCTACTCAACTGGATAGGGGAGAGAAAATATAGTGACAGGCTCCTGGGTCGAGATAAGGACAGGAAAAGATCACTCATCAATTACTGTCATGGGTAAAACAAACTCAACTTAGAAAAAAATTCATCTAATTTATTACAAAGCAAAACAGAGTAGAGTAATGAGAAATAATACCAAATCTTAAACCACTCACCCTCACCCCTCCTTTCTTCCTGCGCTCAGCTGTACTCCCAAATTTTCTACCTTCTCTCCCACAGCGGCACAGGGGGACAGGGAATGGGGCGTGTGGTCACTTCACCACACGTTGTCTCTGCCACTCCTTCATCCTGAGGGGGAGGACTTCTCACATGCTTCCCCTGCTCCAGTGTGGGGTTCCCTCCCACAGCAGACAGTCCTCCACGAACTGCTGCAACATGAGTCCTTCCCATGGGCTGCAGTTCTTCACTAACTGCTCCAGCGTGAGTCTCTCCCATGGGGTGCAGTCCTTCAGGAGCAGACTGCTCCAGCATGGATTCCCCCATGGGGTCACAAGTCCTGCCAGCAAACCTGCTCCAGCGTGGGCTCCTCCCTCCATGGGGTCACAGATCCTGCCAGGGACTTGCTCCAGTGTGGGCTTCCCGCAGGGTCACAGCCTCCTTCAGGTGTCTCCACCTGCTACACTCATACCCAGCATTCACCAGAAAAGTTCGACACATAGCATGCTATTAAAACTGGATACATATTCTACATATTCTAGAAACTGGCTTCATCTCTAGAAATAAGACAGATAGACTGAAGTTGGCTGTAAGGCCATAAAAGAGTTTAATTTAAACCTTCAGTAAAACTACATTCTCTCATCCCAGGCAAAGGAGGCCTTGCTTTGCAGGTAAGAGTTGAAAGACTCTGATATTCAGGTTTGACAAAACTGTCAAACTCCACGTCACGCCACCACGGTCAGAACTGAAAGTGAGGCCTCTGTTCCACCTCATACTGATCTGTCAAAACACTGGAGAGGGTACCACTGATGCACATATACCAGCCGAACATTTATTTACCACAAGGATTTTCTGCCAGCACTTTGCAGCTTAATTTTAATGTTTTATCATAGAATCATAGAATGGTTTGGGTTGGAAGGGACCTTAAAGATCATCTAGTTCCAACCCCGCTGCTGCGGGCAGGGACACCCTCCACTAGACCATGTTGACCAAAGCCCCATCCAACCTGGCCTTGAATACTTCCAGGGATGGGGCATCCACAACCTCTCTGGGCAACCTGTTCCAGTGCCTCACCACCCTCACAGTAAAGAATTTCTTTCTAACATCTCATCTAAATCTCCCCTCCTTCAGCTTAAACCCATTACCCCTTGTCCTGTCACTACACTCCCTCATAAACAGTCCATCTCCAGCTTTCCTGTAGGCTACCTTCAGATACTGGAAGGCCGCAATTAGATCTTCCCGGAGCCTTCATTTCTCCAGGCTGAACAATCCCAACTCTCTCAGCCTGTCCTCATAGAAGAGGTGCTCCAGCCCTCTGATCAGCTTCGTGGCCCTCCTCTGGACTCTCTCCAACAGCTCCATGTCTCTCCTGTACTGGGGCCCCCTGACCTGGATGCAGGATTCCAGGTGGGGTCTCACCAGACTGGACTAGAGGGGCAGGATCACGTCCCTCGACCTGCTGGTCACACTTGTTTTGATGCAGCCCAGGACACGGTTGGCTTTCTTGGCTGCAAGCACACACTGCCGGCTCATGTTGAGCTTCTCATCAATCAATACCCCCAAGTCCTTCTCCTCGGGGCTGCTTTCAGTCCATTCTCTGCCCAGTCTATAGTTGTGCTTGGGATTGTGCCGACCCACATGCAGGACCTTGCACTTGGCCTTGCTGAACTTCATGCGGTTCACACGGGCCCACCTCTCAATCCTGTCAAGGTCCCTCTGGATGACATCCCTTCCCTCCAGCGTGTCGAAAACACCACACAGCTTGGTGTCATCCGCAAACTTGCTGAGGGTGCACTCAATCCCGCTGTCCATGTTGCCAGCAAAGATGTTGAACAGTGGCGGTCCCTGTACCAACCCCTGAGGAATGCCACTCATCACCATTCTCCACTTGGACATTGAGCCATTGACCACAACTCTCTGAGTGCGACCATCCAGCCAATTCCTTATCCATGGAATGGCCCATCCATTGAATCCATGTCTCTCCAATTTACACACAAGAATGTCGTGTGGGACAGTGTCAAATTCCTTGCACAAGTCCAGGTAGATGATGTCAGTTGCCCTTCCCTTATCCACCAAAGCTGTAACCTCATCACAGAAAGCCACCAAGTTTGTCAGGCACGATTTGCCCTTAGTGAAGCCGTGTTGGCTGTCACCAATCACCTCCTTGTTTTCCATGTGCCTGTGCATAGTGTCCAGGAAGGTATGCTCCATAATCTTGCCAGGCACAGAGGTGAGACTGACCAGCCTGTAGTTCCCCAGGTCTTCCTTTTTTCCCTTCTTAAAAATAGGGGTTATGTTCCCCCTCTTCCAGTCGGTGGGAACTTCGCCTTTTAATCAGTTGTTCATTTTCACCCCTTCTTGACCTCGTGAGAATCACTAAGAGATAGAGTGAAGTTGTTATATAACTTAATAAACTTTTAAATAAGAGGAACATTATCTAGTTCGTCAAATGCCTTTTATGGTTGAATCATTTTGACTTGAATTTTGAGGCAGACACCTTTGTGTATTTTAACGGTATGTACTGTAAATATTGCCACTGATCTATTTCTTAATAACTCACAATTTAGGCTTGATAAACAAATTCATCAGCACCGTAAAGTTATAGCACCAAATGCAAGTTGCAGCAAAAAGACATACCTTAGAATGGAAATCATTACCCAAACTAAAATAAAGAGGATAGTGCTGTTAATATTTTAAAACTACTTCACCTATTTTGAAACTTCTCACTGATTTCACAAAACAATTCTAATCTCTAAGGATGGATCCACACCACAGAAATTGAAACCTAACATATTACAGCTTGAAAAACAAGGATTTCGATGCATTGCCAAAACAAATTATTTTGACTTGCTTTAAAAATATATGGATGCTCCTTCAAGTATTATCATGGATAAGTCATTATATGACTTGCAGGTTCATATATCACTGCTCTTTGCTGTCAGTATGAAAAATAGGACTTTTTGTTTACTTAAAAAATTGAAATGCCATAATTCTGCTGTTGAAAAATGAGGAGGGAAAAAAGAGTGTCCTCCCATTTTTGAAAAAATGTATTTTTTATTGAAGCAAAATAGATAGGAGGAGAAAGAGATCATGTACACTCAGGGAAGCAGACTGATCTCTATTTACACAGGAAAAAGGCTAATAATAATGGGCGGGTCATTGAAGACAAAGTGACCAGAACCAAGTATGGAGCTGATGACAACACGAGTCAAAAATTAAGGCCTCAGCCTACAGCAGACCCACTTTTGAATCCCAATAGATACATAATTAATAAAGGCATGATGAAATACGATTCATGTTTCATGATAGAGTGAGACTCCCCAGTCAGAATGCATCTGTTAATAATAAAAAAATCCCTTCTGGAATGAGATTCTAATAGTTCTCATTCATGCTTTAAATAGTAGATCACAGCAATAAATCAGCATTATGATTTTAGGGGGTACAACTTAGAAATATAATATATTGTTTCTGGCATTTCATTTACTGTAAAATCAGTTTTTAAATATCCTCTAATATTCAGTCTTGGAGGCAGATTGATCAAATAACCATGCAAATACTAAAGTACAGCCTGCATTAATCTTAATTTTTTTTAATTTTTAATAGCTTTTGAAAAGTAATTTAGCTGTTGTGATGCAAGGAGAGATTATTTTGACAGATTCTTAAAATCTGTGTAATAATAAGGGATGAGCATATGTGTGCATGAATTATATATACTTTGAGTCCCCATCCTGCAGCTGTGAAAAATTTGCAGCTTCTATCCCCTGGCCTATGTGACTAGGTCCACTTTGATAGTACTCATAAATGGTTTATTGCAGGATAAGTTTGCTACATTGCATAGTAGTAAGCTTTACATTTTGATCATTCTCTTTCTCTAAATAACTAACTAGTCTTCCTTTGCCATCAATTTCCCATAGAAAATGTTAGGAAATACCGGCTATATTACAAATCTTGAGATAACATCATTTATTTTATTGAGGTAAAACTACCACCAATATTAAGAAAAAACCCAAACAGACTATATAGTAGGTGTTATTGAGTTTTCCAAGCAAGGCAGTCTTTCTTAGGCAGCCTCAAAGGCAGACAGAAATGAACAATGCCTCTGCCAGATGGAAGGACTCCCACTAAAAGAAGCCTGTGATGAATCTGTGTTTCCCACCTCATGCAGAAAGATACATTTTCTACGTGGATCTCCTCCAATAATAAAGAGCTGTAATTTTAGTATCTACTAAGCTCATGCCCATATCTTTAATCCAAGAATAGCTCACATTTCTAAAGCTGAGCAATTAATGGTTCCTCCAATCTAGTGATGGAAACTAAACAAACCAAAATGAGAACCAAGCTTTGAAACACTGTGGAGAAGGAAAATTCCAGGAAAAGTGAAACCCCTGTTTCAAACACAGGTCAGGTGATTTTCTTTTCTTACATCCACCTTCCTCTATAGAGTTCTTTAAAAATAGAAGTTGACGTTTCTAGAGAAAAATTTTCAATCTAAACATTTCAAGAAAAAATATGACATTTCCAGAATCCTGATTATGTCTGTAGTTAGTCAGAAATATTGTCTGACTCTACCACAAATTATACATATTGGCAGTTATGCTGGAATTAATTTTTCCTCTAAAATTTTTTTCTCCACAGTTGATTTCGTTTATAGTAATTAAGTAGATTGTGAGGTTAAAGAAACATATTTTTACTATTATTAATCTGTTACACAATGCACATGATGACCAAAGGGATGCATTAATAAATACTTAAAAACAAAACACAAGGCAAGTGAAAACTGTTTTCCGTGCCTTTTTCTTGTCACCCCATGTTGAGACATTAGAAGGCTGAAATCCTTTGTCCAAAGGCATTACAAGAAAATATGTTTCTGGCAAAACTGATCCAGAGTTAAACACACAGGGGAATCTCAGTTTTTGCTAAAGAATAAATATCTAATCATTCTTAGGAGGTCAGCTGAACACTAAGGGCATTGAATTAGAAATTTCCTGGCAGAACAGTACAAATGAGAAGAAAATTATTTCTATTCACATACATGCTTTCTTAGCACTTTTTTTATTTTTTTGAGATATATTCTGAAGAAAATCCTCCCTGCAATTCTGAAGACTATCCCAAATATATTTTGTGATAATACACAATAAGATCAATTCATCAAACTTGGAAAGGTGGTGAAAAGTGAAATGAAGGAGAGCAGAACAGCTGTCTGGCAAGTGCTCCACAATATTGAGACCAGGTTAGTTTGTAGCAGTATAAGAATTCAGACAGACAATTTGTATTGCATACTCTAGCAGACAGTCATGGTGAGTTCACAGAACATATATACCGTACTGTTTAGATGTTCATGTCTAGAAAAAAAAAAGGGGGGGGGAAATCTGAGAAAATTACACTACATACTATTAAAGGGATTAATATCACTCAACAGCGTGCTATAGACTTTTTACTACTCAGAGCTTGTGCAGAAAAACTGAAGAAGAACTAGGCTTCAATAATATTTGTATATCAGGGCTTATAACAGGTCCCTGAAGGTCCAGGAGAATGGCAGGCCCTTATTCTGGAAGATAATCAGGCACAGGTGCTGGGAACCAAGCCAGAGGCCAGACTCCTACTTGGCAGATTCAAAAAGTCTCCTAGGCCAGAAGAAAGTGAGGGGTGGTTTTAAATTGTTTTCTTTTGAATGGACAGCCTTTAAGAGGGACAGATGCAGAAAATACCAGACAATATGAAAAGTTGTTGTCCTCAAAAAAGCAGGAAGAGGATGCTGTCTCCTTTGAAGTAGGTCAGAAAAGTTGCAGTTAGATGAAGCTGTCCTCTTTTTCTGGAGAACTGATAGTAAAAAGTTCTTAAGAAGTGCTATATTAGGATGGTTGTGGCCCTGAATGTTCTAGCTCACATGAACATAATTAAATACCACCATCGCACCAATGTATATGTAGTATTCATAAGAAAACTGTGACTTATGTAAATTCCTCATGATCTTGTCTTGAAGTTTTAAGGATCTGCAGATTTAGAAAGCCTTTGATATATTTTATAATAAATAATTAACAGTAATACAAAATGTTAGTGCTGGCTAAAACAATGAATATTTGGTATTTGTGTACATATTCCTTAAAAGCTTTATTTCCTTCAGGTGTTTTCATTAATAAGATCAGTTGATTAGCATTATCCTGGCTCAGACAGAAAGATTTAAAAAAAAAAAAAAAAAAAAAACCAAACCAAAAACCAAAAAAACAGACAGCAACAAAACTTCAAAAACAATCTTCTATTACCAAGTTTCATTTTCTCAGCAAATTGAGGCCTCCATAAGCATTCAAGGAACAGTTTTACTAAACATTCTTCCCTAATCATTAAACAATCATATGGCAAATGTGATGGAAAGAGCTTCACAAAACCCAGTATTTACCAAAATACCAGATCAGAGCTATGCTATTGCAAATCAGAATAGCAATGGTGATCTCAAGAAAGCAATGCAGATTTACCATTTCTGACCACTCCCTTGCTTAAGTGATAACTTACTTATCAAAGAAAAGATTATACTCAGTAAAACTATATTCTTTACCTATCAGGAACTGCAGGAAGTTTCCAATTTATCTGGATCTTCTTAACAAACTGTTCTTGTGATTAAAAAAAAATGCAGAAAATAAGCTTAGTTTGCCCAGTTCTGTAAACCAATTAAAATAAGAGATGCAGAATGAACTCAAAATGTAAAAACACTTTCAAGGTATCATTCTTAAGACTTTGTTTATGAAACAGCCTTTTTTAAGGTGTAGAAACAAACTTCAGACACCAGATATTGTCTGGTAATCATTTAGAAGTTGTCCCACTTAATATGCTTCTGTCGTTCACAATTACTGAAATTAAAATAATATGAGCATCTGCACTTTTTTTAGCAATCATTTCCACTTGAAACCTTGTATTACTTGAGACTGGCAAAGAAGATGCATGTAAATCACAAACCTGAATATTGTGTATGTTTCATTACAAGTTCTTTTGTTAAAAAAAAAGAAAAAAACAACAAAACCCCCCAAAACAACAACAAAAAAACAAGCTGGCAATCACTTCAACAAGATTCAACAAGGAGGGCCAGGGTGCTGATGAGGGCCCTCAGCCTATTGCTCAGAGACATGCTGGACACACTGCAGCACGCTTGAAGCCTAGAGAAGATGACCCAGGACGCAACAGGAACCAAAAGGGTAACACTGGGAGAATACACGAAATGAATTCCAGCCACTCCAGCCAGTAAGTCAGTTACTCATTGGGGGCACAACTGAAATGCCTCTATGCAAACACACGTAGCATGGGGAAAAAACAAAAGGAGTTGGAGACATGTGCACCCCTGCAAGGCGATGACCTTATTGGCATTACAGAGACATGGTGGGATGGCTCCTATGACTGGAGTGTCGGGATGAAAGAGGACAGGCAGGGCAGGCGAGGAGGGGGTGTTGCCCTCTATGTCAATGACCAGCTGGAATGCATGGAGATCTACCTGGGAATGGATGAGGAGCTGACCGAAACCTTATGGGTCAGAATTAAAGGGAGTGCTGGGGCAGGTGACATCATAGGGGGGGTCTGCTACAGGCCACCTGACCAGGGAGACCGAGCAGATGAAGCCGTCTGTAGGCAGATAGGAGCAGGCTCACATTCACAAGCCCTGGACCTCATGGGGGACTTCAACCGTCCCAATATCTGTTGGAAGGACAACACAGCGGGGCACAAGCAATCCAGGAAGTTCCTGGTCTGTGTTGATGATAACTTCCTCGTCCAAGTGATAGAGGAGCCCATGAGGAGAAGTGCCATGCTGGACCTTGTTCTCACCAACAAGGAGGGCCTGGTAGGGGATGTGAAGCTCAAGGGCAGCCTTGGCTGCAGTGACCAGGAAATGGTGGAGTTCAAGATCCTCAGGGCAGTGAGGAGAGCGCACAGCAAGCTCACTACCCTGGACTGCAGGAGAGCAGAGTCTGGCCTCTTCAGGGGTCTGCTTGGTGGAGTAACATAAGACAAAGTCCTGGAGGGAAGAGGGGCCCAAGAAAGCTGGTTAGTATTCAAGGATCACCTCCTCCAAGCTCAGGAGCGATGCATCTCAACGAAGAGGAAGTCAGGCAAAACCACCAGGAGGCCAGTATGGATGAACAAGGAGCTCCTGGGCAAAGTCAAGCATCAAAAGGAAGCCTATGGAGGGTGGAAGCAAGGGCACGTAGCCTGGGAGGAGTCCAGAGAAATTGCCAGAGCAGCCAGGGATCAGGTTAGGAAAGCCAAAGCCCTGATAGAATTAAATCTGGTCAGGGATGTTAAGGACAACAAAAAAATTTTCTGTATCTATGTTAGTGATAAAAGGAGGACGAGGGAAAATGTGGGTCCCCTCCAGAATGAAACAGGTGACCTGGTTAACCAGGATATGGAGAAGGCTGAGGTACTCAATGACTTCTTTGTCTCAGTCTTCACTGGCAAATGCTTGAGCCACACTGCCCAGGTCGCGGAAGGCAGGGACTGGGAGAATGCAGAACCGCCCACTGTAGGAGAAGATCAGATTCGAGAATATCTAAAGGAACCTGAAGGTGCACAAGTCCATGGGACCTGATGAGTTGCATCCGCGGGTCTTGAGGGAACTGGCGGATGAAGTGGCCAGGCCACTCTCCATCATATTTGAGAAGTCCTGGCAGTCCGGTGAAGTTCCCACTGACTGGAAAAGGGGAAACATAACCCCCATTTTTAAGAAGGGAGAAAAAAGGAAGACCCAGGGAACTACAGGCTGGTCAGTCTCACCTCCATGCCTGGCAAGATCATGGAGCAGATCCTCCTGGAGACTATGCTCAGGCACATGGAAAATACGGAGGTGATTGGTGACAGCCAACACAGCTTCACTAGGGGCATGTAGCTCTCCATCACTTTCAATTGCTGTTAAGAATATGCTATATTATATCTACTAGCAGAAAATTTCTGTAAAACTTTTATGTTTTAAACATAAAAATATTAATTGTTCTTGGTGTTCTGTATCAGATAATGATTCCAAAGGTAATAATAGTCATCATGGGATCCTTTAGTGATCCTGACAGGAAGACCACCGACCATCGGGGAGTTGGTGATCCACATAACAGCTAACATGGACTTAGTGCAGTATGCCTGTGCTGCACTAAGCTGCAATTGCATGGTGGCCTTCAGGGCTGTGTTGCTTGAGCAAATTCCTTGGTAGAAGGATAAACTCAGCCAGCACTTGGCAATAGAAGAGCCTGCAGGCAGCTCCCACTAGGTGCCGGTGATGGCCTTTCCTTTGTCTACAAGTGTTCCAAGAACTTCCTATGTGAACAGCCTTTTTGTTTTGACTGTAGAAATGATATAGTTTCCTCATAAGAAAATGCTGTAATAGCAGAACTGACTGAAAGGGGAGAAAACCCTGCAAGGGATGCGGACCGCATGGCATGGTGTGCATGGGTCAGAGACCTGTTCGATGCTGCACCACCCAGGGCTCCCAGCATCCAAGGGGACATTAAGTTTATCTATGTATTCTCTTCCTAGTTCTAATAAACAATATTTTAAAATATACCTTATGGACTCTAAGTGCCTTTCTTACTGGGATCACGATGCATCAGAACCTCCTCGTGCAAAAGAGATACTGGGTCAGACTTCCAGTTGGAAGACACCGGCTTCATTTAGATGATACAATTGACAGTTCTTAAGTCAAAGTACAGGAGCTAGCCACTTGTGCCCTAACCTTCCTTAGAAAAAAGAAAATTATGCATGACCTATAGTAAATGAACTTATAGCCATAGAAACTGATTTTTTTGTGCCATTCAAAGAGGTCCTAGGGCTAACGTGGAGGAGGAACCTCTGAAAGTAAATACAACTTGCAGTAAAAGAACATCTTAGGAGAAGCAATGTTTATTTTAATGTTTATACTTCATCTCTGCCATCTTTATTTTCAAAAGTGATTATTGTCTGTAGCTGCAGGAGAAGTCCAAGGGAAATGTAGTTATTTAATACCTTTATATTGAAGTCCTTTCTGTCAGCTCTGTTAATTACACTGTGAAAATATTTATTCATTAATGACATATTCCTTTAATTTTGCTTTATCAGAAAATACTTTATAAGCAATAAGTGTGTTGTATCCAAATCCTTTGCAGTGGAAATTATAAGTAACAAAGATTATTGAGATATGTTACTAGAATCAACTAATAAAAAATGATAAATTTAATATATCTGTTTTGCCCTCAAGATGAGACTCATTACTGTGCATAATGTTTTTCAAAGACCTAAAGTTGTAACAGAAATGAACAAAAAGTTGTGTATATAGATGTTCTAAGCAACAAACATAATTTGTAAAATTCTTCCCGTATTTACGCATTACTGCTGACCAAGGTCATTTTGCTGTCACTCTTAGAGCAGAATAGGGTAATTGTTAAGTAAATTTTTCAGTAGTTATAAACAAGTGACAGTGGAAAAGCTGTATGTGTTTATTCTGCTTGTGCTCTTGTTTGGTCTTCATGGAGTCTTCTACTGTGCAATAAAACTTTTAATGAACCAGACCTGGTCCTTGGCTGTGTGTGAGGAGTAACACTGTATATCACAGGATATTGTAAAACAGAGCAAATATAAATATACTGTAGATTCTCCAGTAAAGGCTGAATTAGAGCATCATGTTTAGGAAATAATCATCCCAGATCCACCTTCAAAGCCGAGGCCTGAATGTCACAAAAGGTACTATTAAATTGATGGGATTCATTTTGAAACTAATGAAAAATGCAGTAATAGAAGAGAAAGTAGTTAAGAACCAATGTCCAGTGGTTATATTGCTCATGTGAGAAATTTCAGGCAGTATGGAGATACCTACCCAGTCTTTTATTATTACTTTTGTTTTGCTGAATACATGAAAGATGTAACTGCTGAATTATTCCACGGTACAGCATGGACATACGTGCATAAGGTACTTTGCCTTTCTGTCAGCACAATGTAAACTGACTAAAATCTGCAAGTTACCATTGTTTCTGAGAGATTTAAGACATGATTTGCAGCACAGTATTCCTGTAATATTTTGCTGTGGTTTTCTAGTTATTAAAATAGTGTAAATCTGTAACATGTCTTTTTTAACCTGCTATGAGAGCATGTAATTGTGACAGCATCTAGAAAGATGATTTCTTACAATTCAGTTCATTTAATCTATTTGAGTACCCTGTAATTTAAATACTCACAGAGACATTCCCTTACTTGTTATGCCCTTTTGATTCCTCTGGTGTTTAAAGAGTATTATCAAAGATATTCAATTTATCATCAAAGGAAGGACTATTTTCTTAAGTTGACAGGGCTGTATTTGAGGAAAACGGTTGCTTCATTTAGTAAACATTGTTTCATCTGCAGTGTGGACCTTTTTCCAATTCTGAGCAACAGCAATGCTGAATGGATGGATCAGCATGTTTCCTCTCAGTATTGTCAACAGGTATTGTCTTTGCCTCTAACCAATAGATTTGGGGGCTGACTTGTTAACCAGAAAGCATCCGATTTTTATAGGCTTCATGAGCTCTTCTGTTCAAAATGTTACTTAAAATTAATTAAGGAAATGAGAGAAATAACAATTAAGATAAATTTCCTTTAATTAGTCACTGACCTCTTTTGGAGCTTAAATTGTTGTCTCTGAGTCTATTAAAAAAACATGCTTTCATTGGTAATGATCTCCACGTTCTAGTTTCTATCTTACGCTACTTAAAGAGTGAGACACTCAAAGGTGACTTGTCTGCTTGCATTACTGCTTGCATCTCCTGTGTTGTACAATGTGGCACGAGAGAGCTAAAACCCATGGTCTTCTTTTTTTAATGATATTTTACCATATTGAAATTAAACACACATTTTCAAGAGGTAGGATCCTGCTGTGCACATAAATCAGTTTCTTGCACAGGCATTAGAGTATGCATATACCTACATAGCAATTTGCATACATGATTACCCGAACTACATGCACAGTCATGGTAGAGTTGTTGCTGAGATGTTTATTGTTTTCTAATTTTTGTCACACAGTGATTTGGAAATACCAAATTAAATATAAGGTAAACTAAGTTCTTGGTCTTTGTGGTAATTCTTAGCAAATGATTGAGGGTTTTTTCATGGTAGTGACTATCCTGTGTAATTACCTAGAAACTTACTTACCTTCAATGAACAGTTCCTAAATCTGCTTAACAATGCTATAGTTTTTTATTTATCTACCCACAGAACACAGGCAGTAATAACGTAGAATTGCAGCACCAGCTCTACCAATTGCACTAAGCTTTGACACAGAAAGATTTTTCCAGATTATAAACAATTTCTGCATTTTCCTCTAACATATTCTTGGCCATTCGGTGTTGGCATTTTGACATGAAATCTGTAAAAGATTTGGCCAGTTTAGGTCAAATTGATGAGAGATTATATTTCAGACTCAGTGGATCCAAGCAAGATTCACTCACTAATACATACATTTTCTTTCTGACTCTCTGAAATATCCAATCCCTTTAATGAAAGATATCTTCATGGTAGTTTCAGGTTTGAGTAAATATTAAATTAGGGTTTTTAATTTCACCATGAAAGCTTTCCTTTTTTCAAATTTGCCACATCTCCGTCTTATCTTAGAAATCTTAGAAATGCATTAACGTTGACTTCCGAACATTATATTGACTTACAGTTTTATGAATTTATATCTAAATTAAAAAGTAAAATTAGAAAAATTACTGTAACAATAACTCCTAATTTTAATTTTATATTAATGCTTAATCTTAGAATCTTTCAGAAATCAGGAGAGGTCTGATAAAAGCAGAATGCAGGACAAGGTTTCAGAAATGTTAGGTCTTTTAAATAAATGCATTACTTAGTAAAGTGCAACAGTCCTTATTCATTCTGTTACTCTTCACCTACTTTCTGCCCCCTTTGATGCTTTCTGGTTCTTTTGGGTGGGTAAGAGTGTTTGGGTTTTTTGTTCAGTTGTTTATTTTTTCCAGGTGAGGCTCAATGAGTATTAACAAGCTCACACTGAAGTTTTTAAAAATAAAAAAAAAAAAAAAAAAGTGGAGAAACCAGAGAACTGTGGTTGAAACGGTTAACAAGACAAAGGGCAGAACTGGAGTACCCACACCTGCAGCTAAATGTCCAATGTAAGTTGAAGTTTCATATGTATCCTTTTTAGCTGTTATGTACATACTGAGAAACAGAAGCTATTCTTGCTATTTCTTCCTGCACTAATGCAGGCTGTTACATAGTCCCTATATTTGATATATTCACTATATATTCATCAGTTTGTGCTTTCATAGTAAAGAAAGGATTTTTGGCAGAGCTGAAAAAGCTATATTTTTTTATTTAAACTTAGTCAATACCAGGTTTAACAAGATTATACTATCATCCCAGTGTTTTTAGGCTTGCTGAAGAACTGACCTAAGAAACTGGAGTCTAATCAGGGTCTATAGATAGGCTTGAAATAAGTGGAAGACAATGCAATAGCTGAGAAAGCAGAAGTCTTTTACAGAAGTCTCTCAGTTTTCATGATCTTGATTGCTGAAATTAAAATTTCGTTCTTGCATCAGGTTGATTGTTGTACATACTGAGGTTGAATGTTTTCAGGGAAGATCAAACAAGCTGGTTCATAGGAAGGCTTGGGCCTTGCTTCTGTGCAGTGTTGGAGAAACATCAGTCTGAGTTACAAGTATTCATCTATTAAACCACTCTGTGTATCCTGAGCATTGTATGGCAGTGAGATCACTTGCACTTGACCCAAGATACATTGTGCAGTACATATACATATACTGCAACTTGAGCAAAGACAAGTCTCAAAGTTACAGTATGAAAGAAAACTGTTTACTTGTTAGTAGTCTACAACTACAGCTTCAGATGCTGAGGTAAGGGAAGAAAACTCACTTTTTGTTAAATTCATTAATTGGTTGTAAAATAGTAAGGGAGAACAACAGTTTATAAATTTTTTTTGCATCTGTATGTCCTTAATTAGGGAGGCAGAAACATAGTCCCTAATCAATGACCCAGCATTAGTGCCTTGTGTCTGAAAGTATTTCCTACAAGGTAAAAAAGTTTCGTCTTTCTGTCTTCTAACTATCTTCTTTAGCACTGGGCAGATAATGTGAGTTCTTGGCAAACCCTTGCCTATTTTTAGTGCCCTTGGTTTCATTTTCAGCAGTGGTTTTGTTGTACTGTTTTTTTCTTCTTGAGCAGACATATCCTCTAAAGAACCAAAATATTAACACATTTTTTTTTTTAAAAAAAAAGGGTTAATTTCTTATTTTAGTTAACATCTAGTTAACATTTCCAACATGAATTATTGAGACACTTGTAGAAGATGGACAGAAACATTTGGAACAAATTTTATGAACTGACAGCCCTATATAATATAATTGTTAAGGAGTTTGTAGAGCTTGAATGTATACATGTTCTTGGCATTTGAGTACATAATAATATTTCATCATTAAAACTGCTGACATTTAAGAAAATAAACTTAAGCAAAATATTATCTGCCATCACTGGTAAATTTTCCAATAAATCACTTTTAAATAAAATATTCAGCATATGTTGAGCTTAACATGTTGGCAACTGCTCAGAACAAAACTATGCCAAATGTTATATTTTATTTGCTTTAATTAAGAACACAATTCAGATTCAATATTTGCAAACTAACACAAACCTACAAAAGCAACTGTGAAATTGTTTTATTGGAAAGTCAATTTTCTGCTATCTCTGTGGTGTTCTTGAAATTTAATTTCAAGGCGGAGAGGTTAAATAGCACCATTTCAATATCATTATTTCCAATTGGAGAATTTAAATATGTCTTATATGTACTGACAAAATAGACTAATCAATAGAAAGTTACCATTTTGCTCTCAAGTAAGAAAAAATAAATTAATTTTGCCTTTGAATTATATGCAACTGAATTATACAAGTTAGTCTTAGCAATGTTCTTTTTTTTTAATTATTGTTTTGTCAGATCATCGATCTCATTCTGTCCCCATGTACTAATATTTTGTTTGTATTTACTTAAATCCACCTTTTCCTCTTTTTAAACAATTCTTATAGAGTTTGTTAAGATAAGTACAAATGGTGAAATAATTTTCATACTTTTTTCCCCACAATTTAATAATCAGAAAACAGAAAGCAGTACGATAGGACACAGTACTGCAGGGTGCTGATGTAATTTAACTAAGCACTGCAGATGGTAGCAGAGCCATAAAGGATTGTGCAGGTAATGCTATATGAATAACATGCCTAGTCTGATAAAGCATTTGGAAGGTAGATGTCTACCCTGTGAAGCATGTTCTTGCATTAAAAATTTATAGAAGCAGATGATTATCTTGACCTTTTATCAGTAAACTGGATAAATAGTATTTTTACCCCCTAGACAGATGACTTGAGCATCATAGGGATTTTATTTTAGCATTGCTGTGCTTCTTAGGAAGGCTAAATCATATCATGGCTGAGTGACCACAAGGGTCTTCCCTGATATATAATTGAACTACTAATTCAGGAAGTTAGGCAGACCACAACTAAACTCAATAAAGTCCATACAAAATTGATAGTAAAGTCAGAAAATAATATAGACACTACAAAGTTGTCACATAGCAAATTGTCTTAAAGCCTCTTAGAATTTGGTATAACCATGTACTACCACATCTACCACAGAAAGCAATCGTATATAAGTATTTGCTACTGAATCTTTAGAATTCTATTTTCAGTGATATAGTAAATAGCATTAAGTTTTGCACTACAGGAATGGTTATATGAATTTAATATTACACAAATCTCCTACTCATTTAGATCCAAGCTACCCAGATAAGATCTGTTCTTTCCCTTCATACCAAGTACTAAGAGTTCAACCCAAGTGCTCAGAGGGCTGAAGTTCAGCATGTGTGCAAGTGCTCATAAATTGAAACCCAAATGAAGACAATGTATAGAGTGTTACACTATTAAATGGAGACACTATATACTTCTATTTTATTAGCCCTGCTTGTGCTTGAATAAACCAAGATGCCATTTTTTTTGTAAACCAAACTATTTGTCTTAAAGTCAAAGTTGAAAATGATGAAAGATGTGGAAACTTTATAGGGTTACCATTATAAATAAACCTCACACCAACAACTGGCTACATTTCACTGCAAGACTGCGGAAAATCTATTTTTAAAACTGAATAAACACTATCTGGCCTTAAAGGAAAGAGCCGTATTATTACTTAAAATATTTTCACTAATGGAATACCCCATATCAGCATTCTGAGGTGAATTAATTTAGTTTAGTAGTGCAGCCTGGAGAATAATGTATCAAACATTAAACTCTCAAGATTTTGTTTCAAAGACTTCTATTTAATAAGTCTCTACTTTCTACTAAAGTTCATGGCATAATTCTATAGTTATTTTTCTTACCTCTTTCTTCACAGTAAGAGCTTTTTTACTGGAAAAGTCAAACTGTTAATAACTGGAATGGCTAATTTATGTTATGCCATAGTATGCAAATAATTTAAAATATATTACCACTATATGGAATAAAACCAAGTAGATTTGTCTTCTTACATCTGCAGTACTTCTTTCAAAGTCAACAAAATTGAACTGAAGAACAGAATACATAGAAGAACCATCACTCTGTAATTATGTATAGGGCAAAATAATAATAAGAGATAGACAAAGGGAAACTAAAAATCTTTCAGGGATAGATCTATGTGCTCTAAGAAACATTTGCTTATAATATAAGAGAATGTGAACTGAAAGTAATCTGGGACCTTTTACCTGTTTCATAAAAGGGAACAAAATTACGGCAAAATCTCAAATATGTACAACTTTTTTTTTTCTTTTCCTCTGTAATCTCCATCCATAAGAAATGTTTCTCAAATGCTTTCAAAGCAACCAATCATGCTGGGCATGTGGTGGGAGGAAGTTTTATTTTCTATTATGCAGTTTGAATCTCAGTCAAATCATTCTGCAATCAATGAAATAACTCCTTTTTTTTTTTTTTTCCCCCATGAAGTTCTCTTTTCTCTTACCTAGATATGCAATAAAAAACAAACTTTGGATGCTGCCTTATCCATTCTTCTGCTCCTTAATTTTCCTGCTGAGGCACACTGCAAGTTGCACTGATCTCCAAACAAAAGGGACTCATTGCTAGAAGACAGGTGAAAAATGTTGAGATCCCCATACCTACTTTGTAATCAAAGTGAAGAATTTAAGCCCATAAGAACACCAAATGCATATTAATAGCAACTGTGTAAATGAAACACATGTACAACAGTTCTTAAGAAGCCTAGTTTAAGACCCAATATTATTATCTAGTGATCTACCTTATCCTTGTAAAGGAGCTGGAAAATGTTCTGGAAAAATATATGGATGATGCAAAACCAAAGGTTCATCTTTAGTACTAGGAGGCAAGATTCTATGTTGAGTCTATTCCAAGAGCACGAAATTAAACTGCTTGATTTTCAAAAGAACTAAAGACCATAGTGCTCATTAAGGTTGAATTCAAAATACTTAAGACATTGTTGACATGGAAAAAAAAAATTCTTTGTGACACGGAGGACCTATGCTCCCTCAGTACCATTCACTTATTCTGTGGTGGGGAATGAGATCCTTTGAAGAAAACTTGTAATGTAATAAAGTTCTAACCAGTTTATAATCAAGGGACTAATTTTTGAATCAATATTAGAGTTAATTGAATTAAAATAAGTCACTGGAATTAATTTCATAAAGTCTGAGCTTAATCTGAAAGTAGATTCATAGTTTTAAAATGCCTTTTTTTCTAATCTGTTACCATTTTAATTTTACTTTTAAATATTTTCACCTCATTTGAGTTTTATTTGTTTCTGAAAGCACAGAGGAAAACATTGAAGACATGTACTTGTTAAGAGAGACTGATTTCTGCTCTCCATTTTATTTCATTTTACACATGAAAGCTCTTAAAAATCTTAATTTTGGTTGACTGTAACAAATGTGTGTAGTACTACAGTGTCAAACTTTATACATTGTGTTCTTATGACTGGTTGTATTTATACTTCAACTAAAAGCTAGAAACATAGCCACATCTGACAGATCTCTAGTATGGCACTCAATTGTGATTAGGTAGGATGAGGCAATGACTAAGGTAAAAACATTTTCCTATTTCATTTTGGAAACAATGATCAACACTTCTTTCAGTGTCTGAAGATGAAGTGGAAATCCTCAGCTATTTAAATTATTGTCAGCTCAGATCAGCTTAATAAACCACTTTACAAATACCCTGATGACTCTCACTCACCACGAACATTGAAAAGCTCTTCCATAATGAGCTTTTTGCAATCCAAGGATTTGGATTCTTGAATCCTGTAGAAGAAATATTTCAGGATATGATTTTAGGAGTTGCCTCTGTCCTTGCAACGTTACAAAACGTACCACCATCACAGTTGTGCTGAGTGTGGGGGATCAAGTTGCAATCCAAGTTTTGTTGTCACTGACACATGAATTCTAACTGTAGTTATGGCTGAATTGTTCTAAAGGAAGAAACAGAAATGAAAGCATTATCTTTATTATCTAGATTTGACTACTCAGCTGGGGCGGGGGGGGGAAGCAAAAGCATGATAAGTAAAATAAAAGAAATATTAATCTGAAAGAAAAGGAAAACTGCATCTGAGTGCTTCTATGGCTTGTTCTTTCAAAACCTTCCATGAAAGCAAAGAAGCTAATTGGGATCAGCTTTTTATTCCCAGAATAAAAACTACACCAGTTTTGTTCCCCAGAAAACAAGACTTCTGTAAAACTATGCATTAGTCTGCCTTTCTCCTAAATGTCAGGTGACAATTCCACCACACAGTGTAAGCAAGCTGGTCATTTCATTATTGGAAAAAAGATTGGACTGCTCTCAGGGGGAATCATGATATGATTCTTTGCAACAGGGGAGAAAAACAAAGGAAGAGAAGAATGGATCTTTCCCTATCTTTTGTGATGTGATATTATGTATATAACTCTGCCTTATGAAATCCTAAACCATTAACAGTGTTGGTGCCCGCTGCCTAGTAGTGATCTGGTTCAGGTTCCTGAGCCAAAAAAAGGTTCAAACTCTCCCCAACCTCCTTAGTTCTCAGGTTACCATATGGCCAAACAAGTCTCAGCACCAGCAAAGAGAAAGGATAAAAGAGAAACAGTACTGTTGCTTCTGGTGACAGTCAGCTGCTGGATCAGCTTAAGTGAGAATTATTTTCACTAAAATATGTTAAATTCAATATTGTAATACTGTGCATATTTCTTATTTTTATTGTAATCATTTACCGACAAAACAAAATTACTCAAAACAAACAAAAAAACCCCTCTTTGGTCCCCAGTAGAAGAAAGACATGGAGCTGTTGGAGCAAGCCCAGAGGAGGGCCACGAAGATGATCAGAGGGCTGGAGCATAGGCTGAGAGACCTGGAGTTGTTCATCTGGAGCAGAGAAGGCCCTGGGGAGACCTTATAGCAGCCTTCCAGTACCTGAAGGAGGCCTACAAGAAAGCTGGAGAGGCACTGTTTACATGGACATGTAATGACGGGACAAGGCGTAATGGCTTTAAGCTGAAAGAGGTTAGTTTTAGATTAGATTTTAGGAAGAAATTCTTTACTGTGAGGGTGGTGAGGCACTGGAACAGATTGCCTAAAGAAGTTGTGGATGCCCCCTCCCTGGAAGTGTTTCAGGTCAGGTTGGATGGGGCTTTGAGCCACCTGGTCTAGTGGACGGTGTTCCTGTCCATGGCAGGGGGGTTGGAACTAGATGATCTTTAAGGTCTCTTCCAACCCAAACCATCCTATGATTCTAGGATTCTGTGAAAATGTAAAAATTGATCAATATCATAGTTTGCTAAAGGAAGAGACACATGTTACAACTTCAACTGCATAGCAGACGTGTTTGGCATAGGCTACATCTAAAAAAAAAGAAGAGAATTGTGAAATTCCATCCCAAACATGGCATATTAGTCATGTATGATGCCAGTACATGTAGGCAAGGAAAGTTGGGTCAGAATTATGTTCCTACCCATGATGCTAGTAAAAATACTTATTAGATCTGAAATTCAATTAATATATAGGGACTGCTAATAAAAGAAACAGAATGGAAGTTCAATAGATTATGGTATGGAAGTAGACATTTAGAGCTAGAATTGGTGTACACATAACTTACGAAGCATAATTAGACTATTTTTACATGCTGTAAGCAGGTGGCAGACTTTTATAAAGATACGTTAATGAATAAAAGTTATCATCTATACATGTATATATATGATAACTTGCAAAGAATTTGTTGACACAATTTCTCTCTAGAGAAGTTAGATCAGTTTATAATTAATAGAACAATTTCCGTTTGGTTTGGACCTCCATAGTTTTTTATTCTATCCTATCTTTACCTCCCCTTCCTGGAGGTCTCCTTAATCTTTGACTCCATGTTAGAACTATTCAAGCAAGTATGAGTTATCTTCATACAACATAGTGTGAGAATGGACAGTAGCAGAAAGCAACAAGGCTACTTCAGACCTGCTCCTTGTCTCATACAATGTCTGCTTCCTCAGTATTGTACCCTGGATTTTTTTAAATGCGAGCACATTCATGGGGAAATGCTTATGGCACCCCTTTGCAGCACCCCATTCAAGCTACTGTCATCTCAAAGTTGTTGAAACAGAAAGCTATTCAAGATAGGCAGGCAAAAATGACCCATTCTACACTATGATGAAAAATAATGGATATCAATTTTCTCATGTCTCCTTCAACTCCCAAGCTGTAACTAAAATGGCAGTTAGAGCCAAAGATTAGGTTTTTTAAAAAGACTCAGTAATATGACACACTTTTCCTCCAGTTACTGCACTGTACTAACAAATACAATTATGCACAATAGGTGGCCTAAGACAATATTAGATATTCCCCTCACAATAGATCTACAGTACTGGTGTTAGTCAACCTGAGTTGTTTGTACAAAAGCTTCAACATGAAAGTATCAATTTTCATCTGCTTCTGTTTCAACAGCCAGAAGAGTCACTTAACCTGTGAATCAGTATTCAAGTACAGAGCATCAGTCCGTGCAGTGTACGATGTCCATTTCTTGAGGGGTGCACAAACTGGTAGAAATCACCTCGTGTTGGTGGAATTAACTGGGTAATACAGGAGAACATTGTTTTAAAATTCCATTTTTTCTCCACATAAAGGCTTCATGTTCATATAATTTTGCAAGCAAGTTAGTGATTCACCTGGTTCAGAAAGAAAGAGAAAGAAAGAAAGAAAGAAAGAAAGAAAGAAAGAAAGAAAGAAAGAAAGAAAGAAAGAAAGAAAGAAAGAAAAAGAAAGAAAGAAAGAAGGAAGAGAAAGAAAGAAAGAAAGAAAGAAAGAAAGAAAGAAAAAGAAGAGGGAAATAATAGGATGGTAACAAAACATCCATTATTGTTTTTCACTTACATCGGTAATATCTATGGGGGTAATTTATTTTGGAGAGGTTACCTTAACAATACAATATTTCAGGTAAGAAACAAAACTAGTTATCTTCTATAGGTGGCTCAGTTATTTTAATGCAAAACTACTAGACGTTGGATCACTTTTAAGATCCCTTTCTCAAAAAGCATAGCAGTCTATTTTCTAAAAATAAATAATAAAAAATAAATACTTTTTTTTTATGAACAGAAAAGCTATTTTAAAGAAAGACATAACATTCTAGTATGTAGAATGAAATAGAATTTATTTTCAAGAAGGTGTATACATGCTGTAATGTGAAAAACTGGGAAATTAAGAACATTATCAGAAAATTAACCCCAGATAGTTTGTAATTTATTTTAATATCAAAAAACATCTGCAGGTGCTTTTTATGTATGTGTGTTCTATATATGAACTTTGCTTGAAGGTTAACAGCTGGAATTAATACATGAAATAGCTTTGAATCAGTAAAATACTTTTAAAATAAAAACACATTGAAGAGTATTTCTAAACACCGTGTTATAAACGAGTGTCCCTTGTATGGTATGAAATGTTTCTTCACTTTTCCAGAATCTTCTGGAAATTGTGATTATACATATCTGTTCCCTGGTAGGTCTGAGGAATAGTAGATTGTTGCTAGTACAGGAAATGAGACTATTTGAAACAGTTATGCATTCAAACAAACAGTAAATTGGTATTCCGTCAACTCTGTTCTTATCAAGATCTGATCATACCATAGCAGGGATGGCCAGCACCATCCATCTTCCATTTCTCTGTACTCATTATCTGAGGATGTCACAGAGGTGATATGATCTCATCTTGCACTTGCCAAGGGCAGAAGTTCAGGACATTGAAATGTTCCCATCACCTAAAGAAGTTACAGAGTTCTTGAGTCTTCAAGACTGCAAGACACCCAAAAAGAGAGAAGAAAATCTGCACGAGCTGCTGTGAGTCTTTTACAGTAAAAGTGCAATAAGTCTCTTAAAGTATGTACGTATGTCTGCTGGCACCAAGTTTTTGCGTTGTTTACAGAAGTAAGGTGCTGCATTGTGAATGAGGGATGGACCAGAACAACTCTCTACTGAAGGCCTAAAATGGACCATACAAGGGAGAAAAGATGTAAATTGATTTTTAAACTCGTGCATATAAACATTCACAAATACTCTTATCCAAACCAAGAAACTTGACCTCAAGTTATTCTATTATTTGATTAATTTAGGTAATTCAAAATTATTTTCACATTTCTTTTCTTGATGAGAGAGAGCTCGTCAGATATTGTAATGTGCTAGTCACCACACTCTCCTTTAGAAAGGAGGACTAACTAGAGTGATACAGTCATCTTATTTTCAGTCACACGATCTACATTGGTTCATGCAACACCAGTAGGCCACAATCCTCTTCACCAGGAATTAATGCAATAACTAAAGCTGCATTAAGGGATATGTATCAAAGTCTAATGCATTTTCTGTGGAGTAGTATCACAGAATTAGGATCTTTGTTTCAGATGATCTTGTACACTTATCCCTAGAATGAAGACTTTGTGGTATCAGGATTTCCTTTTCCCTGCATTGTAAATTACATTCTGAAAAAAATGCAATACATCTTTTCTTCTGATACCTTGTCCATGTCTCAGATATGTCTGAACAGTGTAGAGACAAAATTTGAATAAAAATATGGAAAATCAGAAGAATTATAGTTCAGGTTCTTTTTAAATTTAGGGACAGATATTTGTAGACTCCTGTTCAAAAGCAACAAAAATCATGTCCTAAAACGTGAGGTTAAGAAATGCAAATCCATGGTACATCTTTGATAGCACACTTCTGAGGAAATTGTAAGGGCATTAGAGTGAATTCCACGAAACTAGGCACACGTGCGCACACACAAAAAAGGGGAAAAAGCCATTATGTTATCATCTGAGAGAACAGTTCTACAAAAAATGAGGTTTTCTAAACAAGCCTGCAGGTGAAGCAATTTATGTCACAAGTTATTCCTTTTTGTAGAGATCCCTATTGCTGTACTGGTTTAGGTCAAAACCAAATCTTAGTCATGGGGTTTAACAGAATTCTACTGATACTTCAGCAGGCTGAGAAAATTATGCAAATCCTGTGGTTACAGCAAACAAAGTAATTAGCTCTGCAAATGCAACAGATTCCAGTAAGAATCATTATGGACATGATCTTAAAGGAATACTGTGAGAATTAAAGTTTTCCAAATTATTTATACTATATAATTTATTTTTATTACATTATAGATTTAATGTATTTTTGTAGAGAATTATATTTAAGTGGTTTTAACTGCATTCCAACTGAATTTTCTTGTAGGGATTACAATAAGAAATGGGTTCTAAACTAACAATGGCTGTTTGTTTACTACAAATTGTCACATTTGTCTGAAAAGATTACTCACAAAATGCAGCATAAGTACATATTTTAAAAGACAAATGATGGGTTTGAGTTTTGGGAAATTAGGGGCAATGGACATTGTTTATGGAGCAAAAACCTAGACTGCCTTTGAAATATTGATAGCAGCAAGAAGGGAAGGGAGAGGAAGAGCTAAACATACCATCACAAAAAGAATGTGGAACAATGAATATACAACCAGAGAACAGCCTGTCAACTCAGGTATAGCATATATAGGGCAGCAGACACCTCTAGCAACACAGATTTTCTCTTAGAATTAATAATTTTAGCACTGACCAGCATGTCAAGCAGCCTTGCTCAAGACCAGGCTACTTCACCTTTAATATTATTGACAGCCAGTAAACTAAAGCCAGCACAGGCAATTTCTGTAAACAGTGTTCTTGAGCTGTAGTACTGGTGTTGTAGAGCAGTGGCACCCTTACTAAAAGAATTTGAAGGTGATGACAATATTACAATAGTCACCCTTTGCAGAAAAGAAATTCAACTTTTTTTTTTTTTTTTCTGAAAAGGTAGTGAAAAAGAAATTAAATAGAATGTCATATACACACATGGACACATATATAAAATGCCAACCTTTCCTGATGAAATGTGTGAATTTTATATCACTATTTTAATATGCCATTTTTAACATTATATTCATTTGAATTAACTAATTACACAGAAATTTAAGCAAAAAAAGATTGAATGAGTTGACTTGTGATAACACACAAAAATCAGGAAAAGTTGGTCTGTATTAACAAGGACTAATCATAGATTCATCAGGTCTTTCATGTCAGACTATGTATGTGTTTTCAGTCATTTCAAATGATGTGACTGTTAATTTGAACATATTACTTTTAAGTCAAGCATATTGCCTGCAATGAAGTATCACATATGTTGTGTTCACAGTTGGCACTACAGAAAAACAATGGTTAAAACCAGGAGAAAAATCATTGCTGCAAGGTAGGCAGGAGATAAAAAAAGAAAAGATCTAACAAATCCAGTATGGAAACTGAGCAGCTAAAAACAATATGTTGGCAAAAAAGAAATAATCTGATATAAGCTAACATATGGTAGAAATGAGCGAAACTTCCGCCAGATAGGAAAACATGTTTAAGCCACAGGTTATCAAATAAATGCAGATACGGCAAAATCAAACACTAGAGGAAAACAAAAGTGTGACCAAGGCAAAGGAAGTTTAGCCTGTATACACAGAGAGATAAAAGCTATGGAATAAAATGAAATTAAACGATCCTTCTCCCCCTCAGACTTGCTCGTTCTGTGCCTTGAAGGTATGTATCAGAAGCCCATACAGACAAGAATGGAACCACATGTAACCACACAGAGATTAATTTTATTTATTTATTTTGATTTCACATACTAAAAAAGAGGGAAGGGGAAGGAAAAACTCTCGTCCTAGAACATAAATTGCCTCAGGTAATTTTTTAAATATGGTATATGTTACGCTAAGGAAAATGGTAAATTTGAAGCAAACCTGACAAAACTTAGACCTTTGGCAAAATGCTAGGAACATTTAATTTCCCTTCCCCCTGTCTCACCTTCACCTCCCCACCCATCTGCACCTAAAGTAAACCAATTCATGTTATTTTGGTACCATGAAAAGGATATTGAGTCCTTCATGATGGTGAACAGAGAGTCAGCAAATTCTCTCCAATCCTTTAAATATGAAGTGACTTTGAATACCTTTATAGGAAAGAACAGTGGTTATTTTAATAGGCATGTCCCAGGCTATTTAGTTTTCCTTTCTTCTGAACAACACCTTATGTTCTAGTGGGAAGCCAAGAGACAGCAATGAAAATCATAAAGAATTAGCATAATGTACTCATGGCAAGAAACTGCACTTAGCAGGTTGACTGTTACATTTTAGTTTAGCCTCAACTTTCAGATGGGCCTGAGACAACATGCCACACAGTGCAGAAATTCCCTGAAAAAGACAGACAAGCTGACTGTTTTATGTGATTTCTAGGAGATAATTCAATAGCAAAGAGCTTGCCCTTCAAGAAACAAGAGTGTGCACCTAGAAAACTATAATATTCCTAACATCCAAGGACCAGATATAATTTAAACAACTTTTGAGCTTTGCATTTTTGAAAGGGTTCCATAACCTCTATACTGGGGCCATAACAGGGCTATTTCAGCTACCATATCTTGTGCTGAAAAAGCAGTTAATGCTCCAGGCACTCCCAATGTTCTCCACAGAGATTTGCCTTGTGCAGTAAGTAGTCTTCAGTTCTCGGAACAAACAATTTTGTAGGACAGAGCCTTCCTTACATGTCTCCTCATATTGTGTCCTAACAGATGGAGCAAGTGAAATTCCAACCACAAATATGGAAAGACATTAGTGTCTGTGATGCACAGGTGTATTCAAGACTCTCCTTGAATTCTCCTGGAAATGCTATCCACTATAAAAGTTCAGAGGTTTTTTGCTAAAAATTATGAAATAGATACAGCTGAAATGTAAATAGGCTCAGTCTGTACTGTATTGTACAAGATAATGGCTATCGACATCTAAAACATGCTACATCTTTGTCTCTGAGGCTCAGTTTTCACTCTGCATTCAAACTGAACAAACAAAAGACTGTACATAATGCAAAAGTTTCTAAACATAAAAAAGGTTTGTATTTCTTCTTGTGAAACTCAAAATATTTCTGTTCTCTAAATAACCTGAAAGTAAAGAAAGTAAACCTGACAGAAACACACATCTCACAAGAAATGTTCAATTCTATATCTCTTTTCCAGATTTCATTGGGCAGCAATTTTTCTCAGAAATGAGTTGTAAAATGTAGGTTATTCCTACAGCTTTAAGGAAACATTTGATGGATAATCAAACTCTAGCAAACACACCTCCTTCAAGCTCGTGAGAGAACTAATTCTGTTCTCTCCCTGTTGGGGATATTTGATAAAGTGTAAGTGAAAATTGCTGCACTGAGTCACCAGCCCCCCAGAAGAAATGAGGTTTAAGCATCAGAGAAATGGAAAAGATATTTAGAGTGACAGAGAATAGGCTTAGTCCCAAAGGATAACCTTGATTTAAAAAGTGTGTGATTGTGAAAGTCACTATCGTCTTTAATTACTCAATTAATTAAGCACACAATCAAAATATAAAGTGGTTGATCTTTTTCTAAAGGGAATTTAATCAATAGGCAATTTCCCAATGTGCTCACAACCTAAATATCCTTACTCTTATTGCAAATACAACCAATGTATTGTGAAATCTATCACTTCCACAAAATATTACAGTATTATTTTTAAACAGTTTTCTGCTTAGAGATTTTCTATATATGCATGTGAACATAGGTACTTATATCAATAAGAATTTCTAAATCCAAATGTATATATTTGATACAGATTACTATTGCCACATGTAGAGCTAAATGTCTGAAGGCTAACACTTTGTTAAAATATACTGGACCTATGTCTAAAATACTTAAAAGAATAGCTGACTGCCACAAGCTCTGTATTTTCCAAGCACACATGGATCATACTTCCCTGTTAAAAAAGAGAGATAATCAGTGCATTACAATCTGATTTTTTGTATTTTGAAGAATGGTTTATGAGAAATAGATATTCTAAATTCTGAAATAAAAACGCTAAACTGTATCATTCAAATCTATGCTCAAGAGTATGTTAAACAATATTAATGGCAATATGCACTTCAGTGCTAAAGAGCATGTTTAGTTTTTGCATATGATACATTACAACATTGTTGTGTCTATCTATCTATATATATATATAAATATTATTTTCTATTAGAATTAACTTAATAACAGTGGAATATTCAGTTCCAGAATTCAATATGCAGAAAGCATACTTATAGATGTTTCAGAAAAAGGAATTATTTTGCTGTCAAGCTATATGATGTTCCTTGTCCAGTACAGGATATTAATAAAATGGAAGATGTTCTTGATATACCACTGTTGTGCAAGTGGTGACATTATCATAACCATTGCATTTTCAAGCAACCTGTGCATACATCATTAGGTAGGATGAGATTTAGAACAAGATTCGTACATAAATTATAGTCTTCCGAAGCACATTTGAACACTGAATTTTATAGTGGAACCTACATTCTCTTGTTCTTGGAATGTTACTTGTGCATCTAGGAGACGCTTTTTGATAAATGACTTTGAGTAGTGGCCTACTGTTTGTGTGTTTTCCAAATTCTTATAAATCATTATTTTGCTTGTTTTCAGCTAAGGTAGAGGTAATTTTCATGAGAAGCTGGGAGGGGACACAGCCGGGACAGCTGACCCAAAGGGATATTCAGTACCATGACATCATGCTCTGGATATCAGGGGTGGAGTTGGCCAAGGAGAAGGAGCTGCCGATCGGAGATGGGCTGGCCATCAGGTTCTGGGTGGTGAGCAAATTGTATTGTGTATCACCCATCTTGTATATCCTAAGTACTATTGTTATTTTCCTCTCCGTTTGCTGTCCCAGTAAACTGCCCTTATCCCAAGCAATGAGTTTTACCTTTTTCTTCTGATTCTACTCACCATCCCACTGGGGAGGAGGGGTGAGCGAGTGGCTGCCTAGTGCTCAGCTGCCAGCTGGGGCTGAACCATGACAGTCCTTTTTGGCATCCAACATGGGGCATGAAGCATTGAGATAACGACAAATCTGACCAGAGTGTGTTAAAACAAACTTGTTACAAATATTTATTGTATTAGCTAAATAGTCACTGGTCACAATGGTGTTTTGTTTGTTCACATGGCTGTGGTATGTAAACCCTTACTTGCTGTATGTATTCCCTGTGGCCCTGTTCATCACCTCTGGAAAAGGGATCAGGATTCTCATTTTATTGTATTGTGTGATATCAGCTTATGATGTAACATCAATAATCATGAGGTTAAGCTGGTATTTGTATGTAGCATTGCTGTCATGCCCGTACTTCAGACAACATCTCTCAGAATTCATTAATATTTTCACTCAATTTACGGGCAAAACAGGGGGCAATACTTTCTCCTGCTCTTTCACCTTCCCTTTTTCCTTCGGGCTGGTTACAGCAGCTTTTGAGAATTTTGAATACCCTTGGGATGTTCAAGCCAGCATGCTCCTGTTGTTATGTCTCCTGAATGTGTTTCAAATCCTGTTTAGGGCCACAAAAAATTGTTTTAAGAATATCACCTAGAGACCCTGGAGGATGGATAGTCAGGGGTGGCAGGATGGGAGAATATGGGCAGGTGTCTAGAGAACTTCTCACCTCCAGTGGTTTGGAACTTCACTCCCAAACAACTACAGCACTCTGATGAAGTGATAGAATATGTGAAAGGGAAATGTTGTGGCTATTCAAAAGAGGCAAAACTTACTGCACTGTGCTGGACACTGCGGCTACTCCAAGCCCAACGACAAGCACTGTGGCTACCCAAAGCCCAGTGACAGGCACTGCAGCTGAACCAGAAAACCAATGCGGTCTGGTGTTAGTCGTCCTATACACAAGAAGAAATACACCAAAAAAATCAGTTCACTTAGTAAGGGATGAGGATGAACCAGGACCATCACGAGAACAGAAGGAAGAGGCAGAACTAGAGGTAATCACCTGCTCCCTGTCCCTGAGTGAGCTGTGAGATATGGAAAAGATTTCAGCTGCCTTCCAGGTGTGCACATCGTTACCTGGCTGCTCTGATGCTGAGATAATGAGGCCAGTAGCTTGGAATTAAAGGCTAGGGAGGCCAAGCAGCTGGGATCCCTGTCTAGGGAAGGGGGCATCGACAAGGTGATCAGGAAAAAGACACAAGCCCTCAGCCTCTTGAGGCAGCTTCTGTCAAGTGTGAGGGAAAGGTATCTCTTCAGTGAAGATGACATATTTTGTCCAGTCAAGTGCACCACCATGGAGAGAGGTATCCAGTACCTGAGGGAATTAGCCATGCAGGAGATCGTTTATTATGACCTGGACAATGTGCACTTACCCAGAGATCCTGATGATGTCCAATATACCTGACCCATGTGGCGGAAGCTTGTACAGAGTACACCATTACATATGCCAACTCATTGGCAGTAATGGACTGGAAAGGTGAAGAGGCACCAACAGTGGATGAAGTGGCTGGTTGACTCCAGCAATATGAAAAAAACTCTTTCTTCTTCCCTCGTCTCAGCTGTGGAGAAACTGTCCTGGAAAGTTCATCAACTCAAAGACAATCTGTCCTATTCCCCGCCTGTATGGACCAGTATCACAGCTGATAGGATCAAATGTTCCTCTGCTCAAGAGAGAGGATATAGAGGGTATATACTACGAGGCACCCTGTGGTCTTACCTGCATGACCACAGAGAGGACATGAGGAAGTGGGACAGAAAACCTACCTCAACCCTACAGGCACGAGTACATGAGTTGCAAGGCAAAACAATCACAAAAGGAGATTCTTCCGGGAAAAATGCTGCTCCAGTTTCCAGTGGGCAGTCCCCTAGATCAAGTGGAAGGCCTACTCGTACTTATGATCCTCTTGAAGGGACTTCTAAGTCCTTTTTGCAAGGAGTAAGTAGCAAATACAATGAGCAGGATTAGAGGGGCTCCGGGTGGAGGAGAGGGACAGCTGGGTTTATTGGACTGTGTGGATCCAATGGCCTGGCATGTCAGATCCACAAGAGTACTAGGCTCTAGTGGACACTAGTGCACAGTGTCCTCTAATGCCATTTAGCTGTAAAGGGACAGAACCCATCTGTATTTCTGGAATGACAAGGGGATCCCCAAAGCTAACTGTACTGGAGGTTGAAGTGAGTCTAACTGGGAATGTCCATGCAGTAGCTCTTGGGCCAGTCTGGGCAGGATCAGATTTTAAAAACGTGCTCTACACCACAGCTGGGGAGAACGGCCCTACCTGGAGTGTCTGGCAGAAAGCATCAGGGGAGACTTGAGGTCAACCCCTGGGGTTTTGGAGTTGGGGATACCAAGAATGCAAGGCTCAGTATACTCCAACGGAAAAGGAGATATTGGCAGCATATGAAGGGGTTTAAGCTGCTTCGGAAGTGATTGGTACTGAAGCACAGCTCCTCCTGGCACCCAGATTGCCGCTACTGGGCTGGATGTTCAAAGGGAGGGTCCTCTCTACACACCATGCAATTAATGCTATGTGGAGTAAGTGGGTCATACTGATCACACAGTGGGGTCAAATAGGAAACCCCAGCTGCCCAGGAATTCTGGAAATGATCATTGACTGGCCAGAAGGCAAAGATTTTGGAATGTCGCCATAAGAGGAGGTGACACATGCTGAACAAGCCCCACTGTATAATAGACTACCAGAAAATGAGAAGCTATATGCCCTGTTCACTGATGGGTCCCGTCACATTGTGAGAAAGCATCAGAGGAGGAAGGCTGCTGTATGGAGTCCTACATCACAAGTTGAGTGGGTGTATCACATCCCCTGTCATGCACCAGCCTCTGGGAAAATCAAATGATATGATGGACTATTGAAGACTACACTGAGAGCAATGAGCAGTGGGACCCTCAAAGCCTTGGGATACACATTCAGCAAAGGCGACCTGGTTAGTTAACACTAGGAGATCTGCCAGTCATGCTCGCCCTGCCCAATCAAAACCTCCACATACTGTAGAAGGGTATAAAGTCCCCATAGTGTACATGAAGAATATGTTAGGAAAGGTAGTTCTGGTTATTCCTGCTTCAGGCAAAGGCAAATGCATCTTTGGGATTGCTTTTGCTCAAGGACCTGGGTGGACTTGGTGGGTGATGTGGAAAGATGGGGAAGTCCGATGTGTACCTGAAGGGGATCTGATTTTTGGTGAGAATAACCAATAAATTAAATTGTATTATGTTTATTGGTAAATAACCTTGCCATTGTATGTCATCACTACTACAACTGCTATATGCTGTATCCATGGCAATACAGTAAGAATCACCCAAATTAATGAAGGATAAACTTTGATGAAACCAAGCAAAGTGCAGCAATTATGGAATGAGAACTGACTTCAGCAACTGGCACCCAGCAACTTCCTCAAAATTGACATCTTCAGCCTGCAGACCATGGGCATGGGCCACACCAGATACACCAGCCGTGAGCTCTGGATGCGGCATGCAACAATCCAACAGCACGCACCATCGCTCCTGCCCTGAGAGACTGTTATCACAGATGGAGTCATTTAATCCAAGTTATGGATTAAATGAACTCTATGGACATTTTAGAGGGATGGCTCATAGACTAAGGGAATGATATCTGTATGTGTATGTGTATGTTTATGTATGTGTATGTATGTTTCTCAAAGACAGGTAGAGTGGTGGTGATTTACTGGAAAGTGCAGGATCTGGGGATGACGTAGATGGTATAGAAGAAGGGGTGAATAATGTCCTGGTTTTAAGCTAGGATAGAGTTAATTTTCATAAGAAGCTGGGAGGGGATACAGCCAGGACAGGTAACCTAAACCAGCCAAAGGGGTATTCCACACCATATGCTCAGTATATAAGGGGGCTGGGTAGGAGGAGCCGGTGATCTGGGACGGGCTGGACATAAGGCTTCCACACGGTGTGCAAATTGCACTGTCTATCACCTGCTTCATATAATTTGTTATAAGTACTGTTTTGTTATTTTTGTCTTTCTTTACTGTCTTAGTAAACTGTCCTTATCCCAAGCTACAAGTTTTACCCATCCCACCAGGGGGGAGGAGTGAGTGAGGGGCTGTGTGGTGCTTAGCTGTGAGCTGAGGCTAAACCATGACAATTCTTCATTGAACTTTTTTTTTTAAGTACATGTTTTACTCCATTTTTCCTTAGAACTATGGCTACAACTACAATTACAAAATTGCAGCTACAGCTACAACAACAGGAGAAAAAATAGTCTCAAACTTTTCCAGTTCCTCTAAATCAATATTTGTTCTTTTTATTCTTGGTCTGTTTTGACTAGTGTGTACCTATTTAATACTTTCTCAATTCCAAAACACCTTCTGTTCTTGTATCTATAAGTTCTAGATAGGGTTAATCATTGCCTCGTCTTTTTGAACTATGATTCTTCCCTGTCTTTTCAGCTTCAAAAAATGTGTAAAAGCTCCAGGTTTGAAAGTTATGGACTCCAGCTAATACATGTGAACGTGACCCAGTAAATACAGTGTAAATTGTATCACTTAATATGGAGAAAGGCAAGGGCCATCCTTATTGCTATAAAGCAGTTTTATTTGACTGTAGCTTTACTTTTGAAATGGAATGCACAATTTTTTCATTCATCCTTCTCATATTTGAAACAATAGTTCACAATATGAGATAAATTAGATAGTAATGCTCTTTGAGGATATAATCTGCAAATTATACTTAAGTGAAAAGCTTTCTTAAGTTTGGGTCATATTTCATTCTCAAAGAATAATCATAGACATCCAGAAAGTCTTACATGAGAACTTTAGTTCCTTTTGAATCAGGTTATCCTAGTTTTAATTAAGAAGATCATATAAATATTAAATATTATATAAGCAAGGGAAAGGTATTAGATACTTGCAGACTCCATGCCTTTTCTTAAGAGCAGAGAAACCTCTTTTCACACAATTTATGTTATATGAAACACAGCCTTTGACAGTGGATTTTGAAAAAGTCAGATCCTGCAAATATGCTAATTCTTATTGCATCTTTGTGTTTAATGGGCATGAAGGATTTTCTTTCATTGATTTGTCTAATTAGTTTCTGAACCAATGTAAGCTTTTGACATCTACAACTTTCAACCCATGGTGACAAGCTTGACTTGTTCCTCCCCCCACATGAAAAAGTACTTCTTTTTGTTAATTTTGAAACTAACTGTTTTGTGTGATGATTGCTTGTTCTTGTACAATGAAACCATGTCGATAATAGTTTATACGTCACTTTCTTCACAATACTTATGATTTTATATAGTGTTTTCAAGAGTTATTTCTCATGACTCATTGGAAGAGGTGGTACAGAAATTGTGAAAAACTAGACAAAGATTGATGGTGATAAGAAGCCAGTGGAGAAAAGATATCAAGGTAAGAATAAACAAATTATGTTTGCAATACCACAAAAAGAGATAAGATAGGTATGACTGTACTATTCTTACAGGTACAGAAGTTTGCTATCTGACCTCCTACAGTGGTGCACATCTCACCTATTCATCTTCATGTACTCATTCTGTCCTTCATTCTTCTCCTTTCCTTCTCACCTTCTTTTCTTCTCACGATAGTAGATATTTTACTCTCTTCCTTTTAAAAAAATATTCATCCTTGACTTGAAGTCCCTTCCGCTTAAATTTAACCTCCTTTGTGGAGCTTACCAATGTTGTCATTTTAGATAAATCTCCAAACCAGCACTTTATCATCTACTTCAGAACCACCTGTATAAAGTTTTCACTGAAGAACAAAGGAAAACCCTCTAGTGGAGGGTGTCCCTGCCCACAGCAGTGGGGTTGGAACTAGATGTTCTTTAAGGTCCCTTCCAACCCAAACCATTCTATGATTCTGTGATTCTATGAAAAGAAGTCTTATCTGTCCCTTTTTATAGAAGGTAAAGCTTTCAAAATTTAGGAGAGAAGTAATTCAGCTGTGTTTCCCCCATGACTTCCCTGTTTTTCTCCTCCTAAGGGCTTCTTAGCGGTTCTAAGTTTAGGAATACAGAATGAAACATACAGAAGAGCTAGACATGGCATCTATCACGTACCTATGATCTATGTCAGAGACTCTCACATATCTTAGGCCAGAGACACTCACAGATATGTTACTTGTATGGATCTTCAGACAAATCGTAGGACAGAAAAGGTAGTATGCCAATGGTCATGAAATACCCCATAGGTTCAAAGCAAAAATCAGCCACTAGAATGTGTTTGAAACACAGAGAAAGTGCTATGATACTCACATTATACAGTTTATAAAATAAATTGAAATGAAAGTCCCAATAAATTAAACTTTATTTAAAGATGATTGACAGACTAAGAAAACCTGCTTTTGAACCATATTTATCACAACGTTGTTTGTTCACAGCTGGCAAAGTCTATTGTCTCCACATGTCTGTGTTCTCAGAGATGAAGTAATTGATCTGACAGTTATGACTGTTTTTGAGTTAACAAATTAACAAGGTTTTGAGTTAACAACTTAAAATGAGAAAGGAAGGGGAGGAAGGGAGGAAGGGAGGAAGGAAGGATAGCTCTGACACCTTCCCCCATGGGAAAATTGTCCTGGACTGGATTTTGGTGGCTGCTCGTGTTAATAGCCTGAGTAAAGGAGATCCAGACTGAAACTAACAGAAGTATCACATTGCATCCCAACAAAGAGGAAGTCAAGCAAAAACACCAAGAGGCCCCCATGGATGAACAAGGAGCTCCTCAGCAAAGTCAAACCAAAAAAGGAAGCCTTCAGAGGGTGGAAGCAAGGGCAGGTAGCCTGGGAGGAATACAGAGAAACTGTCCGTGCAGCCAGAGAACAGGTTAGGAAAGCCAAAGCCCTGATAGAAATTAGTCTGGCCAGGGATGTCAAGGACAACAAGAAAAGCTTCTATAGGTATGTTAGTGATAAGAGGAGGACGAGGGAAAATGTGGGTCCCCTCCGGAATGAAACAGGTGACCTGGTTAACCAGGATAAGGAGAAGGCTGAGGTACTCAATGACTTCTTTGCCTCAGTCTTCACTGGCAAATGCTTGAGCCACACTGCCCAGGTCGCGGAAGGCAGGGACTGAGAGAATGCAGAACCGCCCACTGTAGGAGAAGATCAGGTTCGAGAATATCTAAAGGAACCTGAAGGTGCACAAGTCCATGGGACCTGATGAGTTGCATCCGTGGGTCTTGAGAGAACTGGAAGATGAAGTGGCCAGGCCACTCTCCATCATATTTGAGAAGTCCTGGCAGTGTGGCGAAGTTCCCGCCGACTGGAAGAGGAGGAACATAACCCCCATTTTTAAGAAGGGAGAAAAGGAAGACCTGGGGAACTACAGGCTGGTCAGTCTCACCTCCGTGCCTGGCAAGATTATGGAGCAGACCCTCCTGGAGACTATGCTCAGGCACATGGAAAACAAGGAGGTGATTGGTGACAGCCAACATGGCTTCACTAAGGGCAAATCGTGCCTGACAAATTTGGTGGCCTTCTGTGATGAGGTTACAGTGTTGGTGGATAAGGGAAGGGCAGTTGACATCATCTACCTGGACTTCTGCAAAGCATTTGACACTGTCCTGCACAACATCCTTGTCTCTAAATTGGAGAGACACGGATTCGATGGATGGACCACTCGGTGGATAAGGAATTGGCTGGATGGTTGCACTCAAAGAGTTCTAATCAATGGCTCGATGTCCAAGTGGAGACCAGTGACAAGTGGTGTTCCTCCGGGGTCGGTACAGGGACCGCCACTGTTCAACATCTTTGCTGGCGACATGGACAGCGGGATCGAGTGCACCCTCAGCAAGTTTGCGGACGAAACCAAGCTGTGTGGTGTGATCAACACACTGCGGGGAAGGGATGCCATCCAGAGGGACCTTGACAGGATTGAGAGGTGGGCCCGTGCAAACCGCATGAATTTCAACAAGGCCAAGTGCAAGGTCCTGCATGTGTGTCAGGGCAATCCCAAGCACGACTATAGGCTGGGCAAGGAATGGATTGAAAGCAGCCCTGAGGAGAAGGACTTGGGGGTATTGATTGATGAGAAGCTCAACATGAGCCGGCAGTGTGTGCTTGCAGCCCAGAAAGCCAGCCGTGTCCTGGGCTGCATCAAAAGAGGTGTGACCAGCAGGTCGAGGGACGTGATCCTGCCCCTCTAGTCCGGTCTGGTGAGACCCCACCTGGAATCCTGCATCCAGGTCAGGGGGCCCCAGTACAGGAGAGACATGGAGCTGTTGGAGCGAGTCCAGAGGAGGGCCACAAAGCTGATCAGAGGGCTGGAGCACCTCTTCTATGAGGACAGGCTGAGAGAGTTGGGATTGTTCAGCCTGGAGAAAAGAAGGCTCCGGGGAGATCTAATTGTGGCCTTCCAGTATCTGAAGGTAGCCTACAGGAAAGCTGGAGAAGGACTGTTTATCAGGGAGTGTAGTGACAGGGCAAGGGGTAATGGGTTTAAGCTGAAGGAGGGTCAATTTAGATGAGATGTTAGAAAGAAATTCTTTACTGTGAGGGTGGTGAGGCACTGGAACAGGTTGCCCAGAGAGGTTGTGGATGCCCCATCCCTGGAAGTGTTCAAGGCCAGGTTGGATGGGGCTTTGGTCAACATGGTCTAGTGGAGGGTGTCCCTGCCCGCAGCAGCGGGGTTGGAACTAGATGATCCCTTCCCTTGGAAGGGAACTAGAAGGTCCCTTCCAACTCAAACCATTCTAATCTATGATTCTATAAATGATAGAAGGTAATTAATAGTAGACAAAGGTAAATTATTGGGTACTTAATAAATCTGAATCCTAGAATTCATCATATTTAAAAGGAGAAAGAGAAATCAAGAAAAAGGAGAGGGCGTGTGAGGTATATAAATCAAGAATATTGCTGCTACTAAAGCCAGTAGATTAACCTCAAGTTTCAAATGATTGAAAAATTGGTAAGTATATTGAAAATGAAAGGAAGATTGTGCAAGACAAGAGGGCATGTAATGAAAGATTTTACAGGCTCATCAGAAATATAAATTGGAAAAGACTGTAAGCCTGTTAAGGAAGGAAAGGATCTTTCTAACAAAGAATTTGTGCACTCCTTAGAAGTAGTGGTCTATTTGTTACAGTTTGAGCCAAAGAGACAGAAAGGGCTAGCAAATTGTAAAGTCAAAAATTTCATCACTTGGAGCATGAAGGACAGTGAAGAAAGGCAAAGGTTTTTTTAAGTTATTGCTTTTATTATTATAGTTATTATTAATTAGAAAGACCTTGCAGTCAGTGGCATGTCTACAATAATTCTTAAAACTACAGTGAAAGTAAAAGGGTTCTACATTGTGTCCAGTTCTGTTCATCCTAAACACCTTGCTGGAGGACCAGCTGAAGGAATGATTTCCAAAGACTTATACAGTACTCTAGCAGCTGCATAGTCTGGGCTATGTCTTATAACCTTCTTTTGGTTCCAACCCTAGAAAAGCTGCGGTGACTGTGGATAAATACCCAATAGTTGAAATCATGCCGCTATAACACTACTTGTGTTAGTGTCCCAGGTAGTTATGGTAAAATTTCATTTATATATGCTGCATCACACTTTCTCTGGCATTATAGTTCTACCTATGGAAAACAATCTATGATACCAGTGTAGTAATTTTGACTTTGGCGGATTTAAGGTCAGGTTCCAAAGAACCTTTGAATTTTATGGAAGGCATCTTCTACACATTACCTTGCAAATGAAAAAGATACCATTGAAATAAAATAATTTTCTGAGTGTCCTTGGTTATATTCACAATGGGTGTATAGTCTACATGAATTACTAGCATGAGTAGATTACATTCATTTATATGATTTCATAAATTTTATAAACTTATCATCATTATAGTTGTGATAATAAGGGCAATTTGTGAGCTACTACTGCATTTCAAAAAGGGTGCAGTAGTAGCTCATAATTCATCCTTTTTAGAAATCAGACTAGAGTAGAAGTTGGTGAATACCTGAAATGAAACACAAAGGTTGGCCTAGTATAAAGGAAAACATCTTTTTAAAACATACTTTGTGACAATAAGAATTTGCTTTAAAACTAAGGTTTTGGCTAAAGCAAAAAGTACTAACATATGCAGAGGTACTACTTCCAGCTGAAGTAAACGCTTCAATTAAAAGTTTTAAGAAATTGCACAATAGAGATTAAAATCTAAAGATTAGATTGGTGTCAGATGACAGCCTGAATTCAGTGGTTTTGCTCTTTTCAAGTGAACCCTTTTTTTTAATTTAATTTTTAAAAATCCTTTTCTTCCCTTTAAGAAGATTGAGTACTGAAAGTAGGCCAACGTGTTCTAGGTGACAATCTAGCACACAAATGACAAAAGCAGAGTTCCAGAAACCAAGCAATTGCTTGGAGAACCTGATTGAAGCACAGTGGACAGAAGATGACTCGAAAATCTATTTATATATATATATATAAATTGCTAACGTAGAGCCATTTTTGTAATAAACTTTATCAAAAATAAGGTATTGAGGCAGAATTAAAACTTCTCCAACCTGATGAATAGACAATGGCTACTTGGCAGAGATGCTCTGAAATGTTGTTTTAATTAGAGGATGATTCCTGTTTCATGTGGTCAGAAGCCCAGAATGTAGGTTTAGTAAACACTAAAATTTTATTTGATCATTGTTAAATCTTTTCATTACAAAAGTGTTGCATCAAAGAATACTTAAAGTTTTAATAGTTTAAGCTGTATCCACAATAGGAGCACAGTGTAATATATACCCATGTAGGTGCACAAAAAAAGTGCTTTTAATATGGATAGTGCCTTAATTGGGCCATATGACATCCTTAAGTATGCAAATTAAAAAAAATAGTGTACTATGTTTACATAATACAGCAAGTATCAGAAAATGGGTGAACAAAGATTTACATTTAACTTGAGATTCTGCTAGCATCATGAAGCACTCAAACTGCACTCTGCGGCTGATCATGACTCTATCAGAAGTTACAGAAGTGCAGATCCTTATAATTCACAGCTGTTTTTTGTTTATGTTCCATTAAACACTCTGGGTTGTTGAATACACCTTACACAGTAAAATGAATAAAATTAGAGATCTAAAGTAAGTAATGTTTCAACACTCTACCATGGAATAATATAGTTGTTGCCAAGGTATATATGGTTTCTCTGTGTAGTTCACCTTGCAGTTAATAGCTAGACTGTAAGAAAACCCTTTCATTAATGCTGGCCAGGAGACAGGCTTACCTCATTAGTTCAGATTTGTTAACCTATTTGTCATAACACTTCAACGCTCAAACAGGACCCCAGCTATCACTCTGTTCCTCACACTCACATTCTCAAGGTACAGATACACTATATGTTTTTATACTTCACACTGTTGGTATAGGAAAGCAGTGTCATCCCTTCGGTATGTTACAATCTGTTGCGGAACACAATGCGATAATGAAGAACAGTTAATAAGAAAATTATTAACTCCTTGTTAATAATTTTATAGAGTCAGATTGACCCAGTTTACAATTTCTTTCCAAAGACAGTGTGATTTCATAAGCATACACAGCCAATCCTGTGATGGGAATCTGAAACTGAAGCAATAACAAGGAACCTTAACTTGAATTAACCCCAGAGAAAACTACACAATCTTGGTCAGCATGTCGCCTGCTCCATTATGTCTTTGCAATGCCATGTCTACATCGTTTAGAAGAAGAAACTGCAGGGAAGCTCTGCAGTTTAGGAAGGTGCTGTATTACTACTTTAAACATGTTTGGGTATCACATTTAGCAGACTATACAATCGGACTTCTCTATGCTCTCCCTGTGCAGAACTGTCCTCCCATTTTTCACACAATAGACAGCAGTAGGCATTGTTCCTACCTTCCTCCTATATATTTTAGGATTTATTCACAGTTACATACTTACAAGTATATTAATAGCTCATGATTCTCCTGTATTTCATTTATTATTTAGTTAGAAACAAGGATAATTTTAGAGCAGCGTTCACATCAGGGTGGTGTTTTCTGGAATTACTGGTGTATTTATTATTTAGTTAGAAACAAGGATGATTTTAGAGCAGCATTCACATCAGGGTGGTGTTTTCTGGAATTACTGGTGTATCTTCTTTTTTTCCACTGCAAAACAGACTTCCCAGAGTAGCAACCTATGACACTTTTGCTAACAAAATATCTTCAGGGTGAAGGTGATTGATCGCACTGCGAAGTCTCAGACTATGCTGGCTTTAAAGAATTTAGCTGGAAAATTCCAATTTTCTGAGGTGAAACTGTCTGCCTGAGGGTAGTACCAAATGTTGTTTTGCAAGGGTTAAATTGAATCAGGTGAAACTCCGCTCATTTGTAATGCTTTCTTCTCACCAAATTGGAGCTAACGTTGCAAGCGCATATTATTTACAGGTTGCCAGTTTCTGAATTATTATATATGTGATTGTCTTAATGTTTTTATTAGCTACAGGGACTAAAATAAGCATTATGGGGCTCAATTACCCAACTTGATTACCATGTATAAAGAACAGCATTAATTATGAGTCACATGCAGAGTAAAGGATTGCATAGCATTGTAAAATGTTGCAGCTGATTACATGTCAGTCTGCATAGGTGCTTACTGTGTTCATTGGGTGAGACAAGATTGCCTTGTATTCTTTGGTAATGTGAGATGAAACAACTGGCTACAGTCTGAGGTATTTTATTTCTATGTCCAAAAAATGGGAAATTTTAGTATATACTTTCAGCTGACTACGCAACACAAGTTACTAATATCTGAGGATAATATGCATCAGAAATCAAATGCTTTCTGTCATATTTAGATATATGAGTCAAATCAGTGAACGTGGCAGTGAGATAAGTTAGTGAGGGCTTCAGACACTGACTACTATCTGAGATCCTTCACCAGCATTAACAAACACTAGATTAGGAATATTAGACATATAGCCTCTGATTGTGTAAGGATTACAGATATCTTTGCCTAGACCTTTTATGGACCTACTGTCCATGAATTGATATGATTTCTGAATAGGAACCTACCACTTTTGAACCTACCAATCTTGTCTGCCTGCAGCAACAACTTCCAAAAGTTTGTATAGGAATTTGGTAGTAGATTTTGCAAGTTCTCTAATTCTCCATCTTGATAGAGAAGGAGTAGAATTTCTTCTGTGGAAAGCTTTATACACTTTTCCTGCCTACTTTGTACCCAGCACAGGATTAAGGCTGATAGACCACCTGATGGCTTTTCATACATAACTTTTTTCCCTACAAATCTTCTGATGGCACTTCTGTCTTCTATTGTTTCCTCTTCTTCAGATATAATCTGATTTAGCAAATGCTGTCTTTGTGCTACCATGTTGCAAATAAAAATAGTTCATCACCTGTCTGGAACACTTTTGAGTCATTGTTTATTTGGCATGGAGAAAAGTACATCTTCAGTTTATCTCTTATGAGATTAACCTTGTAAGACTCTTACATCCTTGATAGTTTTATCCTTTTGATTTGCAGTGTTGAACTCCAGTTATATTTTTGGGTTTATGTCTGTTTTGGCTGAACACAGTGCTATTCTCAGCATGAAAGTACACCCATAAGTATACTTCCTTACCTAGTTCATTCTAACTGATATATAACTGTTGAGAAGAAGGGGAAGGTAGACTTGACACATCATTTACACTAAACATATTCTGTGCCATGTGTAAAGGGTCCCTTCATACTTTCTGTACGTAGGTGGATGTGGGCCAGATGAAAAGTAAAGTCAAGACCCTTAATTTTAGGAAAGTGATCCTTTAATGAGGAAATAGTGGATGGAACTCCCTGGGAAACTGTCCTCAGGGATAAAGGAGTGTGTTGGGTTTGCGTGGCAAGGTTTTGGTAGCGGGGCGGGGCTACAGGGGTGGCTTCTGTGAGAAGCTGCTAGAAGCTTCCCCTGTGTCTGACAGAGCCAATGCCAGCCGGCTCTAAGATGGACCCGCCCCGGCCTAGGCTGAGCCCATCGGTGCCTCTGTGATAACATATTTAAGAAGAAAAAAACACAGAGAGAGCTTTTGCAGCCGGAGAGAGGAGTGAGAAGATGTAAGAAACTCTGTAGACACCAAGGTCAGTGCAGAAGGAGGGGGAGGAGGTGCTCCAGGCACCAGAGCAGAGATCCCCCTGCAGCCCGTGGTGAAGACCATGGTGAAGCAGGCTGTCCCCCTGCAGCCCATGGAGGAAGGATGAGGGGGTGTAGAGATTCCACCTGCTGCCCATGGAGAACCCCACACCAGAGCAGGTGGAGGCACCTGAAGGAGGCTGCAGCCCGTGGGAAGCCCACCCTGGAGCAAGCTCCTGGCAGGACCTGTGGACCCGTGGAGAGAGAAGCCCACACCAGAGCAGGTTTGCTGGCAGGACTTGTGACCCCGTGGGGGACCCCACGCTGGAGCAGTTTGCTCCTGAAGGTCTGCACCCCGTGGGAGAGACCATGCTGGAGCAGTTCGTGAAGGACTGTCTCCCGTGAGAGGGACTCCATGCTGGAGCAGGGGAACGATGAGAGGAGTCCTCCCCCTGAGGATGAAGAAGCAGCAGAAACACCGTGTGCTGAACTGACTGTAACCCCCATTCCCTGTCCCCCTGTGCCGCTGAGCGGGGGGAAGGTTGAACCCGGGAGTGAAGTTGAGCCCAGGAAGATGGGAGGGGTGGGGGGAGGTGTTTTAGGAGTTGATTTTATTTCTCATTCCTCTACTCTGTTTTGCCTAGTAATAAATTAGATGAATTCTCTCTCTAAGTTCACTCTGTTTTGCTTGTGACAATAATTAGTGAGTGATCTCTCCCTGTCCTTATCTTGACCCACAAGCTTTTCGTTATACTTTTCTCCCCTGTCTAGTTAATGAGGGGAGTGAGAGAGTGGCTCTGGTGGGCACCTGGCCTCCAGCCAGGGTCAACCCACCACAAGGAGCTAAACAGAGCTGGGAGCTCTTTAAGGACATTTTTCTTAGAATACAAGTGTACAAGAGCTCTCAATTCCCATATGTAAGAAATGAGGCAAGGAAGGCAGGAGACCAGCATGGCTAAGTGAAGACCTCTTAAAGTGTAAGAAGGAAATGCAGAGACAGTGGAACCAGGTATGTGTATCCTTGGAAGAATATAGGGATGCCGTCCAAATGAGTAGGGATAGGATCAGGAGAGCTAGGGCTCAGTTGGAGCTGAATTTGGCAAGGAATATGAAGAATAATAAGGGCTTCTACAGGTACCCAGGTCAGAAAACAAAGATTAAAGAAAATGTGTGCCCTGGTAAGTAGGCAAGGAGACCTAGTGAAAACTGACATGGAGAAGGCTGAGGTACTCAGTAATTTTTTTTGCCTCAGTTTTCTCTAGCAATCAGTCTTCCCACATCTCTCAAGTTCCTGAACCTAAAAGCAGGGAGAATGAAGTCCCTCCCATTGTAAAAGAAGATCAGCTTCAAGACCACCTGAGTCACCTGAACATACACAAGTCCATGGGACTTGACAGGATACATTCCAGGGTACTGAAAGAATTAGCTAATGTAGTTGACAAGTCACTCTCCATCATATTTGAAAAGTCATGGCAGTGAGGTGAAGTCCCCAGTGACTAGAGAAAAAGGAATATCATATGCATTTTTTGAAATGGTGAAAAGGAGCACTAGCAACCAGTCAGCCTCACCTCAGTTCCCAGCAAGATAAGAACAGATCCTCCTGGAAGTTGAGTTTGAAGCATATGGAAGGCAGCAAGGTGGTTAGAGACCCACAAAATGGCTTCACCAAGGGCAAATCATGCCTGACTAACCTAGTGTTCTTCTGTGATGGAGTGACTGCATTCAGTGGACAAGGAAAGAGACTTCTGTATGGCCTTTGACAGAGTCTGACACAACATCCTTGTTGATACATTTGAGAGACGTGGCTTTGATGGATGGACTATTAGATACATAAGGAATTGGCTGGGCGGTTACATCCAAAGAGTTACAGTTAATGACTCATTGCCCAAATAGAAACCAATAATGAATGGTGCCTCTCAAGGATTTGTACTGGGACCAATATTATTTAATGTCTTCATTAATGACATAGATAGTGGAATTGGATGCACTCTCAGCAAGTTTACAGATGACACCAAGCTATAGTTGATATCCTTGTTGGAAGAGATGCCATCCAGAGGGACCTTGACAGGTTTGAGGAATGGACCCATGCGAACCTCATGAAGTTCAACAAGGCCAAGTGCAAGGTCCTGCACATGAGTCAGGGCAAACGCCAGTATCAATACAGACTGGAGATTAAAGGACTGAGAGCAGCTTTGTGGGGAAGGACTTGGGGATACTGGTAAATGAAAAATTGGACATAAGCCAGCAACGTGCGCTTGCAGCCCAGAAAGTCAGTTATATCCAGGACTGCATAAAAAGAAGTATGAATAAAAAGAATCATGACCAACAGGTTGAGGGAGGTGATTCTCCTCTTCTTCTCTGCTCTTGTGGGACCCTACCACCTGGAGTTCACATTTTGATTACAATTACTATACAATTAATCTATAATGTCACCACTTTTTACTCTGCTTCCAGAACACTTCTCAGCTGTCATCATAGCATCACACTTCGTTTTGTGAACTCTATATGCTCATGTACGTACTGTGAGGATGACTTCCCCTGCTTTCAGCTGCTTTATTTATATTTTTGGTAGGTTCATTTAATTCTTGGAGGGTGTGATAATAGAGATTGCATTGCAACAATACAAATAGCCATTCAGGAACTTATTACATTAATAAAATGTCACACAAAGGACAAAAGTTCTGAGATAGCAGATGGTTATATAAAATTAAAATTATCTCTACAACCACAAAGTTATTTCTCAGTTCTTCATTCCAACCCAGTATATTTTGACAACATATTTTTCTTTTGCAAAAAATATTCATCTTACATTAACCATAACTTGAGAGAGAATTGCTGGGTAGAGCAGTACCTAGACCACAGTCAAGCAGAAACTGTGGAAAAGTTTGTAGTATAGGACAATATTAAGAATGAACTATTCTAGCTTTTAAAGGAAAACATTTCTCATATATCTTGCTCAAAAACATGATTTTATACTCTGGATTCCTTTTCGTACCAAATACTGGTCAGTTTTTTTAACTCTTTATCCTGAAGATGAATTTTTGGCCCTGTTAAATTGAAGGACAACTCTTCCAAGGTTTTTAAACAGGTTAAGGTTTCAGTTTTTTTCTGTATGCCTCAAGATAAACTTTGCTTGAAATTTTATGTTGTTATGTTTCTTTTCCAAACAGGTTTATTTTATACATCAATATGTAAGAAAAAAAACCCCAAAATTCTTCTTCAAGAAGTTCTGGGATAGAGCTCCTCTTGTTTAAAACTCTGGGGTTTGTACCTATATGTTATGATCTTCTGAGAAATATTAGACTTCTGGGATGCATGAAGAGTATACGAGATTTTAATCTTGTAGAGACTTTGCTTTGTATCACAAAGTACCTGCATTACCTGTTATCTGAGTGTGGAGTGCATGAGGGTTTTCATTATTCTTACAGTAGTATGGCTCATTTGACTACAGTCAAGCACTATGATACATAAGAGTGGGCTATAAATTAAAAAATAATAAAAATAACCAATCCTGTAGGCTCTTTGTACAATATGAGCAGCCCAGAGTAGCTTTTTGAACTTTTACTCAAATGTCATTTTTATTAGATAGGAGCCAATAGATACTACAAATGATTTCATACAACAAGCTTAGAGCCCCCTATCTGTTTCAATTTATTTTTATAATTTCAAAATGATTACCATTTGAACCTTGCTAAAGGTAGGTATTTGATGTGACTAAAAAAAAAGCTAGAGCACATGTGTTGAAACCTTTCTAACTGCCGCTGCATTTATCTCCATGCCATCGGCTGGTAATTTTCTGATGGTACTTCCATGAGGAACATGATGCCAAGTTCTTGTTCATGCTGTGAAAGTGACTATGTTCAGCTAATTTTTTGGATGTGTTTTCTGGTGGTATTGCTTAAGCAAATGAATTTTTCTATTTTGCAGCTGGGCCAGATACTAATAATGTTTTTATTAGCCTGATAGAAACAGTGGTGTCCTGGGCCACTGGGCCACTTCGTATTTGTAATTTTGTAGGCTGAATAATGATCGTAATGTAAACATGATCAATCATTGAACTGACTAGCACAGGTGTCAGAACAGAACAGAATTTAATGGAAGGGAATGTCTCAGTCTCAGTAAATACTACCTTAAATTCAGAGCCTGTTAATCTAAACTATGAGAACATAGACCACTATAGAATCCTAGCAAATTAATCTTCTACTAAAATATTAAAATATAAAGATCAATAGGATGGAGGTGAAATGTTAGTAATGTTAGAAAGTTTGTGAATAAAAATAATGTTGATCTTAAATGAGATGTTCTTTTATTGTTTGATAGCTTACATATAGAAACACTATCAAACATAAAAAAAATGTTATTATGTTTGCATGTGTGAGTACAGTAATCTTTCCTCAGACATGCCAATAAGTTATTTCAGATGCTGTAAGAAATTTCTCCAAAACTTGTATATACAAATGCACATGTAATTTTTCAAAATATTTCTCATTTTTTTAAGAAGCAGAAAATTATTGGATTGATTACTTTGTCCTAGAAAAAAAAATCACATATTTGTGATTTGTGATCACATATTGTGATATTTGTGCTCTGTGGGTCCCTGAGCTGCAGAAGGGAAGGAATTAAGTAATTACATATTTTCTTCAGATAAAAAGACTGTAGCAATGAAACAGAATCATTGGCCAATCAGATGCTGGGTTAGAAATAGAGAGGTGATATAAGTTAGTCTTTGGAGGCTTAATAGGGTATCTTTTGAGGAATACTAGTTTCAGAAGAGGAGAAACTAAAGCTTAGGTTGGAATCATTAGTTGAGCTTATTGTGAAAAAATAGGAAATAACATTTTTTCACGGTATACACAAGGAGAGAGTGGCTTTAATTACCAAAAAAAAAAAAAAAAAAAGAAAAACCAGGAGAAATGTTAGCAGCCTTAGGGTATAAATAAGGGTTAATTATTCATAGAACAACCTTGTTCATTCTCTTTAAAAGAAAGGTGATTAAAAATTCTGGAGCTGAGAAAAGACTTTCTTTCAGCTTCTTCACCAAGTTACAGACCACATATATTTTTCCAACTTGGCATTAAGAAGTCAGCATGTGTCATGCAATGAATACAGGAAAAGGCATTTGTTAAGCTCCAGGCAATTTTCATTTTCTTTCAATTAAAACAAATAAGAATGAGATAAAAAATAGATGATCTCTGTCTACTAAAAAAAGTGCCTTCACATCCAAATACTAACATTAGCAGTGATAGGTTTGGGTTTTTTCTTTGGGTTCTGCCCTGGGATTCATTCTGGATGTAAAATAACATCTAGACAGCAAAATAATGTCAGGATCATCTTGATCACCAGGTAACATGATCTGTGAAAGAAATTACATAATTTCAGAATTTTTCTTTTAATTAGACTTCATCATAATTCTTTAACTTAATGCTATATATTGCATGGAAATTTGAAATTAATTCCATAAGAAGTAGTGAGGAGGACCTAAAAGCATTGAAATGTCTATAAGACAAAAAGGAGCAATACATTTCCTAAAATAAATGCAAAGAGCTTCTGGATGAATCCCAAAATTAGTTAAACATGCATGAAAATAGTGTCACCATCAATAAATACTTATTGATCTATTGAAATCAATACTTAGATTGAAATAATTGAAATAATTTGAATTGAATTTCAATTAGAATTGCAACAATTTCTAATTGAAATAATACTTCAGTTAGATCAATAACTATTGAAATATTTTCTACATTGAATCAATACCTCTTTCTATTATTCCATTAGGAAAAAAAACCCCAACCAACCAAACAAAAAAAACTAAAAACCAAAGCTGAGTGGAAAGGCATAACTTGGTAGTAGGCATATTTTCGGTATGAAGAACCTGGGAGAGTTCATGTATGATATGGCAAGACACAAATTTTACTTTCTCAGCATCCTTAGAAATTTCAGGCCACAATGAAACAGCAGAAACAGCTTTGACAGGAAAATTTTATCTTCGTCATATAATTTCAAGATTTGATGGTGCTATTAACAGAGGAGTGCTTGGGCATGTGGTAATAGAATAAATAAATCTAATTTGCAGTCTGTGACTTAATAGATGGAAATTCTCTGGAAGACTTTAAGAAAAAATTAATCTCTACTAGACCAATGATCATTACATTTCCTTGCCTGACTTATTTTCTCTAAGAATTCTAAAATAAAAAAGAAAAAATTGAGTATTTGTGTTTGCTAAACAGCAAAACGTACATTTGCAGAAACCTCAACCTATTCAGGCAATAAATAATATGAAAACATAAACTAAATATCTCTGAAATTGCGAGATGAATGATGCATTAATAGGAATGAGTGCAGGGTTTCCCATCCTGCCCAATGAACCCATTACTAATGACATTCTAATGATTAATTTGTGCACATGCTGTATAAGCAATCACAGGTTTTCACAGAGAAAGGTAGCCTACTGTTATAGCAAAACATCTTAAAATCTAGATACTAATGGGATTAATATCTCTGACGATTTATTGTTCCTAACAGCTTTTACCTTCAGTGAACTAGATTCAGATGCTCTCTTTGGTTGAAAGAAAAAAGTTACATAATATCCTTGCTTTTAAAACCTGATGAAAATCCATTTACATAGCAAATTTCCCCTAAAGATAGTACACTTTTGTGCATATTTAAATAATGATTTCACAGCAGTGGTAGAAATTAATCAGATCAGAACTGCAATGTATTAATAGGGCTGTGTGAAACAAGATTCAACAATAGTTCTAAGCAATTGCATTTTTCCCTTGTTTACATGAACATTCCTTTTTTTACCCTCTCATTATTTTCAAAGAGAAAAACAAATTAGCAAAATGCAGGAATCTGAAATGTTTCCTGAAAAGATTTAAAAGACTCTTCTGAAAAAGTCTTTTAGGGTTCTGCTCACCCACTTAAGCCTTAGAAAATTAATCTGTGCCTCATCAGTGCATGAGATGAGATATTTCTCATCCTTTTCAAAGCTGGATTTTCATCCATTCCTGCAAACCTTATGTTTAATGTTGTGTGCCTTCACTTATGAATCCACAGAAAAGTACAGATTTGCATACATGTACACACTTTCTGGGGAGAAAAGAATGATACTATGATAAATAAAGTGGGTTGTTGTTTTTTGGTTTTTGTTTTTGATTTTGTTTTTAATTAAGGTTAATGTTTCCAGCATGTTTTGAATCTCCAGGAAGAACTCCTGAAGGTTTTTATACTTAGAAATGGTTATACTGAAATATTTTCTGCTAAATATCCGGCTAAAATAAGAGGCAGAAGAAAGAAAAATTCATATTGAATTGAAGCAGCAATACTTTAAAATAGTTTGAAGTTCTCATACTTGTTTTCTCTCTCACTATCATAAATCTTCATTTAAGTGACATAGGGGTTACGATACGTACATTGATCAGTTGCTCACTATCTGTGTCTGGACCAGAACAAAGCTCTTTGTAGATTTAAATAATATTAAAGCCAGAATTATTCAAAGAAAAATGTGAAAATACTCCCAAGGCACCGGATAAAGTATAGTATTCTCAGTACCCTTTATATTGGTACAATACTGAATCAGTCGAACTGTTCTTTAGAATGATAAACACGGAGTAATGCTGTTGTAATGAGTAACAAAATACTTCTATTACCCGTGATTCAATTTTAATTTATTTATTTATTTAAATAATGCAGCATTTTTCAAAAGCAATATTTTAGCTGGTTTTGAGTCATCTGTCAATAATCTGTTAACATATCTTTATAGATAAGTAGTATTTATTTTAATCTTAGATACAATAAAAGGAACAGTAACAATAAGAAAAGGCAAAAAATTAAATAGATTTTTGATTTCTTAGAGAATCTCTCAACTGTAAAATCCAATAAAACTCATTGCATTGCTCCTATGCATTCCCTCTTAGCATTCTTAGTCACTTTAAGAACAGGTAACTGTGTACCTCACAAACTATCCACTGGCATGTGGATTAGCAGCACCAAGAAAGACTCATTGCCAGTTTACGGTACTAGTCGTTTGAGCACTGCTTTGCACAAAATTGCGCAAAATTGTTTTTAATGAGGCCATTGATATTTTTTTCTATGTTATGCTCTTAATTACTTTCTGCGGTGATTAAAACATAATCAACTACTTCATTTATAGCACACTTTTAAAAGAAAAAAATCTATACTTAGCCCAACACAAATTAAGTTTATAGGGTTTTTGTCACCATATGTCATGTTTGTTGTGTATCTCAAATGGCCAAATTCTTGTTTGTATAATAAATGATACATATTGCCTGTAAAGGGCAGGTGTACATGTGGAATGGTTTTCTAAAGTTAGAGAGACTTGCTATGCGGAAGGAAGGGAAAAGGCACAGTCAGCCTGTGCTTATCAAAGTAGCTTGTTCAAGTGCCACTGAGTCCTCTGAGGATCACTGTTATATTCAGACTACATTATGTTGTGTGAAAAGTTGCCTGGTGGATAGCCAAACAGAGGCTCAGACAGCTGTAACTTGTTTCTCAGTGCTACACTTTGCTTGGTAGTTCTTCATGGAGAAACATGGAAAATGGACATTTCTCATCAAGGAAAGAAAACTGATTAGCAGCATTCATCAAATTTGTGAAGATTTCTTCTGAATGTTACAATCAAATTTTCAAACTGTTAGTTACTCTGCCACTGCTCTCAGAAATTTGTGCATGTATCTTATTATTTTGGCAGAGGGAAATGAAGCCACATTTAAGATGAATAATACATGAGGACAGCAGTGTCCATATGCAACTTTTTAGTAGATTTATCACCAATAAATTTGTTCTTTTTGCTTTCTTCCAAGTTTTCTGTATCTTGATATCTCTCCTTGTGATCTCTTAATGTCTAATAGAATAAAGAGTGTTCAACTTAGTGATTGAGATGTGATTGATGAATTATTTTCCTGTGTGGCATTGTGTGGTTGAAAGAAAAATATGAAATAATGGGACATCCTCCTCCAGGAGGAAAGCAAATTTTAAGGGAGCATTATCACAATGCCATCCCATATAAGTTGTGAAGCTAACCTCGATATTCATCTAACACATATCCCTTAAAATTATGGTCAGTACTGCTATTAAACTTTTCAAATTATACCTTCTACTCCTAAAATAAGCACTGTACTGGACTTTTCAGGTTTTATTGAACTGTTTCACCCAGCCACAATGCAAGTCTCAGTGTACACTTTCTGAATTATCTGTCAACAGTTTCATCACTTTATCTTAGTCTCAGTAAAGCCCCTTATCAGCCCAAGCTGCTGCTTTTCTGAGTCATTCTGAAGTCTGTCTGGTCTTTTCCACCTCTGTGCTGATGAGCTCCATTTTTTAATGTGTGGTAAATTCCACCAACGCACTGAATGTCATCTCTTCCAAGCTGCTGATTTACAAGTGAAAAAACCCAGTCCTAGTTTTAATGCTTATATTACCATTTCAGTCAAATTATCTATCAAAAAATGCGTGATTTTCTGTCTCTAATAGCCATCTAGTTTTCTAACCTGCTCAAGATTTTCAGCCCTTTTAGTATGGCACTGTAATTACATTCATCACTTGTCCTGTTTTTTTTCTGAGATAAAACTCTGATAGGACTATTTACACAGAAAGAGATGTGGAGAAGAGGGAGAAAGTAATGAGAGACATCTAGGATTAGCAAGCAAGTGTTAATGACCTTTAGAGATCCATTGGAAAGAAATGCAGTGAAGGAAAAGAAAATGTAGAGGCTTCATAGATCTTAGGTGAGACAGCATTTTGTTTTGCCCCATCCAAGAAATTCATATTGACTTTTTTTTTTAATAAAAAGAAAGACAATGCCAATTTTTAGATGAGTCTAGTGTAATCTGATAGAAGTAGTAGAAAAAGGAAAGCTGAAAATGAAGAATGTAACACTGTCTATTATTAATAAGAGAGAGGAATGACTGAAAATAGCAACAAAAAGCAAGAAAAGAAATGTTAAACTTGCAGTTATGGTCAAATTTTTCCAAACAGTTTATCAACTCTTGCTTGATGTTGTACCTAATCACCACCTTGAAGCCACTGCCCAAATAACATTTAAAAGGTAAGATTGTGGTTAATGACAACTCTAATAAGTCAGAAGATACATATTATATACTTAATTATTGATTTCAGTGCTTGGATGTACACATCTGCATTGTGGGATGGAAGAGAACATGGTCAAAACATCTGCTGGAAAAGCAGCATGGTGAGCTGCAGGCAATCCAGGAGACTCCTGGATTGGAGTTTTCAGGTTCCTATTCAAAAAGTGTTTTTCAGAGAAAAAAAAAAAAAAAAAAAAAAAGGTCACATTTGGAAGTTTAGCTTGTTTTTAAGCTGAGATATGTCCATAAGTTCCTGTGTGCTATGTTCTTGAGGTTGAGTCATTTTGTAGTAATACCATCTTGGTGGCATTATTCTGTGCATGTTCAACCTACTGAAAGAAAATTTTCCTCATTAAAATAGTTCTCTCAGGTACATGTCAAAGCATTGGTACGATTTTGCAAAAACCTGTAAGGTTTAATATGTTGAAGTGAGAAAATAGTTTTAAGTCTGAATAAGTTCAGATGACAATAAAAGACCTATTCAGATTGTCTTGGATTAAATTGTTACCTTAAATATTTCAAGTCAGAATATGGCTTGATATTAAAGGAGAATGACCACTTAGACTCTAAAGGACACATATATGCAGAGAAATGTCATAGAATCATAGAACAGTTTGGGTTGGAAGGGACCTTTAAAGGTCGTCTAGTCCAATTTCCGTGATATGAGCAGGGACATCTTCAACTAGATCAGGTTGTTCAGCCCCCTCGTCCAACCTGACCTTGAAAGTTTCCTCCCAGGCAGCCTGTTCCAATGTTTCACCATCCTCATCATAAAACTTTCTTCCTTTACCCTCCTTTAGTTTAAAACCATTACTCCTTGTCCTATCACTACAGGCCCTACTACAAAGTCCTCAGTTCACTCCAGGAGTCTCCTGGATTGCCTGCAGCTCGCCATGATACTTTTCCAGCACATGTTGGGGTGGTTGAAGTCCCCCACCAGGACGAGAGCCTGTGAGTGCAATGCCTCCTGCAGCTGGAATAAGAAAGCTTTGTCAATAGGCTTCCCTTGATCAGGCAGGCTGTAGTAAACAGGCTCCCTTTGTTAGCTCAGTCTCTAATTCTTATCCATAAGCTTTCAACCTGCTTGTGGCTATTCTTCAAAGACAGCTCTTCACAATCTATCCATTTCTTACATAGAGAGCAACCCTTCCAACACTCCTTCCTCACCTGTCCTTTCTGAAATGCCTGTAGCCATCGATAGCAGTGCTCCTGTCATGGGATTCGTCCCGCCAAGTTTCAGTAATGGCAACTAGGTCGTATCTAGCAGTTTCCAACAGCATTGGTATAGAGGACTTCACCTGGGCTGTTGGCTGTGTCTTCTTTTTAGAGGAATACACCTTAATTCCTTTGAGGTATTTCACTGGTGTTTCCTTGTTGCCTCCTATTACCTCAGGAGCCCCTGGCTCATGTCTGTAGGATTTCAAGTGTGCTCCCGTGCACGTCACAGAGCAACAGGCTGAGGGCCTTCACTAACATCCCATCCCTCTAACGTTAGCATGTTATCCCATGGCTTGTCACAGGTGAGGCTGATGTTATCCCCTTCTCCCTTCACAACTAGTTTAAGCATCTGTCAATTAGCCCTGATAACTCATGAGCAAACATTGTCTTCCCCCTTTGAGAAAGATGAATCCCATCCAATGTCAGGAGGTCTGGTGCCATATAGACTATCCCATTATCAAAAAATCCATAATTCTGGTGGTGACACCAGCTATGGAGCCATGTATTAATAGACTGACTCCATCTGTTTCTTCCAATAGTTCTGCTTTGACTGGAAAATACAGCTAAAAATCACCTTTAATTCAGATTCCTTTACCAACCATCCCAAGGCCTTGAAGTCTCTTTTGATTACTCTTGGACTACGCACTGCAGCTTCATCACCACCCACATGGAAGAGCAACAATGGGTCTGAGGGCCGTAGCAGACCAGGAAGTTTCCTAGTGGTGTCCTTAGCCCGGGCACCTAAGAGGAGGGTCTGTCTGGGATATTGGACCCTCTGTTCCCCTCAGAAGGGAGTCACCTACAACTATAACCTGATGTTTCTTCCCCGTGGAGGTGGTCATGATACAGGGAGTAGGTCTTTCTAACCTTGGTGATACCATCATCCACATCATCAACTAACTGGCCTCCCACATCCAGAGCCTCGTATCTGTTGTGTAGAGGCACCTGGAAAGGTGAGGTAGGCAAGGGCCGGCCGCCCTGAGCATGGATTTGCCTCCATTCACTCCTTTCCTTTAAGGTCCTACATTCATCCTGGTGCGAGGGAGGAGATCCCCTTGATCTTTTTTTTTTTTTTTTCTGGTGTCTGTCCCTGTTTCTGTCTCAGGGGAGGCAAAGCATGGCTCCACCAGTCTACCTCTTTCTCAGACTCTGATTCTCAATCTTTCTACTTCCTCTCATAGCTCTGCCACCAGGCTAAACACATCATCTACTTGGTTACACTTCACACAGTTGTTCTTGCTATTGCCGTCAGTTACTAATGAAAGGTTCTGGCAAGCCCTGCAGCCTGAAACCTGGATGGCTGCATGTTTTCACGGCAGCTCTGTCTGGGTTGCCATATCCATACTGGTGAGTGCAGAAGACATAGCTTTCTGCCAGATGGATACCATAGCTACCTCCTTCTGGGAGGGTGATGACCAATTTAACTGACATTCACGGGTCCTGAGAAAACTGGCAGATGAAGTAGCCAGGCCACTCTCCATCATATTTGAGAAGTCCTGGCAGTGTGGCGAAGTTCCCGCTGAATGGAAGAGGGGAGACATAACCCCCATTTTTAAGAAGAGAAAAAAGGAAGACTCAGGGAACTACAGGCCGGTCAGTCTCACCTCCATGCCTGGCAAGATTATGGAGCAGACCCTCCTGGAGACTATGCTCAGGCACATGGAAAATAAGAAGCTGATTGGTGACAGCCAACACGGCTTCACTAAGGGCAAATCGTGCCTGACAAATTTGGTGGCCTTCTGTGATGAGGTTACAGTGTTGGTGGATAAGGGAAGGGCAGTTGACATCATCTACCTGGACTTCTGCAAAGCATTTGACACTGTCCCGCACAACATCCTTGTCTCTAAATTGGAGAGACACGGATTCGATGGATGGACCACTCAGGGGATAAGGAATTGGCTGGATGGTTGCACTCAAAGAGTTCTAATCAATGGCTCGATGTCCAAGTGGAGATCAGTGACGAGTGGTGTTCCTCCGGGGTCGGTACTGGGACCAGCACTGTTCAACATCTTTGCTGGCGATATGGACAGCGGGATCGAGTGCACCCTCAGCAAGTTTGCGGACGAAACCAAGCTGTGTGGTGTGATCAACACGCTGCAGGGAAGGGATGTCATCCAGAGGGACCTTGACAGGATTGAGAGGTGGGCCCGTGCAAACCGCATGAATTTCAACAAGGCCAAGTGCAAGGTCCTGCATGTGTGTCAGGGCAATCCCAAGCCCAGCTATAGGCTGGGCAAGGAATGGATTGAAAGCAGCCCTGAGGAGAAGTACTTGGGGGTATTGATTGATGAGAAGCTCAACATCAGCTGGCAGTGTGCACTTGCAGCCCAGAAAGCCAGCCGCGTCCTGGGCTGCATCAAAACAAGTGTGACCAGCAGGTCGAGGGACGTGATCCTGCCCCTCTAGTCCAGTCTGGTGAGACCCCACCTGGAGTACTGCATCCAGGTCAGGGGGGCCCCAGTACAGGAGAGACATGGAGCTGTTGGAGCGAGTCCAGAGGAGGGCCACAAAGCTGATCAGAGGGCTGGAGCACCTCTCCTGTGAGGACAGGCTGAGAGAGTTGGGA